>NW_019641641.1:1186506-1848433 GCF_000599845.2 Trichogramma pretiosum | reverse complement strand
AAATTTTGGCGGGAAAAAATTTTTGGCGGGAAAATTTCAAATTTTGGCGGGAAAAAATTTGAATTTTGGCGGGAAAATTTCAAAATTTGGCGGGAAAATTTTTTTGAATTTTGGCGGGAAAATTTCAAATTTTGGCGGGAAAAAATTTCAAATTTTGGCGGGGAAAAAATTTCCAAATTTGGCGGAAAAATGTAAAATAATTGCCGGAAAAATTCTTTCCAAATCCAGCAGAAAAATTTTTGAAAAAAAAACGGGGGGGATAATTCGTACTTAAAGTCTGCATGCATATGTACGAACGTATAATTGTGATAATAAAATAACCAGTGATTAAGATTTGTTTCATGGTTTATGAGTAAACAATATGCATATAATGCATCTTTGATAATTATTTCGATATTTCAATATTTTAATGAATTATCTTTGTAATTGTTGTATATGTACCTAATAATTACAAGTACATCTTTCAAGATTGTTTTGATGTTTCAATACTAATTATAATCGAATCGTTCGCATCACACTCGAATGCACTCTCGCGTTAACCTCACTTCGCGTTACCAAAAAGTGTGACTTATGCATCGGAAAAGGGGGCATAAATGTGAACTTTGCATAGTACTATAAAGTGTTGTTCGATACTCGGGCATAGGGGACACTTTTCCCTTGTATCGAAAACTACTATTTTGACTTTAAGACCGCTTATCTGGGAATAGTTGATGGGGAATTTAAAAAAAGACTTGATGATAAAAAAACGATCCACATACATTTTTATCGTTTTAACAAGAGAAACTTCTTCCTCCCGTCAACAAAACCCAGACTAGAAGATGAAATTGATTTTGAAACGGACAACATCGATGGCGATATTAAAGAAGATGATTCAGATCCAGATTATAATGAAAAAATTTGTAATTCTTTGAATTTTAAAATTTAAATAAAAATTTATTCGGAAAAATTGAAACTCAATTTTGATTTTAATTTTTTTTTTTTGCCTTATCTTTTTTCAACTTACATTCTTCAGTTCTTCCATTCATGTCATACGTATCCTCTCTTCAAAAAGTCATATTAAGTCATGCATGCACACAGTTGACCAATAAAATTTGTTGAAAAGATGCCCAAAAGTCCAAGCAATTTTTCAATAAATCGTTTTTTTGAAAGTAAAGGATCGTTTTTATGATATCAATTATTTATGCAACATGTTCCCAAAATGCGTTTTTGCCTACAGTGTGCGAACGCTTACCAGCTACGTAAGCTCGAGTGCAAACAGATATGAATGTTGGCTACACCAGTGTGAGATATGTCCCAAATTTCTTAAATTTCCCTATTTTCATTTAATATAATCGAAGAAATTTTCAAAAACATTCAAATACTTCTTTAACAAGACACGCGAGTTTTTTAAAATTTAAAATTGTCATTGAAGACAATAAAAAATAAAAATACCATCAGTTACATGCATATGCTCTAAAATCAGTTAAATAAAAGTTACTTTGAACGATCATAAATTTATCTTGATTTAAAACTTGGTTAAATAAGTTCCATAACGAATTGGTTTCTTTTTGTAAAAAGTAAATATACATTTTTACAGAAATATAATATTAAATTAAGACACGTTCTATATTACGTTATCACTTGCATATAATAATTCACCAAATAAAGAGAAATCCTAATATAATGATAAGGAGATACTTAATGTTTAAATTGAGAATAAACAAAATAAGTGAAAAAATTTTATTATCGACCTATATTTATGTACAGTGTGATTATCGCATGTAATGGTAAAGATGATCCGCCAATAATTAAGGCGCTTTAACAGAGATCGTCGCTTATTCGATGTTTTTAGTACTTAATTAGTACTGGCTCTGGTAGCTCTGGGGCTGTTGATAATTTTGTTGGGCGAAAGCCTGAGGCTGAGTTTGGTAGATTGGAGACGATGGCTGATAAGCCCGACCGGTTCCAGAGAAAGCACTGGCTGGTAATCCAGATGGAAAACCTGGTTGAGCTTGGTAAGCAGTCTGTGGTGCGCCACTAGGTGCTCCAGGGTAAGATGGCCTTGGGATTGGCGCAGCAGACTGGTACTGAGCGGGATTGTATTGTTCTGAAAATAAATGATGGTATTTCAATTTATTTTTGCCTTTAACAGTGATTGATACAAATTAAATAAAACTGTCTCTTGAACGTTTCGAAAAATGATTTTTCGTTAAACTTAAAATTTGCGAAGCCTTCAGCTCAAACTATCGAACTAGCGTGATTCGAGTTATATAATTTTGTTTCTTATTTTTGATTGAATGTTCAATGATGTATAACTATCAGATAAATATCGGAAAAATTTAATTCAAAACAACAATAGAATCATTTAAAAATTATTTAGGTGAAGTTTTATCCAAATTGTTTATACTAAATTGTTAACATATTTAGCAGCTTAGAAGTTTTCTTTCGATCGCAGATTGGTATTGTAAGATACTTTGTAAATTATTACATGTTTCAGAAGAACATTAAAATTTAATAATAGTAGATTAATAACTGGTTTACAATCTTGCATACCATAGTTACGCCTGCAAATTGTGTGACGTATGATTCATTGTTCAATTTCAGCGTGTGATTATAAGTTTTCACGATTTAAGTAACCGATTAAAATTGTTTTTTGATGAAAACAAACGAGGCTAAGTGTTATTTGTATTCTTTCACGATTTAAAAAATTTTCTTGCGAAAGATGAAAGAATGAATTGTGAGATGACAATACTAATACCGCATGAAATATTATGAGTTCTACTTCTGATTATCATTAGGTAGCTCGCATTAATGTATCATATTACGAAATATCAGTCCTTAAAAAAATAACCTACCTGAATTGTCAGCGGAGTATTCGTCGTTTCCGTAACGAGCAGCACGAGCTTCGGCATCAGCGAGTTCCTGGAGTCTGGCCTGCTTGAGAGCAGCGACTTCGGGGGTGTCTACTACGGTACCATCGGCGGCCAAGGGGGCGGGTTGGAAGGGCGCTTTGGCTCCAGCGGAGATCTGGTAGGCCTTGGCCTCGGGCCCGAAGTGAGCCTGCTGCTGGTAGGCGGGCGACGGCTGAGCATGCTGGTAGGTCGGCTGCTGCTGGTACTGCACTACCGGAGCGGGGGCGGCATGGGAGTACTGGTGCTGGGCGGGCGACCGGCCGTGATAGGCGAAGGCCTGGCGCACTCCGGGTCCGGGTTGCGAGCTGTACTGGGGTTGCTGATGGTAGGCACCGTTATCCGGCGACTTGTCCTCGGCGGCGCGGGCAGCGGCGCGAGCGTACTCGGCGAAGTGCTCGGCTTTGGCCTGGGCGACCTCGGGCGTGTCCACGACCGAGCCGTCAGAGCCGATTGGCGCCGGGGGTGCGCTATTGTAAGCCTGCTGCACCGGTCCGTTGGACGCAAATTGATGATGCGGGAATTGCGCCTGACTCGCAGCAACGGCGCAGGAGAGGAGAATCTGACAATAACGATTTTAATTACTTCTCTGACGTTTTTTTAAATTTGAAAAAATAATAGTGTACTGTTGTTATTATATTTACTTATGAGTCTGCTTTAAGCTCAGATCAATTGTGTTTATACGTGTTTAGCAACTTCATAACATTGTTGTGTGTAATACGCTGTGTAATTCACAAGTGCTATTAGACATGCAATACGTGTGATTACCGGAAACAAAAAATTCCACACTACCTTTCTCTCCCCAAGCTTGTTCAACTATAAGTCAGTATTATATACATTCAATTAACCTTCTCTTTTTATGTATACATGATAAAAGCGTTAATACTTTAACTATAATATAAATGCATGAAATTATTTTGCAAGTTAATCTGACGTAAGGTAAGCTCAATTATTGTTACGTTGCTTACACTATAGCTTTTAATTCTAAGTAATTGCAGTTAAAATTTATAAAAAAGCATCGGCTAATTTTTTATTTCAACATATTATAATCAAAGAAAAGAAAGTTCAATTAGTTATTTATTATTTGTGCCTCTCACGTTATACCTGATATCTGCCCTTTAAAACCGATATCATTTTTTCTTTAAATCATGCATGTAATCTTTTGGTAATATCTTGAACGACCAAGATATTTGTAGATCGGAACCTTGCCTCTGTGCAATATGCGGATAAAAGCCAGTGGTTGCATTGCCATTATACCTGGAATTCGATTCGATCAAGCATCCATGTATATACATTTGCTACGCCCGTTTATTTCGTTTCATCAATCATGAGAGTTTTTATCTCGTCTCGTATCATTTTTCAAGCAAAAGAATTGTCACTACAATAGAAGTGGTTTATGTGAAACCCGTATATGTAATCATATATCGAATACCCGCGAGTCACGAGTGTCGAAGTCGCAAGTTGCCTTACGGAGACATTGCATAAAGAGCGAATTTCGATATGTTAATAACTTTGAGAAAATGGTCTAAATTATAATTAATGCACTCGGGGTACACTTGTGTGTGCACTTGATACGTTGTCGAGAGGAAAATGCATAACTGAACTTTTTTTAGAGTTACGCCTTAGATTATAGACATGCATCAATGTACACAAAGTAAAAGCTGCGGCCCCCTTATGGCCCCCCTCCACCTTAGTTACGAGTAATCTTTGCTGAATGATTTGTTATACTATCGAATTTTGTGTTACGTGCTGTACACGCACAGACACACCCACACTCACGAGCGCTTAAGTCATCTGATTGCAAATGTAAACTCTTAAAACGATATGCCCATGATACATAATACGCCTCCAACGTATGATTCGGGAAGCAAGTGCTAATTATAAACGTCCCAATTATTATTATGTGGCACCTGTACACAAAATTATACAAATGTAGACCTTGGTGCGTATAATGTTTTGGCATGTATAGTCGGTATCTTGTCGGTCGAAATACACGAAAAAAAAAATTAGCTCTCAGTGCATGTGTGCCGGACATGCATTTGAAATTACAAAAAGCGCGTAAATTATAGAGTACTTCGTAGCTGAATTAATGCCCCATTGTTACGTCAGACTATCCCACAAACGTCCACAAAGAGTGCGTACAGTGTGCGGTACACACGATGTCGTGTTGCATCATTTTTCCCTTGAGGCTCTAACACATATATCTATGCGGTGCTGTAAGCTCAAAAGGCTGCCACAGAGTCAATTTTCTTGATTTTTCCTCGGAACCTAGTAAGACTTTTTGTTCGATCGATTTCCGGGATTAACATATTTGCGAGCTCGCGCGCGCGCGCAATACAAATTACATAATTGCAAAAGGATAGCTGAGTATAAATGTACAAGATACACGCGCAAAAGAGAAAACAAGCTCGCGCACACGTGGGTAGCTTTGACGGAACCAGTGTCGTAAAATACATCTGAAAAATGATCCGCAATGCTTTGTATAATGCATATTTATCTATTCTCCGTAAAACACTTACTAACGCGCAATCTGTCCGTCTGTGTGTGTATTTGTGACTCTTTTTCTCTATCTCTATTTCTCTTTCACGAGAGGGAGAGAGAGCAAAAACTTCGGGCGCGCCTAGTATTCTATTATGTATGAACATGTGACCCCCTTGTACTTCGGTGTATTATGTATATAAATATATACATAGATATATATTTAAATATATATATAAAGTGCATGTGTATCTGTTCGATGTGCGTGTTGTATATGCATATCGAGCTTCAAGTTAACCTTTCACTTTTCTTTGTTTAAAAATCTCGTGACTTACGAAGTATTGTGTTTTATCAGTTGCTCTGATTGTGAATACATGTAAAATCACCGGTCTACCAAAGATAAAATATTTCTCGGACTTATTCCGATGGTCGAAAGTGTGTAGTGTAAAAAAAGTGTCAAAATTTACTCACCAATACGTATTTCATGTTGATCCTTTTAGCTTTTTTTTCTGTCGAAAATCTTCTTTCTGCTTTTCGCCTTTCCTTTTTCTCAAAAAAGGAATAGAAAGCCAAGTTTGTCGTGTCTCCTCTCCACGCTATATCCAGATATTTTGGGCTTTTGCACTCGGTCGCTGGGTACGCTGCTGCGCCGCTTGTAGTGGCTCGTGGACGTGGGGAGTCCCATTTATAATGTACCGGTGAGCGCCCGACTCGTGTCCCCCTTCCCCCGCGGCGAGAGATCGGCGGCGGCGCGGCGCAGCAGCGTATTCCGCTACTCGGCGACTCTCGCACCCCCGTGCAGTGCCCACGAGCCAACGCGTGGACGGGTGCTGCTGTACCCACCATCGTCTTTCACTGTTCCATATGGTTGATGTGCTTTGCTCATGATATCCCTTCCCCTTGGCCACTTTTGTGTGCACACGTATACCGATGTTCTCTCCTTTTCACTTGATTGCCTTCGTGTTGTCGCGGCCTTGCAACCTTGACACTTCCTTCTGTTACCAGGACTCCCATCGTGTATACCATTTTCTTCTGTGCGTTTTATTTCATACGAGAACCTTAGCTCATAGAGAACTTAAATAACAGGAGCTCCTTTTTTATGCTTTTATGTACTGACTCGCGGAAATATACTTTTGATTCGGCCGATTATTAGCAAAACTTGACCCTCGAGCTCTTGATAAAAGAAATGACAAGTAAAGGACGAATAAAATGAAAAAATTACGTTCTTGTGGTTTTATTTGCTTGCATGACGCTAACAAAGAACTATGGTCTTTATTGTGCTCATAGCTTTATGCGTATGATTTAAATTAAATCTTGATTTTCGACTGTTGGAATATTTTCAAATTTTATTTTTTATGAATATTTTATCTTTTGCATTTAAATATTTTTGATGCGTTTAGCTCTTTTATTTCATATTAATTTCAATACACGAGTGCAAAATCGGCTTGTGCAATATTTGGTTTGACGAGAATTCAGATTTACTTGAATTAGCTTTCCTGCTCAGTTATTTCCATGGTTCAGTGTCGCACGTAACGAACCCGACAAATTACATCAAATTAGGTGTAGTGAATGGAGCTGGGAAGAATATATATATTGCAGGCTACGTTTCCACGTGATATTACGTATCTCATGCACTAATCAGATCTCGCTTAAACTTTAATGAGTAGAGAATTAACAGATTTTAAACAAAACTTAAATGCATCATTTAAGACTAAAGAAAATCTTTATACGTCATCAAAAAATTTCTTCATCAATCTACCATTAAAAATTTATTAATTAATAGTGAATAATCTAATACTCATAATATATCGACATTTGTACGATGTTCAGTCCTTTATTTATTACCCCAGGTCATGCTACCATAAGCTTAAAGTAGTGATAACTTACTTAACAATGATTGAACTCGATGTTTCTGCATTGGAAATAGTCAAGCATGTTCTGCGCTAGAGTAGCATTTACAGAAAAATCTCAGCTCAAATATCTAATTTCGATATCAAACTTGATCGTTGACCCTGGGATAGCTCGGCTACGCGTTATTGAGCAACTAATTACCATACACTTAATGCATTACGTTGATAAATTATATTGTTGCAATCTCGACTTTGTAAACTTGTGAAAGTGAAAAATTCATTGTTATATTGAGCTAAAGTTTTCGTACAACTGATTGATGTAGTTGCTTTTCCGCGATGTTTTCAGACTTTAGATAATTTAAGCATTTTTTGAGGAGATGCTTAGAGGGGTTGAAAAATAATTTATTTGTATTGCACTTATCAAAACTAGAGGTATTGAAGAACACGTACAAAAATGTTGAGATTGAAATTTAGAGTATTTTTTATATGATACATTTTTGAAGTAGAGCAAACCCCTTACTCTTCAATAGTTTACGTTACCCATTTAATATTTACTTGTACCTCAATAAAATTTTTTTTGATTTTCAAGAATTAACATTTTTCTGATTCATTATTCGATTATCTTCAATATAAATCTAAAATAAGAAAAAAAATTATCAGAAAATTTTTTTTCTTGCGTGCAATCAAATTGTTCAAATGTTTCTTTTTTTATCAACTTTTCTCAATATTAATAATGTGAAAAAATGTAACTATTAGTTTTCAGAATTTTTTTTTTTTAAAGGTAAATGTTATTGTACTCTGAACGAATCTTCGTCTCTTCACAACAAGATAATTTTGCAATAATTCACATCGTAAAATGCATCGTGTTAGCAAACACGTGATCCATTAGCGTTATTGAGAATTAAACGTATCAGGAACAAGAGTAAAGTGAATGTTATAGCTACTGACAGGCAACAAAAGTAATTCTATGCTGTCAAAGAACGTGCGAAATACTTTTCAAAGGTCACACTGAATAAGTAATTAACTCCCTGAGATACTTTTGGTATGAAAATGAATTACATGATATGCGCGAACTACATTTGGAAATAGCCCGACTAATATGGTTATGTTCGAGAGAAAAAAATGAAAGAAAAAAAAAATAAGTAGGAAATATATTTAAGACCATGAATAATGTTTTATGCAGGTAATTTTCAACAGCTGCATGAATATTATTCACGTGATTCACAGCTCACGATAAATACACTGTAATGTAAATGATACATTTTTGTTATCGTATACTTGTAATCTTGTTATAAAATCCTTCTAAAATGATTTAGAATTTTCTATTTCTATAGTCTGATTCTAATTTTTAAGAATATTTCATCATCGATGGAAAAACTAAAAGTAGCTTTAAGTAATTTTGCGAAGTAACGGACGAAAATACATTTTCGTGAATGAATATCCATATACGAGGTTGGTTAATCATTATTATAAACGAGCTCGATCGTATCAGGATCTGCCGCAAAAAAACAAAAAATACAAAATACAAAAAAAATGGAAGGCGAGCTTGGGAAAGCACACAATACTTGCGGGAGTACGTATAGGAATAATGTATGTAGCCCTGAAGCCTTAAGAAGAGAAATGCAGCATGGCATACGAAGGACTGTGGGTCTCCTGCAATGCGAGCACACAAACGAAGGACAACTTGTGTACCTCTCGGCATGTTTAAATCCGCGTGACTTTTCAATAGCTTCCTTCTTCTTCGAGACAAAAAAATCATGCCATTTTTAAAGTCCCGATAACAATAACAGAATAAAATATAAAATTGTTTCTCTGAAATCAATACCTAAGGATGAATTTTTAGCAGTCATTTTTAAAAAAATGTTTACTGTTCATTTTCCAAAGTATTAGTTTATGGCTACTTTAATTGAATAACACTTGATATCAAGAGTAAAATTGACTATTTACATAAGTTTTAGGCAGTGCGGTGAGCATACGTGTTATTTGCAAGTGAAAATCAATAACATATTCAAAGGAATGTTTATGTACTTCAGTATACAATTCACCGTTCGTATTGAAGAATTTCATCATTTCAAGTGGAATAGAAACCCCAACATTTTGCATAATTATTTCGTAAAATCGCAAAATACGGATAATAAGCTTTGGCAGGGCGTGATGGAGAAAAAATCATCTTGAATAGTTGAAAACCTTGTAAATTTAATGTTGCAAAAATAGATCAAAATCGAATTACTTAAGGTTTGCGGTGATACGAGCAAAATGTCCGTTATTACGCTCCAACCGGTGTGCAATAATATGTATATAAAAAAAAAAAGGAAAAAGGAAAAAAAAGAAAGACATAAACACGTCGACGTCGTATTTACAGCTTCCTATAAGTCGTTGATGCCACACGACTTTTTGCGTGCATTTACATGGATATAATGCGAAAAGTACACGTAAGTTCCACAACACGATCTGCTGCTGCTGCTGCTGCACTCGATACGTATACATATAACACAGCGAGAGAAAGACAGCGCGAGAAACGAGAGACGACATTTTTCACGGCAAGGTCGCCTGGCGTCGTTGACCGTGCGCACGCTCCTGCATACACGCCGCGATCTCGCGCGCGCGAATCGTGACTCCGCTCCGTGGATTTATTTTTAAAATTACGCGCCATCCTTTGCTTTCCTTTTTTACGTTATCTGGCGCAGCACATACTTTTTCTGCGCTTCGTCGATCGTTTGCTGTGCGTGCCGCGCGGAGGATCTGTGCAGCAGCAGCAGCAGTAGCAATAACGATTATTCGAAACCGGTGCGCGTATATAAGTCATTATATGCGGCGTTTCAGCGGCCGCGATGCATATACGCAGCTGCCCAAACTGCTTCCATATATAAGGCAATCGTTGGGCAGGATCGAGCGCACACTCGAGCGCGCGCTCCAACATGCACATTTATATATATATACCACTGCTGCAACGATCACCTGTGTGTCTTGCATATCAATGCGCTCCCATGTGTATGTGTGTGTGTGTGTGTGTGTCTTCGATATGGCAAATAACATAAACAACATCGCCATCGCGCGCCCGTACTCGAGTGGGTGGGACGTTGCTTGTTTAACCGAAAAAATTCCTCCCAGGTGTTACAAAATCGTACCCAAGTGTGTGAGTGTGTGTATGCGTTTCAGAGCTCGTTTTATGAAATCTTTACGATTAATTATTTGCCAAGCTATAAATTACACTCGAGCAATGGAGTAATTTACGAAAAAAAAGCGACTCGGGCGCGCGCGAGAGTTCATTACGAGGTACATTCAAGTGAATCCTTCGTAACGCGTGGCGGCCCCTGCTTCATAATATCGAAGACTTATTATGCCTCGAACCCAATGTGAACAATACTACTTGGCGATATACGTATGCGCGGACTGCACACACACACACACATTCATACATACGCGCGTTATACATGCTCGCGCGCGATCGGCACTGCTCCTGCGGGTAACACACAAACTTGCATTCCGACGCAACGCTTTCTCCCTCGCACCTACATATATGTACGTATACAAGACACACTTCATAAGCATCGAGCCACACCGTAGCGAGCATAAGCATTTGTGTAACAGTTGTACTTTAACCCTTATGTAATTTCTATCTCTGTCCTCGTGTGTGCATAGATAGATGCTGCATTCGTTACAATGAGAGTAGCCAGCCTGTCCTTTCTTATACATGTATTTGTGCTCGACAAACACGCGGCGACTTTTCACCATCGCGCCGCAAATACACGCGTCGCAGTGTAATATTCGCCGTATGTATAAAGTACACAGCGCTCACAGACAAACAGGCCGATTCTCGTTAAATTTATCCAGTCACTCTCTCGCTCGCTCACGCGCGCGCTTGCATCGGGAGACCAAGGCGCTCTTTCGACACTTTTTTTTAGCTCTTTCAATGGGGCGTTTAATTGTTTGGCAAAAATTAGGCAAAAGCCACTTTCGAGCGCGACCCGTTGCCTCTCGACTCGCTCTCATTATACACGCGGGCTCAGGAGTGTATTATTGTTTTGCTTTTACGTAATGGCCGATTAATCAATAGCAAGTGTGTCGTGTCTTGTCATAATTATCGAAACTCGCACAGTACTACTGTACCTATTGAGAACTGCATCAATGTATCCGATGTGTACATCGATTACAGCAACGGCTCTCAAAGTGCCGCGCGCGAGCGTAATTCTCGATTCATCAATCGGACGACGCATCAATGAGTCTCGGATCAAAAGGTTTGGAGCGATCATATATCTGTGTCGTGTCAGGCCTTTCTCGTGACCTTTACCGATCGCTTCTGATATTGTTTTGGTACATGTACGCGAGCTTGAAGATCAAAGTCAATTTCTTCAACAACAACTACCCGAGCTCGAGCGAGCAAATTCACTCCAATGTGGCGCTCTTTCACGCATGACTTCTTTGCATTGGGCAGCACTCATGGGCGGTAGCAACAACAGCAGCAGCAGCAGCTCTTAGGTAATAATGTGCTCTTACCCAGAGCCAAATGACGCATAATATACACGCTGACTTATCTGCTCAGGCTTGTATTATGTACGTACGTGTATAGCGGCGTATATATTGGCTCCCTCGAGTCTCTCGATAAGCGTGTCGTCGATTAATGTGTGTAAGTAAGTATATCTCGGGCCGCAACAGTACCTACGCGCGTGGCAGGCGCATAAATGGTATACATATATATACATGGTATATGAAGTAGCCGCGCCCGCGATCCTTTGTCTTGCGACCGCGGCCTGCTCTCGCGAGAGGCGTGCGATTTGCTCTCTCGCGCGCGCACCGCACACACACTCACTCGCACTGCGCCGCAACCACAAAAGAGAGACATTCGCGTGTTCTCCGCGTACTGCGTATAATACACCTATATTGTATTCACGTGTGCACGTATATACGCATGCACGTGAGAGTCTTATAGATCGACGCGTGTGCAGTGCGCTCATGCCTATATGGCTGCGAACCGATCGATCGTTTCCGATCCTGACAAATGGATGCCTCGCGCGGAAACGCGTCCGCTGCCCGCCCGATGAAAAAAAAGGCCCACGCGCATAATATATCCAGCCACCGTATTAAAATATAATATGCGATTGATTCATCGACGTCGTGTGCGTTGCCAACGCCGCCACCCTGCGAGCTATACGCTGTCCCTTTTCATGCAACACAATCAATTATACGCGCGCGCGCGCGCGAGCCCGAAAGAATGTATCGGGGTCAGCTCGACTTGCCGCTCGGGCGACATATATAATGCACATTTGTCGAGTTGCGAGCGCACCACGATTTCGACAGAATTTTGTTTCAGGCGCTCTCCGTGTAGCCGCCTAGTATACATTGCTTATAAAATTATGATATGACAAAAATTAAGGCTCAGCTTTTCAGCGCGGCGAGTGCATACACGCATCAGCACACACACACTCATACATGCTTTCATATATATGCGTAAGTATGTCCTTCTCCCACATTCGCGCGTATTTTCGGTTGCGTGCCTCTTGCCAAGATATTCGGAGTTTACGAAATGACGCTTTGATGTCTTGTATAAGGCACATTTACATCGTATCCGCACATGCTGCGGATAAACAATGCGCGCGCCTTATTGTGAAATAGGGATTGAAAATCAAAATGAAAGGTTGGACGTGTGTGTGTGTGTTCAGATTGTCGATTGACCTCAATGAAAATTTCCTTTAACGATATCACATAATGGAATGATGCAAATTATTGAAAATCGTTCCTCGTTCGACAAACATTTAAATTTGATACAGTTTCTGTGCTTGATTTCCGGTTAAATAAAATTTACCTTGATACTCGGACCAAATGATATTGTACTTATACTACTTCTTGATAAAGCACAAAAAAAATAATGAACGACACTGGAAAAATTTATTTTATACACTCAATTGTAAAGAACAAAAAACTAAAAAAATATAAAATAAAAAACGACTGGTGTATGCCTCGATATTAATCAAATCCATTTTTTCTTTTGTAAAAATCTTGCTTTGCATTTTGTTCTTAAAAAATCTCTTATCGGTAGGTTAGTCAGCATAAAGTAGTAATATTAGTAGTAGTGTGTGTGTTATTTTATCGTATCAAGTCAATCTCTTAAATGCAAATGCACATTCACAATGTAATGTATTATGAAGTTAGAGCTGCTCCCGATACATATATCATTTTCATCAGAGCTGAATGAAAGCGTAATCATCATCTGATTTTCGTAATGTTAACATGTAATAGTACAAATGCCGTTGCTTTTTGTCTCTACCAAAAAATGTGAATGTTCGCATTGACATGACTTTTTATGTTTTCGATATTATCGGCAATGAATCTTTAATGTAACCATATTCCAAACACGTGACGAGACTCTCGTGTGATGTTTGATATACGACAACAAATTAATTCAAAATTATATCAATAATTTGAATCAATGTTTACGCAGATTCACCATGTAAAACATACTTTAAATTCTAATTTTAACTTATTCAAATTAAAATGTTTGTTTTTGAAACGTTGTACCAGATATAAGTTTTAAAAATTATTAAATAATTTTAACCTGTCATTAGCTGTGTTAGATTAATTATACAACACGTAAGAAAAAGGATAATTTTCCAATAGACTTTAAACATTTTTTTATTCTTGACTGCATGAAAATTTATTCACTGGATTCGGATTCTATCCTACAAAAGCATACACATTTGACCTGATATAATTATCGAACGTTTTTTGCTATTCATAATTTTTATTGTAGATAAATTCATTCAGAGCGTTGCCTATATACTTACAAATAATAAACGAAACACGTCTGTCTGACTTTCTAGACAATGATACTTATCCGCAGACTTGAAATTGCTGCGTGTAGAGCTGTTTACAAGTAATATATGCAAACTTCGGACGCAATATGTCTATGATTTACGTAATTTGTCTTAGTCTTGTTAATACTTTCCTTTTTTTTATGCTCGCATTCAATTTAATTATTCACTTATTTTACTGATTAGTAGAAGCTGAATGATCGCGTTCATTCGTACGAATGCGCTGAAATCGCGAAGATTATTTTTGATAATTGAGATACATTGTGAACTGGGTATTTATTTAATGATGACCGATGTTTCACTCGATCAAACAGTTTTGAGCAATTTCTTGCATAAATTTATCGGAGAGAAAAATATTTATCTAGTATATGAATCTCCGACAAGGTTCAATTTTATTTAAAGCAGATTTTAATGAAATCAAATCTGTGAATATAGAATCAAATAATTTTATTCATTGAAAATAATTAGACAAACTGATATTCTCTAGAAAAAATTAAAACTTTCAATAGTTTCTCTGTGCCATTGCTTTTTTTAGGTAAGTGTATTTTTTTGCGTTCAACCGATTATGAAGAAAAGAGTATTTTCGTCTAAGATTGCAAACTACTAAATTACATTCTGAAAAATTCGATAAATTTTTTTCGTATAGTGATTAAGGTTAAGTAAAAAATTTAAACCAAAACGAGTCCATCAACAGTGTTGACGAGTCGCAGGGGGGCACGGGGCTCGAGCTGGGCGTCGCGGGTCAGGATAATCTGGGTCTGACGCTGGGCCTGCTCCTGCTGTTGCTGCTGTCTGGCGATGCTCTCGACGATCTGAGCGCGAGACGTGCCAGATACGCCTAGCGGAGTCAGACTGGCGATCCTCTGAGCAAGGCGGGTTGCGTCCAACAGGGAGCTTGCGTCGGCCACACGCTGCTGTTGTTGCTGTTGCTGTTGCTGCGTTTGGCTTTGTACCTGCGACTGATGGAAATTGACGAGACGTTTTTAGTATAATTCGAAAATGAATTGTTTATTGATTCCAAGCATTGTACTGTTTAAGCAACAAAAAGAAACAAGATAATTTTCTGACAAAAATAAACAAGTGGACTATTGAGTTTATTAGAATAGCAGAAATATTTTATTGTTTATATCGTCCATTTAAATGAGTACACCACTTAGTCAAATAAACGAGTCATATTCGTCTAAAGTGCCAAAAAAAGCATTCAACCGCACGTGCAGCGTTTGTTCAGCGATCTGATTCTCAACAAATCTTCAATATTTTTCTCTACGTTTGATGCCCCTTTACTCAATGGTTGATCATTGATGAGTCTGATTAGGTCATCTTCCACCAGTAAATCAAGAGGCACCCGCTGTTTAAAGATTAGAAAAGCCAATCATCATTGTGATATCGAAGCATATGTTATAATTCGATTTGTTTAAAGCATATAATTTTTTTTACAAATTAATTAAAGCTTTGAAAGTTTTACGTACTTGAACAGATTCGTTGGTGAGTCTGAGAGGTTCACGACGTTCGAGTCCAAGAGCGGCCCTTACAAGGTCGTTTTCCAGAGTATTGACGGTAAGAGGAGAGGGTGTTCGGCTCGACGAGGCTGAGGCACTGGACTGAGCCGAAACCGACGAGCTAGTGAGAGGCGCAGCAAGACCCAAAGCACGAGCATTGACCAGGTTGGCTCTGGCGCGTTGGTGAGCAGCTTCATGCTCGGCTTTAGCTAGTCTCACCTGCATACATAGTTCATTGAAAACAAATCTTATAATCCTTATAATTTCACATGCAAAATCTGCTGAATTAAAATTTCATTATAGAAAAATTGAGCTAAGTTAGTTTTGCCAAAAATTTTAATTTAAATCGATTAAAATCAACACTTGAATCGCGAAACAAAGCATTGCCTAATGTAACAGACTCAGGTGTGTCCAATTAAATTCGATTGTGTAACAAGTGTGAAAAAATGTACTGACCTCGAGTGTGTCAAGGACGCGACCGTCGGCACTCAGGGGAGCTCTCTGCAGCAGCTGCAACAAAGAGAGCTGAGGCTGAGACGAAGACGCCGAGGCAGCGGCCAAAGCCGAAGCCGAAGTTTCCAACTGCGACAGAGGTGCAAGTTGGAGGACTTGAGGGCGAGCCATGGCGCATCCAAGCACGGCTGACAGCAACACCTGTGAAATTTCAATAAAGTTTTGACTACCCATCAGCACTGAGGAATTATGAAAACTCTCGATATACTAACGATGTAATTCATTTTGAATTCAATTAAGAGCTCTCGGTAAAGCAGTGAACCAAACTCTTGAACGGACTAAAGGAAAATGTTCAATGCGCCTATTTAAATAGGTCGGTTGACGAAAAAATTGGCTCTCGGACGCAGTGTCTCGATCATGGTTAGAAAGATCACACATCAGGAAACAACGAGCGAGAGCTCACTCGTTCGAACCCGATACTTGACATTGATGCGCTATAGATTTTCATGCTCCATGCGTAATCTATACATAACTATGTTCTGAAAAGTCTTAATATTCTATTACGATATATCTCGGTACGCTAGAACTGCGAGATTCAGTTTGGATCAATTTACGCCTATGGCTGCTCACATTCTCTCCTATACTCTATACGACAAAGTAGAGTTTCAATGATATTATGTGTGTGTACCTTCACGTGTCGTGGCTTTTTTTGACATTTATGATGTCATTCATTTTTTCAATAATTTTTTTCATCACCTGGAAAACTTAATACCACAAGAGTACTTCATCCGTAAATCAAATTTTTCATGCCAACCCTATGAACGTGATACACAAATCGTTTAATGCCAATAAAAAAATTCACACGGAGTTATCAATTGGTACACAAAAGCACTCGCACTAGTGCATGATTAATTTTTTGTTATTAGAATCTCATTATCTTACAGCAGAAGATAATATTTTTCGATACGTTATTTTTAAGAAATAAAGGTAAATATTAAGATAATAAGAATATTTAAAGCATTTTTTGACTGAGCTAAATTTTTGATGAATGATAAGGTATTTGTAAGCAATAATGGTTATTCTTCACGATACAAGTATTACAGCTAGGGAAAAAATAAAAATATTTATGCAACCCTAAATTTTCACGCAATAACACTTTCAAGGTGATCTACATATAAAACTTGAGCTCTGATATTCAATAGTATTTTTAATGCAAATGAAGTTAAACTATAAACGTTACTTTCTTTGACATTCACGTGTGTGCATCGAAAGAACAAAAGAATTGAAACAGTGCAGTAAATGTAACTTCCCTTATACACGCGACGCGGTAGGTACAGTAAGTACTGCGCGAGCTGACCTTGCCGGCGCTTTAATTTCTTTGCCACTCTTGTACACAAGAAGCAGAGTACATAGCTAAGATATGCCCGCGAGGCGGATGCTCTCTCATTCCTGTCGATAGTCCACATGAAAGGGTTTGCTCCTCCACTCTCTCAGGCTCAATTTTCGTGCCTTTCGTTGAGTATAAAAAGGCGGGATTCGTAGCCTAGTCCATCAGACGAAGACTAGCCTGTCAAAGCGTAGCACACTCCAGTCACCCAAAACAAGTTGAAAAATGAAATTGTTCGTTGTTCTCTCTGGCCTTCTCGCCGTAGCCATGGCTAAGCCAGGCTTGTTGGCTTACAACATCGTTTTACCTGGCGCACCAGTAAGGAATATATTTCTTTGATTTTCGTTTAATCGACTAATTCAATTAAACAAACGGACTTTTCCCTTTTTGGGTTTTATTATGAAATTATTATTATTTCTTTTGTTATATTATTTCTTGCCTTTCAAATTATTTAGTCTCAATGAGGATGAAAGGATGAAACTAATCTAAACTTTTATTGTATCAATGATAGATTGGCCTCGATGGGCGAGTTGTAGATACACCCGAGGTATCTCTCGCAAAAGCAGCTCACGCCGCTGCTCATATCAATGAAAAATTAAACCACAACGCCGAGGTTCTTCGTTCTGCCGATTTCATCTACCCAGCAGCTGCACCTGTCTACGCTGCACCAGCAGCTCTTCCTGTAGTTCATGCTGCTCCACTTGCCTATGCTGCACCTCTCCCAGCAGCTTTGCCCATTGCCAGCCACGCCACTTTGCTCGCCACTGACGGACGTCCTCTGGACACACCCGAAGTCGCCGCAGCCAAAGCAGCTCATGCCGCTGCTCACATCAACGAACAACTTACTCATGCTAAAGAAGCCACGAGAAACGCTGTTTACGCTTAAATTGTATTAAGATATCAAAAAGTCAATTAATTATAAATGGCATAATATCTTTGGCATTCCGAAAAATAATTAATATGAATTTTGCATATTCAAAAATTTGTTTTTACTTATTGTTATCTGAAATTTTTATCTGAATTTTGAGGAAGGCAACTTTTAGTATAATGTCTACTTGTTTACTTAGAAATAATAATTTTTATACCTTTTATTTGTCAGTTTTTTTCATTTTACCTTTAATATAATTAGCATCACTGCTACACCATTTCAAAACAACTAAATTACTGTCTACAAAACTTTTCTCAAAAGTGTATTATGTTTATCATTTATATGAAATTTTCAAAATCCAATTATTTTAATTCAAGCAATTTCTATATTAATGGAATATAAAATTATTCAAAATCAATCGCATATTAAATTAACTTTAATCGAGTAAAATTTTTTGAAAATTCACCAATCATTTAATTAATATCATCCAACCAGTGGTTAGAAACTCATCAGATCATAAATTATTTCCTGAAATTATATACGATTTTCATTTATGAACAACTTCGAGGGAACATTATTTGGCCTTGTACACTATTAAACGATTAAAAGAAAATCTATACTTCATCAATTAGAAAATACTTATTTATCTTCATATTTCATAAATATCTCATGACTGAACAACATTATTTTAGATATCATTTTTCATATGTGTAATATAATATATCGTTCAAATTAAATAATTGTCCTTATTTTAACAAGAACTTGAAAGTATAGAATTTCATTTGACGATCTTGAAGAAATGTAACATCAAATATAGCATCAAATAAAACTATATGTTTTAAAATTTCTATTGACCAGTTATACATTAACATATGAATCACATAAGTTATATTTTTATCGTTATTTAAAGATATTTTCATAAATATTTTTATAAAAATTTTATTGTTTGTTTTTGTTATTTTTATTAAGTAATTCATACAAATTAAAATCGTAATTATCTACCTCAAAAAGAAATAATAAATCAATAATTATTTATTAAATGCAAACATTTTTTGTGCATGCTTTTCTTACAAGAAAAGCGAATCAGCGTATAATAACCTTGAGCGTATTAAAGGAATCTTCGTCTCATCCTGTGCGTAGAAAAATCGGCAGCGCAAGAAAGAAACATAGAGGAGTCGCCGAGTACACCGGTTTACCTGCATGCCAACCTTGAAATGGAGCGAGAATAAAACTTCACTCGCTGCAATTTCATTCGCTAAAAGTTCGACACACAATGCAGGGAGGAAAAAGCTCTGCAACATCAATGACAAATAACGATCCGAAGAAGGATAGCAGTTTACCATTGTAAGTAGTAGGGGCGTCGCATATATAAAGTCTGCAGTGAGATTCACTACGTATACTTGTGCTTCAGTTATAAAACTAAACGGTCCAAACAGCATCATGGGAGTAATAAAGATAGTATGTTATTTGAAGTTTATTTATAATAAAATATTTATATAATTATAAATTGATGTGAATTGAAGTGAAAACATCTTTAACAATTAAAAAATCAAACAATAAATACATTCTTCATTTTTATTTTTTTAATATTTACCCAAATTTTGATACTTTCATTTAATACAACGTATTTGATTATTTAGTTCGTACAAATTAGTGCTTGAAAATAATAAATACTAAGCAAAGTTTTAGAGAATTTTCATGTTGTAAAATACTTGAAAATTGAACTAAGTATCAAGAACAGTTAGACATAATATCAAAAATAAAGTATAATAAATTTTTAAAGAATAGTCTCGAGGAGTTCTGTCAAATTAATGAAAATTACTGTTTCAGTTTTTTCTTGGTGTCTTGATATCCATTTGTAACGCGAAACCATCTCATCTAAACTACCAAAATAATCTTGGGCAGTATAGTTTTGCTTATAAAGGACCATCAGCAATTCGTTCCGAGCATCGAGGTGCCGATGGAGTTACACGTGGGAGGTACAGTTACGTCGACCAAAATGGTTTAGTTCAAACCGCCGAATACGAAGCTGGGGATAATTTAGGTTTTCGTGTCAGAGCTTCAAATTTACCTGAGGCTCCCCTACCAATTCAAGATACTCCTGAAGTATTAGCTGCTCGAGAGTTTCATTTGCAATTACTTGATGAAGTACAAAGACGTGAAAACAATCATAGATCGCTGTCCATAAATGAACATTCGAAAACCAACTTAAAATCTAAAGAATTGAACGAAGAAAAAAAAGATTCACCGATACTTTCAAGTTAGTATTATTTTGACCAAATACAAAAATTAAAGTATATTAGTACTTTTTTAATTAATTACTTCAATTTTTCAAAAATTACTCAAGCTGATATTAATAAGAATGTAGCAATTGGTGGTTTGAAGATTTCATCACAGAATCAGGGAATAGCTTCACGTAGCAATTTGAATCAACCCATTGATACATTACCTCCAAATTTACATGTACCAGTTACTGATACACCTGAAGTTGTTGCAGCTCGTGAAGCACATTTTCAAGCTTACAAAACCGCAGCTAAACTTGCAGCAGAAAGCGCAGAAAAACCTCAAGTTACAGCTGCTGACAATGAAAAACAAAATGATATATCAAAAAGAGTTGTTAGTAATCAGTGTACTCAAATTTAATTTTTCATTAAAAATTCAAACATTTTCAAATGATAAATTTTTAGAACTCCGAATTGACAAAATTGCAAGGTGACAAAATCAATCATCATGATGGGATTCCTATAGTACGATCAGGTAATTTAATTTTTTTAGATTTATCAAAAATTCATTTTCAATATCAAACGATAATTAAAAGAAAATAAAACCTTATTTTTCAATGTTATTTCAATTTTTGCTTTTTTATCTTTTCTTTTAAAAGTTATTTAACGTCAAAAAAAGTTATCAAAGTGATAAACTTCGAAATTAAGGATTAATTACTTTTTATTCTTTTATCAATCTCAAAAATTATTCAATTTTTATTATAAAAATTCAATGCAGTAATCGCCGTTGCATAATGCTTCAATTTCTCTTAAATGTTTAACCCCTCTCAAACTATACGTTTTCGAGCGACTGGACCAATACTTTGCTACCATGATTTTAATACATTTCTAATTTAAAAAATATGTGGTATAAACCTGAAGATTTTTGTCAATATAAAAGAACTGCAAAGTGAAAAAGATGATGTTATAGAAATTCTATTTTTAAATTAAAAAATAAAATTCAAGTCTATAAAACCATAAAAGTAAGTAATATTCGTAAATAAATATTGTTTTCATAAATAAATATTTCTTACGGATTTGACTAATCAGGCGATAATACGTACACGATTTTCTTTCTAATTAACCATAATATTTATCATTTATTTCAAATTTTTCACTAATGTAAGATGATATTCATATTGAAGTACCTCCTAAATAATTTTAAATTATTTTAGGTTTAACCCCTGCAAGTACAACTTTAAAAATTGTGGATATTAATGACCCAATAATAAATGAATTAAATCCAAATTCGTACAGGACTAGTGAATATCCTATTCCAGTGCCAGTTTCGCACATCGCATTATCAAATGGACTCCCGTTCATATTACCATCAGCTCTAGCAAACTCTGCTTTTCATTACGTTTATTTATAAAATGAACGAATAAATTGAGAAATTTAGAATCAAGTAAGCGATCTTAAAATAATCAATCAAGATTGTTTCATTGATATACTTCATTCACCAATTTCATGTAAATGAAAAGTTTTTTATACATAAGTTGTTGATTAATTCATAAAAATTTTCAAATTTAATAATTGACTAATCAATTATAATTTTTCTCTGTGAATTCGTAAAAATAATGATTGTAGGAAAAAATTATGAACTTTATGATAAAGTTTCTAATGAATAGATTACTTACCAAGACAGAATAATTTAGATGGAAAAAAGAACCCCTATCTTTAGTTAAAATAGTTTTCAAAATTTTAAAAAGTAACTAGTATATATAATTAATAAACTTTTTATAATAAGTTGTGTATTTTTTAAGTGTAAAGCAGAGTCTAATAAATTTTAAATCTATATTTATGTTTCATAATTTTTCAATTGAACATTTTTTTAAAACCACCATCATTTAGAATAATTTTAATGTTCATGAACATTTTTCAAGTTTTTAAAGATCAAATTTTCATAATGGGTAGCAAAATAAGCTAATGACAGTTGATTTTTCACAGAAATCTCGCAAAAATGGGAAAACACTCTAAAAATATCCGAAGATGCTGAAAATTTGTTCAGAGGTCATCATCACGTACCTGCAACTGCAATAATCCCTGCCGTGGGTGGTGGTCCAACTGTAATTTATCAAGTACCACCTGCATTATATTTTTTACAATTTGTTTTTTCAGCATTTCAAAACACTTTTGCTGCTCCTCCTCCTCAATCTCAATCTCCAAATAACTTTTTTAAAATATTTAACTATTAAGAACTTAAAATAATTTGATTAACTAAGATTTATTGTTCATTCAATCGCTTTCTAAATTTTAAAACATATTTGAGTAAATAATAATAAATTAATTAGTATGTATGCCAATTATAGGCATAATGATAAGTTTTAAAATAAAAAAATGGTTATTAAATACGTGAAATTTCTTATTTGATTAGAGAACATCAGAATATCATATCTTCAATATAATTAATTACTTTTTATTGAAAGATTTTCCAGTATGTATAATTCTACATGTTAATAATCCATCATATTTATATTTCGAATTTTATCTACTTCACACGTTTCATCTATATATTATATTATTCATAGTTTCTATATACTTCTATACTTACTTTGAAATAATAAAATTTTTATAGTTCAAATCTTCAAAAGATTCTAATAAATAATTTACACTTTCATACAGTACGAATCATTCGCGAGGCATATATATTTTTTACCAACTAATTTTTTAAAATACTTTGACATTGATAGCTAAAAAATATAATAATTTGTTTATAATCATAAAATCTTTTAATGGTAGTAGAAAAATTAAAGTCTCGAAACAATCAGTTTACATTTATAAATGTTGCGTTATTTCATCTCTGAGGATTTATCAGATTTTCATCAAGAAGTTCAATGATCATCACTTTCATGAGATGTGAGATAGTGTTGATAGTGATCATATTTGTTTTAAAATGATTTGACCAAACAATTTTTGATTTTTAGTTTCATGGCACGAGTCATAAATTTATTTCAGTCGTTTGAATTATATATGCCCACCTATTTGATCCATAATATTTTCATCGCTTGATGACGATTTACTCTTTTTTATTTACCTTAATAATTATGTATATATATTTGTATAAATATATATACATATATGTAATAGGCAATATATGCTAAAATTTTATAATTATTATATATTTTATTTATTTTCACTTTACTAACGAAATGAATAACGTCCACTTTTTCTGTCGATAAATTTGATTTGTCTTTTATACATTCTCATTAATATACTTTCCTATTTTTTCATACTCTAACATGATTTTACACTTTTATTTAACTATAAATTTTTCGGCACCTACATTTTATTTGATATTAATAGGTTGGAGTTCACCAAGATTTAATATATCACTTTCGGCAGCAATGGATATTTTTAGTACTTCTAAACAATTTATAAATTTAAAAATTTATGAAACGTATGAATTGTATCCAATGAATTTTCTTATATTTCCAATTACATAGTTTTGTTTAAAAAAAATCGGAGAACTCAGAAGGTTGTCACCGAACCGGATACATATAATTTTTAAAGTAATATTTTCATTAATGAAAATTCAAATAATTGGTTACCTTGTGAAAAGTTGATATTATGAATATTTTAAAAATTGTCAACTTGTCATAGGCATCATATGATACATTGAGCTCTGAGATCAATCATTCACGTGTGCTTACTTGATAATTAATCATTATTTTTCGAACATAGACTATCTTTGTTTCACAAGAAACGTTCCGTTACACGATGTTATTTCAAAGTCTTGCTGTTTTTGCTAAGTTTAAAAATTTGCTATCTAGCCAAACATAAATCCAATTGTTTTTTTCATAATTTTGCAAAAACCTTACGTTACGAACACTTTGAACAGTGAAATGCACTATAAGAAACAGTATTTTAGAAATATTTTTATATGAGATTCAATGAATCCATTAATCATGAAGAAAGTATCTATAACGAAATTTTTCCATTTTATTTGAATTTTCATTTCATACGATAACAATTTTGAAAAAAGGATTCAACGACTTTTTGTAAATATTTGTAATATTCTTAAAATTATTTATCATATTTAATTATTATATATTATATAATATAATACTATAAATTGACTGCGTTCCATCTTCTTTTATAAAAATCTTTTATCGTGAAAAGTAAATCGGAAATACCCCTTAGTTTTAAAATATGCAATTTATTTTATTTTCGTCTTTTTTTGGAGCTCAATTTAAAATTTCTTTTTACGTATGAATTAAATGAAATGAAAGACAATACTAAGTAACTTGTTTAAGATGAATTACTTTAATATACTTGTTTTCCTTAGTTAAACACTTAGATGGCATTTGAATTTTAATGAATAAATGTTATAATAATGGTCGTAGTTTTTTTATATCACCCGTATCACTAGATAATAAACTAATAGTTAATACCACGTCAATAATGAAATTTATGACTTAATTTAATTTTAAGATGTTCAGTTTAATTGTCTAAGATTATTCTATAGCAGCTCATGCAGTTTTTAAACTTTATATGAAAAATTATTAATTGCAAATTAATAATTCAATGTAATTGAGTCTTTAAAAAAAATTTGAGATAACCATTTTAAAAATATCGAAAAAAGTAAATTTTCTTACGACCTATTAAATTCGTATTTTTTTAAAAAACTATTCAATGAAAAAATATACCCTCAGTTAGTTTTTCACGAGTATCATAAATTTTCATACATAAATGATCGATTCGATGAAAATTTCTTGCAATGAAGTATTTTCAGTGACGGGGTATGATATAATATCATTTTCTTATCATACATTTTAATTGAAAAAAGTAGGAATGATTTTTACGAAACCTATTTGATATTTTAAAACTAAATTTATTATCAACTTGTGAAAATAACGTGAACCATCGGAATTATTTCCGAACTCTTAGTTTTGTCCTATGACGGACGTGAAAACACTTAGGAAATATGTTAGCGTCCGTTTTAAATCTAAAACATTTAATAACCTAGTAGTTTTTTTAACTATATATTACATATCTCAGTAACACATCAATTATCTTTAGATGTTTTAATAATCATTAGTAATAATAACAATTGGCTATGATAAATAAACGTCCCTCTTTTTTACCTAATCTTACATATCGTGTACATTTGAGTACTTAAAAAAACTGCATTATATTTGCATTCTATAGATATGATACAGATCAAGTAAGAAAAGAGTTTATAGCAGAATTTGAATTATTTCCTTCCATTTTTTAACAAAGAGAATGAGTAAAGTAAAATAACTAAAAAATAGAAGAAAAATGAAGAGATTGATTGATCGATTGATTGAGAGTGAGCAATAGTATGAGATGTAGCTGGCAGAGTTTCATGCAGATGCAAAAATACAATCTAAGAGACAAAACATGAGAGTAAAAAAAATTTTGTATTTTTTGTAATACACGATTTTATCAGTAAAATAATTTCAATTTTTAAGAACCACGGTATCGAGTTGTAAAATCTTCTTTCATAAAAGTCATTTTGAATAGACAATCAATACAATTTTTTATTTCCAAACATAATTAATCTTATTATTTTTTCATTTTAAAATATACAATGTAACATGAAAATTATTTTGAATTAAAATGATAAATAGTTACGTACAGGGAATGTATACTATAACGCAAAATTCGAGTTTCTTTTCAAGTATATGAAGTACTCGGAGATGATACTTTATAAAATATATACCGTAAGAATTACAATTATTTCACGGTTATATAAATATTTCATCTAGGCCATGACAAGAATACCCATCATTATGTTTTCATCGCGAAGCGTTCTTCAAAATTGTTACTTTTTACAATTTCATGTTCATTCCTTGAATACATTTGAAGTTTAAAAAAATTAATTAAAATTGTACTTAACTAAGTTTTTGAAAGTTCTCTAAGTTGATCATACGATGACTTTCAAAAACGAGTTCAATAAAAGGTTGGAAAGAATACATAGCAAAAAGTTTAGTAAGAATAACATAGTGTATAGATAATGTATCTTCATATATGTATGTATATGTATAGATATTTATAATATAAGTTATTCGTTAGCGTGTATAGAACACACACTATAGCACAGATAGATAATAATAGTGCTCTACAATAGGTACATGAAATTTTGCAATGATTACAAGATGTTTCAGCATCGACTGCATAACTTTAATCATGTTGCTTTTTGAAATTTTCGAAGTTTAGAACTTTTTAACTTCGTTCTAGCTTATAAGCAACTACGAATTTTTCCATTAAAACGATTGTATAGATAATAATAGTATAATATTTATATAAAGTATATAATAGTATAGAATAGTTTAGTATAGAATATAATAAATAGATACTGTGCGGATATGGTGATTGTTAGTTTAACTTTTAAGAAAATGATAGTCCGCGCAAATTCTGGATTGTGCGATACACCAGAATAATTCCGAACATCGTTCCGCTTGCATTTTGAAATGCAGATTCTGGCCTTAACTGATTATAGCCTTTCACATTGTACGAATTATCCTTTAACACAGTCCTTCTTCCACCGAGAAGAAAACGATTTTGATCCCATAGAATACAATTTTATGAAAAATCATCTAGGCACAATTACTAACGATTGTTTTACCGAACTTTCTGCGCGCGAGATTGAGCTTAGTTCCGAGCAAATCTCGCTAAATTTTTGTAATTTCGCCACATTTGCTCACGTTCGATTTTATGTAAAGGTTTTGCTTTGTTTTTCATTAAACGTATCACATTAATTGTCAGTAGTTGATAAAGCAAATGCAGTCAATACTTCACAAGTTTTGGAAAAAAAAATACATCAAAGTTACAATTTTCAGATGCATGAGACACACAAGTGTTTTTATAATTTAAGTTATTTATCGGTATTATGTAATACCAATACTTTACCCTATTTAATCAAGTCATAAAACAGATTTTTGAAAAGAAATTTTTAGTATCAATCGAAGAGAAGAGTTTACATAAAAGAATAAATATTAGATAAATATTTAAAAAAGGTGACAAAGTAAAAACAAGGTACAGGTTAAGCACACATTGGACATGTATTTTGTTGACCAATTTTCTAAAATATTAATAATTAAAAAGATGACAATCAAAAAAATTAATTATAAAAATTTTACACTAATCATACTTCCTTAAATTTAAAACGTCTATATATAAGCATTTGTTAATTACAAACGATAGCAACTTAAGGTTATATGAAATAATAAAAAGTTTAGGATCATATTGTTAAAAACTTGTACAACAATAAAAATATCAACTCTGAAAAAGTGATAGTCTCAATAGTGTAATGCTACAAGTAGAGGAAGTTATTATTTGAATTTTAAGATGAAAAGAAAAAAGAAGAAACTGCATAGTGAATTGAAAGTGGTACTTATGTAACTCAATAACACAAATCATTAATGAGAGACGCCATTAAAAATTTTTGTCAAATTTGTCCATTTTTAGTAATGAACTTAGAAGCGTTAGTCGAATTTGAGGCGAATTTCTCTTGAATTTTAGAATTAACAACTGTTTACACAGAAACTATTCGATAGAACTATTTATTTTAAAGGGTTCTTGATGTAATTTCATATTCAATTCAAATTAAAAATGTTATGCTATCATTTTATATTCATTTTATTACATTTGTTAAAAAAATATTATATTTCATGAAGCGAACATGTACCAAGATTATAATATTTCAATACATTAAAAAATTAATTATAAATTAAAATGTTCGCAAGCAAATTCGACGCTACTCCATTTTTGACAAAAATGTTAACAGTCAAAAGTTTTTTTACAAAATTTAAAACTGAATTGAATTATAATCGAATAAATCATGATAGTCGAATCAAAAATCATTTTCGCTCATAAAATAATATTAAAATCGCTTTCGCTAATTGTATAAACAGTAAATTTAACAAGGGTGACAGCCAATCAGTTTGCACTTTTGGTCTGCTGCAAGGATAGTATTTAAATTATTAGAAAAATATCATACAAAATAAATAATAAACAATATTTAATGAAAGTTTACTTGAACATGCGATAAAATACCTCACAGCATACCGTAAATTATGGAATATGAAAAACGAGAAGTTTATGAATACATGCACTTAATGCATGTCATTATCAAAATATACATACTAAAATCATTCTCTGATAAATCTTTTGAGTATTACAAAATTCATTAACAGTGTAATTACATTTGTTTACATTTGAAGGTTCATCATGCGGTTTCGGATGCAAATACATAATATTTATGTAATAGTAAAAAAATTAGCATTTGTTTCTCGTCATGATAAAACAATCTGCTTAATATGGGGCTAGTCGTCTTGCATCATGTGTTGATTAACAAATATCCTTAATAAAAAAACATCGTTATAAAAAAATTATGATATAGTATAAATTAAACAAAAATTTGTCGCAGTGTTATCGACGTACAATATTATCTTATCAACGACTTTAATGAGTTTTTTTACCTATTTGCTTAATTAACTAACTACAAGAAGCTTACATACTAGGACGCTCGCTCTGACAATTGTTCTCGATTTTTTTTTATAAAAAAAGTGATTTGCCATGCCGGAGCTGAGCTGATTGTGGCTTGCAACGCAATTCCTGGCCCAGTACCGATGTTGTACTTTTTATTTATTATTAAATACTTCAATTAATTTTTTTTTAATTTTCAAGACCAATTAGTGGTAGGGCATCGAAGGCGACAGTGAAAATGGAAAAGAGAGTTAGATACAAAGATTTGTCAGAAAAAGAATAACAAAAAATGCACAATTCAAAAATTGTACCACTACATTGAACTTGTATCGGATATGTTTTTCATATACATTTTAGACTTTGATTCACGTCGTTTTCAAATTTATTACATAATAAATATTTTATTACTTCAGTTCAATATAATGTTTACTTGTTTTGCATCGCCATTAAATCAAATTTTTCAGAGAGCAAAAAAAGATTTTTTCGCTGCTTTACAAAGAAAAATTACATTTATAAATGCCACTATTTCGAGTTGAAGTGGACAGAATTCGTGCGTAACAGCTTAAAAAGCAGCTCAGGGCTTTCACATTGTCAATTGTTGATAGAGAGTTAGAGAGAGTGATTGTCATTTTGAGTGCTGTACATCTATTATGTAAGTATTTAGAAATTTTGTATAATCTTTGAAAGTATAAAGGAGTTCTACATGCCAAGAAGCTACTTCTTACTAGTTTCTTATTACGAACGCGTATTCTCATTTATATCGCTTTTATCACTACGATTCAAACTATTGCCCGACTCTAGCTAGATGAAATTCACATCTCACGATGATGTTATGTTTATTCTTACATTTTCTAGGAGGGGCTCGGCCTTCTCAAAGATGTCTTTTTCAGAGATTTATTATTGTAACGACCCTTTACGTATAAGATGAAATTTTAATACATTAAATTTTTTTTGTTTTAGTGCCTATTTTGCAATAAATTTTATGAAATCGAATTATAACGCCAGCATTGCAATGTTAGCATTATTATTCGAAATTTTATACATCATGATTTTCATAAAGTAAATTCATGTTTCATTCAAACATGAAATCATACGTATTTACAAATAGAAATGAAAAAAATAGGGATTTGTAAAGCTTTTACGCACTCCTACAATAGTAAGTACGTGAATATAATTAACATGCTTTTTTCAAATCTCAATTTTATAAATTTTAATATGCATAATTTATTATGACATTCAACCCTGTATAATATAGAAACATCATTTTTCTGCCTATACGAATATCGTATTTATACATTTTTGTAAGCTTGTAGCAATATTTTTTTGCAATACTCATGATTAAAAATAAAAAAAACACCATTTAAACAATCTAAATAAATTTCAAAATCCCATTCATAAAAAATACCGTTCAGACCTAATCTTAATTTGTTAGCTTCTTTTTCATAGGCATGATACCGAAAGCTCAGAAAAATCAGTGATCTCAATTATCAACAGATCTGTAAGTGGAAATAAAATCGGATAACAATAGTATTCAAATTTCAAACGATATTTATCAATAGATTACTGTTATTTCCTCATTTATAAAATATAAAACGTTAAAATTTAACTGCTTTCGTACTTCAATTATTGGACACCTTGCCGTAAAACCAGCGATATATCAAATATATAGGGATTATGTATATAACGTATTCTCATACGTAAACGGCCTTAGCTTATGAATGTCTCATTAATTCAATTTATCTTCATAATATATACTCTATATTTTCATTTCAACTGCATAATTTATTTAAAATGCTCAGTAAACTAAGCATTCTCGGATACTATACGTGGCTAGATTCGAACTCTGAATTCATTTCAATTTCATGTTGGTTGTTTTTTATGTTTTATCTTGTTTCACGCTTCATCTTTCACTAGCATAGTGCAGTGATACAATTTTGAAAAATTATCATTCAGTCAAAATAGATCAATATATACACAATCGATTAAATGCTACAGAGTCCGAATCAAAATTACACACCTTTTAGCGAGCGCTGGCTAGCCCAACTCTCACAACGTCGGCCCCCCTCAACACAGCTAAATGTAACCGTTCTCTTAGCCATCGGCTTTATAGCTAACAAATGTTGTGCAAAAGGAAAACTTCAATATCACACATATAAATACTGATAGATCAATTAAAGCTCCTTACTACATAAACTCATTGCAAACGTTTCGTCTGCAATGTTAATAAAATCTGTAATATTTTTAACGTCATTTTGACAACTTTGCATAGCTAAAAAGTTAGACGGCTAATAAATTCGGCCATTCTGGTCCAAACAACAATCTTTTTTTTTCAAACTGTCAAATTTGGCGGATTATCAGAACGAAGTCTCTGTCACGCGTCACGCGAGAGGAATAAAAAAATAATAAAAACGGATAAAGAATTCGAAAGAATACATGAAACTTAGTGCATTAAAATTAGAACATAGATTTTATAGAATGTATTATTAACATCCAGGGATTCTATTAATATGCTCAAAAAGATCCTACTACGCGTCAAACTACGTGCTAAAATAAAAAGTATAGATCGTACTGTAACTTAAAAGTGAATCAATCTTGTATCAAAAAATGAAAAAATAACTCAAGTTAAAAAGAGGAAGGAGGTGGTCTAAAATCTGATCGCATTAACTCATACTTTCAAATCGTTGAATTGACAAAACTTAAAAAGTAAAATACTATCTTCAACTAAAATAATACTAAAAGTCTTTAACGACGCTTAAATTTTTATTTAACTTTAAAAAAAATGATAACGAGATGAAATGGAGTTTCAAGAGATTCAAAAAACTGTACATTCAAACTTTAAAAGACTGGCCCCTTTGCTTATGCCGGCTAATTGCTTTTTCACGTTTGTCTATCGATTATATTGTATCTCAAATCTTAATCAACCGATAAAATAAATGAAACTATTGCAAAATCTAGGATATTATTTTTATAAAAAAAATGTTCAAATTAATAATATTCAGCATGATTCTTTCAGCAGACAACTATTGAAGAGTAGTTAGATTAATAAAACACTCGACTTGAAAATATTTTTAAAATGTTAATGATATCGACTACTTTGGCACAACAAAATGTGGTTAATTGTCACATTTTTGTCTTTAAGCCGGCACTCGCTTGATTGTGACATCAACCGTCTATGTACTACAAACTAATGGTTAGCTGCTAAACGTCAACTCTTTTATTTTACCCGTGATATTTTTTCTCAATATTTGTATCTTATGTAATATTTACTAATGATTTACGTTCATGTTTTACCACTCATGCAGTCAATCTCACTTATTAATACATGCATTGTTAAAATTTAATTGACTCAGACGTGTCAGTGTTTACGGTTAAAATGTCATTTATATACTTGTTGATTCAGATCAAATCAATAAGATTTTCTCGAACTACACTCTAACTAACTATTAAATCTATTAATAATGAGCCATGGGTTAACATCTTTAGAGACTATAGCAATATTATTTTTAGTACTCTTTCCGAGGATAAGTTATCGCTGCAAAACCCTGGTAACGCTACAATCATTTTTTGATATATCTTTGATCGCTAGCTTGCGATTGAATGAAAAAAAAGAATTCTTGCATATAAGGGAAGCATCACGCGTTTGAAAAATTAAAATCTGAAATATATTTTGAAGGTACCGATTTACACGTGCAGTCGGTTTGCAGCAATACGATATGTTCAACGCTCAACGTTTTTTGTCTCCTCCTCCTCCCTCTTAAACTTACTAAGAATTCATATCTACTGGATGTTATAATTAAGATATCTTTAATCAACTATCTAAACTGAAAAACGATACACCCTAACTCCTCGCTTCGGTGTGAGGTCCGTTTAAAAATCATTCGGTCTATTTTCTGCCTATAGTATATTGAATGTCTGATTTGATCAACAGTATGATGTGACGGACAGCTTTTTGTGGTTCAGTGCGTGAGCTAGATGATAAACTTAGTATCGCCTCTAACATTTTTCCATTAAAACTATTATTAAAAATAATTAATAAACTTTTCAGTTAAATCTTACACACATAACTGCCTTTAACGACACAGTTCAACGGAATGCCGATGCAATCGACATCATCACAATTCTTCAAGCGATAAAAAGACGCTTAAAAATGACCGAATTTGCGCGCACGTAATTCTTGTAATCAAAGCCACAGTTTAAACAAATGTAAAAATAGTTTTTTTCTTGAAACATCATCTTGGATATATATAGTTTAAAAAAGCACATCCACATCGCTTGGAAGAATTAAGAAGTTCGATCAACGGCGCAGTGTATAGCGACCAGCGTAAAAATAAAAGAATAATAATTCGGCGATTCACCGTATCAGCTCATATATCACGACGCAGCGAAGACTAAGCGCGCATTTTAGCACCTCGCAGAGCTGCAAAGGGTCCCGTGACATTGGCTTTTATTATTTTTATATCTCTTAACTCAACTTTTTGTTTATCTATTTTAAATCTTAGAAGTTACTTGTTTTCTCCGCTTACAACGATAAAACGGCGCTCGAGTTGGAGTAGCAACGAGTACTAGACGACCGTTAATCTGGAATAATTAGTCACAGCAACAATCGTGCATTATCATCGCACTTTATTAATTTTCACCATTTAGTAGCACGCGAGATCGTCCAGAACTCATTTTTCTACCGTCAATAGCGAAGACTCGTCTTTCTTTAGAGCCTTTTTTTGTGTAGTATTATAGTATAGGTCTAATTTTAAAAATTCTTAGCTCCTACAATGCTATTAGTATATAACGGCCTACACCAGCTTTGAACGTAGGCAATAGACAATCATTCGCGCGTGCGTTTCATTGGCCAGCCACGCCTGTCACATTTGTAAAATATATCTATTTCATATTTGTATAATATGTGTTTGTGTGTGTGAATGTATGTGAATGTATGCATGAATGTATATATATATAATATATATATATTTTTTAGGATTTGTTTTTTTTCACTCTTTTGTTTATCAGATTAAATATTCTGTACAAGATTGAAGACCATCAGTCGAAGCCTCTTTTGGCATCGCTTTACTCTTAACAGCGTTTTTTTCAAACGCTCTTAAAATTATTAAACCTCTTAAAACTACGCTCATTTATGTCTCATATTTACCATATGAATTGGGATTCATCATTTTATTACATTTTAAAATAGATAAAACTGTTACGACCACGAAAACAGCGCGTTATTCACGATGAATGTCATTTAAATACGAGAATTTTGTCAATTTTCCGCTTATAAACCCTAAGAATCATGGTTTTCGCCGAAGCATATTCAATTCTCGTACGAATTTAAAACTTATCAAGCTAATTTTGTAACACTTCATGTTATGTCTAATCGAGTTACTTTTTTGGTAATCTCGATAGTCATGTGTATGCACGTTGACTTTTCAATTAGCGACGACATCAAATAGAAAAAGATAAGGTCGTTCGATTTTCATTTAGTCGTGCACGGCACTAGGATACCAGTAGTGAACAAGAGTATAGGGCTGACACCACTGCTGCTGCGGCTGCTGTTGCTGCTGCTGCTGCTGCTGTTGATGATGGTGATGGTGTTGTTGTTGCTGCGGCTGTTGTTGGTTTTCGTAGGCTGGTCTGTCTTGTTAGATGTTGCTCTTAGAAAAGGAAACCCTCAAATGATTTGATTCGCTCAACTGATAGTTGTGCATTTTCTGAAAGTGGCAGTTAATAAATTAAATTAAGTTATTGGGATATTTAAGGCATATAAGTTGCAAGAATCAACAATCAACTATACAAAACTCACAATAAGAGCGGCAACGGCATCATCCATGCTGGGCATCTGAATTAAAGCCATTTTTCTGTCCTTAGGGAAGAATTTGAATGCTTTGACAGTAAATCCATTCTTGGTGAAAGCATCTTTTATTTCATCTTCTGATACCGTGGTTCTAGAATATAAGTGCATTTCCATCAATAAGTGTTCAATAAATATAGAGTAATTTTTTAACATATTTAAAACTCAAGACGTGTTCTTACGGAATGTTTGATAAATGCAAAGTCGCGCTTGGTGGGTAAATGTTTTGATAATTCTTTGAACCAGGCTTTTTGAAGCGGTGAAGGGGACTATTGGTATAGTCCTTTGTAAGACCGGCATCAGGCTGACCTTCTCTGGGTAGCTGAACTGATTGATGTTTACTCAACATCACTCTTATTGGCTTACCAAACACTTTTAGCTTGTCCATGTGGTTTATAGCTGTACAAAAAAATTCAATTTTATTCTCCATTTCACTTCTACATATTTAATCCATTTAAACTTGCAAGATTTACCTAAGTGAGCTTGATGAGGTTCAGCCAACTGAATAAGTGCGGAATCTTTTTTATTGTAAAGAATTTTCACACGCTGTACATCCCCGTAAACACCTAAATTGAACAATTTTTAGTACAAGCTTAGTTTATGAGTGTACATTGAAACATTAAATTTTAGAAATTTTGTATCGAGTGTTTAAATTTTAGGATTTTATTTTTATTTTTGCAATGATGACTTTTCATTACTAAAGAAATAATTTTCAAAGATCCTTGAAATTAAAACACTTCTTTAACTGAATAATTAAATTTTTAATGCATTTGTATCTTAAGCATAAGCTTCTTTTGGTTACAAAAATATGTGGAACTAAAAATTTTTGATGAAAAATGTTAAATTAGATGCAAAAGATTCAGAAGAAAAATATTATTTGTAGCATTTTAAAACATGGTTCATAAGTACAATTATCATGATATAATTTTCATTTGTTGAATAATTACTTCGCGTATTGTTATCTTCATGACATGACAATAAACTATGAGGTAGAGTGAATGTTAAATTAGAATTGAAGAAAAAAACGAAATGACTTCAACATAAAATTAGCGAAATAGGAATATGAAGCTGTAAAATGAATAAAAAAAGCTTTGAGAATAATAATTGTCAATAAAATCAGAAATTGAAAGATGAATGATTTGAAAATAGTTATTAATAGTGACCGTGTAAATAAATTTCTATAAGGAAATAAATGTAACTATATTATTTTCCAACGATCTAATAAAAATTATAACATAAAATTCAATGATTACTAACATAAAAAATTAATTTTTCTCATTTTAAGTGAACTTAAGAGTGATATGATCAAATTATGAAATTAAAAATGCTTAATTATTCTTTTCAACCAATGCATTAATGGTGTATTTAAAAATGATTGTACTAATAAAAATGTTATATAATTAATAATATAAATGTGGAGACGTACCAAACAGGGTAAAGAGAGCGTCAGGCGTGACCATCTACACAGAGAACAGACAGAGTTCAGTCAATAGTCAGCGAATATATAGGATTAAATGTAAATAGTATGCAGGCGTGCGTGCACAAGATTCGCGATCTTATTTACTTTAATCGTTATTCAGAGATTAATAATGAATAAATAAAATAATAGAGGCATTCAATTCTAGTAGTGTTCGTCTCTGTGAAAATTTTCGTTACGATGCTACTATTTATGCATAAACTTATAATTTTTTCTCGGCAAAAAACTATTACAGCTTTAAAAAAAATGCTTAAAACGTTTTATTCAATAATGAACCACGAAAAAAAGTAGGTCGAATATAAAACAACCTAGCACGTTGCAGTCATTAATTTTACTTTATGTTCCATCCGCGACCGGTAGATTGATCATTACAAGTTTGAATGATTAATCTTCCGAAGTTCTGGCGCTCTTTTTCACAGTCACTTTATCCTAGTAGACTTTCACAGAGAAAAACAGTGCGAGAGTTGCAACGAATGAACAACAACAAAAAACAAGTATATAATACATAGAGAACAGCTCTAGACACATGATAAATCACAGAAAAAAGGCACGAGAGGCCACGATGGCGAAGCTTGTGCTCGCAGCTTAAAAAACAATAAATAAATAAATAAATAAAACGACAGTAGTATACACATTGTTGTATAGTGCAGTAGTGACAAGTTGTAGCTGCAAAGTGTGGAATATGTCAACTCGCATGGTATATTCTGAGGCGTTCTTGGCTCAATTTGTTCGTTTCGTATATTGTACTTGATAAAAGCAAAGTGTGAAAAGATCGAAGGAAATCAAGCCTCGCGTGTAATAATGAAAAGCAAGTAATAGATATATATGCTGAGTCATACAATAAAAAATAATAAATAAAATATTCTAAAAATTCTAAATTGATTCAAAATTATTTTTTAATTACAATATTAAGCATAAAACGCCTCAGATAAATGCTCATGTATTAATTTATGGTCTTTATTATAAAAAAAAAAACGGTATGCGATGAATCGCTGTTTTGCGTGCTATATATACGACCTACTAGAAGCGTGACGGAAAGTAGTAGGTAATGATTTGGGAATTATAGATTATTTGTTATTTTTTAAAGTTTTAATTAAAAGATATAAGGCAACAGGGAAGGACAGTAAAAAAGATAAACAGGGTAAAAGAATAGGATACGCGTAGTAGGTCTTACAATATATTATTCAGAATGAGTTCATGAGTGAAAGTTGACTAAATTCATTTCTTGTGATTCTGTCAACAGCAACACGAACTTTTACCGTGGACTCACTCATTCATTAAAAATTTCGAATCACTCAAAATATAATTATATTGCAGTATTCATTACACTATACTCTTCAATAAAATTAAAGTCTATTTGTGTTTAGAGACATGAAATAGATTGTATATTTCAAACACTCACCGGGGCATAACGTTTTTGATAAATGATATCGATTTAATTATACTCTTATATGATGATTTTTTAAATAATAAGGAGTAACTTTTTTCATATAAACTTTGTCTGCCCTTTTTGATTATCCAATTTAAAAAATGGTATAATGGAAAAAAAGTTAAATTCAAGTTAAATAGAACGATAAATACGCGAGCTCATCCAAATCACTGTCAAGGAAGCGAGAATTATTTCAATTGAACGAGTTTCAATAATTAAGACACGCCCGTTTCGTTGTAAATTTATTTTCAAATCTTACCTCCTCATTCAGGTTACTAATGAGTAAAACGCAGGATGGCTGCGGACTGCCAGGAACTCGAACGCCAAGCGCTCCAGCTCCAATATTAAAGCCTCCCAAGCCGGCAAGTCCACCGGTCGGTGGTACGCCATTGCCATAGGGCCCCGCGAGCGGGGATGGTAGGCCATGCATAGCTGCAAACGGCGTTGCTAGTACACTGGGTGCTCCTGTAATCAATTCTGTATCAGATAAAATGGTTTTTACGATGATTATTGTGATATGTATACTTAGTCTGTGTCTTTTGCCAAATCTTTGTTTTTAATCAAAACGTAAATATTGTCTTCCATTTTCATAATAAAAGTTTCTACTAACCAGGTAGTCGAGCACGTGGCTGAGATCCGGCAGCTCCAAGCAAGAGTTGAGGTAAAAGTTCACCTCCCAGTGCAATCGACGCAGCATCAAGACTGGCGTCTCCCGTCGGCAGAGTAGGGTTTGTATAATCCCTAGACTTGTCATTATTGTACTTGACGTTGAGGTTCTGCATTTTGCTGTAGTCTATGCGCAATGTGCAGCAGGAATTGTAGATATTTTGGCCATCAAGATTCTGCAAAAAGGATTGAAAAAGCAATCGATTAACTTTCGTTTATCGTCTGACCGAAATCGGATTGTACTACTGAGATTTCATCAAAACCAATTATGCATAATTGCCGCGCACCCAATTAGGTATAGCGACGCGTTCATTTTTATCGTATTTCGTTCCAGATGAATTTTCCGGAAAAGGTGTAAATTAAATTCAACAGAGTATACGTTTACGAGCGAGCGCGACCGACACGCGCGGCACAGCCGAGCAACTATGACGCTGCACATTACTGCTGCAACCGAAAATATTGGCAACGTCACACTTGTGCATAGGGCGGCGGCGCAGCACGTGAGCTTGTTTCGCTGTTAGTAGTCGCGTCGTGGCTTTTTGGTTTTCGTTAATAATCCATGAGAGACGAGTTTGCCCTGCCCGCGTGTATACACATACACGCAACACAGGGACGCTCGCTACAATGAATGCGGTCACGCTCAATTTTCAATGCTTTGCTCGTGTTTCATACTTTTGCGGTTTCGAAGTTAAATTCTTGGTCCGCATGCAGTATACCATTTTTAAAGCGACAAAGCATTTCACGCATTCATGCCTCAGTGCGGAAGTATATTTAGTGTATCATTCATTTTACATCTTAAATAAATAGCCTTGATATTGCTGTTTATTTACACGATGCGTTCAAATTTTGATACAAAATAGTAAGATAATTCAAAGTTTATACGGCAAATTTCGATCGAAATTCAAATCAAAATTATTATTCAATTTTGATTTCAATATAAATTCTGATATTTATATATAGCTCCATGAACCCGTGAATATAATCGCCAGCGAGGCCAGTAACAAGTGAGTATGACACAATGTTAAAAATGACGAATTTTCATCACGTCGCGTATTATTAACTTAATAACGAGACTGGTTAATCAAAATAATGTGCATAATTTTTATGGAAAAAATGTAATATTTTCAGTGCTTTTTTTTTATTACAGAACATTTACAAACACTTTTATTCAGTGCAACGGTACGTGAAGTACTTCCGGAATTTTTATATTTGTTAAACAGTTTGAACAAAATTTGATGCGCTTTGAATAAAATTCCTCCCATCGTTCTATACGTGGCTAACATTTTTTCTGCGTATCTTGCTATACGGAAAATACAATTTCACGTTTTATATTGCGAAACCGAAGCTCAAAAATGTCTCAATGGGTTAAGATAAAATGGTCGGCACGATTTTTACTACGTCGATGAAACGCGGGCACCTGTATTTCGCCTCGAAATTGTGAGTGCGTCGGTTCGCGATCAAATTTACTCAATCCGCAATATTTGGCCAAATACGATATATATAACGGTGTACCCAACCGAATATATAATTCATTAGGTGCGTATAATTTCTTGCTCATGACTGGAACTTTTGACTATATTTGCTTAAAGGCAATAATAATGCCTTTCATTCAAATAAAGCGCACTTTATATAAACAATATATTATATTGTGTATACTAGAGCGTTATAATTTTCCACCCACTAGATCAGTCTAATGGAAATAACAAGCCCCTTTTATTGCGTATAAATTTGTGTATTTTGAGTGAAATTAATACATCCGAGTACAGTTGCAGGCAGACGTGCGCACGCGCACACACATTCGCCCGCAAGCCGTATATAATTTAACTGTATATGCATTTGTCACAGCCTCGCGAGCATATTTTATAATGGAATATTCGCTCGATCGAAGGAGCAATAGGTAAACGCACGATAGCGTCTAGTCGCAATCGTACACGCAGAGCCAGCTAAGTACGATTGCACCGCGTAAATTTTAGATTCTATGTGCGCAACTGCGTACGTCTACATACGGGTGGGTATATGTTCCGAATTAGTCGACTCTATGTACACACACAAACACGTCAGCGATTCGCTACGGTTAAGCGCCTTAAATTTGCCGTAATATTCATACACTCGCATGCGCAAGATCATATACTAATATCAATACGTAAGGGTTAACTTCCTTAATAGGTTAAACAGGCATCTGTAAAAGCTAGCACTAATCAGATTGTTAAACGTTCCCTTATTTGCCATTGCTAGATCGATGTAGCTTTAGAACAGAGGCATAAGCGGTCAAAGACATCTGCCATAACGAGCAGCTTAATTAAATTCTATAAGAAAAGTAGCAGCAAACATGTAGCAGCACGAAATATTTGCACTCGAAAATGTTAATTACATAAAATTAATATAAAACTATTAAACACAAGTTGTTTCCAATAGTCTTAATGCCGCTAGGTAAGGGGGTAGCGATTCCGTTTTAAACCATTAATTAAATATAGTGCAACAAAGCAGAGAGTTGTGTAAAAGCTCGTTACTCATGATTTGCAAACACGTAAATCTTTTAGCGTGGCATTATAATAGCTGCGGCAACTAAGAAGCTATAAAACACTTTAGTATAGCAAAGAGAAAAGTGATAAAACGTCCTTACATATATTCTAGTTAAGATAAACGTTTTGCCATGCGTGCAATAGTTATGAAAAAGCTCGTTTGAGCTTGCACTTGCAGTGCCATTCATATTTCACCATTTTCCGTAGGAAAATAGCAAAAAATGAGATACGCTTATCTTCATTAACGAGATCGACGGACTAATAAGTTTATCAGCGGAATACATCTGAGAAATTGATGTCGCTTAAAAAAACAGCGTATCAAAGATATGAATATTTCATGCGAACGACGAGACTATTTCATTTATACATCAAATCGTTTGTGAACATTTTTTTATGCTCAAGAAAGATATCATTCATCTAACTTATAAATTAGAATCTTATATATTTTAAACGAGACATTTTTAGTCTTCTTCTGTATCATATTTATTTGTGTGCGTTAAATCAGTCACTTTATACAATTTACCGAGATCTTTTAATTAAAATAAAACATATGCATAAAAAATTTGGACTTTTAAAAGAAAATCTTTTTAATTACTTAAATTCTTGCTTTTGTGTACCTATACAAAAGTTCTTCTTGAAAATATTGCAAAAACTATAGGAAATTTTAAAAAATACTTACAAATTTGGCATTTTGAGCAGCCATCATATCCGCATATTGAATCAGAGCTTGGAAAGTACCTGAAAATAAATTTTATTTTAAAACTTGTAACATGTAGAATTTTCATTATTTCATTTAATTAAATTCGAGTTATCTAAAAATATAAGGAAAATTGGCACGATTAATCAATAAAACTCGAACTAGAAATAAACTCGGCTCTGTTATGCGTCTTCCTCTTTTATTCGCCGAGGATTCACAAACACATTTGTCTTTATGTATAATTCATTTTTCAAGCTTGAGCTTCATTTGTAATAATGCAATTTTTTCCGGGACTAAATTCGTTCTTTGACGAAGCAGAGGCAGCAACAACGCTGCGGCTGCTTCTTTACAAAGCCACGAAAAAAAGCTTCAAACGCGAAAAGCAGACAGAACGTGGAGTTTCATGGCACAAGTATAATAATTTCATAGTTATACTTTTATTACTCGGCCTCCTTTCACCCTCGTCGTGCGAGCAGGACTATATATATATACGCTCTAGCGAAAGTAACCGCGAGTCCAACTTAATTAGAAGCAAAAAGCCAAATGGATAGAGTAATTAAATAAGCGAGCAGCCGCCCACTCGAACCCTCTCCTTGTTCTCCTCTTCTTTATATACATATACTCCAATATAATATACAAACACAAATCCTGAAACGAGGAGGTCATCTACAAATGAGATGTGAAAAAAAAGCGCGCGTACATACACGCACCGCATGCGCGTTTGATGTATACGTATATAGCGCGCGGTGAGATACACGAAAGTGTTCGAAAATGAGCTACAAAGAGGCATGGAGGGAGAGGGAACATTTAGGATGTTGCTCGTGCATCACGCGCGCGAGCATAAATTAATTATTTATGTGGCGAATATGTACATGCGCCCCCATCCCGAGCTAGTCGCGCCTGAAATTTTGATGATGGTTCGCTATACGCGCCAGTAACTGCAAAACTGGAGATGCTCAAAGCTATTTCGTTTAGGACGCGTTATAGAGATATGCGCTCTAATTTGAGTACGGCTTGCTCTCTAGCACGACAATCGTACAAGCGTTATTACGGGGGTTGCATAAAATGAATTTCAATGATCCAATCATGCTTACCGTTTTTCGTGAATGTCACGATCTTCAGAACCTTGCCGTACCGCGAGAATATCTGTAACACAAGAAATAAATTCATTAATTTCACAATTTAAAATAACATTTCATCATAGTTTTAGCAATAACATTAAAACCGCACTCGTCTGCGTGCGGTTACAGTTACACCAAGTTCATTTCGAAGTCGAAGCGAGCAGCAAATTTTGCAGATCATTCATATGCTAGCATGATACATTATATTAGGTTGTTCGATTTTGCAACAGCTCAAAACATAAACACAGCGTATTAGGGTTCGATACTGTTGTAAAGTAAGCGGCAATAATAACAATAGTATACGGGCTAGCGCGAGCAGAGTCTCTACTTCGCTATATTTACGTATTGAGTTGTTGCAGAATTAAACGCCTTATTGTGTGCGTTCGCACACACGCATACACGTACGCAAGGCCACAGAAGCCAGGACTGTGCGTATTTGTTTGTACAAGGCAAACCGATTATACTGCATTGCGGGAAGAGCAAATGTTTGCATCGCTTATTGGGCTTCCACATAGCGATGTATTTTACTGCACATGCGGATATTCGTACGTGCTCTCAATGAATTCCTGAGCATAAAGTGCAAAAAGACATGTACGCGGTCGTAGTCGAAGAAAATTGACTTGGTAACTTTCGCGACGTCGAATATGGTTTCGAACACACGATCGTTTCGTATCGTTTAAATGCAAATTATTCATCGCGACAAGAGGGAACCAAAGTTTTTAACCATCGTTACTTGGATAAACTTGGCGAAAATAAAGCATATAGAGTTCATTGAACAGTAGCGCAAACACACGAAACCTGAAATGTGGATTATCTATGGGGCAATTTACAATATATAATACAGAGTCTGTGCAATTATAGAAGGAATGCGCCACACGGAGTTAACATTTGCAGAGGCGCGCGCGTCCGCGTTCATAATGGTCAATGGGCTAGAATCCGCGAGAGTAGCGTAGTCCGATATAATCGATTGGCAAAGCCCCACTAATTCGCGTGCTAATGCGAGGCGCAGCAGCATAGCGACTCTTCCGGAGGATAAAATTCGGATTGTTGCTCGATTAAAGAGGAATAGAGGCAGAATGGAATAGAGAAAGAGAGAGATGGCAGCTATACATGAAACATCATCAACAACTGCACGAGCACGAGTATTATTATACATATAAAGCGCAACAAAAGCACACGAATATCTCAAATACGAGTACGTGTCGAAGCCGAGCGCGCGGATGATTTCATCAAGTTGTATGTATATTTATGGGTCAAAATAATACTTTTTTACAAAACCGTGCGCACGTATGTCACCGATCTTGACGCGCTTTTGGTATGTTATAGTACATGGTAAAAAGGTCCCAAAAAAAAATTTTTAGACCCCCTCCCCCCTCCTACCCCCCACTTCCGGTATAAACGTCCATTTTCGATCTATATTTTTTCTGAGGACATGAAGCAAGTAAAAAATCTGAAAAAATTCATAAAAATACTTTTCCACAATCCAAACAACCTTGAATTTTTTCAGATTTTTTGAGTGCTTCAGGCCTTCAGATAAAATCATTGAAAATTTCAAAAATCGAGATACGGCGGTATGAGCCGATGTAGTACTCGGAAATTTTTTCAGTTATTTTTCGCATTAAAAAACATAACCTCAATTTTTTTCAGATTTTTTCAGATTACCTAACGCACCTTTTGAAGCCAAAAACCGATTTTTTTGACGAAAATAATTTTTTTAGGACAGTACGGAGCCTCGAAAAATCTGAAAAAAATTTTTTCTTGTTTTTTTCATCAAAATACGTAATCTCAAATTTTTTCAGATTTTTTAATTGAAGGCGATAGCTTCTAGGGCCGAAAAATGCTATTTTTAACAAAAAATGGTTCCTAGAACCCGATGGTTCCGGTGAAAAAATTTGAAAATATTTTTTTTGAATTCCTTGTCAAATTTTAATAAATTTTGACCGTTTCAAAAGTTCGATTGAAGCTTCCTAGCTCATTTTAGAGCATCAAACGAGTTTTATCATTCCTTAATGTCTTCAGAAACGTCTTCAGATATTTTGCACTAATCTTTGTCCTGCTCTAAAATGAGCTAGGAAGCTTCAATCGAACTTTTGAAACGGTCAAAATTTATTAAAATTTGACAAGGAATTCAAAAAAAATATTTTCAAATTTTTTCACCGGAACCATCGGGTTCTAGGAACCATTTTTTGTTAAAAATAGCATTTTTCGGCCCTAGAAGCTATCGCCTTCAATTAAAAAATCTGAAAAAATTTGAGATTACGTATTTTGATGAAAAAAACAAGAAAAAATTTTTTTCAGATTTTTCGAGGCTCCGTACTGTCCTAAAAAAATTATTTTCGTCAAAAAAATCGGTTTTTGGCTTCAAAAGGTGCGTTAGGTAATCTGAAAAAATCTGAAAAAAATTGAGGTTATGTTTTTTAATGCGAAAAATAACTGAAAAAATTTCCGAGTACTACATCGGCTCATACCGCCGTATCTCGATTTTTGAAATTTTCAATGATTTTATCTGAAGGCCTGAAGCACTCAAAAAATCTGAAAAAATTCAAGGTTGTTTGGATTGTGGAAAAGTATTTTTATGAATTTTTTCAGATTTTTTACTTGCTTCATGTCCTCAGAAAAAATATAGATCGAAAATGGACGTTTATACCGGAAGTGGGGGGTAGGAGGGGGGAGGGGGTCTAAAAATTTTTTTTTGGGACCTTTTTACCATGTACTATAACATACCAAAAGCGCGTCAAGATCGGTGACATACGTGCGCACGGTTTTGTAAAAAAGTATTATTTTGACCCTTATATATTATATTTATGTATCGGCAAATTCGATGCGGAGAAGGAATAAAGCGCGCCGGATTGAGTGTGTAATGCTTTTATCCCCTAACGTTTTTCAAATGAAAATTCAAACATATTTGTGCAAGTTCGCCGCGCTGTATGCGCGCCGCTTTGTTTTCTTTCCACTCAAAAACTATCGACGGTCCCGTCAGTTTCTCTCTTTGTCTTGACTTTTTTTCTTTCTTTTTTCTCAATGTTGCCGTGCGTATATTTGTATTATATGTCTGTGTACTTGCATTATAAGTGTTACGGATAGCAGACGCATGGTGTTTATGCGTGTTTGTGTGTGCACGTTCGTCAGTGCGTACTTTTTTCCACATTCTTTTTCCTTTCACTTTCCTTCTTTTATTTGTGCGTGTGCGTGTGCGTGTGTGTGTGTGTATGAGTGCACAATGCACATATTCGAAGCGAGTGCGATACGACGCACGTGCGCGCACTTTAGCCCGACGCCGAGAAAGCTCATGGGAAATCAAGTTGCGCGCAGAGCCGCTGCTGCCTTCCGTCCTCCTCTCACCCTCCACCTCCCGTTGTCGGTTCCAGCCCCCGAACCCCACGTTCGGATATAACACACACACACACACACACACATACGTGTACGCTGTCGCGCGCGAGCGAGCGAGCACGAAGAAGTATATGTATGCGGAAGCGCGAGCGAGAACTATCGCTAATATTTTATTTGCTTGGTGGACTTTATTTTGTCGCCGAGCGAGCGCGCGAGAACGTACGTACGTACGTACGAGACAGACTACTGTGCACCGCTTGCACACATGGGTACAGGGATTTAGCAGTAGCGTAGCGCCCCGGCAGATCTTTTCTCTCTTCTTCTTTCCTCGTTGCCGTTCCTTGGAAAAGGCTGTGTTTTTTCCCTCTTCTTCTCTCTCCTTCTTTTCCTTTTTTTTTCTTTTGCTTTTTTTAAGACAAGTTGTTTTGGGGTTCACCAGGGATTTACTGCTAGATATGTGTGTGTATATATGCCATACGTGAATTCGCCTGTGTAAATGTTCTACTTTTTTCGTCGACGAATAAATCGAGCTTAAAATAATTGAATAAACCCACATTTCTAGACGTTCCGAAAGCGTTTGACTGGCTCTGAATTTTGTAAACGAACAATCCGCGTTAATTTCAATGTTCCTTTTTGACGTTTGCTTACAAAATTAAAGCGCTTATACTTCCTGGATCGAGATTTTCATATAAAATAATTTATAAAACATCCGAATAGTAACGAGAGGAATTATCGATTCAATCAAAAGTATCGATTAGAAGACTTTACGGTATTTATTTTTCAGGCCACTTTGTTACGAAAGTTCTTTGTCACGAAAGTATATAATATTTTAAACAGTCGCAGTTGACATCCGAGTTTGCACAAAAGTAGACTTCGATTGAAGTTGCAGCGCGCATATATACCTGGGAAACTGTACTAATAATCTCTATCAGTTGCGCCGTACTCAATATCGAGTAAGTTTGCAGGCACAACTCTCGCCACCCCTCGAATACTAGGTTTGCTCGTATGTATACATAGGCATACACTTGCACGGGCGCAGACCCGTGTACATATAGACACGTACAGCATATATACAGACGCAGAAACATCTATCTCAAGTTGTCGGTGCAGCTCGCGCGCGCGGGCGCCAGCTCCAGTTTTGTATACACCGTATCATTCCACTCGCAGCTATCTCGCGCGAATAATAATGAGACAAGTCAGCGATGGCGCGACTGTTGAGTGTATATTACATATATACGCGTACATACGATATATACTAAATATCGAGCGTACTTGAGGCAGTTAAATCGTTGGAGCATCTCATTTTCTCGCTGGAAACGAAAGGCAAGTTGAGCCGCTGCAACTCCTATATGGATACTATTGCTGCTGCTCGGCAACTACATTGGCTCATACGATAGCTGCTTGCCTGGCCTAAAACGTACAGAGTACGTGCATGAACGCGCCTACTACGCCTCGCCGTATCAAGCGAAACTAATGCTCAGTCAAATTATCCCTTAACTTACACGCGTGCGTATATGTAGCGCGCGTTCAGTGATACGTCGCATGCAAAAGGCAGGCAAATTAATCCTCATTGTTACGCACGGACACGCGTGGCTCGAGAGAGGCCGCTACATCCAGTGCGACCAGTCGCACGCCCGCGTGAAAACGATCGACGAGTGGTGGTGGTTGGTGGTGCTGCTGCTGATGCCGAGAGTCCGACGAAAGCGTAACGGTAGTGAGCCAGTGAACTTTAGCCAGCTCTCGTCGATTACCGGTCGCGTCCTTTCGTTTCCGCCCAAGTGCGCAACGACGCGCGCGAGGACGCATAAAGGCCGCCGCCAGTCGAGCCTGGCGAGTTCGTTCAATTGCCACGCACGTAGCACATGCACAGTTGCATCGATGGCGGACTATACGGCGGGGTTGGGGGGACACTTTCATCGCTTGGAAAATTAGTCGCGTTAAAGCTCGCGCAGCTGTTGACCAAAGTACTCGATATATACACGGCACAAAAGCGAGCTAGACACTACGCATACGCGTGTACGGGATAGCTGCACATAGCCGCGCGCACGAGAATTTCGCGAATATTAGGTCGGCTCGAATCTGCATTGGACGATCGCGTACACAGGCAGCACGTTATGGAAAATTCGAGTCGTATTCGCTTGAAATCGTCGATTCATCGCTGCAGCCCAGCCACACTGGTAGTAGCTCTTTGAAAATGCATAGCACTCGCAGTAATATCCGCGATAATCCATCAGCTTAGCCGTGCCGAGTAGGTGTACATATATAGATGTGTGTATGGGTAGGTAATACGGAGCGCTGGCTGCGCGAGTCCGTTGAGAGTCTACCGTTGTATATGCACGCCGCGAGTCTATCCTACAGGGACTCGTGTATCGGGCCCAGGGCTGCTGCTGCTGCTGCTGCTGCCGCGCTGTAACGCCCGAATTATCGATTATAGACGCGCTACCGACTACCTATAGCGGCACACATAAAGCGCGCTCGACAGTTACTAATTCGCACACGCGTTTCATTATCGAAGGGAAAAGGGGGGCAAAGAGTACGTAGCACAAGCAGCGGCAGCAGCAGTAGTAGCTGCGTCGGAGGACTAGAGTAGGAGGAGGAGAAAGGATCCGAGGGGGTGGGATCGGGTCTTGTTTAATATACAGACGGTACAGCGAGCCGCGCGCGCGCTCGATAATGGTAATAACGACGGCGATTTCATCCGACTCAACCGCTACCTACCCTATATACTCCCATACCCCGCGTGACATTCGTATTTTACACGATTCACGCGGAATTTAAAACGCCCGAGTAATGGATTTTCATCGTTATATCATGCACCTTATGCACACGCTTTATATATGTTGCATGCGTGCGTGCGCGCGCGTCAAGTATATATATAACCTCTGCGGAAACGAGTGCTATACGTTACTGAAATATTTTCGGATGGAATGTCGTGATGATCCGATCGACTTATCCGCGCTGTAGGGACGAGCTCGAATGAAATTTCAATTTTATTTTAGCTGCAGCGGGCGCGATCCACAAAAATCATCCGACAAAGATTGGAAAAAAGGGGGAAAAATCATCGGCAAGCCGGAGCACCGACGCACGCGAATGGTCGAAGGGGCTTTGAATTAATTGGCATATAATACAGTCGCGCGGAACATAAATGCGCGCGGAATATAAGGCAAAAAGTAGGTCAATTCGGAAAAGACGGTATAAGGGTCGTGCTCATAAATATTCGAGTATATAACGCGCTGTCGTATACGCGCTGCTACATACACAACGTAAATGATACACCTAGGAAAGGACCAACGTACATAACGGACGCGGCGCGAGAGCAATAAAGAGAGTGAGAGAAATTCTTTAATGAGGATTTAAAGTGCGTCCCAGGTGGCACGGATACAGGCTCGGCGCTTATTTACGAACAGGCCCGCGCACAGCTGCTGCCACTGTCATGCGGCTATCTCTCTCTCTCTCTCGCTCCATGAGCCAGCATATCGTATACATGCGGCTTCTTAATGCCGTGCGCCACGCGGGTAATGCTCAATAGTAACACGCAATATAACGTAAGCGCGACGCGCGCCACCCTTGCCCCGAGTGGAAGAGAGAGACATGATGCGCTGCTGCATCCTTTATGTTTGAGACTTGATTGCGTCGAAGAAGACGACAGCCACCGTATCGTCGTGTCGACCTTATATTATATGGCCCGCAAGCAGCGCTCAGGGTGTAGCCAAATTTCATCCCTGCTCGGTGTAGTTTCAACGTGTATCGCGGGCTGCTGTGCTCGTTTCTGCCGTAAATTTTATAGTTATGAAGAGGAGTGCGAAAACACTTATGAGCTATTTTATCTGCGCCGCATATAAATATACAGGCGCTATTGATTGTTTGTGTAAAATTTTATGCTTGTACGCTGAAGGCCTTAACAAACAGCTCACTCAAATGTCCTTTTCGCGCGAGACTCGCACGAATGGCTTCGATCCAGCCAATGGCTCGTTGAATCTAAGCCTGTACTACTTTTTTGCGGTTCGTGTACATCGAGTCGTAAGGCTGTATCGCTTGCGCAGTTCATCTACAGTACCTCGGTGAAAAACAGTCGCGACAGCATTAAATAAAGCTCAAAATTCCCCTCGGTTGCGCGGAGGCATTTAAATTTTTCATTCGGCTAATTGCGGTCCTCGAGACTTTTTTTTCATAACTTATAGCATTGCTATAAGCGACCGAAGGAGGAGCAGCCAATATAGAGAGGAGAGCGAGTAGAGAGCGAGGAGGAACGCGGCGAGCCTCTAATATTTACGAGCGGCCTAATCCCGCTTGTCCAATGTGCGCGTCCACGGCTTAGCGCAGTAATCTTCCTAGCTGATTACACGGTCTAGCAGGCTGCGCGCGCCTTCCCCGGCAAGCTTTCGCTGTGGCTCGGCTTCGAGCACAGCACAACTACTGCCACGCAACAATCAGCATGAAGGGTTACACGAAGATTCGTCAAGTCAATTCAGCTGCTGTCGAGGTGCAACGCGAAAGACACGTATTATTATTACGACTGCATTCGAGGCATGCTACGATACAATTTTTGCGCCTATACATCCGAATACGACCACCAACGGCTTTGCTTTATCCGTGCAAGTACCCGAATATACATAACATGACTCTACGTTTCGAGGGGATGGAACGTGTCCGCCTGCGGCAGCAAAGTTCATTCTGCTGCTGCTGCTTGCTTTAGACGAGCAGAAAGTGTGCGTATGTGTGTGCAAGAGACGTATTCATTGAGCAAATTAATTTTTTCGGCTTGGCTGCAGTATACAGCGTGAACGGTGTATATCTGCGCACTCATGCTCCCTACATGTGCACATCCACGTATATACACATTTATAGGTTCACATAGACAGCGAAACTGCTTTGAACGTATCAATTTGAATTTTAATTAACGAATTTATACGGCTTCTCGCCAAACTCTGCCACACATCGCGTACCATCGTAATTACTATATACACATAGGACTCAAACATCCACACACATGAAAACAGGCTCGAATTTATTCACGTGCATTTGCTTCGATTATGACACGTTAATTGACTCGAGCGATATTTTTAACTTTTCAATGATGTCACTAAAAAAAAAGCAAAAAAAAAAAAGTATGAAAACGAATTGGATCTCTCTCGTGTGCATGTGTATAACGTCGAAGCGGGCACTTAGGCTGGTTTTATCGCCCTGCTCTCCCTCGCCCCCTCGATTTTTCACTCGGGGCGATAAGCGGCTGCAAGTTCACAGAGAGCGAGAGAGAATAGCCGACAAGTGCTTTGGAGGCAAAATAAAAGTACAAGCGAGCAAGCGATCAAGCGAGCCAGAGAGAGAGGTTACGGCGCGACGCGAAAGCGAAAATAAACGTTATTTTAGGAGCGACGCTGTGAGGCTGTGTTCCGTGCGGTTCGTCCGTGCAAGGCTCTCCGTGTAAGCGTACACACACACATACACACACGCACGCACGAACGAGTCCAGGATAGGGTCGAGCGAGTGAGCGAGAGTCGGGACAGCAGTAGCAGCAGCAGCAGCAGCAGCAGCAGCAGCAGTAGAGTTGCTGGCAAGAAGAGAGAGAGCGAGGCTCGATTGTGAAAACCCGAGCGTCTCTCGTTCGCGGCTCGTTAAAAATGCATGGCCCACTCAACTTAGACCGGAAATACCCTCGGCGCGCTATCCGTTTTGCTTCATCCCCCCATGTAGTATGTACTCGCTCGCTGCTCTCTGCTCTTTCTTCACTGCCGCTGCTTTCTATATAAACCAGGCCGTTGGCTATGCCCCAGTACTATATATTCTGCTGTGCGAGAGCAGCTTGCGAGCTTGCGAGAGCACAGTGTATATGTATGTACGTGTGAGCGAGAGAGCGCGTTATTCCCGCTTCCACTCCGTCTCTCTTTGTCAGAGCCTTAAAGAACCGAATTATTGATGGGGTGGTCTTCTCGCGCTGCATCCAGAGACTATACACGCGAGTCTCCCTCAACTATTTAGCACTTCATTTCCTACTTACCTGTGTATACGCCTGATATACACGCGCGTATACACATGCCCAAATACGCTCGAGCACACCTAGATAAACTTTGCTCGCGCGCGCGCGTATCTCTATCTCGATGGCTTCTCTCTTGCCTCTGCCTCTCCCTCTGTATTCGTAATGCGCCAAATATTCAATGGGGAAAATGCACTCCACGCACGCGCACTAAACGCCGTCCAGTGGCCAAATCGGATGTTATACGCGATAATGGAACAATGAATTCATTCCGACAAGTACACTTTGCTGCTGCTCGACTTAGCGACCTTTTTGATACGTGTAATCGATTACAATAGCGAGGACAATTCAAAGCTCGACTTACCTGATAAAGAATATCAAGGGTAATAGGGTAGATCATGTGCTCAATGATGGCTCGGAGAACAGTGTTTGGTCCTCCCTGAGTATCATTTCCTTGGACTTGGCCTTGTCCTGCTGTCTGAACGTTGGCATTCTGAAAAAGATTGAAGTTCACATTAATGAGTTTCAATTAATTTATTAAATATTATAAAGAACGTAATATGTATTCATTAACATCAAACATTTAAGTGTATTCTTCAGAAGGTCTAAATTGACAAAGTGTGATTCTATTTAAATTTGTCAGGATTTTAGGTATATTTTTCGTCCAAAAAAGGACTAATTAAACCGAAAAGATGAAAGAAAATAAAGAATATACTCGTGAAGAAAGTCGTTAAATATTTTTCTTTCAACGCGCAATATATACTATATCATATCTAACTATACAAGAGCAAAACCTCTCTACGCTCTTCACTATTAAACGAGCGGGAGATAAGTGCGTGAGCTAATTTAACGCTCGAACCGCTCGTCACTCTGAGCTGCTTAGGTGGGATGTATTTCTGGCTATACTCGCGTTTACTCTTCACTCTAATTATAGCACTGTTAGAAATAACTAATTCTGCATTACATAAAAATTTTATAATCTTCACAAACAATGCTTAAATATAAAGCTGACTTGTCGTAAGAATTATCATGTACGTATACGTTAAAGAAACACGAGAGATCTCCACGCATTTATGTTTTTGTATGTTTTGACAATTTTTACCCTTTCGAATTCTTCTTTTTTTTTTCTTTCTCAACAGCAATGATGCACTTTTTTCATAAAGGTGAGTCTGTTTTTATCTATAGACACGAATTATGCGAAGCTAACGAGGACGCGACAAAACTTTGATTAAAGGAGAAAACTTGCGGAGCGCCGAGTTCTGACTAATTAAGACTTTGTTGTCACTAGGTTTTGTCATCGTTACTTATCTGCTTCTGACCCTTTCCCTCTGACTTTCGCGCCAAATGTTTTCATTTATTTAGTTTTCTCGCAACGTGTCAAATATAAAAAGAGGCAAGGGTAAAAAATTAGAGTAAAGTTTGTGGTGGTGACTATTTTTACAATGAGGATTGTTCGTAAGAAACTTTAAGTTTCCAAGCAACTCGATCAAGTTCAAAAGTGTATACCATTTATTTGATTTAATTACATATTTTGTGTTTTGTCTCGAAAAAACACGTCGACAATTAATGCAAGTAACCATATTGTGGAGGAAAATAAAAAATGATCACTCTACTTTTGAGTTACACTTAAAAACTTGTAAAGTACAAGTGTGCGATTAGCGTTACAATGTAGAGAACAAAAGAAGTTCCGTTACTAAGTAGAAAAGAAAGAAGGTGAGAAAAAAAAGTGGTGAAAAATTCTGCATTTTATACATAGATAAAAAGCTTCTTGTCATACTTATACTTCAAATATTAGATAAGCGATCATTCGGGAAAATTGATAGTATAGCACGGCAGCACGGCAAAATCATGATGAAGTGTTTTGATGGCTGATCGATCGCTGTATACCATGCGTACTAAAACGTAAGTAAGCTGCCTCAATACTTTAACGCAGGAGAGGAGCCGACGCGGTAGAGCGTAAAGATTAAGGATATGCAACGGTGAGCAAACTTCAGCCGCTCTTGCGCGCTAACAATTTCAGCCACGAGTTTCAAAAAGAAAGAAGACTCTGCTGCGGAGGGGCAAAAACAAAAATGAGATAAGAGGATACGCAACGCGTGAGTCTCGAATAGACGTGCGAGGCCGCGCGCGAATGCGCATTATACACGCGAGCAGCTGCAGCGAGCTCGACTTATTAATCAACTTAACAAATTCGAAGCGGCTTTCGACCAGCCTATATACGTGCCTCGCACGGCGGCGAGCATACGCCCCATATAATATATCTGTCATAGGAAAACTCGAGTACATAGAAGTAGACGCGCGCGCGCGCGCACGAGCGGCGTGGAAAACTATATAAGAAACCCAGCGAGAGAGAGAAAGACAGAGAGAAAGAGTGAAAGTAACATTTTCGTATAAGTTTTCTGTGCACGCAGCTAGGGTTTTAATTACTTTGTTGCTCTCGTGAGCGCAAAACGAGCCGGAGCACGCAAGTAGATATTTTACACAACTGCCGACTTAACGACGACGACAGTTGTAAGTCGCTAATGAAATGGTTTGTTGAGAATAGGGTATAGCGTGCGCCACCCGCGCGCCTGCGTATATAATTTCTAACGGCAAACTTTGCTATTAATTAAATACATGTTTGCTGAATCTTATGCGCCTGAATAATCATCATCCTCGTTCTGATTCTCGTCCGATTTAGATAAAGTTCAGCTGATACGCGCTGGATCGACGCACAGCCACGAGCTAAAATATATGACGACGGTGCGTAAGAGCGCGTACATCGAAGTCTTGCCAAGAGTAGAAATTAAAGCAACTCCCCCGTGCCAAAGTCGGAAAAACTCCATCAACCATTTGTTTATGACAATTACTCGACAAAGCCAACCGACAGAGTGCCACGGCACACTGTACCGCAATCATTTGCTTCGTTAGCCGGGAAAAATAAATGTTCACCGGCGAATAGGAACGAATGCCGGACAGAAAAGTCGGTATACTACTGAGAGCGGGCTAACTATATAGCAATATCAGCTGCGCTATTGCAACAACGCAGCAAGTATTCGAGGCGCGCGAACGATCGAGCTTTCGCATGGCTCTTGGCTGGCGCTGCAGCGACGCGGCGACGCGACCATTGTTTTCAATTTGGCAACGAGAAAAGCGTAGACTGCAAAGAGGTCAATCAACGCTTTGTAAATGTGTATACATGTCTCTGTACATGCGTTATACAAATATAGCATAGTTGCCCCGTGCGCGGAGAGAGAAGAGAGAGAGCGAGAGAGCGAGAGAGCGTCGGGGGGCAAGGAAACGAGAGAAATAACGAGATAAAAATGAGCATTTTGGTTTGAGCTCCGAGCGCTTTTTGGTACACACAGGACGTGTACGGAACGTACAAAAGGCATACACATACACATGCATGCATGTACGCGCTTTCACAATGTTCGAGGAGAAATCACCGAAGCGAAACTCGCAGCGTTGAAAAAAATCGCCTCGAGCATTTACCCTCTATGTGTATTATCTTCTAACCCCTCTCATTTTTCTCCTCTCGCTCTCTCTCTCTCTCTCCTGCTCCTCCTCGTCCTCCGCCTTTTCGACACAAATAGTTGTTAGTCAAAGAGTTTCGGCGATAAAAGCCGCCTTTGTACGGGCTACAGGCGGTAGGAGGAGAAAACAATATGACAGTCATTTTGCACTGTGTACAATAAGCGCGACCACCGCTGGACGCAGACACCCTCTCTCGCAGTCGAAACTGAATTATCGATACTTGTCGTACATGTACGTGCGTGTGTGTACGTATAAAACTGCTATACACGGCTGAGTACGTCTACATGGGACTCGGAAAAGATCGCTCAAGCTCCGTTTCACGCTTTGCCGTCTGCGTGTACATGCTGCTGCTATACGGGCGCATACGTCGTGGGATTTAATTTTCTCCGCGCAGTCAAAGATGTGTGTTATTTCGAAGCTGGAATCGCGCGCATCGTTTTCTACTTTCACCTTGAATGCGTATTGAATGAGTTTGGGAGTCAAGCGATTCCACCCACGTATATACCTCGATTCGCTGGATTTCACGCAGCTATTGAGGGTCTCAATTTTACGCAGTATTGAAAAGTAGAGGAAATGACTGCGCGCAGTGCTCTCGACAAATGCGCTAAGCTTTTATATGAAAATTCTCCTTTCATCTGTCTACAAAATCTTATTCTTTTACGTAGTCAAATGATGGAATTTTAGTCCATCATGAAAATTTGATAATTCGATAGACTATATGCAGTGAGCACTTTTAAATTGGAGATCAATCAACAAACGACAATTAAATCCTTATCCTACTATTGCATCAAGCAATTTCAAAGCTGAAACTGTACAAACCATCACTGTACCCAATCAACATTTACCGGCGAATAACATGTTACGTGAAATCATTGAACTGAAGAACACGATTGACCGCACGCACGAGCGTTACCGCTGAAAAAAAATGATATTAACAATGCGAATCGAATAATACGCCAATGGACGATACCTATTAGCCGTAGCAAAATCATATTTTTTAAAAGAGTTTTCTACGTGGAAAAAAATGAAGCAAAGTCAAGTTAACACTGGTGCGCCCAAGTACATACATAGACGGGGATAAAGAGGTGATAGAGCGAGCCGAGTGTGTGACTAGGTGGTGCGCGTTGCATTAACCACTTTCGCACACGTCCAAGAAAAAAAAGGAGCTAAAAAGAAAAATGAGAGTGGAAAGAGAGAAGTGGCAGGGCAACGGTGTAGCAGAGCAGCTTTTTGAATTCAAAGCACATGCTCTTCAAGCCAAGCCAAGCCATCTTTTTAGCCTTTTTGTTTAATGCGTTTCTCTCTCGCTCGTTTGTTTTTACACTCACATACATTTGCCTCTATGCATGGGTGCTATGACAACACAGTTTTTTGCTGTCATTGATACTCAAGGATGTGACGGGCTCCCTGAACGAGCACCATGTAAAATACTATCTTATCATCCTAAACCAAAGGTCAAATGACTTTTTCTTAACTTCTTACCTCAAAGATTCGGATTAAAAAAAATGATTCATTTTTAAATTATGCAAACGACATTATTTGATTGGAAGTGCCAGATCAAAAATGTCTCATATAATTCGACAGCTTGGATTGAGTGATGTTCCACTAATTCAAAATGACAACAAATGCAATAAAATTTGAGATGAAAATTTTTATTTTAGTTTTTAATTTTCAATGCTATAAAAATTTTTAATGTACTGGCATATGCAGTGTAATTAAAAAATGTCCGTCTGTATTCTGCATTTTATTAATTTTTTTACGAGTAATTTTACGACCATGAGGGTGTACGTATGTAGAAGGGCGCATTTAAGCGTTATTTTAGATGACGCAAGTTTTAAGAAAATAGTAAAATTTCATTCGATGAGAGAGTGAGGGAAGATGAGTATAGAAAGGAAGAGAGCATCAGGGAGGAGAGTTGCTATTGCTGTTACATGTGAAATAGCGATATCGCATACTCTCCTCCTCAACTGAATAACTGCACTAATCGTCTTACGCCACGCCTCGAGGAGGCTCAATTTTCCTAAAGTGGCGAACCTCCGCGAAAATTATCTCCCCGGTGCTTTTGGGCATCTTATTTCCATACGCTTACTGTTGCTCTACTATGTAAAAGTGCACTTTTAATTTGCATAATACAAAAAACCATCTTTCAAGAGTCTCTTGTACAAGGATGATGAAGTGTTAACTTTCTTCTTGGAGTAAAAAAGTATCTGCTTGGTCAAAATAGACAAGTTAAGAAATTTTTTGTTGATTACTCTAGAAGTTTGAAATCCAGCCTGATTTATTGTATTTTTCCGCTATGATTGAAAAGTATTCAAAAAGTTAAAGAATACTGGAGAACAAGAAGAAGTAAACGCAGTTTTTCATCGTATCGTTAATTGCTGTAGCGTAGCTCTTAATAAATTTCACGCACAGCACAAGTCAGCAAAGCGGAACGTGGCAATCTTGAAAAGCAACGCACTAGCAGCAGCACAACTGAGCAATCAAGCTCATTTTAATGCGTAAAAGTTGCCTTCAAGGGGTTGGGCGGTTGCGGCGAATCTAGAAAAGTGGAGGTAAAATTTTTCAAAAGTGCTAAAACCATAAATATGGGCGTAGGCTCGCGGACACGTGAGTGATTCATTTGTCACTTGCGCGAGATTTTAAAGTCTCCGCGCGGCGCGCAAACTAGTGCTATATACATGCGCGTACAATATGTATATATGCACGCACGCAAAGCGGCGAGAAAGATAGAAAGCTAAATAGCGGGCTAAATCCGCACGAGCAAAAGGAGATGAGAAAGATGCACAACAATGTACGTAGCGTCTCAGTGAAACAATGTTGCGTCGTACATCATCCAAGACATTCTCCATTAAAAATATTACGCCATCTCTCCCTCTCTTGGTGGTACTCTTCAGTAGGGAGAAAGGTACATAGGGAGGAAAGGGTGCAGTATGTATATGGGCGCACCACCGGTAAGGCACTGTGAAATGAGAAAACTGCTTTTCGCGCCGAGTCCGAACAACAATGTGGTTCATTGTCAAGGAGAGAAATAGAGAGAGAGAGCGAGAAGGAGAGCAAGAGGAAGAGAGAGAGAGAGAGAGAGAAACTGACAGATGGCTCTTCTTCTTCTCACATCGGCCGCTGAAATATGCAAGCACCTTAAGACTCTCGGGGCTGATGCGCGCAAAGGCTCTTTTATTTTAGTGTTGCTCTTCTCGCAGTCGTAAAAACTATGCGCGCCAATCCTCGGAGGAATTAATTAAGAAATATCGCCCGCCTACGCTACGGCTTAAAATTTTTCTTTCCGTAATTCATAGCGTGTTTAATTTATGAAAACGAGCATTCGATGGGAATTTATGTTTGTTAAGCTTAAATTTGCTAAATTCGAGAAAATCAATAATGGCTTTAAAATTCATTTTTCGATGTCAACTTCGCACATGCTTCAAAGCCCGTGAAAAAGACTTTACGCTATCTTGTCACTATCTAGAATGAGATCTGTTAAGAAGGAAATTTGTGAAAATAATTAACGAGGCAAGAGGAAAGGAAAAAATGGAGATACAACATGTGCGTGTTGCGAGTAAAATGAACAATGAGCTTCCACGCACGGTACGCATAAGACATTCCGGTATTAATTATATTTATCTCGAGTTCGGAGGGGGGGAAAGCATCTTTGCATGTGTCGCGATGACTTTCACACCAAAAGCGCAGCAAGGTAGGCAGGGTAGGTAGAATGAAATATTGACAAGTTATATAGGAGTTGATAGCGAGGGAATTTTCGTCGAAAACAAAAACTTATATACGTAGGAAGGCAGGCAGAACAATCGAAAAGTTAGCACTCGGTGTGCCTGCCGAGCGCTCGCTTGCAAGCTCCGACGCCGCCACTGCCGTTGCCGCTGCTGCTGCTGCTCTCAAAAGCCAAGCGTGCGGCAGGCAGGCAAACAAGCAAAGCGAGGCGGCAGCAGCAGGCTTTGCATAGATTTATCAATAATTACGTGCATGCACACGAGGCGTGCATATAAGCGTACGCGCGCATTGAGGAATTAGCCATATACGCCTCTGCTGCACACGCACTGCTCTCTCTCTCTCTCGCTCAACTAGTTATATAATATATACACACATATAGCCGCGAGTAGATATATGTGTATAGAGACGTCGGCGTCGCTGGCGAGCAGAGTCGGGCTGGCGGGTGGCGGCATCAGCGCAAGGATATAATGCCTAAAATTACAGAGAGGCGGAAGTGTAGAGCCCACGCGCGCCCGCCACCGCCGCCGCCATCGCCGCTGCTCGCTCGCTACAACTGGCATTTCGGCTTTTCGTTAGGGGGCTTGAGCCGGATGCTTATAACGCGCCGACGCTACCGACGCTTTAAACTTGCCGAGCTTGCAGCAGCATCAGGGAAAGAGAAAGAGCAAAGCAGTATTCTTATAAATCTCCCACGCTAGCTCGCACGCGCCATGAAAGTCTATTCAATTATAGAGCCACGACTAAACTAATTTCCCTTATAGTTTAACAAAGTGTATTATTTGACTGCGGGCCTTCCAGGCTGGGCTATTGTGGTTTTCAATGCTCGCGCTGAGCCACGGCGCTCGTAACGCTGCTGCTTTAGAAACGTATAAAGCGCGGAATTGTTCAAATAAGACGAATACGAAAATCTTGACACGGACGTGTCAGTGCAAGAAATTATTATTTTCATGAGCATTCGCAATCTCGGAAACAAGTCCCCTCCGAAGCTCCGACGATTCTGCCTTATATAGAATGCTAATTACGAAACTTTCTAACTTGATATTCATCGGCACTCATTTGTTATACATTTTGTTTCGTCACCTGCTATTCAGCTAATGTTAATGAAACAACTTGTCAAGTGCTCAATAGTCTTCATTTCATTTTTACACAATACGAATTTAAAGTCACACTTTCTGCGCGAATTTCTTCAGGAAGTAGAGATTGTTCGTTTAATTCATTTCCTATAATTAAGTGACGAGGGGTGGAAAGTCACTAAAAGCCGTTTTTACAACCTTATATGGTCTGTGTCTTTACGAGAGTTCGGCAAGCACTTGCATGTATGCGTTTGTATCTGACGCAAGTATAAACATGTACATGTATATAGCGCGCGCATAAAACAACAATTAGGTACGCGGCACGGTTACGGGCCCTAACGTACTCAAGTTGTTGCCTTTTTATGACCTTAAAAGGGTGCGCGGGCAAAAATTTTTACCGGAAGTGAGACGCGGTAGCCTATATCGCACGGAAACTTGGAGTATTACCTTTTTCCTTCTTTTTTATGAATAGTTGACAAAAAAAGTACTGCCTAACGTTCATACACGTTGTGAATATTCAAGTTGATCAAGTCAAAAATAATTAGCTTTTCGAGAAGTGTCATCAAACTTTGTTTGTTTTCGTTACTTTTTTGTCTTTTTCAACTTTCGGCTTTGGTGTTAGACAATAACGCCTTGAGTTTATAAAAAAAGACAAATTAATTATCGACTTTTTGACTTACACAAAATAAAGTAAAACAAGGGAGTTTTTTGGGCTTCGTTTCTGTGGAGAAGAGTCTAATTTGTAAAGCATATGACCTTTAAAGCGCCTTTATGAAACGAGACCGCAGGAGGTGAAACACTCTTTCGCCCTAGCAGCCTAGACCAACGGTGGTGGTGCTTAAAGATAAACTAGCTTGGCCGGGTCTACAATGATCTTTTCTTCTTGAACTTACATCAAAGGTTGCTTTACCCTTTTACGTATGTGTGTGTAATTTTTTTTGCTTTGGAGACTTTTTTCTTTCTTTTTTCTTTTTTGCACCTTGTGCTAGTACAATACTTTGAGTAACATCAAGGTCTCGAAATAAATTAGCATGAAATAATTGGAAAAAATTAAGTGCTCGAAAAAATAATAAGATAAGATAGGTGAATTTTACCGTAGTGGTTTTAGAAAATTTTGATAATCTAGCGAAGACGAAGAATAAATTATCCGGTAAAAATTGTACTTTGTACCGGTAATATATTTAAAGAAACCGAGAAAGTGTTGTTTAGCGACGAGTTTTACAATGCGAGTGGCTGTAATTCGTGGTCTCGTAGTTTCTTCGTGCAAGTAAACGAAGTATCTCTCCCTCGCCGGGTAGCTGTGGCGGACGTGTACTTGTCGTGGCGCGTTATCCATCCACGCACCCGAGATCCGAGCGCGGCCGCAGCCACATTATACATCTCTTGCAACTCAACCGCAAACGAGCGTATTTCCGAAATCCGGGTCGCACATCTCACAGCAGCAACAGCAGCCAGAAGCTCACTTTTAAGTTCCATAATATCTTTCGTCTTGCGGTCTGCATCATTATTTTTGTAATGCGGGCAGCATATAGGGATACGACGAGCTCTTCGCGCGTTAACTTACGAGCTTTCAACTAAGAGCCAGACAGATAAAACGAGTAGTTTTATTTTTATAAACAAAGCGCCGTGCGTCAGGGAAAATTTGCCTGCAGCATGCAGGCAGACTCCTGTCTCTCTCGGTTAGCTAGCTCAGATAAAAAAGTTTGGCCACGGCGCCGAGAGTAATACGCCGTGGAGAGTGAAGATCGGTGCGCTCATCAAAAATGCCAACTACAAGACCTATATATTCGACTCCTCTCTGGCGCCGCTGCTGCTGCTGCTGGACTTTGAAAATGTTCGCTAGGCAGGCATTCCCAAGCTGCTAAATACTTAAACAAGGCGATAATCGAGTTTTGCACAGGCGGACGGCCTGTGTGTAGGTATAAGGTAGTAGTTTCGCTGGCAGGCGGGTGTAGCGTAGGATATATATAAGCGCGCAGCCATGGCACAGCCCAGCCCAGCGCAGCTAACCAACCGACCGAGTAGTGGGATGAACAATGCACGACCTCGTTATGTACGTTTTCAGCCCTTTCGACGCGCTAAGCTTTCCCTTGCTACCATTTTCGTTTTCTTGAGCGTTTTAAGCCGCGCCGCAGACCGCATTAACGGCATTCATACAGCGACGCGGTACCTTACTGCAGCCCAGGCCAGGCAGCCGACTTACGATTACTTTTTTTTCCTCCTTTTTTTTCAGCTCGTCCGACTCTCTCTTTCTGCGCTCTGGCTATATATATATATATACACGTATATATATACGTGCCTCGGAATTTAATGCTCGTAACTTGCCGGTAAAGGAGATTTGACTCAGTGCGCGCGCGAGAAGGGAGGGCAAATCGCTAGCATTGCGCGCTAGCTGTGCGTGTTAATCTCTTCGACACGGACCGTTTAGATTTACATGGGAAAAGGGATTATAAATGTTTTCTGTCGTTTGAAATTGCTCAAAGTGAAGAAAGATTCTCCCGGGAATAATAGTTATCGCTTATACATAAGACTTTATAGATTTTGAGCCGCGCGGCTTCGAGCAGCTTTTACCAACTTATTGGTCCGTATAGCACGCCTACGCGATCACGTATACCTATAGGCGGCCCCCGAGTGAACTCGCGCGCTCGAAACTTCTGCGTTTCCGAAACTCCAGTACTCCATATACTTTCTATACTTTCGATGAAGTCGCGTAAATATGCACGTTTACTTGAGGGTAGAGGAAAAGCTGTTTCCCCGCTGTTATGCTGGCGCTTCGTGCCGTTTCATGATCTCCGAGTTCGCTGCTGCCGGTGTGCGGCTATGTTACAACGTTATACACGAGTATGGTTGCTCTGCAAGCTCTGTACGTGTCACGAGCCCATCGGCTATTATAACTTTTTGTCGAGATATCGACATAGTTACGCAGGCTACGCATGAACATTTTGGTTAATATTGAAGCTCCGCGCGAGGTTCTCTCATTTCGAGCTTGTATAACTCGAGCATAAATAATGTACGAGTTCTGAATGTGCCAAATATCCTTAAAATTAGAAAACTTACTTAGCTTTTTGCTATAAATACTAAATTTACATTTTATCAAGGCGGTAAATACTCGCTATCGCGTCATTATTTTGTCCTGGGCATGGATAAACAAAAGCAAAGACTAAGCAATAATTACGAGAAATACAACAAAGCACGTTTTCCGTCAGTAAGATCGTAACATGTATTTGCGTTGATCGAGAGGTCGGAAAGTCGGTTGTAAGCGAGCCCTTGACAGGGTCGTTTATAAATAAGCCAGTTCCTAATTGTGTATAACGCACGCCCCGTAAGTTGGGTTCGTGGCAAAGGGTCTGTATTTTGATTATCTTGACGCAATAGCCGTCGGCTAGCCGGGTAAATACGCTAACGTCGCTAATTTTCCTTTCTGCTCTTTTGTTTACATTTTCAAAGCTTTTCAGCGAGGTGTAGGTGTAGCGGCGCACGCACACGCGTGTCGAGGAAAACGAGCAGTCGCACACGAGAATCGCACATGAAAGGGTATCAAAAGGTGTCAAGATAAATTGAAAGGCTCTGGGCGTAAAATAAACTGAAAGTTTCGCGTGCAGCTAGCTGCTGCGCGTGTATACCGAGTCTATATACGTGTACAACATGGTGGAGTAGGTAGTGTATATAGTAGTAGTAGTAGTAGTAGTAGTAGCGGCTACTCACATTCGACGTGTTGGCAATGGCGTTGGTTGGACTTCCGGCAGCAACGCTGTGCGTTTGGTCAGTCTTGAGCTCGCGGTGATTGCTAAACTGCACGTAAACAGCCCTATTTCGCAATTGCGCCGGACACGAGGTGTAGTAGCTGACCATTGTAGCTGCTGCTCCTTCATCCGCCATCTCCAAGAAAGCCTGAAAAAGTAAAATTGGTTTTTATCAAATTTAGTTTATTTTTATATATTTTTTTTATTTGACTCGGATATTTTTTAATGGCAAAGCATATATTTTGACACGAGGAATCGTAGCACCAGGGCGTGCGTACATACAAAGGGTCATTTTTCACTCAACGTAGTACAAAATTAGCCTGGTAGTTGTTATTAATTATTTTTTCTTCATCCCATGCTCGAAAGTACGTACTTTCATCTTCGCATTCGGGGACGAAAGTAATACTTTTGCTCCCCGTCAATATCGCGCGAAAGTTATTATCTCCATGACTACGGCAACCTACATTTCAATTATCGTTTGGTTTCGACTATGCAATAGATGAATTATATTCACTTTGTTTATGACGTACATATGCCAAATTGAATAAATATTAAAAGACTAACAATTCTATGAAGTATCAAAATTGAATAGCCATAATTTGACGTGCACATTTCATTCCATTCAATTCCAATGCGAAATTTAAATCGTTAAAGATGATAGTTGCAATAAAAAATGAGATCTAAGAGAACAAAGACAGTCAAAATATGTTAATTTTTATAATATATTTTGAAAAATTCTTTCAACTTTAAACGTTATTCTAGGTCTCTCAAGTTTCTACTTGTCTACCTCAGATTGAGTGAATTACTTAATGGATATGGTACTAATTCATGCTTATACTTTACGGGATCGTTTGTATTTTATTAACGCCATAGTTATCTATGATTTACAATTGTTTATTAATAATATTAGTTATGTACTAATAAACATTATTATTGATGATATTTTTTGCAAAGCCCGCCGTCGACCAGCAGCCCTCGCTGCGCTCGGGCCGCAAATGTCGGCGGGCTTTGCCATGTAAGCGTAAATTCATGGATACAATTTTTTTTAATAAAATATTTCTTAACTATGTTAAGCAAACGTACTTTCAAGCGGGGATAAAGAAAAATCGTATACGCGACTCGGGACAAAAGTCAAACGCCTGTCTCTGCGAGCTTGCACCCTCGGCTTCGCCTCGGGTGCATAACCTCGCAGGGACGGAAGTTCGACTTTCGTCCCTTGTCACGTAATATACTATTTGTCTACCGCACCTAAGCGCGAAAAGTGTCAACTGCTGCAGTTGCACAAGTCATTTAAGACGTCGCTCAAGTGTATACACACACACATACACGTATATAGGGGAGTTGAACGTGCAGCGCGCGACAACAACGTCGACAACGACTGATTCTCGTCGCCTCATCTTTTTGCTTCAAATTAACGTGTTCGCTGACGCAGAAGGAGGCGCACACCTACCTAAAGCATCAACGGAAACGAGGTTAACGCACGCGACTTCTCGAGTATACACGCGCCCGACTCAAAAGCTCCGGGGGTAATAGTCGTATAGCTATATACATTATACACCCGCAGCATAAGTAAGAACGTTACTAAAGCGCGAAATTCATCGCTGGTTGTAAAAAGAAAAAAATAAGGAAAGGTTTCTCGCACCCAACCGAACTGTTAAAAAACATCTACAATTGCAATAATCGAATGTGCGTGCGGGAAATGTTATTAATTCTCATGATAGATGCGTGGAGATTATGTAAACAAAAACATCGAGTTTATGTAGCGAAAAGCTGCACCAGAATTAATCTCGAATAGTCGAGGCTAAAGCTGCCTAACGAGCTAATTGGCCAACGAGAATTTCAATTAATGAATCAACGTTTAAAAAATGAGTTTTCAAGAGCTTTAACGTACAGCAAATGAACACAAATGATATAATCTGTAAAGATAAATGCAGAAAAGAAATATTATATAATACAATGGGGAATAAAGAAGTCCAAGCAAATTGCCGAGGCAAAAAGCTTTGCTCTACCTCCCCCTCTTTTTTGCTCTCTCTCTTTCTCTCGCTAGTCTCTCTCTCCCTCACCGTTAAATATATATTTACGTAAAGCCAAGCCAGAGGCTTTATTTGCAAGCGCGAGCAAACGCGCGCACGCGGCCTGCTGTGTAGCCCCCAAACAATTCCACGATTTATAATTAAAAAACGTGCCGTTGCATACGAAAACGAAGAAGAAAACGATTCTACATTCTCGAGTAATGGTAGTAGCAATAGTAGGCGGTAGCGCAGAAGATACACGCGAACACCGGGAAATAAAGAGCGGCGCTTAAAAATTGATATTATCCGGCTAACTAGAATTCATATTACGGTAACTGAGCTCGTGAAAAGTGAAAAACATGCCGAATGAAAAAGAAAAAAACAAGCGAATTGCAGCCGGTATTATTCGTTTGAAGATTCCACGAGGTGTCTTACTTGCGCACAGCAGCCAAATTCACAAGCGGCAGGAAACCAAATAAAAAAAACTTTATTTGTTTCTTTCAACTGGCTATTTCGAAGATTCTGTCTGTGAGACTTAATAAAAATGGAGAGCTGGCGTACAAGGCAGGTTAGCTTGTACTCAAGAGCCTGAGTAAAATGAGAGAGAAGGAAAAAGAGAGATAGAGTAGTAGCGCGCAGTAAAAGTAAAAAAAGATGGATGTGCTGCTTGTATAAGGCTTAGCCGTTTATTACTCCATGGAAAATCGAGGCTTTAGACCTGATCGTGAAAAGAAAGAGTGTATCTTGAAAAATGATTATCCGTATGCGCAGCAGCAAGAGGAGCAGCACAGGCAGCACACGGCCAGGCGGCGCTCGATGCCAACGAACTTGATCCTACGGCTAAAAGAGCATCTGAGATGAAACCTAAAAAAGCGTTTCATCGGAAAGAGGCAACGCGCGTGCACTAGCGAGCGAACGAGCGCGTTTTTTAATCATTTGAATCGCCTCACTGAATAAGAACGCATCGTCGAGTGTAGAAAAATGTCTCTTACATGCGTCGCTTTGAAAATAAAGCAGTCGATAATTGTTTTTCCTCGGCCCTTTTTTGGTCCAACTTTTTTTGAGCTCGAATTAAATTTTATCATCGTCTAGAATCTCTGTAATAAAAGTATCGTTCGAGTAAAAAAAAAAGAAGAAAGGCTCTCGCGATTAACTTTTTTTTTTTGCAAAAGTTTTTTTCAGCTTTGCTTGGGGACGAATTTATGACGGTAAAGACAAAGTCCCGTGGCACACTCATTTTACCGATTAACTTGATTTTCACTCTCGACTTCGTCCCGGTTAGGGAGCTAGTGAATAGAGGCGGCACGCGGCCGAAGAGCGGCGTCAGGCAGGCAACAGCGTATAGCAGCAGCGGCGGTGGCGGCAGCAGCGACAACAGCGCGCGCTCCTACCCGACTGAAGTCCAATTTCCGCCGAAATGCAACTACGATGGAAAATCATCAGAGAGCTCGATGTGTATATAGTAGTCGTCACAGTCATTTTTTTGTGTCCCTACACTTCATGTATTTTTGAATGCATGAAGTTCCTTTCTTTCTCTTTTTTTTTTTGTTCAAAAACACGTCAACGACAACGCACCGAAATATTCATCGTACGACACGGTGAATCAACGCAAATTGAACAAAATTATGACGGATGCATGAAGAGAAGATACAGAGAACTGTTTAGGGGGTACCGGGAGTAAAATTTCATTCTGTAAATTGATGGATTGACGAATTGAAACATTATGACAGCATTTCAACTACTGATGGATCGATTGTACGTTCTATGAATACATTCATCACAATCTACACGCATGTCAGTATTATTGAAAATTGACAATTTTTATATTGCAAACAAAAATATTGATCGTCTGGCAAAAGATCTTGTGTTACCGATCTAGTTTACAGTTGTTTTATTATTCATTTTGAAAACAAATGAATCCAATGAAACATCATGTTTGACAAACCCGATAACAAATTTGTACAACAAAAATACATCCATCACTGTATCGTACAACAGTGATTAGAGTATTTTTTACGTCTGTTTACAGAGGCAAACGAGGCGAGTAATTTTTCCCGTAAAAATCAGCAGTAAATACGCAGAAAGCAATCACTAGCCCATTTGCTTTTGCTCTCGTTTTGCTCTCGTTTCGCGGCGGTGACGGCGGCGGCGGTCGCGCATGCGACAAATCGGGAATTGTGCCATCGCGTACTATACCGTACAGCAGGGGCGCGCGCGCGTGAAAGGGTACTAAACTTCGTTAGCTTTAGCACGCGCGCGTGCCGTTTTCATCGTAATGACGAGCGCGCCTGCACACATCGACGACGACAACGACGACGGCGGCGGCTGCGAGGAGGGCGCGCGCGCATTTTGAAAGCGAGTGTTGAATTACGTTGGCGCGCGTGACACGACGAGGCACATCGTGCGTGTGTGCGCGCCAGTTCGCTCGATGCATGCTTAAACGAGGCCTCTCGCGCCTCGTGCGTTTCGCACGACAATCGGGCACACCTTACGTATGCGGTTGGAGGCCTATTTACAAAATATGCGCAGACGGGGTAGCTTTTGCGCCGCGTCAACGCGGCAGTTGGTAAAAGTTTGCAAAGTAAAATATTCTTCTTGGTTCGATATCAGGGGGAAAAACATTTTCATTCAAAAATAGTATGTTAACGACTACCGAATATAAATTTTCAATCTAGCGATCTATAATTACGTTTTTACATTTATACATTTTTACGTATTAGGAGAAAAAAGCTTTGCGTTATACTTATCCATGCTTGTAGTTTACACGAATATTTCAAATAATACTAAACTCGCCTCTTATCTAAGGCAGAGCCTTAAAAAAACTGCTCTAAAACCCATTTTTACTCTGCTCTTATATTCAGCCTTTACTTACTCACAAAAATGGAGCATAACTTTTATGAACTTATTTCACGTTAGCAGTGAAAAATTTTTCTGAAGCGTAAAACAAGCTCGCTCGTATTTTCGGGGAAAACTTTTTTCATTCTTAGAATTTTTCTGAATGTTACACGCTCGTTTCATGAAACCATTCGCATGAAAACTGTCAATGTAATTGGCGGCTGATCAAGGTTGCACGTTAAAATTCGACGTTTGTTAAAAAAAGTCGATCAGTGCTAAGGAAAAAAGAGAATTGTAAAACTTCGTATCATGAATAACCAAAACTCCGCGCGTGCAATTTGAAACGCATAATGATAAAAGATTCAGCGACTTGGCTGAAGGAAATATGATGAATTTTCCGGTCGCCGCTTTCTCGAATACGCGGTTCACTCTTTCTCTCTGCTCGTCTCAGCTCGGCGCGGAGTAATAGCACCTCATGCTTACGCAATCATCCATGACAATAAAAAGCCCCATTATAGGAGAACAATGAGTGTCAACAGTACAAAAGCCCTTAAATATATATCTTGATAATTCGACGGGGTACCCTATTTCTCTCTCTTTCTCTCTCCCTCTCGTTCTTTCAACGTTTAACTGTTGTTTACGACTTACAGAGGTGCTCTTTTTTCTATATCCATCTGCAATGCTAAAGTTAGAGTGAAGAATGCACTTAAGGGAGATGATCAGATATCGGCTTGCGCTTGCAGAAATCCGATCCATCCAAATTCCAACATTATTTGATATTCGAAAAAAAAGTTGAAAAGTGATAAATAAAAACTATAGGGTGAATAATGTCAAAATTTAAGAGCAATGCAGCAAGCTGCAGTTCAGCGCTGCTACTTTAACAAAATTTTATCGAGGTTGCGATGGTTTTGATAATTGGGCTGGGAGTCGAATTCATCTTTGCTGAAACGAATGCCCTCTGAGTATTTATGTATTAATAACATGCTGGCATAGAGTCAGAAAAGAAAAAGCAACAGCCCGAGGTATGTATTCAAAGCTAGAATAACGTGAAAATAGCTTATATACATATATGTACACGCTTCGACGAGGATTGAATATCGGAGCTTTATCGAATTAAGAGTGAATCCGATTTAGCGCTTGCCGCGCGTCGCGCATGTGTGTGTGTGCGTGTATGTGATGTGCGCGCGTACTATAGACTATATTTGAGCGCTTGCGCTACACTAATACAAATACTATTCGAAGTAAATGAAGCGCGCCGTATATACGGCGTATACCCTCGTTTGTATCAATTTTTTTTTACATTTTGACGCGCGTGTATATTCTCGCGCGCGCACAATGAATTGGAAAACTGAGTTCGGTTGGGGTGTATAATACAAAAACGATACACAACGGTCTAAAAATCACAATATTTCCACGCACACACACACACAAACACTCGCTGCTCTCGCATCGCACGCGCGGGAGAAAAATCATTTCATGCACGAGAAGTCTGATGAGAAAAAGCTAGGTTACGCGCCTTTTTTATATTCGTTCGCCGCTAATCCGCTTTCGAGCTATGTTGCTCTTCTCTTCATTTTACACAGAGAGAGAGTTCTTTGCGCTGACCATTCCGACGCGTTATTAAAAGATCGGAATACTGTCGCAAGCGCGTATCTATATATACACGTAAAATAAGCGCAGTATCCGATTATTCGGATGGAACGATCACTATTTTAAAAGCCCATCTATTATGTATCGAAATCAATCGGCTAGCTATCCGCGCTTGTTATTTATTTCTCTTTTTTTCATTCATTTCAAAGTAAAATACAGAACTTCTCTTTTACGCTCTCGAGCAGCAGAAAAAAAACCTTTGCAAATCCCTACAAAAGTAGGGTTTATTATTTTCGAAAAAGTTAACGCGTCCGAAAGTGCATTGCACACGGGTCCGTGTAAATGTACACGTAAGGACTAGCGTAGTCGCGCGAAGTAGCCGCGCACTGCACACGCGTGTGTAAGCCTTACACGGGAAAAGGGTCGCGAGCTGGAATATTTCTCTTTCAGCAGATAAACGTGGCAAAAGGTTCTGTCTTTATGTTCAGCGGACGACTGCTGCGAGCGAAGTTTCCACGACACGCGCTTTACTAGAGCTTCGGCATGGCTTCATTGGCTATCCCTGTTCGAAACTTTTATTCGCCTATACTACGTGCGGTGCGTGTACGTGTGCGCGCGCACACACACACGTATCAAGTCGTGATGCCTCTGTATCTATATCGCGAGCATCATATACCAGCGAGAGCTCGGAAACTTTTTCATCGTTTTCGACCTTTACATCTTTTTCGCGGCTGCCTTTTCGTTCTTTGGTTTGGTATTTGATACTCGATGTAAATGTACATTGTATCAAAAATTTCATGCGCACTTTGAAATATTTTTCGAAAGTAAATGACTCGTGTAACTTTCGAGGGGCGGGATGAAGGGCCACGGAAAGCCACTTGCTACCGCTCGAAATTTTATATCGCGGCGATGAAAGTTTTAGACTGACGCTTAATTATTCGTGTAAATGCGTCGTTTTTACATTAGTTTGTCAAATTGTTTTAATGCACTTTTACCAACGTGATGAAGTTGGTGCAAGCCAACTTTTCCGAATATCTTAGTCGAGGCATGACTAAAAAGGAAAAGTGCACTCAAACTTTGAAAGATTAACTTGTTTGTTTTTTTTTATGAAAAAGATATCAACTCGTCGATAAATTACAGACTCTCCATTTCAGGCGGTTCTCTCGCGAGATGCGAGAATCGAGGACGATGCTTCAGTGCAACGATGGCCTTTTGCAATAAGTTATACGCGAGAGATATATATTTACTCATTTAGAACTTAGTGTAATGCAAAAACTGTGTACAGACTCGTTCGGCAAAAAGTTATATAATATCTCACGGCACGACAGGGACGCGCGAAATATAATATATAAATTATGAATTTAAAATATCGCGCGACAATACGGTTTTTTTTCAAGAAAATTATCATGTTCAACGCGAATCAAAATGATATTGAAAGCTGTGTGTTACGCGCATTTATCAAACATCGATATTTCAGTCAAAAGTCAGCTGCGTCACTCCGAGGAGTGAAAAAAAAATCTGAGTCGTGCATATTCCATCACTCTTACAATAATAGAAGATTATTTCGTGAGAAAGATCGAATCATAAAGACGATCCATTCTGCGAAAAAAGATGAAAGAGTAAGTTGGTTTCCTGAGACGTTGAACGTACACAGCATAATCCAGAGCGTGTATAGAGTCGTGACGCTTAGTCACCTATCCACCCTCAATACACACACACACAGACACTACTTACACACGCGAACCGCTCACTCGATTCTCGACAGACAGGCACGACATACAGACAAACAGCTGAAGGATCGAGAGTCGGGAGAGCGACACGTACTGCAGCTCAGGCTAACCTATATATATTGAACCTACTTCGAATCACATGCTCGAGAAATCTACGTTCGTCCTGCGTAGGTATCTCTGTTGGATTTTGAGGTTACCCAGAGAGAGTTTCGAGCGCGTAATTTGGTATATATATCCAAGATATCTTCACTTCTCGAGTGAACACCTAATCGATCTTTCATAGTTCCATCTATTTGCACCTACATCGGGATGTTAAGGAGTTACGAATACCAAGATTTGGATATCTTTTTTTTGAAATGCTAGATAAAGCTTTTTGTTGACTTTCAAATTCCAACTCTCGCATTTGATTGCATCCGAGACAAATTTTGTAGTTCCATGCGAGATCGGGAAATAATCTAATTGTAAATTTTAAATATTTCCGAATTTGTTTTCAGACACGGCTGTTTTTGTTGTTTAAAAATAATAAGTACCGTAACAAAGTACGGCAATGCGGTGCACAGGTTTTTCGTATTGTATTGCAGAAAAAAGTTTTAGCATGTATAGACCACATACAGGAGAAAATAATACCCACAGTTTTACAAGTGTGCGAGCTCGAGTGAATTTGTCAAAAACAAATATGTCACTGTAATAGGAGAATTTTTGAAACCGAATTTTTGCATATGTTACAGTTTCATTATAAATACCCGCACAAACACAGGAGTAAAAAGAGTGATAATTTTTGTGTGAGTTTTCACGAATCTTTTTGGATTCCAGTCTCTCTCTCTCGCTCTGTGCAGGCATATAAAGAATTTGTTGACGAGTATGACGAGTACGCACACTACTCGTCATCGTCACGTATGCATGGCCCGGCGAATTGAAAGCTGATCCTCGCCCTCTCATTCGCTCGGATTGCGCGAACGTTTCGCGATGTTTCTTTTACATTTTTCATACGCCCGTGCGTGCGCGCCTCCTGCCTTTTTTTCTGGTTGTCGACAACTGTATACAACTAACGACGCTAAATGAGTACATCGAGCCAGAATCGAAAAAATGCTCGCCCACTCGTTACGTTGGTACGTACCGCGTATAGCAACAAAGCCAAAATAAGCGAAAAAGGTACGTTGTCGTTGTCGTCGCCGAAGCGCAGCTGTACTTAATTCAGAGTTCGAGTAATAAAGATATCAGCTGTACAGGAATGTAAGTGCGTCGCAATAGTATAAGCTGCAATTTCGGAAAGCGACTTTTCAATGGCTTTTCATGTAAGCTTGGCCCGAGCGGGCTCGAATTGCTTTGCTGTCCGTTCGTATACACGAAAGCGTACGATAGAAGGAGGTGCTGCTGCTACTGCTGCTGCTGGCCAATGGTTGAAGAGCAAATTGTTGCGCCAGCGAGCCAAAAGTTGCTCATACAAATCGCCGCACGCGACGGTTATCGTAAATAAGATTGAAAAGAGAGCTCTTGCAAGCTCGAACGTCGAAAGAGAGAGAGAGAGAGAAGAAGGGAGCTTGATACCAGCCGCGCGAACAAACGGGAAAAATTGAAAAGGAAAAAAGGGCCACGGGTATTAAATGTAGCCGTGCGTGGTCAAGGAAATCTTGAGTACTTTTCATTGCGTCTCTTTTAGCTTTTTTCATCTCTACTTCCGTTAAAAGTACGCCGCCTGTGCAGCGTACCAGCAAGAGGGTATCCCTACAAGTGATATAGACGAGGACAGAAAGAAGAAAACGAGTGGGGTAGTTTCGGTTCCTCTCGGGGATCCACTAATGACGTTCTTTCCGGTTGTGTATTACTGCTCGACAAAGAGAAAAGTGGCTAGTATACTATACGCCGGCTATTGCTGCTGCTGCTGCTGCTGCTGCTGCTGCGCCGCCCTCGCTACACTGCTGCTTTTTGCGATTATACTTTTTGAGGTCTGTTTTATGATACCGAAATAGCGGAAATACGTTTCAAATATTTTCAGCAGTATACAGAGGACATAGTTTCATTTCAGATTTACCTAGAGTGCGCGCATATTTGTGTGCCGCGTGTTATTTCAGCGAGAATTTCTATTTTTTCAGTTTATTACATTAAACGCTATAAACAAGTTCTCGGGTTGTGATTTTTTTCCCGAAAAAAGTTTTTCGCTTCGTGTTCTCGTGATAAACTGTGTCGAGCCCCTCTCCAAAAAAACAGTTAACAACTGTCATCGTCTTTCCGACATTTTAAACAGAAACATAGATAATATTTCATAACTTTCGTTCACAGTGTATTAATCCATTAAAAATTGATCCTAGCATGAAAAAGTACAGTAAAGTACCGGAGAAAGCTGGTACAAGCAAATAAGAATGAGAATTAATTGAAGGATGCTAAATAATTTCGAATTCACGATTATACGCTAACTTTTAAATGTAAAAAGGATACCGAGGGACAACTTGTCCTTTGGCATAAAAAACAAGTAATATAATAGAGTGGATGCTTGCAACGAGATTTAATTTGCTGCGCTTTCGAGTTTCAATATCTCAGCGCAGACACGTATATGAAAAGACTAATTACGCGCAATTAATTTTTCTTTAATAGGAAAAATAACATTTCGCCGCTCTTTATGAACTTTTATAACAAGTAATATCATTTACGTAGTCCACAGTTTTCTACTTTGTTTGACGAATCAATGAAATTATCGTAATTAATCCCACTGTATACGACGAATCTTATAGTATGTACGGTATCATCGTCGTGCTGGACCAAACTCGTAACTATCAACAATTGCAGTAATTAAATATTATTACTAGTTGGAAAAAGAATTTTCCGTTGGCTTACGAACGAACAATCGAATCTCAAAAGCTAATTGATTAACTCAGTTAAAAGGTTCTCCTCTATTGTTATTCCGTTTTGCCTCTCGCAACCGAAGTAATTTAGCCCGAAACAATTTTTTAGAGAGAAAAAATTCAAAGCAAAAATTAAAGCTATATTTAACAAAGTAGGATGGAGAAAGTTATAAAGCCGAAGGCGATGCGACTTGGATAGTCTGAACTGACTGCTTGCGTACAAAGCTTGCGAGTCAGAGCGCGCCGGGCTGGGTTAGTGTACGTTTTGCTTTCTCTCTGTACGTCTAATGCATCGCACTCCTGCAGCGCTGCATGGGATGGTAAGAAAGAGACGAAATACCGGCTTTACATGTTGGTAATATTAATATTTTAAATTCAATTTAAATTCAATTAAAGTTAGACTTGGCGGCAAAAGCACAGTAACAGTGAACTGGTGCGCTCGCGCGTTTTGATATACATACGCGCGTATTATATACACGGAATTCCATGGCGAAAACTTTATTAGGAGCACTGGCGTGATTGTTGCATTTCGATTCGAATGTATAGAGTCTCAGGAGTTCACATCCACACGCGCGCGCGCACAGCAGACACAGCTCGCGACATTTATCTTTCGAGTGAACTTTTTTTTCGTCACACGGTGTATATACTTTCGTCACTTTAAATTATAACGCATTCAACGGCAGTCGCTGAATGGTTTTAATCTTGCACTCGACTATACTCTCTCTAAGTTGACGGCGCACGGCTATGCCCCCTAGTTAATGATACTCATTTCGGTAAATAGTTTCCCTCCCAAGCAAAACTTTCATTCGAAAAGTTCATACCCATCTCGCCCCAAAGTACATTTATCGCTGCTGGCAGTCTGGCATTTCGTGTATTTCTTTTGCCATGCGCTACCTCAAGTGCTTGTTATGAATTTTACCTAGACCCACTCGGTGGTTCGTCAGAAAATTCGATTATTCCGATATTTACTCTATGTAATAAGCCGACTGCCAATTAGCGATTTCGAAGTCAATCAGACTTTGCAACTAATCCATTCTAATGAGCTCGCAGCTGAATTGGAATTGAATACTTTTGGAACGAGTAAATACGATTTTTCATGAACCAGTACAGTTTTCAGACCTTCTTTTTTCAGTACTAATAAAAGAGAGCATATGGGACAACACTGCGCAGCTCTTTAGAGAACAATAATGGAAAAAACATGCGCATTGTTCTGGCTATTAATACAACCACACGCGGCATTGTGTATGTCGTGCAGTGCACCGTCCGACGTATCTCAGCTCGTACTACTTAAAATGTATCACCAAGCCCAGTACATTGCAGCAGTAGCAGCGGCAGCAGCAGTAGCAGTAGCAGCACAAGTCGCACATTCATGCTGTATAACCGAGAGGGGAATGCGCGCAGTGAGCGTAAATTGTTTGCATTCACACAAGAACGCAAATAATAACGCAGCCGCGGAATCAAAGATGCGTAAAGCGAGAATGACGTTTTAAGCGAGTACCTCTCCGCAGCAATGTGTATTATTATTTTTTTCTTTCTTTTTTTTGCAAATATCTGGCTTGTTTTTCCGCTCCTCGCTTACAGTCCTAATAATAATACGAGGTGCCACCTCCGTTATTTTGTTTCACTACTCACATAGTAACTTTGACAAAATTCACTTCTTACATTCGATTAGTAGAACATCGCAAGTGTATTAAACGCGCGCTGGCTGGGAAAGATCGTTGAAAAATTCCCACGGATCGAATCGTTCAACACGTTGCAACTGCAAGCCGGTGCAGGCCCGCGGGTAGCAATCTTAATAATAGTTTTTCACCAAGACCTGCTTGGACGCGATTTTCGAACCCATTATTCTCGCGACCCTACGTTTATTTACATGATGTGTATGCTTGGCAAGATGACACTTGCATAACTCAACGAAACGCCTGCAGCTACTTTTGTCTTTTTCATTTTAGTACGCTACGTCTGTTTAATACACAATAACTGCTTCTCGTAAACAGTCAGCAAATATTTTGCATCCTAGATTGTTGAGAGCCATATAAGATTTCGAATAAAATCTTACTGAATGATCTTTTCAAGTTGTTGAATTGTCGATTTGACTGGATTGAAACTGTAAATAGAATATTGCATTTGGTTAAAATGGTCCCACTGTGCCTCGCGGGCATCCAGTCCTCCTCGTACGAGTATTTACTTTGATTCGCCAAGTTTCCGGTAACTTAGTTAGTGGACCACAGATATCAGTTGTGTGAGTAAATGTCTATGTACGCGGGTACGTACGAGTGAGCCAAAGAGAGAGTGAGAGAGATAAAGAGAGAAGTAGCTTACAACCACCTTGCAAATTTTGTACCGTGTACAAAGAAGCGAAGTGGGTAGTCTGCGGAGTCAGAATAGTTTAGTTCTTGCTGCGTATCACGCTTACAAGGAAACTTCAAATAGTATCGCGAGTACTGCAGTAACAAAGGGCAGGGTTTGGATCACGTTCTCGCTTTTCATTGCCTATAGCAGTATAGCAGCGATCAACAGTGCTCGGAGCACCATTATCACATTATTTTGCGTAATGAAACATTAATTATAGCAAATATGTCTATAATTTAAATTGAAATTTTTATATGTCAGAAAGAAGGGCAAAAGATTAATCGAAGTAAAATTCTTCATTGAAGTAATGGCGATAATTGGCAATTTAATCAAAAGTTGAAATATTGAAAAATCGATCTGCAATGGTAAAAAGGCGGCGAGAATATTCTTTGAATTCTGTATAGTTGCATATTACATATCTTTCCGTCTCTCGCGTATAGTAATTTACAAGCAGCACGTCATTCACAACAATTACAAAATTCCACATTCAACGCGACAAGGTATTAAAGCTCGCGCGCGTTTACGCTTGATCACCCTTTGGACGCGCTCAAAAAGCTCGCGAGTACTTGCAGCAAATCACATTGCAACGAGCGCACAATACACACACACCCTCACACAAACAAAACGGGGCTCATCGCTAGGTAATGAGGTCTTTCCAGGCCAAACGATAACGATCGAGACTTCAAATGATAATTATTTATCATCCCCCCTGGTGAGATAGAGTGACGCTCACGCAAGGCTGAACTTTCATATACGCGGATCGATACAAGTATACGCATTCGCAGTACAGAGCATTCATCCATATCTGTATATGCGCCGAGCTGCACATACACAAGCATACAATATGCGTATATGACTTTTGGAGGGGCCTATTTGCATCGGTTAATGTGTGATTTGCTGCAGAGAGTGTAGCGTTATTTTAATCCTTGCCATCTCTGACCGATACGCCTATGCGCTATTTAGTAACCGCAAATCGCGACTGGGCTTATACGCGAGCTCTGCTGTTGCCAGTGCTACTACTGGTACTACTACTGCTGCTGCTGCTGCTGCTATGCTACACTCGTGGTCGACTTAACAAACGCATTGCCATCGGCTCTTTGCACGATGTTTGAAGGCTCACCACGAAAATGTATGCGTGCACGTGTACATTTACTTGAGCTCGTTTCGCCATGTAGCCAGGTATTGTTCATTGATATAGTTAGCTTAGCCGAGTACAGCTCCTAAGCTTGCTAATTTTCATTTTTTCCAAAAGTCAAACTCGTAAATTCTAATTTCGGTTCAAAATCCGTAATAACTTGCTATATCTTTTATAAAATAACCCGATGCATCTGTGTTAAAAACGATTTTGAAGAAAGTGGGGGATATTTAAACTACTGTTATCAACTGCGGCTATCAGTGCAGTTTCGGGTTTATATTATTCAGGCTGTCGGTTCATTAAAATAGAACGTTAAATTAGAATGGGACTTGGACTACTTTGATTACAGTTGCGTTGGACCAAGTCTACAACCACATTCTCATCTTAATGCTCGCTGTGATGGACTAACCCTACTTGGCTAATAAAAACGCTGCTTTAATTTTTTGTAAAAAAATTAAAATGTTGGTATTTTGAAATGCGAATGACCAAAATTTTCAAAAATTAGTCCACGCGTGGGAAAATCTACCTCGCATCATCGGCCAAAAGTTGTTTCCACGATCTGCATGGTTATTTAGAAACGGAACCTACATTTAAGCGGGGGTAGTTTGATTACGCAAACCGATTAGAGTTTCACTTATGGCTCGAAGTTGGCCATGCAAACTTCACAAAGGAGTAAAGTACACGATATACGAAGTGTAGCGATCGACTGGGGGCACAGTGGAGCAGCGAGTCGCAGCCTTTGTTTTCCGGATAATAGGTAAACGGCGATCGTCGATATTTGATTGTTTCGCGCGAGACACTCGTGCCTTCTGATTTCTAGAGTGAGAGAGAACACGACGAGAGGGCGATGGAGACACACAGTAGTACTTTCGCTGGGCGTTTGGCTCGCGTTTTGCGTGCGTATTTCTATTTCACTGGCTTGTGTGCGCTATATTCCAACTCTTTTTGTTCAGCGCGCGCGCACGCGTCAGTTTCGATCGAAATTTGAACATAGAGCTAGCGCAACGAAATTCCACCGCTTTTTTTATCGCTCCGTTCCCGGAGCTTCTTTTTGTAACGTTAAACTCTGCAATTTTCGCAAAAAGAGAAAAAACGCATAGAGATATTCGTTGCGCTATCATATGACGAATAGTTGATACACCTCCGTGTCATTGAAGTATGCTTTTTGTTAATTTGAAAATATTCATTTGTAAAAAGTTCAATGGAGAAAAAAGATCACGTACCTGATTCTTGCCTTTGAGGACAAGAACATTGGTGACACGCCCAAATGGCATACCCAGATGAATGATCTCTGCGTCCGTCACTTCATTAGGAATATTCCTAATATGTATCACACGAGAAGGCTTGCCACTTTGACTTTTGTCAAGCTTCGCCTAAAAACATAAATTAATAATTAGTTTCATTTTGTATCATAAGCATGAGATAAATTTCAATATTTTTTAAAGCTAAGATATGATACTACTAAATTTACGTTAAATTCTTGAATTTTAATCGATATTTTTCAACTCAAATAATACCTCAGTGATTTATTCGATATAATTAATGTTTTAAATCGTTCCAAAGATGAATCTGAGTGAACTTTTTCACAAGTTGAATAGGTATACGAATAGTTGGTTACGCATCGACCAATTTTCCAAAAAGCAAATCGCTGTTGAAAAAATAATGAACGCGAGTGCTTGTGCACATATAGACGAGAAAAATTTTTATACATACGCGCGAGCATACAGGTACATCAAAAATACACGCATCAATGCAACTACGCGTAAGAATAGACGATACTGCAAAGAAAGAAGTAAAAATTGAAGATGAGCAAGTAGTATAAATCTAGCTCTGGGTATATTTAAATCAAACTGCTTGCGTGCAGCGGTGATAATAGTACAAGTAGTACAAGTAGTATACAGCAGAGGTACTAGATGCAGTAGTTAAAGAAGTATACTAGTATATATATACTAGTACATCGCCCGAGGCTGAGTTTTCAATCACAGCTCAATCTTCTCGACTCGCGAGCGCACATTTCTACCTTCTTCCTTTTTTGCCTCCGAAGCTCGCTTCCGCGTACAGGGATTCCCTTCGAAACTTGCATACATACTCCACTGCGCCACTCGAACTTTAAGTTTTCTTTCATTTTCCTTTAGATCGTGTGACAATAATATACAAATAAGTCGGTAATACGGTACTATTTAATTTTTTTAACTTACAGCTTTGAAGTATTATTCGATTTATATCATTTAATCAAAATGATTTCATTCAAAAGTGACAAATTTTAATCCACGATACAATTGACAATTTTGTACCGTAAAAGAGATAGAGGCACCGTCATAGAGATATCGTAGAAGTAAATACTCTGCGTAGTTGAAAGTATAGTGTCAAAAAAGTTGAATCTTATACATGCTATGTGTTCTTCCACTGTGTGCTTTAGTCGAAAAAACAAACACTAGAGCAGTTAAAGTAGGGAGCGAGGAACAGCAGCAGTAACAGTAGCATCGAAAAGCTCGCCTTTTGATTGGCCGCCATTGTTTTGAACGATTGGGAAGAGCTCGCTGAAACAAACGAAGCAATACTAGCGGCGGCATCGCTTCCGCTCTCCATATACAGACACGCGCGGGGCTTCTTGATAAATTGCAACGAGCCAACCCAAATTTTCCATCAAAGCACCGAACGTACGTGTGGCACACGGGCGTGATATTTTGATCATTTTACCATTCTAAATAGTTAAATAAATGATGACACCGATTTGAAAAAAAGCTAGTGTGCGGGGGAGGCTGTTTGATGGCTTTTCAGACTGATTCACAAAGCAAATCGCAGTTCGATCAATCCATGGAACATTACGAGACCATAAATCACAGGAGAGTTTGAATCGCGGGATCAATGCTGCAACAATGGCAGACCGATCTTGCAGCCCAGTCACGGTTGAGCAATATTCAAGGGGCATCCTCTCCTCGGTACATAAGGCAGCTGTAGCGGCGGAAAGAGGACGACGATGGCAACAACAACAAGGACAACGACGACGACGACGACGACGACGACGTTCTAGAACGAAGGCGGACATTCTCGAAAGTGGTCATTGTTACCTGGCACGCGAGCGATGGTATTTCATCTTTCTTTCAGCGCAGCCCCGGTACTACCCGACGCATCCAGCAGCAATGGCAACGGCACCTCCCCTCGAGGTTTGTCTCCGTCACGTTTTCTACTCAGGACTCCTCCAGGGGATTAAAAAAGCCACGCGACGTTCTTTTGGAAGATATCTGCGTGTTGCACGTATCCTGCTTGTTGCCGCTGCTGCCGTTGCTGCTGCTGCTGCTGCTGCTGCTGCTTCTACTGCCTCAGGGTAGAAAAGAAAAAAACAAGACTAAAGTGTAAGGTGGGGCTGACCCACGAGGCGTTCGGAAGATTTATAGCAGGTAGTTTTGTAATAGAATACCCAGCTTGCAAGCTCTCTTTCGTCCAAGGCTGCGTGCGCGAAAGAGTGAGGGAGAAAGAGAGAGAGAGAGAGAGAAGGAGAGGGAAAGAGAGAAAGAGAGAGCGAGCGATTTTTAAAGATGTGAGCGTGCGCTTACGAGCGGCACGTATTATACTCTTGCAACGTGTTTGCGCGTAAAAAAAGCTTTCGCTGAGGCTAGTTTTATTTATGTCCATTCGGTCTCTTATTTTTACGATCTACTAAAGCGAGAAGTTTAAGTATTTAATTTCCTAGCTGACATTAAATTATTTGTTGAAATTATTGATAGACATATCGTGATGTGAGTTATATATTATACATTAGCAAAATTCGCATTTGCTCCTTCATATTTTAGTCTGTTTTGCAAATTAATTCGGAGCAAGGATTACGCTGGCTACGCGAAAAAAAACGCGCAGAGGCATTAAAATAATCTGCGTTACGCGCGAGAAAAGTGTATGCGCACATACACACGTACATTATATACGTCAACTCTGATGCTCTACATGACTCAACGAAGTGCTTTGCACGTTTTCCTGCGGGAAAGAGAGGAAGAGAAAATACAGGTTCCATGAGTGAAAGAACTGATGGTTTAGGGGTGTCAGAGCATGCCTCGTAGTGCCTACTCTCTCTGCATTTTTACGAGTTTAGAGCTACGCGAGCTGAATTATTTGAAAATGCGTCGGTGCTCTTTAAACGTATTTTTCTATTGTTATAGGACCTGAAGACCTCGCAAAGTTTGATCTAACGACTTTGTCTCAATTTCTATTGTATCATATGGATTCCTTTACTGAACAAATATTTTTGCTAAGCTTTGAAAGCTCGATGTAAAAAATATTTGATACTTTAATGCACAGTTCCCTTGTGTCTTTGACAAAAAAACGTCTTTTTTCGACAAGTTAAAGTAAAAAAAATTGGTTTAAATCCATCAATATATTCCAAATTCATGCATCGAGGATAAAAAACAAACGTGAGTCAATAAACGTTGCTTTCAATATTCATTGCAGAAGTTTCGGTCGTATATAAACGGTAAGCTAGCCGACGAAGTAATATTCGTTGGTAAAAGTTTAGTCCCCCACAGCAGCAGTAGAAGCAGCATCGGGTGCAATGCCACCACCGTCGAGAGTTCGATATCGAAAAAACTAAACCAGTTAAACGCGCTTATCATATAAAACTCGTGGAAACATGACCTTAAACATTGGAGAGGATTATCCACTGGTTAGCAAACACAAAAAGCCACGCTGTGTGCTTCCATTTTCCAGGGAGTTCATTAAAAAAAGAGAGAGAGAGAGCAAAACGAGTGAGGGAAAAGCGCGTGTCTCCACAAAAAAGAAAGAAGGAGAGAGAAAAAGAGAGCGAGAAAACTCGAGGGAGAGTGAGGGGTTGAAAGAAAGAGAAGGAGGACGGTTGCGAAAAGAGCAAAAGAATGAGAGTAATCGTCATTATCTAGAGACAGGGATGACGGCGAGGACGACGAGGACGATGGTGCGACGATGGCCGTGACGGTCCTCTTCTCGTCGTCGTCGTCGTACGCGCGCGAATGCGTTATATTCGCGCACACTCGAACGCGCCGGGACTTAATCTCAGCGAGTGAACTGTGTCAACAATGGAAATAGGATTAGCGTCGTAGCGCCGTGCCGTATCGCAGCACCATCAACTCCTCTTTTCCGCCATGCACTTTGTTGCCTGCCTTCCTCCTTTGCTCCGAGTAAAGTAGATGTTCTGTTTTCCAAAGGTTTTTTGTGCTTGTAATCTTTTGAGAGCTATACACGATCGTAGTAGTTTGATGCCAGCCGGCAATTCTTTTTAATTAACGCTATTGAAATTATGTTATTGCCAGTAACTGCGTGACGAACTACGAAACTCGAATGTAAGATGGAAAACATTTCAGAAAGCGATGTAAACTTCAACTGAATTAAAATTTCATTTTCTATCCTACTGAATGGAACGAGAAAACCGATGAAACTTGGATGCGACGACTTGTACGTTTTCCGGAATCAGCAAACTCATTTCTGACCCACGTGTAACTTTAAGAGTTTTTTTATGCGACCGTCCTTACCTAATATTTCTTTTTCTTTCTTTTTTCACAGATGTGAAACTACATAGACCAAGAGAGGGAGGTTACAAAGATGTTGCCAAAACTTCCGTGGTTGAAGCAGATCGTCCAACTCACCCTCTTCCTCTCTCTCTCTCTTTCTCTCTCGGTTGGCGCAGTATCAGCAGCAGCTTTTTCCGGCTGTTCAACAGGTCACGCGCGCCCTCGAGGTGAAGGGAGGGTAAGAGAAAAAAATGAGTCAGATAATGGCACGTACTATTTGCAAGTAAGCTAACCACCCGCTGTTACTCAGCCCAGTGCCTGAATAAGCACGTATATATTTCGAGTGTTGACAGAAAAAAGTCGACTGCCGCCGCCGCCGTTGCTCCGGCTGTGCGACTCCGGCTGCTGTTACCGCCGCCGCTGCCGTTACACAAAAAACGACGGATGTACGTGTAAAGCTCGACTGCAATCCGGAACACGTTTGCGAAACAGAATGCGACGCCAGAAATATTTCACTCAGGAATACTTTACGGGGCAGAGATTTTCTATACCGCGGATGATAATTTAATTGCATAATTTATTAGTAGTGCCAACAGGTTAATCGCCAAGTAGAGCAACTTCAAAGAAACTTAAGCTCGAGTTTTGTTCGTTGAGAAGGTGGTGTTTACGAAGCCGTGAAAGCAACAGGCGGCAGTATCTCCATTAGAATTCCGAGTAGCACTGCAAGCTCTCCTCCCTCCCCCCTTAGCGGTTCTCTCTGCCTCTCTCTCTCGAGCTCAACGACAAGAACTAAGATTGGTGACGGATATTCGCTTGAATACGCCACAAAGATTGACTTTTACTCGCTCCTTTCTAGCACGCATGTATGCTTTGCAAACTTTTGCAGAAGAAACTCTTATCCCAAGAACTATAAGTTTTCAGTAGCAGCAGCAGAGTATTGTCCTGGAGTTTGAATTCATAGGCTAGAGGAAGACTCCAACTCCGTCAAGCGCGCTATAATCGATGCATACAATATGAATAAATCTATTTTTCTTGTGCTCTCGTCAGAATGCTTTAAAATATTCTTGTCACATACTCGCGTTTATGGATACATAAAACCAAAGAAAAACTGAGCAGAAAAGATGCCAGAAAATGACAGGATCGGGTATTCAATCCCTGATAAATACCTCATTACAAGGACTAATTAATACTGTAGATTACTAATGAGTAATCTACAGTATCGAACGTTCCATTCAGTAGCGAATGCGCTCTCGTCGTTTTCTCATTTAATATTTGCTTTTCGTTTTTGTAAAGCACATTTCGCCATTCCTGCCCATATACCTATAGCCAGTAGACAAGCATTTCTTTCTCAACAACTCTCCTTTTTTTTATTCTACTATCGCAGCTTACAACTCAATATCCTACTGAATTCGTTTTCGTTTCCGCTTCGTTTTCGCTTGTTAGCTTTCAATCTTTTTTCACTCGTCAAACCATGGCAATTCGACGTTAGCTCTTTTGCAGCTTGCAGTAATTATACATCTTAGAACCACGCGTCTAGAATTTCGCACCTATCGAACGCACTAGAGTAGAGAATTCAACAGTTAATACATTAACTACAGAAATTATACAATCAATTAAAGTCTTTTCCCTTCTAGCTGTGGTAGACTATGAAATATAAATTGAAAATTGATGTGACTATTAACCGTCGAATGGCGTTTCGGGAATATGTCGTTGAACGACTCTCGTTTACCTTTTATCATGATGCAGCAACCGAACACGTTCGTATTGCGGTTGGACACGTGTCATCAAAATCCCAATACAGTGAATAACTCGTTTATCACCTTAGCGATAAAATATTACAAAAAAAGTAAAAACTTTATCAATGTATTTCAAAAAATTTATTTATTACAACTCTGACGATGATTGTTCATTGAATCCGAAGAAATTAAACGAATTTCGGGAAAAATATTCAATAAAAATTCTCCTAGAACTCGGCACCTGCAAAGCATCTGTGCGAGGTACGGGAGACGGATGGCGGGATATAAAATATTGCATATAAAACGCCGGAGAAAAAGGAGGAAAATATTCGCTCATCGTAGAAGCGAAATCAGCTATATGAGCGGACGAAACGGACTCGGTCATTGCATTTGTAGGTAGGGGTCCGGGAGCGCAAAACACGGCACTCGTTGCTACTAACCGGCATAATAACTGCGAATATAAAAGGATATTAAAACAAGGGAGCGAAGAGCCCCGTGCATACAAATATACATATATCCTGCTGTCTCGTAAAATCGGATACTGTACCGGCTACTCCCTTAAAAGCGAATTTTATGCAGCTACTCCGAGCAGAATAAGTCTTTAAATGTCGACATCGCGTCGTGCAAAAACAGTTAAAACCTTGACTCAAAATCCCATACGGTACTGCGTATGTAAGTTACGAGTCGAATTTTTCTCAATAAAAGTTAATAATTGCATTACAAGCGATTACAAACGAAGTAAAAATTGTAATAAATAAATTAAAATTATAGCTCATGGGTGAGGGAAGAAAGCCAAATTCGTTGGTTAAATAGAAAGAATGGTTAAAACAACATTCACTTAAGAGGCAGTCGTCTGCCCTGAGTGAGCCTGGAAATCTCATGCAATCCATTGTGGGAAGGTAAGTGTCTGCTCGTAGAGTTGAAGCTTCTTGGAATAGAAGTTAGCAAGAGATAGAGAGAAAGAGAGAAATAGAGAGAGAGAGAGAGAGAAAGAGAATGGAGCGAGAGGAAACATTCGATAGAACCTTTTCTAGCGCACGCCCATTCGCTTCCGCAAGCTGGAAAGAGGAGCCCCACGCGTGCAGGCTGTATGTGGTAGCAGAGGGTTCGTCAAGACCCGCAGCGCGTCGGAGGATAAGATTAGTCAACGAGCAGCAAGAGTCGAACGTATGAAAGGAAGCGCCGGCTCTTCTCTTCCTCTCTCACGCGCGACGAGAAAGACGACGGACGTCCCAATTGGTTAATGCAACTTACTGCGTTTGCCCATGGGACTTGTCAAGACGCCAAGATCCTAACCAAGACTTCTTTTGCTCTTCGTCTCCTTCTTTCTCCCTATTACTGTACCAACTAACGCTTGACCATTTTTCTCAATAATTCGACGTATCGGATTTCCCTTTATTCAATTTTGTGATGGCACAATGTCTTTGATTTTAACCTCGAACATTACCCTCCTATTTTGCTTTTTCTCTCTTTGTAAACTTGAGGCTTCGCTCGAATTCAATAGAACTATCGCTGTACGCGTGAGCGGTGTGAATTTTTCATTCACCGCCGAGCTGGGGACGACGAAAATGCGTTGTGAAAATATGTTAGTTTACCTTTTGACGGAAAACCCAAGACATTAATCAAATTGACCAACAACGTGCAATCGCGTATAGCAGAAAAATGTCATCAAGGCTCGGGTTGTATCCGAGCGAAAAACACATCTGTCTTGTGCTCGTGTGCAAAGAAAAAAAACCATAGTCAACAGATCATCGACGCGACTCTTTCTGCTATGCAGATAAAGTGCGACAGCTATGTACTCGCGCACGTGAACACACGCACGGCACAGGAGGCGAAGTTTGTCGTGCTAAAAGGGACATTTACGTGTGCCGTCGGTTCGAGTCTCGCTTTATCAATAAGCGACAAATCTGAAATCGGGGACAGCCAGTACACAGTAGTAAGGCCAAAGGTTTGCTGTAGTACATATACACACGCGCACGAAAAACGTCGCGCAGCGCCGAGCGTTTTGCACGAGGCGCCTATTTATTAAGCCGGCCTGTTACAAGATTTCACCTGTAGTATAGGGCTATTTTTCACGTGTAAGTCGAGCGACTCTGCGCGTGTGTATGCGGTTATTTCTATGGACTTGCTTCGCTACGTAAGTTCGTTTGCGCTGCAAAACGGCAAAACAAACCAGAGACGGGCGAGCACAGTGCAGCACGAAAAAGAGAGACAGATCGACAGCTGAAATTCTGGCGCTGTTTTTGCGAGATATATTATGGCACATGCGTCAGTTCTGCATGGGTATATGTGTGATATATTTGTGTGTATGTTTGCTAGCAGCGGTCTCTCTGACTCGCGATACGGCGGGAAATATCAATCAAGCGGAGGGCCTGGAGTCGTTGCACATAGCACACGCTCGCGCACAGCACCAGTCGATGTTCGCTCTGATCTTACCTTTGCCTCGCACGCGCGCGCGCCACAGCTTTTACGAGATTAATCGTGCGGTGTAAATAAAAGCCAGTACAGCCGAGGAAAAAAAGACGAGGATATAGACGAACAGCATAATAGAATTAGTTTTGTTACATCTAGCGCCTGGATTACTGACGTGTATGAAAAAAGCGGGCCAGGCTAGGAAATTCCATCCTATTTTTACCTGTTTGGTATTGTTTATCGAAATTCCTAAAAAATATCAGTTTGTATGACCCGGACAGACATCTAGTTCCCCTATCAACGAGATTCCAATGATTAAAAAAATGCGCGTTCCACATCGGTATTTCATTTTTTATCAAATATCAAATGGAATAAAAATTCTTGTTCTGCTTTTATCTAAATTAAAAGCTCGATTTACATTTGTACACAGCAGCTCTCGACTGTGCTATTGCACAGCAAAGAGGTGATCATCTGTCAGCTAGGCACGCGTATAGAGTACACGCACACATTCGCGCATCTTATAAGACGGATCGCGATCTAATTGCAGGCAAAACCTCAGCGCCACCAATCTAACCGCGCCAACAAATTTATTGCTGAACTCTTCTTCAAAGTACCGAGTCCGGGCTATATGTACATTGAATTATTCGTTGCATAAATTTTGTGCGAACGTGCAGGCCAAGAGATAGAAAGAGAGAGAAAGAGAGAGAGAAGATATTCGCTGTAGCGAGTGAAAAAGAGACATGGCAGAGTGCCCGTAGTGCTTTTCTACAGCAGCAGCAGCGGCGGCGGCTCACTCTCAAGAGCTCGACGAATCTCGTTACCCAAGAGCAAGCCTCGTACATACTTTGTTACGAGCTTGAATTTATCATTCAAATCGTTTCACGGCTTTAGCCCATCGCGATTTTGTGGCTTAGTCGCGCGGTGAGTTGCGATTTCCACTCGCGCGCTTATAACGACTCGGCCGATAATGATTTACGAGCTGAGCTTTGCAATAGCCCCCGTGTATACACAGATCTTGTTGCGTTTATAGTGGAAAATACCTGCGCGCGAGCAGAGGCAGAGAAATTAAAAAGAAAGAAAATTAGCGTTGGAAATCCGCCTGGTTTTACGAGTCCTGACCTCGCATTGTTATTTTTGCTAATACCCGTAAAAGGGAACAGGTTATAAAGATACTTTTAAAAGGTACGAGCTTGCGAACGCGCGGCGAGTTGTGCGAGGCGTTACTTTTTGTATATGTACTTAAGCGATTCTTCGGCCGCGTTCGAGTGAAAAACAAGGGAAGAGAGAAAGAGAGAGAGAGAGAGAGTCGAAAACGGTCGGGGCGAAGCTGCTGATGCCGTATGAGCCGTGGAAGGTGGCTTTTTACAGCGCATAAAAGGGGACACCTGCACTACGTCTCATAAAAGCCGTTGCCTCGACTTTACGTCGCTGGTGCTGCTGCTACTGGGGGCGCGCGCTGCTAATCCAGAAAATGAGATCCTAGACGCGGGCTTCAATGGATGAAGAACGTTTCGGATTTCCGGACCGTCTCTTCGCCTTGCAGCTGCTGCTGCTTCTGCAGCACCGCGTCATCGTCCAACGACCTTGATCAATTTTATTTTTTTTCTATAGCTTTATATTCTTTATATTCCCTATCATAGCTCGCTTGGTTTTCGGAGTAATAAACCAGTATTCGATCCGATGTAGGCATTGTCAATGCTTTAGATGGAGAATGAATGATCGCGTATCTACCATATTGGAATAACTGTATCTCCGACAAAAAGCCACAGAGAAGCTACAGAAAAAATGTATTAATAAGTCTCTGTTGAAAGCACGGATTATGTAAAAAAAATTCCATTCATCGGTTCGATAATTAAAAATTTTTTGAAATCAAAATCCCAAATTCTAATTTCTGATACGGGCATAGTACGTTCAAAAAGTTTTTACTTAAGCTTAGGATAACGAAAAATGTCACAATGAGGCTCATTAAAAATCAAAAGCCAAATAAAAGTTGGTCAGGTGTTTGAGAATCGCTTTTTCATGGTCTCTTAATATCTCTCTTGTAGCTAATTTGAAGTATTTTTATGGATCTTATGTGATAGACAAGAGTAAAAATCTTATTGATCAATCTCATGTAAAAACCTCTTATAAATATTTGTCACTAAACAAATGATAGGGTGTAAAATTTGAAAAAAGAAAGATAAATCAAAAAACGCATTAGTAAAACGTAAGGACTAGGATGAAACAAGTTTATCAACCAACAGCGGAAAACAATACTCGAGGGTTGCGCTTTTCTCGAGGGAAAGTAGTTGAAATTATTCCGGGGTATTTAAACTTATTGTGCGTTCTCAAAACGCGACGGCTCAATACAGCAATAGCATGAGAATGAAAAGAGTGTGTATATGTAATATGCATCATTCTGCGTTTGAAAATGAAAGGAAAGCCTTTACATAGCGGGGCATTTACCATAGCTCCAAACAGCGTAATTTAACTCGAAGCCGGGACAAGAGGGGAGAGGGTGAGGAAGCGAGAAAGGAAAAGCGGGAGGGAGTAAGAGGGAAGAGATCCAAAACTACTCACTGGAGCAAAGCTGCTGCTGCTGCTGTTGCAGCTGCTGCAGTATACGCGCAGTTCGTGAAAGGCCGAAATAACACATAAACGCGTATCCCATTCAGCTAGTGGCTGTTGCGTAACAAGAGCGAGCGACTCTTGCATTGCCAGAATAAGCGACGTTTCGAGTTAGACGCGGGAAATTAAGCACGAAAAAACGAGAATGACAACGTGCCGCTCGCAAGCGAAAAATATAAAGGACCAGAGAAATAAAAACGGAGGGACGATGAAGGCGTGACGTTGAGGAAGAAAATAAAAGCGTAGCCGCTTCTGCTCCTGTTGCTACATAGCTGCTGGTACTGCTGCTGCTGCTGCTGCGACTGCCACTGCTCAAAAACGGCTAAAATGTAGGAAATGAGAAACACGGATGAGCAAGCTCTCGTAGACTTTCTCTGTTTTGACACGCCCCACCTCCCTCTCCATTTCTGTTTTGACTGTCGGCTACTGTGCACAACACGAGTAGTTAGAAACAATTTGATATTTATCAGGCTGCCCTGCTACACAACCCTTTGGCTTTGTGTATTTCTGTCTAGGCTGGGTGCGCGACAATGAAAAATTGATGGCCGGCCAAAAACCATATTCATCCTATTCCATGCTGCATTCATCGCATTCATAGCTGTTTACCTATTCATCAATTCGTCTATTCATTTATTTTGCATTCACTACGCTCACGCGACGCAACGAATTGTAAAATGATATTAATTCCTTTGAAGCTTACCTTCTTCGCGTCATTGTTATTGTCTGCTGCGTGATGAGGTTGGGGACTCATAGCTGCACCATTACTGACGGCACCACTTTGTGACAGGAGTTCATCGCTTCCTCTCTGAAAAAGACAAAAAATATCGTTCAAGAATGTGCGATTGAAAGTTATTTTTACAGTGTAATAGTTTTTTTTTGTCGAAAAGAAATAGATAAAACTTCAACTCAAAACCAGAGAGTTGATATCCTTATACAATACTGCGATAAAAAAAATAGTCTTGCAGTTTAATACTAAGCGTCTACGTTACGAAAACTTCATCGCTCGGAGACCGTTTGTGGATACATTGAAAATATATTCAAAGCAGAATATATTTTTGATAACAACTTCGAGACTCAGACATTGAGAATTATATATCCAGGGAAAGGCAAAAGGAAAAGTAAGAATAACATGCGAATATTAAACCTGCGTAATCCGCATGAAAGCTAGCTACATCGCAAAGTATAAGAAGTTGAGCCGAACCGTATGCGAAGAAGACGCATCTCCGGTCTCGTGCCGCCTCTTTCTCAGTCTGTCTCTCTCCATCTCTCTATATTGGAGCACGATTGCAGAAAGAGAGAGAGAGCTAGAATGGTTGATCAAAGAACGTCAAATCTGAAGATGATACCAGCTGTGCTGCAGCTAGCTCGCTCGCCCTGAGGATCTTATAAAAGGCGAACGTGCGCGCGGGCTCTAACGTAAGCGCAAGAAGCAGTACAGCAGACGACATTTTTCCCCGCTGCTACAACTACTACTGCTCCAATCTCTCGCTTGGACTGCATGTAATTTGCACGAAGGAATTGAGCTTGCAGCACGAGTAAAAGGAGAAGAAACGACATATGAAAAAGAAGGAGAAAATCTTTACTTTAACTGCTAATACTACTTCTGCAACTGCAGTGCTGCTACTCTTTCTCCTCTACCTTTACTCTACGGAAACGTTGGTAGTTAACAAAATATGTACGCGAACGACTCGATTTTGAGCCACTCAGACGAGAGAAACAGAGATTTCGCGCAGGCAAACTTGCTCCGGAGCTTTAGACTCTGGGACTCGAATTATTAAAAGCGAACGTAAACGTTAAGTCTCAAAAGGATTCTGAATTTCTGTATGAAAAGATTGTTGTATTAGAGACTGTTGAATAAATGTAATCACGGATCAGTTGAAAGGGATGGATCGCAGCATTTTGCTTCCTGCACACAAGAACCCCATCGCTCGCAAATTGGGTCAACAAGCCGATGAGAGAGTTACGTCAATACTGACTCGAAGTAATAGCAAAGGAATACATAAATTTATGCTTTGAGCCCCGGCGCAAGTTAAAAATATTTCATACCAGTTTCTTATTAAAAACGTTGGAATTAACTTTCAGTGTTGTGTGCCATAATAACACGCATCGATGTTGGCGTTAGATTTTTTTCCTCGATTCATCGTTTCTGCTTTCCACGTAACAAGTGTATCGGCTAGAGCTTGCGATAGGTTCCTCATTAGTGATTATAGATAAAGTATTGAAATGTTGATTCAACAGCAGTTTTGAACTGGCTCGTCGAACTATTCTGCAAATAATCTTTTTTCAATCTGACCTATATTTGACTATAGTCGTCTACGTATAATTAGCGGTTTAACGACTTTTTTTTGAAAATTCAAGTGTTACAAAAAACTACACATTGAAGTGCCTTTTTGTCGAGGAAAAGAGTTTCTCACCGAAAGAAAGAAAGAGTGAGGGACAGAAAGAGAGAGAAAGAAAGTTCATGAATATAAAATTGCTGCGTACGCAAGTTATACATTAAGGCGTACGAAATAAAATTTATTCCGCTTATTGTTATTCTCACTCTCAGTAACCAAGGCGAGAACTTTAGCCGAAGAAGTAAAAAAGACAAATCTCAGCAATTCCTCATTCCTCTCGTCTTTCAAGTAAATTTTCAAATAAGACGTTAGTCTACTTTTGCGAGAAAGAAAGAAGTTTCGTGCAAAAAAAAGAGAGAGCCCAGAGTAGTAAGAGACGCGAGAAAAAAGGTACATTTCGTTTTTTCACTTTTGCACATACGAAGTGTTATACGCTAGCCCAGAAGCAGCAGCCGCAGCCGCAGCAGCAACAGCAGAAAAGGAGCGCAAGTCGGGGAAAACTGAGGTCTTTCTACGGTCCCCTTGGTGATCCTTCGATAAGTTCGTGCTTACGCGGTTACGCCATTCGACCTCATGAATTTCAAAACAACTTTCAGATCGAACAACGCGTATGTCAGCCAAAAAGCGTCTAAATACGCTTTGAAAAAATATGAGCTGCGTCTCTGGCATACGCTACGTAGAGGGCGAACCAACTGCTGACGTAACACGTTCGCAAAAGTATTATATGCGCGCGAAACTGCCGTCATTATGAGTTTTAAGGGCATTAACAAATTGCTCCAAGATCGATCGGGTCTCGAAGATTGCTCGGATTGAAGATTTCTCTCGGCTGGGGAGGGAATCGTTTTGTAGCATCTCATCCGGTGCGGAAAAGATGTGTATATACATCAAAACATGGAAAACAGACAAAGTTATATGCGCGTTCAGTGAAACTAGCCAAAGAGAGGGCGAGAGCGAGAGAAATATCGAAGCAAGCTAGAAACGAAAGCAGCAGCAAATGGAGAGGAGAAATAGTTGGCAAGATTAATGGCTTACACAGCCGGAGTCGGGGAGAAGAGAGCGAGAGAGAGAGAGAGAGAAAGAGAGAGAGAGCTTCGAGGTATATAGACTCGAGAAGATACGCAAAGCAGTCGAATAAACTACTTCTCACCCGTTCGGCTTCGCGAGAGGGTGTAGGAGTAGAGTTGCAAGTTTTCCTCGGACAGCTTTGCAATCGGCCTAAAGTATAATTTACAAGACTCGGAGAATCTAGTCATGATCCCGGAGATGCGCGCTCGGCCGCGCTCCCGACTCGCAGCCTAGCAAAATACTTTTTTCGATACGTAAAACTCCTAAGGGAATTTTTTTCCACGCGTACAAGCTCTGCCTGGTCTGCTTTCGCTACCGTTTTCTCTCTCTCCCTCGCTCTCTGCAGAGAGCTGCTGCTCCTGCTGCACTGGAGCTAGCTGTGCGCGCGCGTCCGTGTGTGCACTTTCCCGTGGAGCATTTCTGGCTCTGATGTATGACTATATCGAGTTTATACGGCTATATTATGCGCAATTGGCGTCAGCGAGCCGCTTGCCCGCGTCGGCACACGGGCGATAAACTTCTCCAAACAGTTTGGATTACAAGCTATTGGCCAATGGCTTTGGCGCGCAAGCACACGCCACTATACGAGAACTGGACGATTGTTTGTGTGCGGCACACGCAGCGAGAGGCGTTAATACGATACATTTGCCACCTCTCGATCATTAATAAGAGAGAGAGAGAGAGAGAGGCGTAGTAGTATAACGCGCTGGGCTTACAAATCGAGGAACTAATTTGCTTCGAGGCATGCACGAGTCATAGGATGCGGCTAGCCATATTGCTTAATTTACTTTGAATTAAAGCTCGCGCGCACGCAGGCAAATTAACGACCGATAATTAACTTTATATCGCGGGTTTTTGCAAATAAACATCAGAAGAAAATCGATGCCGAGAGCGAACAAAAGTTCCACGAGGATCTACTCGAATTCTTTTCTCGCTGCTGCTTTTCGCACTCGTGCTCAGCTCTGCTGCGATCCGAGCTTTATTTTTGCTCTTACAACTCGCAGGTATTACATTCTATTTTCTTTACAGCATTGTTAATTACATAGAAAACTCTGATGAAGATGACATTACAAGAGTACTCGATATAATTACTTCATTATATAAATATATTTTAAAATTACACAGCGAAGCTGGAATACATTATCTTGATGATGAAGTTGCTTCAAGGTAACGCAAGAATTCCAGCAATGTTGAAACTCGCGAACGTAAAATTAATTATTTTATTCGCCGCGCGTGAAAGCGAAAACCGGCGAGTAAAGCTCGGGTAAATTTTATAATTAAACTTGTACTTTTAGCTCGATGTAAAAAAAAAAAATACCTGTGTAAAACAAAAATTGCGCGCGCGAAGAAGAAACGTTGTCAAGGCTCGATTAAGCGCACTCATAGTCGACGCACGCGTGCGCTCAAGTAGCTCGAGTACATGGCGACTGCCAATCACAACTTTGGGGTAAGCCTACGTGTGTATACACACGTATATTAACGTAGACCGAGCGAGTTTACCAGTCATTATTTGTGTTTTGACGGTAATAACTAGTATCCCCGTAAAAGCAACTTATGTATGTAATATGTATGTATATGTGGTAGAGCGCGGGCGAACACTTAAAGCACCAAGACGATCTATAGCTAGTATCAAGAAAACGGTCTAAGTTTCCAACAAGCAAGCTTAGAATATCTATGTATTTGCGTGACTGTGTATGTGTGTGTAGAGAGCGAAAATACTCAGCTTCAAGGGGCCTCATTTGTGAGATTACTTCGCCAGTTGGCTTTATATATAAATGAATATATATTCAAGTTGCAGGGTGTATGCTAATAAACGTGTTTATGTAAAAGAAGTAATTTTCAGCCTTCCTCTGTCTTTGGTTCGGATATATGCGTAATAATAAATGTTGACGATGAACATTTTTACATTTGGGTATAACGACCCATCATTGCTGGAACATTAAAGGGCGTGTATATAGCGGCGTGTTTCGCGCAGTTTCTGCCGCACTGGTCTATAGCAACGCACAGCGGAGTATACAGTTCTCGAGCTCGCTCGCTGCAGCTGTTGTCGCTGCTGCGCGGATGCGATAATACTTGCTTTACTCGATTTTCTTTGATCCAGCAGTACTGGCACGGGGAAGAGAGATTATGACGTCAATGATATAACACAAAAGCTGCGTTGTACCACAGTACCGAGTGCGAAGAGCTTTCGTCTCTCTTTCATATGCTTCACCACCTATACACACATAATAAGAGCTGAATGAGAGAGAGAGAGAACCAAGAAAAGCAAGCAATATTGCTGCTGCTGCTGCCGTCGCAGAGCTCGTCTCAGCTCATCTCGAGCTCTTGGAATGACGATAAAAAGTTGCTTCCATACTAGTATAATGGAGAGCGATAAGGAGACAAGAACTGCAAAAGTTTTCTTACCGCTGCTCAACTCAGTCCTCCGTATACCTAGGAGCACTTGACGACTTTTGCACGACAATTCTTTTTGACGAATTGACCAATCGGAGAAATAACATTCGATAGACTCATGTTTTTGGATGTGTAAATCTTGCTCTCATTATTATATTATCTTATCTTTATATTGATACATAGTACCACAATACAATAAGTATTATGCACTGAATTCCGGAGCCAGTATTTAAAAGCTCTACCATTTTTACAAAAATAAAATTCAGAGAAAATATTCAAGTTTACTCTGCGATCTGTCAAATCCTGAATTCTTTCAATTAGCTTGGGTCACTTTTATAGCGACACATTGTACACGCTCTGAATGTGAAAAAAAAGAAAAAAAGATTGGTAATTATGATAAACATCGATCAATCTAATTTTACGATCTCGCGTATTAGTGCTCCTCGCATCTAAAAATAATTATGAAGCATGAGCAGCGCACTTTAATTAACATAGTAAATCAAAAGATATCTATTGGAGTCAACAGCTGACGTAAAAGTGCAGTATAACGTATGGATGAAAACAAATCTGAATAATATTCCGATACGAATATTCAAACGCATTATAGGTTACTCGGGTGCAAGTGTGCGCATAGCAGCAGAGGTAGCGGCAGATGTACGATCGTCGCGTGGCAAGTAAATCAAATTTAAAAAATCCCGCGTGAGTATCTTCATAGTCCATGTCAGCCGTATAAATGGGCGCCGGGTCGCGAGCAAAATAACTCGAGAAATAGCTGTCTAGCATCCCCTAGAGCGCAGTACCTTAATCTGAACTCACTCTCTCTCTCTCTCTCTCTCTCTCTCTCTTTCCCATTTTTATCATTTTTCTCTTTACCTTTTTTTTGTCTGTATAGAGAGGGAGAAAAGGACTTCAAATTTGCCCCACTTGCCATCGTAAATTCAATCTACGCAGCAAAAAATGACCCATCGAATGTGGAAGAAATTACGGTAGATTGCAGTGCCCATTGGAAATAGCTAGAAATAAAAGTATACGCCGCTGCTGCTGCTCGCGCGAGTATCGATTGACTTTTTCAACGTCCGAGTTAAAAGTATTTGCATTTTTCATCTGCAATTCAAGCAAGCAAACTTTTCATGAGAAAATCATTCTATTTTTCAGAGCACCAAAACTAAAATCAATCTCTCCTGCGGGCTGCTTTCGAACAAAAATTTGTCAACGTTTTCGAGCAGCCCATCCTATACAAAGAACTGAAAGTCGTTTAGAGATTATGGCACATGATACGCCTTAATTATTGCCCTAGACGTTTAATTACATTGATAATGTTTCCGAGAGCAGCTAGTTGTTAAACAATGTCGAGCGTGGGTATATTTTTCAACCTCGGCAATATAAAACCAATTACTGGCCATTAGAGCTAATCAATCCTACTTAAAATTGAAGCACCAACAGCAGGTGACGCTCAATTTAGTTCAATCTAATTTCACACATTCGCGAGCGTTATCTCTCTTTGAGACTTCTTTACCTTAAATCTTTTTTCACTATTTTCATCCTTTTGCCGCTGGATCAGAGTCGGTAAACTCATTCAATATTTACTCTGCTGGTTCATTGAAAATTTTCACCTCAGAGTGCCTGCGCATTTCTGAATACACGGATAACCTTACCCCGCTATACTAACTCTGCTGGGGGTGATAGCTGCTGGTGCTGCCGGGCGCTCGCTCGGGTTCTAGCTTTTCAAAGAGGATACTTTTTCAGCGATAATAATAATCCATCACGCTAAGTGTATACATATTTTGAAGATTTGAATTATTCAAGAGTCAGGATAACCAGCTGGTGAGTGATGAATAAAAATATCGCACTTCAACTTTTTTGCGCGATTCCGCTATTTGCGTTTTCGCTTTCGACTCTCGTTGTTTTCTCACAACACTGACCACTAATGTTGATTAAAACAATAAATAAATTGACTACGCTTTCAACTGGGTCAAGTGTTTTCTTTTGATAATCCATCAGTAGAAGCGGCAATATAAATATTTAATCATATTGAGATCGATCGTGGATCAGGGGGAAAAATACTATGATCGGGGCAACGGGAGTATATGAAGTCAAGTATTGAAAGCTCCTAAAATACAGCGGAAGAGCTATAGCTTCGAGTAAAGCTTCCCATGACTTATGCATGCCTTCGTTCGAGAGAGCCAGCCCGAACGCCAGTGTGCGAGTGTATATACTGTGTATACTGCTATGTATGTACGTGGTACACGGTCGTTTTGCGAGGGAAAGCAACATGCCGTGAAGACCGGACTTTATGCGACGTGCAGAGGCTGCTTTATCGAACCTCTATATGCTCTTGAAACATCCACTATGTGGAGAAACACATAAATACATAGTCTAAAAAGACCAGCTTGTGTTTCGCAGTAAAAACTTCGGGGTTTAAATTACAATAGCTTTTCGCACGTTACCTTGGACCTTTGTTCATTTAAAAATCATGAACATTTTCTTCATATCAATCACATTTAAACCCGATCGACTTATTCATTATGCCCTCGAACCAAAACTGCTGGAATAAAATGATCTGTAAGGCAATGGTCATCTTTTGAAAAAGCAAAAGTTGTATCCATTTCTTCTTAGAGGAAGTTCTTCGATGGTTTTTCTTACTTGTGATAATACGCACTATACGAAAAAATGTGCAAAAAGTCTAGAAAAACGTGCCAAAAGCGTTTATACGTAATTGAATGGGAGAAGAAATCAAGATATCCTCGGAGACTTGGATTCTCAAGGGAGATTTTTAAGGTGTCAATCTTTTGCGCTATCGCATGTGTGTGAGTATTTGCCACTCTATTTTATCTGCCGAGTGGAGCATCTTCCTCGAGAGCAGACGGGGGTAGTTTAAATATTCTTGCAAACTTTCAACGGGCTACGCATACAGACAGTTATTTTTTATCGATTCGTCCATACCACTTTACAACGTTTACAATAAGAATCATGATTTCAACTTTTCTCTGATATTTTTCGTCCTTCAAAAGTAAAATTATCACGCTGATACCTCTCAAGAATGATAAGCTGAAACGACACACGACAGGTGTCATAACCTAAGCTTAGCAATACGATACACAAATATATTTGTCACTGTCTACCTCGGACGCGTACCTATGGGTATTACGAACGTCTTATTCCTTGTATTACACATCCTGAAACATCGTCATGGTATAGCATTGTCAGCTGTGGGCGCGTTGCGCGCCGCAACAGGGATAAACTCTTGCAATTTTTTCTGCCTCAAAAGATTACCGCTGTCTCCACTTCTTTATTTCTACAAGTTATCTCAAAATTTTTCGACCAGCTGAAGCTTCGATAGAGAGACAGCGTGTAATGATAAAAATGAAAAAAATTGGTTAAACGTCTCCGCAGTCCTCCGTGAGCAAGATGAGCGAGAAAAGCTCGAAAGCTTTTGATCAATTGCCTGGCGCGATGGCAGTGGTTCAACGGAGCCAGCGACGCGAAGTATTTGACAATATCCGCGCGAGAAGAGAGACAGAGAGAAGAGAGCAGGGGGGGGGGGGGGANGGGGGGGGGGGGGTCGAGCGATCTTTGAAAGCGAGGCGCATTTTTGCAGGCGGCGTATTCAAAATCCTGCACGGTCGCGTGCACATCTATAATAGCTTATCAACGACTCTTATCGGCCGCAGCAGCAGCAGAGCTCTGTGTGACGACGCAGCGTGTGCAGTACCGACGACGAGAGCATGAATAAGCGATTCATCCTCCTATTCCTCCTCGCTCGAGGACGGCCAGAGAGTGGATGAAGTAGCTAAACACAACAGCAGCAACAACGGGGCACAGTTTCACATAAGGCCATTCGAGAGATTCGATGATTCCGTGTGCGTGCACTTGCACCTCTGATGTATATACTCTATCTATAGTAATGCGTGTTTGTGTGCGTGACAAGCGCAATAGACTATATACGAGAGCCAATACAACTGTCCGTGTTTAGTGTTTGCTTACAGTGCCAATGGCTTTGACTGCGTTTGAGATCATTGAACCTCAAGTACCTTTAGCAACTAATTGCTAAAGCTAATTATTCTCCTACACTTCTCATTCCGCTGCATATAATGGCGCGTGAATTATACGAGAAAGAAAATGTATTTGCGAAACACGGAGAAAATGACGATGAATATAGATACGATATGCATGAAGGCGCGATAAGCGATAACTCAAAGTTCAATGTTAAAGGGAAGATCCCGCGACGCTGATAACATCGACCGAGTCAGTTTTGCCATTACTTTAATTAAGAAGACTGCTGCGGCTCTCTGTGCACGCGCGGGAGTACAGGCAAAGTAAAGATCGCTGATCACAACAGGCTGTTGCCGCTGCCGCCGATGGCGATGGTCAAAGAACCGAGCAAAGCTGTCAAAGGTTTATTTATAAGCTCGCGCACTCCGACTTGCTGCTCTCGATTGAGCCTGGATAGATATAGGTGGAGATGGGACACCCGAGAAAAAATAAGATCCCGAACGCGAGGCAAACGCGTAACTCGGAGCGCCCCTGGCCCACGCGATGCAGCTCTCGGTTAACTTGTGTAAAGTTAATTTTCATTATTTGCCGTCTAAGTACGTTTGCGTTGTTTTAATTTCTCAGATTATGTTGTACTATTGCGAGCTGAGCAATTCTAAAAGCTACTTTCCGTTTTAATTGCAAAAAGACAGATTCGCAACAGAGAAGGAGAAAGAGAGAGAGAGAAAGAGCGAGCGAGCTTGTATGAAATTTTATAATCGCTTTGTGCACTTGACGAGTTTTGTAATTCCTGGCTTTTGAAGTAGTCCTTTGAGAATCACAAAGGATTATGGACGCGACGTTTTCAACACCAGCTACTTTGAACCTTTTTTTACAATTTCTTCCAGCTTCGCGTATTAGAGCTTATGTTAATTAAATTAATTCATCAGCTTCATGAACTCTTACTTTGCTAATTCAACTACTTCTCATGTCGAATGCTGTAAGTATCGAGTTGGTGTGTAATTTTTTTCATACAGTCAACGTCTTATTGATCATGTTCTACGACAGATCTGCGATAAAGAACTTGTTTTGACGTGCTCGGTGGGATATTGATCTTTAAAAAATTGCTGTCCTCGAATGTAAATGAAAATTACTTTGATCGTGACAGGTGAGTGTAACTTTCGAAAATGTTAAATGTAATCTTTTAATATAACTTCATCACTTTGAAAATTTTTTTTACGTTTAATATTTTCAATGATTTCAATTAGAATTGTATACTATACTTGAAGAAAAAAGTAAGCACGCATTTTTTCATATACATTTGTGGCTAACTATAAACTAAGTATAATTGGTTTAATAAAAAATTACACGAGTCAAAAGCATAATACTAATCTCAGGCCAGGAGACCAGTTTCCCTTCGGTTTATGTTCAAAATAAAAGTATATTGACAAAATAAAAGTTAATTAATGTGTTCTGTCCATAAAAGAGTTATAAAAAGTTACCAAACGAGAATTTTATATAAAGACAAGGTTGCGGTAGATGGCATCAAATTCTGACGAATTTCAGTTACAGAGAAATTTTACAAAGTATCCATACAATGTACGAAATCCCTGCAGAAATGATGCTTTAAAAAGTTAAACATTTTTGCGCATGAAAAATGAGATATACTGCTTTGCAGTATTTTCCGAGATTAAAGTTAAATTAAACAATTTCTTTCTCTTTATCTGAAATTCATTTTCAGTAATTTTCTGACGCACATGAAAAAAGGGTACATATATACATGAGCGCGCGCGTAGACAGTGCCCGTTGACGGTACGAAGTCGCGCACACGTATAATACACGCGTACCTCACACATCACACGCATACACAGGCTCACACACGGGGGTAGCACATCGATTTTTCGCAGAAAAGGGAGAACGAGCTTATCGTTCGTGTCACGCGACTATATACTGCTACGCTGCCGGTGCGGCGCGGGACATGACGATGAGTTGTCGGGTTTTTCCTTGCGGCATGCGCGCACGGCGTTTCATTGCATTACAATGACACGAAAATCCCATTTTTTATAGAAGCACACAAGGTGGCAATGAAGCGCCAGACAGCATGCGTGTCATCGATAAGAATCGGTCAGGTCGATCATCGCTAAGTACACTGCGCCCGCCCTCGCTCATGCGCACCCCCGGCTATTTTCAACGTTGACGCTTGTTTTTAGTCTAATGACGATGCAACGTACTACACCGTATACGCACGTTTTCATCAGATAAAAGTCGTCGCGCGTCGGACCCCCTCGTCGAGCCAGAAAAAAAAAGATCATTATATTTATAGAATATCAATTTTTTACGTTAAAAGTAAAAATCATTAACTCTCTCACAGGTTCATGGAAATATGACTAAGCCCTTTTGTAAATTCAAAGCAACTTTGATGAATTAATTCCCCGAGCCGATAAAAAATATCTTCGAGCAATCGTTTTTTCTCTGTGCAGCGAGCGGAATAGATAAAGTATCTGCTTGAAACTTAATCCGTGTAATGTTGAAATGCACACCATTTTAACGCTAATCAGCAGTAGTTATACTCCTTTATATTCAATTGAGGAATACAAAAGGCGCAGAGTTCAGGCCCGCAAACTTTATATACAAACTAATGAATAAATAAACGAGGGCAAATGTTTTGGGTTCATTGTTGTGAGTAAAGCCTAGAACAAAAGCCTGCGGCAGTGGAGTAATTCATCATCTCTTATTAGGCAGGCTGGATCATGGTGGCGTAACCGAGTATAGGAACTCGTTTGTTGCAGGCAAGCTGCCGGCGGTTCTGTGACGATCCCAAATAATTATGAGGGGAATCGCGATATAGATGTCCGAGATTAGCACCCAAAAAGCCAAAACAACTACAGTTTTGAAGTCACCTAAAATATGTCATATATTCTTCGAGAGAAAAAACAATTAGTATTTTTTCTTCAAATTTTTAATGGTATAGTCAAAATTAGTTTTTGAAGGTCTATATCGAAAAATCTCCGAGATTTACCTTTAAATCAATAATGAAGCCTGCGTGATTTTTCTTACATTGTGTGTCTGATGTTACTCTAATTTTAAAAGGGTATATTATCAGATATCATCGCAAAATGATGTCTAATTGTCATTGAACTAAATTTGTCAACTCACTGAAAATGCACAAAAATACACCGAGTAAGTACAACTTGGAAGAACTGGGCTCCCAGTGCATCTGTACGAGCCCTGCTCATTTCTCACTTGAGGAGCTATATTATGCTACGAGTGAAGGCACACTGCACAAAGCCGTCTATATAGCCCAACAGCAGAGCAGCAGAAGCAACGGCAGCTGCGCCAGTTTTTTTTTACGACGATGTCGAACTATATACACCGAATACGGGGGATTGAAAAAAAAAGAGAGCGAGAGAGAGAAAGAGGGACTTGGCGATCCTTCCGGTTAACAATGGACGCGTCGCTTAACAATGCTACGTAACGAGAGGCGCCTCGCCTAGCTAGTGCGAACTGCAAGCCGAACTGAATGTACGTTATATATATCTGTATGAAGCTGAAAAGGAAGAGACTCTACGATTTCGTCATGCGCCCGGCCCCGCGCTCCGTTGTTTGCTCATAGGCTCAATAAATACACGATTCAACGCCGTTACTGGCTTATGCGTAAATACTTTTATCGTTAAAATAATGAATGTTATTATTGTCTGTCGCTGAAAAGAGTTTTCATATGCAAAAAGTAGCGGGCTCGCCTTGAATTTATCATCGATAAGATAAACTTTATGATAATAATTACTAAAAACAAAAGTTTGACTTCTCGGAAAAAGTTGCATAAAAGAGTCATATACTCTCTGCCGGGCGTCTGCTCGCGCGCAGTGGAATCAAAGTCAGCAAAAAAATTCCCCAGCCTTGCGTGCACACAAACAAACATGTATGCATGAGCTCAGCAAAATCTAATCTCGCCGAGCGAGTAGTGTGCTATACGGAGGAATCAGCTACCCCCTTCTAAAAATAATTCGCCAACGTAACGCAGGTAACGGAAGTGAGCATACATAGTATATATATGTAGAATGCTGTATTTGCGAGCAGCAGCAAGAGAGGCACTCGCGCGATTTCCGAAAAAAAATTTAATTCAATATCAAACGGCATAATGAGATTACGAGACGCGTCTAGCTGCTGCCAGCAAGAATGCAATCTACTTCATTCCGCGGCAGTGATGAGATTTTGGGTCGAAGAAAAAGAATGTTGTATGCCATGTCCTATATAAGTATATCTGAAATACACGGAAGAGATGGAATCTCCAGCTACCTTCATAAGGATTGGTAAAATATTTTTTACCGTTTAAGGAAATTTTTCAAATAATCTATGTTTTATTGAAAACTAAATGTTTATTTAACTTGATATGCTAAAATACAGTTGAAGTACTTAATTTTATTTTTCTTAAACTGTAGATTTCAATATAATACTTTTAAATACTTAAAAAACGTATGTCTACTGAGTGATAAGATGCTTCAAGAGGTGTACATGCAGACAAATAGTGTTCATTAATTTGACAATAAGCATGAAATTTAAGCGCAATAAAAATCTTCCCATGCAGTAGAAAGTAAAAAAGTTGAAATGAATTCTCAAAACTGATCCAAAAAAGTAATTGGCATAATAACATCTATGTTAATAGTTGGCATGAATAATATATGTGCAGTAGTAAAGTAACATGTATTATATGTATAATAATAGTTTACGAGCAAAGCATAGGGGTTAATCGCAGACAATTATTAATACATATATTTACTTTATTGTAGATATAAATATATTAAAGTGTAAAAAGAATTACCTTTCTAGATAGATTTCGTGCATAGTTGAGGTGAGCGATTAAGGGATTGTTTGTATTCATTTTGAAAGTTTAGCAAATAAAGAGGTAACACAGTGAATGTATACTCAATTAACTAAAACTGAAAAAAAAAAGATTATGATTGAAGTGAATTGAAACACAGATCATGATTTCTACATAATTCACTCTGCAGCCCCACTGTAATCGTTGTTATGAATTACATTATAGTTTATAAATTATTTATTACTCTTTTAATCATGAATTTAAAATTTTCTATAGAAATGAAAAAAATTTAAATTAAGCTTCATAACAAGACTCATGTTATAGATTGGTAATCGCTTTAGTTATCAACAACTTATTTAATAAAAATACTTGAACTAGTGAATCCAATAGAACTTAATCTCATGCATCAATTACAGAAAAATTACATTAAAAAGACAATTAGTTGGAAAAAAGAAGATGCAATGAATAATGACCAGACAATAGAACCAGAAGAAAGAAAACAAAAAAAGGCGGGCTAAAGTAAAAAGCGCATGCGCCCGTAATACCACATTAAATAGCTGCAATTTATGAAAGTATACGTGCATAGGCACTCAGCAGTTACAGAGATTCAAATTTACAATATAAACATATATAATAGTAAAGCTTGGTGTATATTAATTAAACGCTGATTCGGTCGTCCGATGTCGTTCGTCCCTTGCTTTCGCGTATTTTCAGGCGTGAACTCGATGTTACACACGCCTCGGTCGTATACTGTTGTCATTGTAGCATCAATGCGTTCGATGTACTACACAAAACATTATATAGCCGATATAATTCATAACAACGAGAACAGTAGCCGGCGGCTCGAGCATTTCGTCCACTCTCGAAGTCGTTATATCTCGACACGCAATGCCCAGTCGACTTTTTCAAATTATGCAATAATAACACACATCCAAGGTCTATAATTAATCTATGAAACGAACGATAAATGAACAGTCATCGAGCGTCGACTAGACAAAAAACCGTGTGGAGTGTAACGGCTTCGAGTAGCAGCGTCTGCACATAACCTCAATCAACGTACACACAATTTTCAGCTGCAGTCTTTTTTTGTCTTGTACTAAGCGCACTGATCACTCGATAAACACTCGAGATCGTCGATGCAGCAACAATCACACATACACTTCTATCGAAAAAGGTAACGTTGATAAAAAAATCGGATAAAAACAAAATCAAAAACTTTGATAGAAAAAAGATCTCAACGGTCGAACACGCGCGCTAAGCGGGTAAAATTCAACTAGAACGAAGCAATGTGTGACGACACATGGGCAGCCATGCCCCCGACTTTTCTCAGCAGACGAAAGTGAAAGGAAGAGAGAGAAGTAGGAATCTTTGATGACGGGATATAGGCTGTTACAGCGTACAAGATGAATATAATTCGTGTGTATCCAAAAGCTATTAATAGTTTGAACACGGCGTACACACACACACACACACACACACACGAGTCAGTCGAACCTTTACATGTGAGCACGCTGCGGTCTTAGCGTGCCGCGAGGCTCTAGTTTACACGCTGATAAATGTATGCAGTGATTTTTCGAGCACGTGCTCCGTATAGCGGCGCGACACAAAAACTCGTCAAATCAAATCTTCTCTTCTGCTCGATCGTGAGTCACAGTGTCGCTTTGACATTTTATATTATGTTTATACATCGACGCTGTCGCTTTATCTGATAAGTCGCGTAAATTACGGTCATCATCGCGGTCATCGCACCGCTCACGATAATGTATGCCTAGTGCCTATACGATCTAACGTAAAAATGAATTATCGTCTATCCATTAAAACTCATTCGTGCTTATAACGCCTATTACAGCTATGATGTAGGTAACAGAAACTTTTTCATTGTGCTCGGCTCTGACGTTCCGCGAAAGACCACATCATTCGCAATCCGCAGAAAAGCCGTCAAAGCCATCTTGTCACGTTGAAATTTACTTATATATATTATATATTTATTTTTGCGTCACGCACACAGAGCCTCACGCACGCGAGAGAGTCCCCGCTAAATCAAAGTCGAATTTCGGTTTTTCACTGTCCGATCAAACGACCGGATTTATTTTTAGTTCCGAAAAAGACGTGATCACAGTGTGAATTTTACTCGTCAAGCCGTCTTAAAACATCATTTCCTTTTGACATTATATGGGGGAGTTTAGCGATTAATTTTTTCTGCAAATGAATGTAGGGGGAACTGTCTTTTGTAAAGAAATTTTGCCTATTTGCCATTGAGGTAATTTTTAAGAAGTTTTAAGCCAAAATACTTGTGTTCGTTAAAAAAAGATTTCTTATCTTCCCTATAGTTCAAAATACAAAACAAGTATTTAGCATTATAAAACACAAAGACATTGAGGTTGCTTCTTCTTGAGTCTTCAATGTGAACATATAGATATAGGTCGCAAATACATCGTGTTGTCCTTGATTTGAACGACTTCACGGCTCCGCACGTCCATGCAACAGCAGCCGCCGCAGTGAAATCCGTATTAACTGTAGGCCGCGCGAAGCCGAAGGACACGTAGATGTATAATATGTGTAGCTCGAGCCGAGCTGAAAACAATTTGACCTCAGTTTCGGAGCTCCATTTGGTCTTTGCCGTTCGAAAGTGACCATATGCCGCTAAAAAAATTTCCTCGCAACGAAATTTCAGCTGCTTCATTCTCGAAATCCAGCCATATTGACCTTTCTCATGTGCGAGAAAAACGTGACGTAATCGTTTTTTCACTTGCATCTCTCTTTTGGTTTGATGTACTAGTTATTAATGCTTACAACTATGTACTTGAACGAGAATGAGTACTTTTTTCTCAGTTCTGTTCGGTGTCGAGCTAAGTCGTTAGTTTTTGTCTCAAATACCAGCTGATTCTTGTACGTTTTTCATGTTCGGGACCCAATAAAATTAGGTACACTATTTCACCAAAATTTCATTAGTCTGAAATTGGTTTGAACCAGCATATGCCTTTGTATAATTGCTACGAGCATAGTTCTGTAACTGATTCGTTGCGCAGTTATTTTTTATGGCGATTTTGTTGAATTATGCTCCGAAAAAAGAAAAGAAGTCAACTTCTGGCATTACGCAATCCCTATGCAAAGTTAGTAATAGCAGCGAGTCGAATCATCAGCTGCGCAATCAATCGAATTTCGCCTTAAAAAAATATATACGTATACTACTTTCGGACGCGCGACAATCTGCACGCTCGCGCGCCATTATTATGCCAAGTTTTATGTAAGTTTAACGCGTTTTCAGAAGCACTTATCGCGCGCAAACTTGACTCGCACGGGCAAATTGAAAAGAAGAGTAGCTCCGAGACGACTCCGTAGTTATATATATAGCGGGAAACTTACGCGCGGCTCGTATAAGTGGAAAGAAATGAAAAGTTTGTTGTACAATTTAATTTATGTAAAAACGGCTGATAATGATTTTTTAGTAGAGGAAGAAGAAAAGAAGCGACTCTATGATGTATTTCGCAGTAAAACGATCGACGCTCGGCACGGTCCAGCTGCGCACACACGCACACAGACAGACGAGGTGTGCGAACTGTGTGACATCCATTTCAGACGTATTATTACGTATATGTTGTCGCGCGAGCCGAACGAAATATAACATGTATCGGGATTCGCGCAAATGTGGAGAAAGTATAACAAAAGAAGCAAAAGACAAAGAAATCACGTACACGCAGAGCAAAAAAAAAAATCACGTGTATTGCTAGCGAGTAAATGTATAGACAGCACAAAGGCCTTTGGGCCGGCGCGCAAAAATTCTGATTTCCATAACAATGTAGCGCATGCATCTTCTATGTATGCATTTGCTTTTTTTCTATAGCACGTTTAGTCGTGTACAGCACACGCGTGTATACGTATAGCCGCACGCGCAGGCACAGGCATATAATATGAGGCGCGTACAGCCGACCGGCCGTAATCGCGCGGTACAGAGCTCGAATCCTCGTCGCGCGGAACGATCTATAGTCGACTATGCTCTATGTGTATACAGCAGCAGCAACGGAAAACTTGAATCTTCGTCAATTTGCATTTCAATTTCAAGCTCGCTCGCGTTTTGTGCTTCCTGCTCGATACTCGACACAAAAAAAAGGAAAGAGAAGGAGGCGGAGAAGGAGAGATAATAACACGCCGTGCGTTGCCTTATCGCGCGTACTTTAATTGTTGGGCTGATGCGCGCGCGACAAAAAACGCGCGCTCCGTACGTGCGCGGATCTAGATCGGGAGATTTGCGATGCGATCTTTAACTTTGCTACTCTTGCCGCGCAGCCGGAAACGATGAGTTTATCAAAGTTCAAGGATTCTTCAAGAATATTTCAACACACTTTCGAGAAGACGAGCGAGCGTGCGTGCACCAGTTGCGATGCTTACACGACGCAAAAATGCCGAGAACTAAACGACTCTCGAGCTTCGCGATCGTTAGAAGCTTTTGCGTCCTCGGTCGTTGGGGCGTAATAATCTTCAATGTTCACGGCTCTCGAAGTCTCGAGCTCGTCGAGAGACACACTCGCGCGCGCGTCTTTGTGCCATTGAACGCATTACTCATTTACAAATATTCTACGTTTGTATAATCGCAAAGGACTTTACAGCGCCTCGAGTAATAAGTTAATTAGTTTAGGTAAAATTTGACGCGGTTGGAGGAGGAGCGGTTGCATTACGAGCACGTGTACGCTTAGAAAAAGAAGAGCCTCAACGGTCACGCGTCTTCGCGAACGATTTGATTATTTAATACCTTTGGATGCATCTGGGATAGCTACTCTCAGAGAGCGTCGCGCGCGTGAAACGCATGGGTCATGAAAAACATTTTCTTTTCAAACGTCGTCGAGTTGTGCTGTAAGTGCACATACACACATACACACACACCTTTGCGTCCGCGGCATATACATACAAGAGAGCGGCCTCTCTGCCTGCAAAGTTGTCTAGAGAATTTTTAATTAATTCAACTGCACATACTTGCCGAGTCTCTTTTGCCTTTTCTCGCGAAGCAGTCTACAGCTCAAATCACATTATGCTTTTGAGCAGCTTCGAGCGCTCCAACCTATATATCTATACAGGGTATATACGTACTCGCTTTCGAGATGAATGTAATGATGATAAGCTACTCTCTCTTACTCTTCTTCTCTCTCTCTCGCTCTTTATCTATGGCGTCCGGCGCAGCGAACGCGCGGAGTAGAGGAGCTGCCGAGGCGCTGCTTATAGCGCAACACAGCTCGGTACAACTGAAGCGCGCGCCAGCAAACTAATTAATATCCCTTGGACGATTACGTGTACATCAGTGCAGCGGCGGCGGTAAAGCAAGCAAGATCCCGCGCGCTCAGGCAGTTGCGCGCGGGCTTTTCATATACGCGGGTCGATATCGGAGCCTCGAGTTTGCCTTTTCACAGGCGTTGCTGCCGCTGCTGCTCACTGCTCAGTGTGTCAAGCGCGACGACGAGTAGGTAGATAGCGGCAGCAGCCGAGCTAGAGAAAAGCAAGAGATGCAGCGAGAGATAGAGAAACAGCGAGCGAGCGAGAGAGAAATGATGATGTATAACTCTCTGAGTGAGCAATAGCAGTAGAAGCAGCAGCAGCAGCAGCAGCAGCAGCAGCAGCAGTGCCGTAATTAATGTACATCGCGCGTAAGCAAGAGAGGTCCGAGAGGCTTCCTGTAGTTACTGCACGACGACCGCTACGCATCATGCATGTTTTTGTATATTAAGATACGTACTGTAGCAGCTCCATACACGTATGCGCAGTAATCTCAACTAGTCCTGCTTACCTCTCTGTATATTACTACTCATCGTGCGCACTTTTATTTGTGTGAGTTCACATCTACCACTGCTACTACTACGCAAGCAATGCGCTTGGACATTTCCCGATTCGTTGCGCACTCGATACACATCGAGGATCGCCGATTCGTTTGCCAAGTACGTATTATACACCCTCGTGTAATAAATATATACAAACTGGGCAGGACTTCATCAAGTGGCGTGATGAGCTCTTATTGCTCGACTCTGCTGCCTTTCGAATCGCTATTGAATCGAGAAACACATCGAGTAGCAGCAGCTTGGGCCGGCAAATTGAAAAGTTGATTAGTTTGTTGCCGCTCGCGCGTACTGCGAGTTCTGCATGCTCGTTTTGAATTCATTCGAGCGCTCGCGCGAGTTGCGAATATTCTCTATATCTACGTCGAATGGCGAGTCAACTTCCTTGTCCGTAATGTACTCGCTAGTAGTACATATGTACGTTCGTTCGAGCAAGCTTACTGGTCGAAACTCAACGAGCTCGGCTCCGGGCGATCGATTCGAGAGAAGCGACGTCGACCTGAGAGAGCCACTCGAATATGCATAAAAAAATATGAATTGGTTGCGCGCAATATATTATACATGATATAATACTTATAAAGTCCAAGAGCGCTAATAAAAGCTCATTATATAACACTTTTGAGATAGAGCGAGCTTTCGGGTTGGGACCCGCGGCGAGCTGCAGATCGATAAGACGAGCGGTGGGTGTAGTAAGCCCCCCTGCCAACATCAGCGGGATTAAGGCTCGCAAATCTCTTTTCCAATTCGTTGCACACATGCGCAGACTTGGGTCGCGCGCAAGCTCGCAAGCTCTCGCGGCTCTGGCTATAAGTCTTTTTGCCGCCGCGTGTATACATTTGCTTGGAAAATGTGAATTACACTGGACGTGCTAAGACTACTTGGCCGAGAATATATGGTTATCAGGCTCTATGTATGTGTCTTTCTCTTCCTCTCTCGCGCTCGCCTTCCTCTTTGGTATGTATACGAGTGTGCGTTAAATTTTTGCACCGGAGCTTGAACTTGTGCCATTTGAGTTTTAATTGGCTCGAGATCGATATAGGTAGCGCGGGGAGGGCAAAAAAGACGCGAATGTGTGTCACGAGTAGTAGAAAAATATAGCTCGCAGCGGAGTTTTTCCCTCTTTTTCCCTTTGACGTTTCGTTCACGCGATTACTTTCTTCGTCAAAGAAAAAATTCATTCCCAAGTTGCATCGCGCGAAGCTTGTAAAAAGCACACGTACACACACACATACAGACATACGGCACGGTCACGTAGCCGCGTCTATGAAAGCTATACAGTTGTGAGTTCGAGCAAGCGATAAAATATGAATTTTTTTTTTCTTTTAAAATAATCAGCGTGAATATATTATACGAGTGAAGCAGCAGCAGCAGTCACACAACTGACAATGGAACGCCTAACGACGTAAAAGTGAGCCTCCGGTGCTGGCATATTTGGAGAGCCTCCGGAGCTATAAACTCTCGCGCGCAAAATCCGCTGAATGTCAAATACGTCAGACAACGCGTCCTAATTCTTTCCAGCGGATGACATAAGTACAGCGCACGACGCATATAATACGTACTTTGTTGCGTATACAGCGTGGCAGTCAACGTATACAAGATATTAAAGTGTCGACAGGCGCAAGAAACATCGAGATAAAACTATTATCGGGGCGCCGCCGCGTGCAGCACAGCACACGCCGCTATTCATATTATAAGGAGCAGCGCTCGACTGATGAAAATATCATCAATAGCGGCACAGAAGCTCGTTATAAGAAATATTGTCGGGTATCGTGTCTCGACAAATACCCCGTGTAAGCCTCCCTGCGTGGCATGTATATGCAATCACGAGCAGCCCTGTGTGCCACTTGCATACGTAGATATCTAGTTACAACGTTTTGTGGTCTCTCGCATCGCTGTAAGCATAAAGGACGAAAATTTCTTTGCCTGAATCTGCATTATTACGTGTCTAATGAGCTCGTCTCGCGAATACACAGGTAAGTGCACGTGTATAGCGCTTCTTACAGTGCGACTACCTGCCGATCCTTCACAAAAGAGCACCTGCTTTTTTGACGTTTTGTCTTACTTCGTTCTCACATCTTCGCATAAAATAAGTCGAGTCGAAATTCCTCAACGACTCACCGAAACTATCAATTAATGTTTCGGTGAAATAGAAAAGACTTATCCTTGGAACCATTAAAACTACGACGACGCTAATTATTTTTTCTCTTTTTGTTTAGAGCTGCTGCGTAGCTGCAACTCGCGCAGGCGTTGCGTCGACTCCACAGTCCGAGAGTGGCGCGAATGAATTCACGCTGGATTCATCATTCGTTTTTCCCATGCGCCGCGTATAGCGGCATATACAACGGCGGCGCGCGGAGGCGAGCATACGGGACAATCGATCCTGAAAGCGAGCTGCGAAGAAACTTTTCTGTACGTGTAGCTGTCAGCGCAAGCTCCTATATAGAAATGTATATAGGCATAGCGACGCTTCGTGCGCGGTCAGGGGCAGGGCAAAAACTTTGCAAGCTCGTATAGATATATGTGTGTTTATACTCGTATACACATCGAGCGCGCGCACGTGGGCTCGCTCGCGAACGCGCGAAAGCGAGAAATATTCGTTAACGAAGATGATAAATGGAGAAGGACGAGGCGTGGCGGCGAGCGAGAGGAGGATATAGAGACAGAGGAGAGAGAAAGAGAGGAAATCGACTTGCAGCTCGCAGCGAAAGCCGATCTCTGTCGCTTGCCCATTACAGCGTACAGTGCAAATTCGTCGTGGCGACAACTACAGCGAAGAACAGCGATGCCGAAGCTAGACATAGTTCGAGCGTCAAGCTCTCCTCCTGCACATATTCGCTGCTGTACAGAGTGCCCCTTGTATACGCCTACGCCGTACATGCACGCACACATCTATACATTGATGTATGCAGCGTATACGGCACATCGAAGCTCGCCCGAGTTTAATTAAAGTTCGATGCCCCATGTACGTATGTTATGTGCGTGCGGTGTATATGTACAGCAACAAAAATACACTCATCGATCGCAATTCGTATCTGTCCCGCAGCTGACATATATATTTTATTATATGGCGTATACATTTGCTTCGGCGCGGCTAGTTATTGACCTTCGGGTACTGTATTTTGATTGCTAAATTAAGCATTCACGTCATCCTCGTCGTCGTAGCCTTCCATCTCCTACTCCTGCTCCTCCTCGCGGCATTTAGTTTCGTTTCAAATTCGCAGGTGAAAATCATCAATGGATTATACATATATCATTGGGAAGTCGGCACTCGCGCTGTGGGTGGGAGGCTCTACTGCTGCTGCTGCTGCTGCTGGTATGGTGTGGAGTTTGCCGGGCAAGTTGCTCGGGCCGCCCGTCCCCGATAATGGAGCTACTAAATCCGAGAGAAAGAGAGAGTACGAGGGAGAGAGAGAGAGAGAGAGAGAGAGTGGGTATAGCGCCACTGCAGCAACACTCCCGGTATTAAATACTTGTTTCTGTTGCGTGCCTGATAAGTATAAGACTAATGCGATCACGTGCATGCACGGATGAGAGGAGTGGTCCCGGCCTCCCCCGCACTGCACAACCGAAAGAGGATGCGGCGACTTATATACGCGTTGAATATTATATTATTATCCCTTGGAAGGGGCTGTGGGATTACATTGTACATTGTATAACACGCTTAGCTTAGCGCGCGCGCGTCTGCATCGCCCCAACAATCAAATATGTTTTCTAGTTTGTCGCGTAGTTATAATAATCTCGAGAAGGCGCGTTTGGGCGGCTGCTCGAGATAACACGCCGAGCGAGAAACTCGCGGCTGCGATCCAGCTGTAACCTCTGTCGAGGATTTTTGGCTGCGTGCGGGGCGCGACTGCGCGACGATCGAGTGACGGTCGACGAGACCGCGTTACACGACACCATAGCCGCTATGAAGTCCAGTCGATCGATCGAATCGCAGAATTATGAAAAAAAGGGAGGCTTCTCTCCTCGGGTGCTCTTTTGCCGCGCATATCGCAGCCTATATACGGTGTGGAATGAAAAATCTGTCCAGAGTTGCGCTGCCGCGTCACACCGCTGTATTGACAATGCGTCGCCGAGAGCTTATCGAAACCCCCGCGTTATATGTATGTATACGTATAGGTATATATAGAGAGGCAGCGCGCACTGCATAAAAAATGCAAGTGGGGAACGCGCGTCCAGTGCGGCGCACGTCCGGCCGAGCTCTCATAACCAGGATTGCTCTGTCACAAATCGAATAAATTCTCTCAGGCTCGCGTGCGCGCGCGACGAGTTCTCGATTCTTGTCCTGGCCCCGCACACTGTACACTGGCCGCGCACGTATAATATACACACGGTATGCAGCGTCATTGCATCGCGCATTTATATACGCTTATAATGCGTGGCGGGTTTCGATCGTGACTTTTCGTTCGATTACTATTAAATATTTTGCGCCGTTAGCACGCGGGTATGCGCTCGCAGCTCCGCTTTTGCACACGACAGAAAAGCTGCGAGCGAAACGGCCTGCCTAGTTTGATATATATAAATACGCGCGGCACGAGCTTGCTCGAGAGAGAATGATGCGCTTGTATAATACGTAATTGCTCAAAAGAACGTAATTGAATTCTAAGCTATGGTTTATCCGCAGCGCGTGTATGTATCGGGGGTCGACAGAAAGCGGTTGCTCGTACATTTATATAGAAAACGTCGAAACGTCGGCTGTCGAGAGCTCAGCTCGTATCATACACACGTACATACATATCCTCGGAAGCTCGCTCGCACGTTGCAGCCGCGAGGGACAGCCGTGGCTTTTCTCGCTGGACACGTCAAAGAGAATTGCGATTGCTAACGCGATTCACAAACGCGCTGCACCCCCTCCCTCGCCCCACCCTATACGTACACGCTCATCGAGTCGCAGCTAGTGTTATAAAGCACGAGCTGCAGAGAGGAGCGCGAGGCGAGCTATGATATAATAATAACTCGCAGCCAAGTTTACGCCGCGCGGCAACTCGCGGACTCGGATGATTGTATGTGTATAGCTCGATCTGCTCGGCTCGGCGCACGATTCGACCGACCGGGGCACAACGAAACGCAGAGATGTACGTTATACTACTAGGCAATACGCACGAAGCAAGAAAGTTGCCTAAATAATAACAATGCCACTCGGGTGAAGCGATGAACCTCCGCCTCCTGCCAGCTGCTGCTGCTGCTGCTCGTCTTCTTGGCCCAGTGCGCCAACTATTGCGGATATATACGGATCTAGTTGCTCGTGCCAGTCCGAGGTTCACGTCATAGGTGTCTAATCAAGCGGCAAACTTTCCCCCGAAGAGAATGTTTAAGCGCTTTTCGAGTATTGCTGCGTTCCCAGCCGCTCACAGCCATCCTTATATATAATACGTATATATCATACGTATTCACCGCGAGCGCATACAAAGAGACAGATTTTATTAATTTCCTCGGGTACTATTTTTTTTCCTTCGTAACATTGTTCGATCGTTATACATTTTACCCGGTCGATTGTTGCAGCAGAAGCGACCAGCAGCTGTGCGCGACAACAAAACACAAGCGAGCTGCATAATAATATAGAGAAATAACAAAAACAGCTGTCAAAAGGTCGCGGGTATAATTTGCACGCGCTGCAGATGTATTTAACGAGTCGAGGCCCACTGCACCTATGCAAGCTCGCTAATATAATATGCGCCGGGCGCGCGCTCTGCTGACACTGCGCGTACCATTGCTGCAACTGCACCGTCGTATACGCGCGTATATATGCATCGTCGTAAAATCGGCCCGACATTACCGGCGTGGCACGTGTACAAATACGACGCGCGCGAGTTTACACGTACACGCACGTATAACCCGCCGTGGCCAGTAGTACACGCGCGACAGGATACGTGTAAGCTGCCCTCCCTGCATCGGGGGGCTCGGGTTATATATATAAGTACGCACGAGAGAAACTCGTTCAAAAGCTTCGCTCGAGCCCAGGCACAGGCTTAATTGCTCGGCTCAAAGTGCCTCGTGCTGCAGTCGCCGCGCGGCCACATATATACAGTCGCGATCGACCAATTACCCTCGACAAATAATACTTCGCACACGCGCACACACACACATGCCGACGACTCGAATAGCTAATGCACTGCTCGCAGGTGTATTAACTGCAAGCTCGCCCGACACACGTCGATAAGTTAACTTTCCTCCTGTTTTGTCATTTGACTGAGTGCCGCTGTAATCATTATTTCGGATAAGCTCTCGTTCTTTTTTACTTCTCTTTAGCACTATAATTTAGGCAGCTGTAGAATTAAATCACATCTACAATTTCCTTTGGATGACAAAGTTGTCGAAAAAAAGAAGAGTTCATCATATCGTTATTATTCTCGATGCATTAGCGGCTGCCGGGGATGCGCAGCACACGACAATATCATATACAGAGCTTTTCTGTCCTCATGATTCATAAACGGTGTCTCGGTTGTGCCATTGCGCTTCGCCGCCGCTGCCGCGCCACGAGCTCGCGTCGACGCCTCGTGCAGCATATACGCACGCGTTCATTATTATTAATTAGCCCGTAATGACAAAGCGAAATATTTTCGAGCCGAGCGAGCTCTGCGTATATATGCGCGCATTTATCGCCCCCCGCCTGGAAGGGAGTTTAAATAATAACAATTACACGTGCGCCGAACCAGCACATCTCCTCCGTTGGTGTGTGTAACCATACGATGTATTATATTATATACATATACTCGTGCGGCTATAGCTCAACTATTAAGATTGTATGGAAGCACAAACTGCACTAATGTAGCTTCGGCTATATGTACCTTCATAGCTGCACGTGTATACACCGGGCTGTGGTTTGCTCGTGTGGCGTACGTATCACGCGTGTACGTATGTGTATGTGTGTGCGAGGGATGCGTCTATATCCACACATATGTGCGCAAGAGCCAAGATCAGCCAAACTATTTTGCGAATGCAAATTCATGCAAGTATCCTTTTAATCAAGTTCTCGGGATTTTCTTCTAACGAGACGGCGACGACGAGGCTCTGCTTCCGCGTTCGGTTTATTACTAGCTGCGGCGCGTCGTCGTCGTCGTCGTCGTCGTCGACTATTGGCTTTCGCCTCTGTGTGTGCTGCGGCGCGCATCTTTTCTCGAAACTCAAGCTCTCTATCTCTCTCTATCTCACTGTTGAGAAATGCAGAATAATTGAAACGGTCCCCGCCCTCTGCTGCTGCTGCTCTGCGGCGCGCACGGTACATCGCCGTAATCCGAATGTAATGAATCGTACTCTCTCTCTCTCTATCTCTCTCAGCCTATGGCAGCTCGGTGGCGCAGACTATACGTCCCAAGCCCCGGCTGGCGGTGCGCCTTAATGTCTTTTACGGTATTAATATACCGAGCGCGAGATCTTAGAATAAAATACGCAGCTTATTATATTATTAAATCCATCCTCGCGTTGTGGAGCTGCCGCGTGGAGCAAAAGTGCGATCGTCAGCGCGTTGCCCTGCAACAGTCGCCGGTCGATTCGAGCGTCCTCGCTGTTTTTCCGCGCCTATATACATCTACTTATGGACTATCGGATTTGGATTCGATAAAGCATTATAAATACGCGGCTTCGAGTATAAAAGTCGCAGCCCAGCCACAAGGATTCCTCTCTGCCTCTCTCTCTGTATATATACGCGCGCATTATTATAATATCTAGCGCTATATCGTACACAGCATAGGTACACTGGCAGAGTGAGAGAGAAGCAGCTGCGCGTGTGCGGGCCAAAGACAAAAGGATAGTTATACGCTCGGGCTTTAGTCGAGCAAAGCCCATAAGCAAGTACACGACGCGACTACGACTACGACTAGGCCGGGCTACGACGTCGACGACGTCGTTGTCGTCACACACGGGCTCGTCTATCCCCCGCGTGTACGTGTGTGTGTGTACTGTGTATGTGTTTCAGTTAACGTTATACGTACTCGCGTATACGACCTGCGCGCGTACCTCCATACACTGCATCTATATACGCTGCAGCAGCGGCACCATATAGGCTATATAGACTCGCTGGGGCCGTAAATCGCGCGCGCACAACTCGTGTGATGTGGTATTTCAGCGTGGCGCCATTAATTAATAATTTAATAGAAAGTCTCGAATATTCCGCCCGCCGTTCTCTCTCTGTATTTATGTGTATCTATGTGTGTATGCCTGGTGCATGCACACGCGTGACTGCATACACGTATACGCACGCACATAAGGTACCACGGGATACACGTTAATTTCGAGCATCTACCTAATTAAAACAAGGGCTTATATTCGTATACATGCGCAGCTTGTACGCACAAACGTATATAAAGAGGGAGAGAGGCAGAAGATGAGAGAGCAACATTGATTCTCTTCGGTAAAATATATCACACGAGTGTTCCGTGTGCTGCATCTACTCTAAAAAGCCTTTTTGATGAATTGAAAATCATTCTCCATCCTGAAGATCTACGACCTTTTTTGTCCCGAGTCGCGTGCGTGAAACGAGACCTGCGATCTATGTATTACTTCTGTTTCTAGACGTCCTGAACTTATTAATTGTTACGTACTGTATTCCAAAGCAATATACTTTCTTCTTCACGCTCAAGAAAAGTTGTCATTTAGTATCTCCCTTAATTTATTGGCCTGTTTTTTTTTGTGATTTTTTATTACAATTATTTTACAATTTTTTGCGCATTTTGAATGACTTGAAAACGAAAAATTAACTGTTTCAAGTAATAAGGCAAGTTTTCAGTCACTTCAAATATGATGGTCCTATTTTAAGTCTTTACCACTAGATGGCGAGTACATATATATAACTATAAATCTGCAAGTGGCAACGTCGAAATAATTGTATAACTCACAGCACTCAAAACTTTTGCTGGTTTTATTGCCAGGTCTTGCTTTATCGATTTACGTTATCGATACTTCTAATTTTCTGTATATCATTTTTCGGAATAATGTTCTACATATGTTGCAGGTCACCAAATTGATTCGAGCGAAAAAAGTGCAATTACTGAAATGAGTATCCAGGCGTACTAATTGACACGAAGACCTTCATGCACGCGCCGCTGCTGCGGGGAAAAAAGAGCAGATAATTCCAAAAGCCAAGCAGCGCAAGAGAAAATCTCAAAGTTCCCCTTGCCTGTAATCCTCAGAGGAAGAGAGAAAGAAAGAGCGAGTGAGGCCAAGAGTAAAACCTTTGGCTTGGCGCGCTCGATGGCCTTCTCCATGCCAACCTTATACTTGAACTTTGACCCAGCTGCTCAGCGGACTTTGCGCTGAAAATCTATTCGCACGACATTTTTCCACCGGCTCTCGTACGCGCGCGTGTGTGTGCAACGATCGCAAAGTGGCTGCGCGCGAACGAGAATATGATTATTCTAATGGGTAGTGGAAAATGCGCATACATACTCATCGAGAGAGAAACGAGTAGCGATAAGTAGACTCTCGAAACAGCCATGCTCTTGTCTAAATAATTGCCAGTTGCGGACTCTGTACTACGCACGGCAACTTGAAAACAACGTGACTAGATTCCTTCATATTCTTGCGACATACGAGTAACGAGAAAGAAGCGATAAACGTGCTTTGCCATTTTTAAGCATTTGACAGGCAGTCATGAATAACAATTTTTGTTATGAATTAAAAATAATTGCTTATTACATCGGAAATCGATTTTTCCAAAAATAAGGCTTTGAATTATTTCGAGTAGTCATTTAAACTTTGGGATAACAAGTTATCAATATTATTGATGAAATTCATCATAAATGTTCAACCGCGCGGCGTCTGCGGAGTTATGATTATATTGCCAAAATTGTTAAAATCACTTAATGGTTGTACTTCCTGTCTGCTCTCGCTATCCGTGCAATCATTATCAATAATATGTGGATTTAAACTTCGAACGAGCCGACGTATTGTAATATTTCAACGCCGAGCGGAGGTTTATTTCTGAATACAAATAACTCATTGAAACTCGACGGCCTCTGTTTTTCAGTATTCATTTTCATGCACTTTTGAGAAAAAAAATGTGCAGAGGAAATTCTCGGTTATTTCATTGTCGGAACGTTTCCTCGTAAAATGAAGAAAAAAATACAGCAGAAAGTTCATCGATTAAACTTGCATTCAAAAAAGCGATTTGAAAAAACGACTATTGCACGTAGAGACTAATCTTCAAACGAATCTAAATGCACCCTAAAATTTGTGTTCATATGTATCGTACGTGCACACGTACATAAATATCTCATTTACAGACGGCAAGCCTGTTGTGGCCCCAACATAATACAGTATTCATGCTTCGAAAGGCCTCATGCGATACAGGAGGATTTTCCAGCGTCGGGCAAAAAAGGCACAGACTGTAAGCTCTCGTGGAACGTTAATTGTCACGGCCATCAATTTCTATTTCGGAGTCGTACTCTCTCTCTCTCTCTCTCTCTTTGCACGCGCTTTGCTTGTATATAGTCTCTCCCCTAATCCGCTTGGGATGCCGAATACATACAGAAGAAGTAGTAAATACAAAATCAAACGCTTTGAAAATAAAAGTAAATGGCTACACGAGTGCAAAAGCCATTTTATGAGCTATACGCTCGATGCGGCTACAGATGACCGTAAATTGATTTTCCTTTTTTAAAGCTTGATCTACGATTCGAGCGCTCGAAAGCTCAAGCGCTTGCAAGTTTCTACTTTTACCCCCCTCCTGGCTCGCTACGATTTGAATTCGATTTTTTTTTTAATTTTTAATTTACAACCTTCGGAACGTTGGATTAATGTAAAAAATTATGTAAAAGCTCGGGCGCAGCAAGCTGTAATCATCCGTACGGTAAACGATCAAACTGGTTTAATCGTGCAATTTTTTCGATTGGAAATTCTCCGCTCGCATGAGAGCTGAAATAAAAAGTTGCGCGCGGGCGATCGCCGCTGCTCGTATGGCAGGGTACACAGCGCGCAAACAACAACACGGCCATATTATATATAGGAAATGCCACGGAGAACTCGTTGAGCTTTCGACGCACGTTCAATTTTTTCTCTCTGCGGCTGCTCCACGGCTCGGCGGAGGGATCGGTGCGTTGCTCCGAACCGAGAGAGGAGAGGCTAAGTGTGTGTCGTGGGTGCCGCGCGCGCGCTAACATCCCCAAAGGGCAGTCGTCTTATCGCCGGCAGCGCTCATATAACCGAGCTAAGATATCGGCTGCATTTTTCTGCTACCCCCTGCTCCCCCTGCACACTGCACGCTGCACTCGTAATAATATAACCGGCGCACGGGGGGCCATTGGCGATGCAAGCGTCGCCCTATCACCATTTTTCTTTCGCCTCGTCGGCTTGTTAAATATATCATGAATACGCGTGTTTTTCATTTTTCAGCTACGCGTAACAGCTACTACGCTGCTGCTGCTGCTGCTGCTTCGGGTTGGCAACGGCGTGAGAAAATACTGCGATATCCTAGCCAATCTTGCTAAACTCAATTTTTTAAGAACCAAGCTACTTCGGCATTCTATTCGGGCGGGGCCAAGAGATTGTGTGAGGCTATAAGTGGCAGCTAGAGAGAGAAAGAGAAAACGCCGAGGATATAAGGATGGGTTTAAAACTGGCGCAGATTAATGAACTCGACCCGAGCGAGAGCTCGCCGGCAACGAAATTAGGATAAAGTAATTCAAAATTAAGTAGACAATTTCATTTCGACGTTGAATTTAGATGGAAAAATGGCTCCCTTCATATGTGGAGAAGCTGGACGGAGGTGTTCGTAAATAAAAAGTCGCAATCAATGGAGCGCGCGCAATTTACACCCGGTGGGGCAGCTCGTGAAAAATAATGAACCGATTGCAGCTGTTGCGAGGCGAGTAGAATTAATTTTTTTTCTCTCTCTCTCTTCTCCAGAAATGCATATACAGTCAGGAAATATATTTATCGCGTTTGAATATCGCATTATGATATTGAAAAGCGTGTCAGTTATCGAAACAAAAAATCCCCGGCGCGCGCAGAGATGCCTTGGTGCTTTCATGAATCACATGAATACACAACGAAATGGGTATCGATGGCAGTTTTTTTTACGAAATATACTCGCTAAATATACATATATATCTGTACGGTACGTAGGAAGTTTTTTTCGCAAACTTAAACCCGGAAATTCACAGTAAAGCAAAGCTAGGCGAAATAAAATATGTATAGAGTTCCAGTAGAGCGAAATAACAAGGCATCGTTTCATTGTACCCCTTTTCTCAGCTCTTTTTTTGCTTGGAAAACATCAAGCCCCTCGTGCGCGTTCCTTTAAGTTTTTTTCATGGATTTTTCACTTTATGCCTTGCAAGCGCTTGCGCGTTACCTTCTTACGTCTTAATTTCGTTTTATTTTCCGAAATAACACTCCAAGTTGTGCGTCTCTCTGTGAGCTCGTACAAGGGGGTACCCATGGCAGAGAGGGAAATAGGACTGGTTCGCTCGAGAATAAGTAGACGACGGAATTTCGACGTTTATATATGAATACTTGGAAGTCAAGTTATATTACTTACTTATATTCGTTTGATGTGTACGCGCTCTATTTCAAATTAAACTACTCATAAAACGTCGAAATGTTCCTTACCTGAAACAGAAAATAGCAAATTCGAATAAAGATGATGCACATAATGATCATGCGGCGAATATGATGCGATTACTTAAAAGTTAAAATTACAATTATTTGAAATTAAAATTTTCCTGCAGATATAATATATTTCCCCAAATGACGCTTGTAAAATCAAGCCTGCGCATATAGAGCAAAGTATACTTTAAGTACATATTATAGTTGCCATCGCGCGTGACACGAGGGGGGTAAAAGTTTGAATGAATTCGAGCGCGAAGTCGCCGCGCGCGCGGAAAAGCTCAAGCGCGCCGTCTAAGTGCGCTAAGTTTCGAGTCGGTCGCTCGCTCGCTCGCTCGGTCGCCTGGCACGCGGCAAAAAAAGAAACGAAAGAAAGGAAAGCACACGGTAAGATTCTTCCTCATTTCTGCATACGTCGCTCTTTCTTCTTCTTCTTCGTTCTTCTTCTCTCTACAAATTTGCTCATGATAATGCGCGAAAGAGTCGGTTACGTTTGTACGTGTGCGGCTGCAGCAGCAGCAGTGTTAAATGTAAGGAATTGTTTGCTCCGAAAAAGCGACTGCCTGGGTTCTTCTTTTTTTACTTTTTTTTTTTTTGCTCAGGAACGTTTTCTTTTCTTTGACTTTTGGGTCGCGTGCGCAGTGTCAGCTGCTCGAGCGAGCGATGAGCTACAGCGAACGAAAGAATAAATGCTAAGCGATTTATTTTTCTTCAGGAACATTACCAAGTATTACGGAGGGACTTTCATATCGAGTGTTCTATTGACTTAAGACTCTTCGGTGTATTAACTCTAGTCCGTTGGTTGGAAAAAGAAAGGAAGAAAGGAAGAAAAATCTGTTTATTTGAGTCAGGCAAATGGTTGCATTTTTACTACTCAAACAGGCCGCATTTCACAATAGACATTAATGAAGTTAGCGGCACATAAAAAGTGTAATGCGTTAATATATCCAGGGCGATTTTCAATTATGCTTGCTTTACGCGTGTATATACCTATCCGCGCGGCCACCCAATAGCTGTATAAAGAGTGTATAAATGTGCGCGCGGAGAAAAAGTTTTCTTATCGTCGAGCGGATTACCGAGTTTTTAACTTTTATATACACGTGAAACACTTTTTGAATTCCTCGACTATATACTACTAGGCGCGCGCGGGGGTGGAAAAAAAGACTGCGCGCGCGGTGCTGCTCTCGCTGCGCGATTCAATTTACTTTGTGTTTAAAACTCAGATTTCGATTTACTATATACGCGCTCGCCGCCACCGCCGCCGCAAACAAAAACTGTCAGAGCCTAATAGATGGGGTGCAGCTGCCTCTCTCACGCGCGCATCTTACACAAGTCGATCCAACCGAAATGATTATGGTGTATATACGCGCGTACAGGCACTGCACGCGGTAATGCCGTTGTTGCGCCTCGTGAGGAAAAAACAAGGACGAGCGAGGAATTGCCGTGTTGCTGCTGCTGTGGCTGCTGCTTGGGCGCAATGTAACCCGGAGAGAGTATGTGCGCGAAACAATCGGCGAGATAAGGGTATCAAAGAACAATTTTGAAAATCACCCCGAAGCCGGACGTGCTTCGAATAACAAGCGAGCGAGGAAGCGACGTGGGCTTAACGGAGAAGCCGCAACCGTATCCTTACCGTATATACATACAAGGCGTGCGTATATCTATCTACTAGTTGCAAGTAGAAAATGTCGACGCCTGGTCAGACGGAGAAGAAGAAGCAGCAGCAGCGGCAGCTCATATCCAGTGTGGACACGAGTATCATGGCCAAGTTTATATACAGCAGGCCAGGCTGGCTATGCGCGTACGAGCCGGAGCCTCAACATTCACGGGCGCATCGGCCGACTTGGCTCGAATATCACCACCCCTTTATTCCCGGGGCAGCTCACTCACTCACTCGCTCTTTCTCTCTCAATCTCCTCTATGTGCTCGGTTCTGTATACCTTTTTCCCGCTATATATAGGTAGCGAGCGCTATTGTGTATCGTGTGCTGCTCTCCTCCTCCTCCTCGCTCGTAGCGTTTCGATGGACGGGCATGTGCACGGCCTCAGAGAAAGAGCTGCGAGGTATGTAACGTTACAGGCTATGTACGCAAACGGATCGGGGAACGAGCTCGCTGCTGCCCTACAACGCATCGTGGTTGCGCCTTCTATATATACCTGAAGCATGATCTTTACCTACAGCTAGCTGTATATCGCATCGCTCGTTGCAACGCCTGCCCGAGGGCCTTCCGTTGGTGTCTCGTGTCAAACTCTTTTGACTTCGAGAGAGCTCCTCGTCTCTGTGTGCGATAGCTTCTTTTTTACTACGTAATTATTACCGGATTATGGACGGTACGCGCCGCCACCGGATTTCGCTGCTGCTGCTGCTGCTGCCTCTTATTTTTCAAGGAGAAACAATTTTTAGCCGGCGAGACAAGTATCGCCGCGCCGAGTGGTATAGTAGAGGCAGCGCCGGCGGTAAGGGGTACATTCGAGCTCGCAAGCATCTTCCGTCGTCCGTGTAGCAGCTTTGCAGCTCTACAGCCCGGCGTACGGCGTAGGTTTACGGTGCGTCCGGCTGACGTGGCTCTTCTCCTCTCATCTTCGGCTATACGCGCGCGCGTCTCTCTCTCTCTCTGCTCGATTCTTTTCTTTTGTACTGGCCGATGAAACTACCCAGCCAAGCGTGAATTAGCGATCGAGCGTAAGCTACGCCGGCAACAGCAGCGCGATGTCTCTCGGCTGCGCGACCAAAATAGAAGAGAGCCAAGAGAGGAAGAAGAAGCTCTCGGTACATAGGTATACACGTGGCCTCTCTATATACATAAGTTCTTACGCTGTAGAGGCGCGTGCGCTCGAGCTATGTGGAAAAGCCAGCGAAGAAAAGTCAAGGAGCCCAGCGAGAGAAAGATATGTATATCATAGAGAGAAAGAGAGAAAATTCAGTGCCAGAATTACTGGACTGGCAAACTTTTGCACCCAGTGCTGCGTGCATACATACGTACCGTCGTCTCTCCGGGGAATTATTCGAGAGCTTCCAGCATCTCTCTCTGAGTTAAGAGGGCCGAGAGTGCGATAAATTCAACCCCAAATTGCACGGGCGACCTTCGATCCCGAAGTCGAAGAACGAGTGCAGCCAGCCGCGATTTCCCTTTCCCTCCCTCTCTTACTTTCGCTCCTTCTGTCGAGTGTAGGGCCGCTTATATAGCCCACGTTAGTAGTAACGTACGCGTCAATTATCCCTTACGACTCAGGAGCTAGTCGTTGGCCCCATTTCTTTTTCACGAGTAACACGAGTGTCCGGCTTTTTTCTCGAATTCAGGGGTAAAATGTGCTAAGCGCCTGCTTTGGATTATTACTACATTCACAGAAATACTGGTCTTCAGCATAAAATAGTTTTACTAATTCTCACAATAATTGACTTTATCCTGTATTTATTCAGCAATTTGTTTGTTAAGATATCCCAAATTGACGCAATCAGGAATAATATGGAATCGACCAAAATTACAAATATTGTAAATAATTCATCAATTACAATAGAGAAACTTGAAGTTCTTTCAGTATAGAAAAATTTTCTGATATTTCAAAAACTTAAGTTTTTCACTTGTGAATTTCAAAGTGACATCTAGAGATAGAGCTTGAAATTACAAACAAAATGTTGCGATGATTCATCGAAGACTTAAAATAATCGATTTTAAACTTTACCGATCATTCCACATCGTAACTTCACAAGATGAAATTGTTCAAAAACTTTCAATCACAATCATGAAAAGGTGTTTAATCGATGCACATAATTTTTTTAAGAAAAAATAAGATAAATGAGTGAAAGAAAGACTTGCATTCACTGCGGCGTTAAATCTCAAAAGATCCCAAATATTTAGCATGACGAAAAATGCGTGAAAAGGCTAAGTGCACAGTGTTTTAGAGAATGAAATGTCGTGCGGGCGCATTGTTGAGCTCGATGAATTCTTTACCGAGTTGCTTCGCGCGCAAAGAGAGAAAGAGAAAGAGAGCTGGCGCGGAAAATATAATAAGACATCTCGAATAACTGAAATTCTTTTTCATATAGCTGTACGTGACGCTTGCCATGCTCTATTGATCGATATTTCTGCTTGAATTTACGTCGTCGCATGGCCTTATCTTGATCTTCGCTAAGTTCATTTGCATTTTGGCCGTACAGTTGTGGCCGTCTCTCAATGAGTAATACGTTCGTTTCACGAAGAAAATTATAAACCTTGTTTGAAATGTAAGTTAGGATTGTAAACAATAATTACTTTAAGAAATTTGGGCTCATACTCTTAGATAAAATCAAATTGTAATAACTCTTTACAATGCAATATAACATCGTTACTTTGCGAACAACAAATCCGCACTCGAACAAACAACGGTCGAATTGCTCTTCTTTTTCCATTATCGTCATGGCTAAAGAAACTCCCTCTTGGATAACTTTTTTACTTGCCATCAATTAATTAAACGGTATTTTAATCGCTGCCTCTCGCTCAGTTGTTATCTTGTTTATTTTTCGTTTAAAATGGAAAATATTTCAACAAATGAATCAGTAACAACGCAGAATTAACAACGACAGTACGCGCGTTGGCTCGTTGGTTTAATTGGCTAATTAAACAATTTTTTAAAAATTTTAATTATAATTAAAAACTACCGAGAAGTATAGCACGCGGCAAAACGTATCATTTTCATTTCGCCATTTCGCGTAGTATATTGGCAGCAGCAGCGGAGAGCTACTCTTTTTTTGAAAAATTTGCGCGCAACTCGACAACGGTATAACGTTTTGTTCGTCAAAAGATTCGCGATACGCATTTTTGTGAAATTTCATTAAAACAGTAGCTCTCTCTCTCGGTTGGCGCGCGCGCGGTAGGTAGGTATTACGTTTGCGAGCCGGTGGTGGTATATAAAACTCGGTGCACGCAGCAGCCACGTCGTGCTCGACAATGTGCACCTCTGCACGCACGTACGGCATTGCTCAATGTACAGAAAAATCACTTGCAATCCTTACGATTACAGGGCTTGCGGTAGCACTCGAGGACGTGGCAGCTACATAGCGGCTGCGCGTACAAGTGAATAGACGCGCATAAGTGATCGAAGCGTGTCGGTTGCAGTCGTGAACAATAAATTACCCGCAGACCCGCTAATTGGTGCAAAGAGTCTATACGCGCGCGCCTATAATATACCCACGCACATGCACCGCAATAAACTCGCGACGTGGCTTCTGCGAAGTAAAAAAAAAAAAAAAAAACAACAAACAAGCGCTACCTGTTGAGTTTTAGATACTGAGATTTAACCGCGGAGAGAGAATATATATGTGCATATATATAGAACTTATTAGCGGATCGGATAACAGCACGCATCGCTCGCCAATTTTATTTCTCCTGTTTGTTTGTTCGTTGAAATCGAAACTCAGCGGTGCAATTATCTTATTTGGAAAAGAGAAGATAGAGAGAGAGAAGAGAACGGGATGTATATATGTGCATTGGTAATATTTGAAAACAAGCAAGAACTCGTGCACTCGAGCAAAATTGTAAGATATATAGCAAGGCAAGCGCCGGAGCAATTCAGCGCCCGGCGAATTTCCAATATGCTCTCTTGTCTATCGCGAATCATAAATCATCTATCATTCGGGCATAAAAAAGCGAGCGCAGTCTAGGTAATAATACTCATGGCTTGAGAGCGAGCCGAGAGAGAGGCGAAGGCGAGGGCGAGTGTATACGCGCGCGGGGGCACGCGGATCGAGCCAGCGTAAGAGAGAGAACATCTCGAGTCGCGCTCCTGCACGAAGAAAATCGTCGTAAAATCTTCCATAAAACATAAGGCCTCTCTGCAGCCATGCACTTCAAGATTAGAAGTCCATCTGGGGCGAAGCCGCTGCTGCTACATGCGTGGGTGCTATATGGCTATATACCTGATGTGCGTCTGCGAAGTTCTCAATTCCGAGGCGGCTACAGGTATAGGAGGACGCAGGGAAGAAAAGTCAGCTGCGGAGCTACATATGCACAGGGAGAAAGATTTTTATCGAAAAACTATAGGCGTTCGTGGATGCGCTTGTAACACACATAAATCGTATATGCCCGCGTATGTATATAACGTACTTGATGGATACAAACAGGCATGCTATAGGTGCAGGGATCGTCGCATACGTATAAACGCGCTGAGCGAGTAAAGCGAGTCAGCCGCGGCGGAGCAATGGCAGCAGCTCCTCTCGTCGGCTCAAGGACGAAGGTAAAAAACGGAACAGTTTTCTTGTACATTGCTCCTTTCTCTTGCGTGGCCTCGCCAGCCATCGAATCTTCTTCGTCTTCTTCTTCTCCTTCTTCTTGTTCATCTTTGACTGTATTGCTCGGCGGACAGTCTTTTTCCTTCGTACGTCCGCCAGACTCGAGGACGTCGTCGCGCGCGATTCGTTCGCCGCTGCAGCTGTTGCACTATAACATTCCATCGGGCCGTGCACTCGCGCGATATTCTGCGCGAGCCGTGAGCTGCTCTCGGGCCTTATATACCGATCACTGGCTGTTGCTGCTGCTGCTGCTGCTGTTGCTGTTGCCGCGCGGATCCTTTAATGGAAAAGTAGAGATGAACGAGGCGAGCCGAGAGCGGCCCAAGCTCTCAAACCGGAATCGAAGAGCTCTCTATATACATGCGACTGGTTTTAATCACGATAACGTGCGCGAATCTATCCCTGCTGCTGCTGCTGCTATGTATAATACATATATAATACGTCGAGCTCGATCGAGGCGGCTATACGGCCGTGGCACTGCACTCGAGACTGCGACGAGTCTCTCGGTTCTGCAAAGTAGCCGACAAGTTTTCTGCGCCGATGCATCGATTCTTTTGACGTTGGACATATAAGCGCGATCTTGTCGGTGAAGAAAAAAAAGCCATCGATTATCGTCGATATGTTTTTATTTGCCAACGATTATAAGCGGAATACAAGTCATCAGTTCGCTCTTGAAATACATTGGAAATATTTATGGTCGATCGAGAATGAATAATTTTCATTCTTATCTTGGCTAAATTATCGAGCGAGGTAATGGCCAATCCTAATATCTGCGTGAGAAACTACAGGTGACTACCATGTAAATAAATAAAACTACGTATAACGAAGAAAAAAATGCCCATGTGGGAAGCGTGTGCTGAACAGGTATAATGCTGCTCCGCGTGCAGACGCGAAACAAGAAGCGCAGTCTCGCGAGTTACAAAGAGAATCGTCGCCTCTTCGCTGTGGCGCGAGAATAAAGTCTGGTCACGCTCAATAGTCGCTGCTGCCGCTGTTTGCGAGCGGTGGCAATGGCGGTGACGACGACGGCGGCGGCGGCGGTGGCTGCCTGGCGAAACGGGTCACGCGGTCATACCGGATTGGTAACTCGACGACGCGCAGGCACACACACACACACACACACACAGAGGCACACATTATACATGTATCGCGCAAGAGAGCGAGCAAAATGCAACGAAGAGAAGAGCTGCTATCTACTGCTGCTGCTTCTGCTCGTCCGGCGCACACAAGCATATATAATATGCACACACACACGCACACACACACTGAGGAACGCCGTCTCGTCTGAGAGTACGTGAGTCGCTCGTACCGTACTCGCTGCAAAGTTGCGTCTCTGTGTGCAGATACGTGTTGTGCTCACGTGTGGGGCACATAATGCAGTCAAGCGCAGCAGCAAGAAGACTACGAGGACTGCACCGCCGCCGTGGCTGTGGCTGCACGCGGCCTCGCAGCGCAGCCGTCTGGTCGACGGATACGCGCGAGCGCTGCGTTATAACTCTGCCACTGCACCTACGTCGTCGTCGTCGCTGTCGTACGTGTGTATGTATATATAGGTATGCGCGCCTTTCCAGCGCTCGTCTCGCGAGACGAACAATAGGTTTGCATGAAAAAAACACGAGCAGCCCAACGCGCCAGCCTATACTTAGCGCGCGTTACGTAGTCTGCTGCGCCGTATGTACACGAATGCGAACGTGAATGTCTGCGCTATATTGTACGCGTGTGTGTGAGTGAGTGTGTGCATGCGGCAGCGCCCACACGTATTATATTCTTTAAAAATGATGCAGCGCATGCATATGCCCCGCACACAGCTAAAGCTGCTGCCTCGCGAGAGAGCTTGGCACGATTTCTAGCTGTGCACTTTGTAACTGCTCTTTTCTGCGGATGGGATAATTTTCCTCTCTCTCTCTCTCTCTCTCTCTCTCACTCTATTTTTTTTCACCGTCCGTCCGCCAGAGTCGAGCTAGCTGCTCTTTTACTGCACTATGCTACGCTCGATTGTATTTGAGACTTTCAGCAATTCGAATCTACCTAATGGAGCCATTACGTTTTTGATCGATGCCTGTCCTCCTCGGCCTGCGAACCAATACCTATGAAGATTAATCGCGCGAATAATGGAACTCCGCGAGCTTTTTTCCATTTTAAATGTTCGTAGCTAACTCGCTAACTCCGGGTATAGCGGCCCCGCAGCTCCGAGCTATTGATTCACGCAACAAAGCACTTGTCGTCCCTCGGAGCAAAGTGAAATACAGATCTGTTCTCGATACGCAACACGAGATCGACTCGATCGTGCTACGCGTCCTCTGGCCAAAGGTGGCTGCTTCGCGTACAGTACGCGACGACGTTTTATTGCTGCGAATCGAGCACTTTCGGAGCGACGCGACGCGAGTGGGGACAGCAGGTTTGCTCGCTTCTATATAGAACCTAGAGCCCAAACGGCGATCGCGCTTTACCTTGGCGAGTCGTCGTCGTGTACATTCTTGTCTTGGGCCCTCAAGGTTAAGGTCAAGGCGCACCTAAGTAGTGGTAAGCGCGCTCCATCCAACGCTCCAGCGCAGGCAGCTCGTTCGCCTTCGAGTTGGCCGGAGTGGAGTCGCAACTGCAGCAGTGCGGTGTATACGCGTGCAATGAAATGCCCACTGTTCTGTCTCGGAGCTTCGCTTCACTGCCCTCCCTAACGAATCGTCTCTCTCTCTTGCTCTCGCTCGCTCGTACTGCTGCGTTGCCGTTCGATTCCGTGTCTAAGATGTGCACGTTTCAGCGCGCTCTGCCTATGTATCGCTCCGCAGTTTGCACCGCGCATACTCGCTCGACCGTTCGAAATATTATTCAATTCGAATATCGTATACACGCGATGAAACCCGATCGATCAATTGCGCAAATTATCCTGGATTATCCCCGAGCTTCTTTCAATTAATTAAACGTAAACGATATCGTATTGGATTTATTTTTAAGATATTATATATTTTTTGCCCTTGTCTCGTTCGACGTTCGGAAAATTCAATCACCGCATGAAATACCGACGACTCGCACGAATGACTATAATAAGTACATGCACGAACATTCAAAGGCAAAATGCAAAAGCGTATAATGTAAAAGCGTATAATTTTTATTACTGTATACGCGTAGCTAGGTGTCCTGCAGTTCTCCTCGGTCTGCTGTAACAAGCGCACGATTTACTTTGTATAAACTCTCGCAGCTAGCGCGTTACAAGTGTTCATGATTTTGCGTGATGAAAAAACTAAGCAGTACGTACAGTACGTGCGTAGTTCTGCGTGCAGTGCTCGTGCAGTTGGAAAATAGAAAGAAAAGAGGCTATCTCATCGCAAAGAAATAATAAAAAAACAAAAAAAAATGAAGGCACATATACACGCCCGGAGTTGCGCTGTTGCTTGCAGGCAGATTGCAGACGCGCGCGCGCGGATAGCTCGAGCGAGCGAGCGAGAGTTCGTCCAGCAGTAGCAGCAGGTCGCGAGGATGGTGCAATTTTTTATTGCCGCGCGCGACTGATCTTGTCTTCGTGCGTACTATAGTACTCTCTCACATATGCCTCTCTGCGTATTGTATTCTATGTGTGTGTGTGTGTGTGTGTATGTTTACGTACCTATATAATACATGCGCGGAAAATACGAGTCTCGCCTGTGTGACAAAGATCAACGACTCTCTCTGCCGCGGTGGCTCGGGCTCCCGCGTTTTCATCATTCCAAGAGCTGGCGCTACTTTTTGTTTTACCAGCTTTTCCTCTCACGCGCTCGGCTCGCAAGCACATATCAATGCGGATCGATGCGCACAACGCAACCGCACACAAGCCCACGATTTACGGTTTATTTTATTACAACGTGTGCGCGCGCGCGGGCCAAGACGAATAGGGCGTATGAGTTGCACCCCCTCCCTCCCCAAGTAGTAGCAGCAGCAACAGCCAGCACATAACAAACAAAAAGGAAAAGACACGCGCAGCGTATACGGTTATGCCGCGTAGCTGCAACTGGGCTGTAACACCGCCGTATACCCGCACACGGCTCTTCGCTCAAATCGTTATTTATCTCGCGGGTTTTCTCCTCTCCCACCCGGAGCGTATGGATTTTTCCCTCCTTATACTATTTTATATCGATGTTCGCTCGTTATTGCGCCTCATAATGGCTTGTGTATGGCTGCTGTAACACGCCAGCACACCTCGGGTGTTATCATTCCCCCATTCGGCCGATTATATAATACGCGACAGTAATAAATTTTCGCGGACTACGTGTGCGCTACGGCCTGCGCGTACACACATATGCCGTGTCTGTATACATGTGGCGAGGTATATATTATTCTTTAATACTCGGGGCTTTGAAGTACGATTCATTTGCATCTCGGCCATCGTGCGTCACACTCTCTCTCTCTCTCTGCTACGAGATTATCCAATAAAAGCGTGAAAAATTTTAAAAATCAGCACAAGGCATGTAAGCCGTGCGCGATATATTTACACGTGCTGCGGCGGTGGTGGCAGCGAGTCTGCGCAAGTGTATGTAGTATACGCACGCGACTCTAGGAAACTCTGCACAGCTGATAAGAAACTTGCCTAATAATCTCGGGCGGCTAGCCTATGTGTGTAATAAACACGCGTGACAAGCCGAAGCCTACCGTGCAGCATAGTACATATAGCAGTACGTCGCCGCCACCACCACCACCGCTCGAGTGTACAGTTGTAAGAGACTCATAATGGAAAAGCAGTAGGTATGTTGCAGCAAGCCTGTGTGCAGTGCACGCTAGACTGCAGAAATTAGGCCGCACGAGCAGCAGCAGCAGCAACAGTAGTAGTCGAGCTAGCCTATATGCCAAGCCTAACTAAGCTTATCCTCGCTTCGAGAGTTTGCCTCGCCGTACTGCACAGTAGTGGCAGTTAGCAGCCAGTACAGCTCGACGTACAATCGTATACGTACTAGTAGTAGTATTAGTAATACGTGGCTCGTTCGTGCGTATCGCATCTAAGAGGATAGCAGCAGTCCCCGCAGCCCTAAGCTCGCGGGAGCTGAGAATAGCTGCCGACTGTCGTCCGAGCCACTCGCAGCCCAGTCTAACAAATGAATCGCAAGCTCGATACAAACCCAACAAGTCGAGCTCGGAACTCGAGTGCCTACTGACCGCCCCCGAGCTTTTTAGTGAACCCTGCAAAGTGTAAAGGACGAGTTAGTTTTCGCTCGAGTCGACCGAGGGAGCCGTTTCATTCGACGTTTTTTCACGCGAAAACGGGTTAGCGTATTTTGACGTCCACACCTGTGCGCCTCGTGCAAACGAAGCTCGACCAACGTGCGGATGCTCGCAAGCTCGGCCAACGCCACGCACACAATAACGACGATGATGACGATGATGCCTCGCGTGTGTGAAAGCAGTGATCACTAAACGGTCTCGCGCAACAGCATTAGCGTGCAAATAGAGCAAAGAAAAAAATATGTAAAATAAATCTTGTCGGCTTTTTCAAACGACTTTTTACACGGCTATACATCCGCGCGGCAAGCTCGACTCGTACGTACGTCTCTCTCGCATTTGCCAAGCTTCAAGCTCTGGCTCTCGCTCTTTATACGCTCGTTGCTCTCTTCTGCGCGCGCTGCCCTGAAATAATTTCGCATTTTTATCCTTATAATGAATTTGAGTAGTAATGTCAAATTATGAAGTATTCAGCACGAGAATACTTGAATTTTCATATTACGCATTTTTTTTCAATTCGTTTATCATTGAATCTGTGTTGAAATTTTTCTTTTTCATTCTATTATTATTATGCGCGATGAAACGAGATAATTCAATAACCTGACATTCTGTCGACCGATTGAAGGATTAAATTTTTGGTTTTAAAGTATTATTCATTCAACGTTTTTTTAATTATTTTTTAAACCCTTTGAACATAAATTATCCTTAATGAAATAGTTTTTTTTTAGCTCACCGCATCGTCAATATGTCCTGAAGACTCGTGATCAACACTCACCTATAACAGAGAGAAAATAGTTTTTTAATTTTTATTATTTTTTGCTCATAAATTATGATGGTTTATAAGTCATGATGCTCAAAAATTTGTAATATTATCCCATTCAGATTTACTAGATTCGAGAATATTTAAAGCTCATGAATGTTAGATAAATTTATGAATATTAATGTGAAAATGATTGAAATTTAAAATTACAGTAACTAAACTCAAGTTTAATCATAAAAATCATTAGTAAAAGAAGATTGGAAGAAGCTAATACCAAAAGCTCAAATAAGAAATATTTATAATTGTGTGTTAAATGTAGAAAGTGACGAAAATTTTCCCAATAAAAACCTAGAAAAAAGAAAGTGTGAATGCGCTGCTATTACAATTGCAGCTTTTTGCATTGTCAATTATTCCGAAATGAAAGTATTGGACCTCTTTTTCGAACATATGTTATATTATGAAAAGTCAGTAAGCCGCTTTTCGCTTTACTTTCTGAGTACGACTGTCTGCTCTCTTCTTCGAGCTCTGCTCCCTTTCCATTTGCCTCATAGATTTTCTCAACCAAGATGCCATACAAGTGCATGTATTTACGTAGTACGGAAAAAATTTTGATTTTCGCCTACATTTTACCTAAACTACCGAACGAAGGCAGCGACGGTTCAGTTCCTTTCATACGGAATTTCCTCGGTGAATCAGAAAAAGGACAACAGGATGACGGTTGCGTATTTTTCATAACTCCAAAACTTATTTTTTATGAAAATCGTGTTGCATGTATGTATGGTTAAAATAGTTTTAGAATCATCAAAATTTTGTCGATATACGAATAAAAAGATCAACATTTTTAAACAACAGGCACGAACCATTGTATTACAATATTTTAACCCTCATGACTGAAGTATGTAATGATTTGAAGAGCCGTCGCTGCAAGCTCTCAAATCCTTTGAGGACAACAGATTACCAAAGAAACTTGCCGCTTAATTGTTCCCTTGACTGGTCGATCTACGGTGACAATTACGTAAATGATAATACGTGTCACACAGGGTTCACGCTTCGCTCCGAGCAATTTCCAAGTGGCTGCGCGACGTTCCACGTGGTAGCTTTTTCGAGCACGAATCTTGCTGATTTACGGAATAGTGCCAGAGCAAAGATTTAATGTACCACGGACACTCTCATAATTGACTCTCGTCTCTATGCACCAAGAGCGCACCACGTTCTAATTTAATTATAAGAGCTTTTTAGTGAGTTTTATCGCAGCAAGCGCCACGTGATGCGCGAGCACAATGAAAAATCACGGATCATTGTCGTAAAGGGCATACATCTATCTTTCTGGAGGCCCATATAAACATACAATGAAGCAAGATGTAAAAACCTGGACAATGCATCTTTCATTGCCTAATAGCCGGAGAATCGGGATCCAATTTTCGCAAGCGCGACACGAGCGATCGCATTCCTATGCTCTCCGCGCGCATACATGTCGATCTTTTGCCTACTCCAATCACAAAAGAATCGAGTCGATCCATTGAGAGAAAGAGTAGAAAGAGGCAAGCGGTACTACACAACTCGTCCAGCTCCGATACGAGCGTTTCAATGGTAAAAGCGAGGCAGAGAAAGAAAGAGGCCCAGAGGCTTGTGCTTTTTCACCCTCTCTCTCTCTCGCTCTCGGCCTCGGCTCAATGCCTACCGAGTTTCGACGAGCAGTCGTTGAGAGAGAGAAAAAAGAGGGGTAAAAAGGCCAGGTTTTCCGAAGAAGAAAAAACTTGAGCGTGTTGTGGTCAACAACTAATTTGGGTGCCCTTTTAAGACAGCCATTGTAAAGCCTCGCATCGCATGCATATTCCTTCAAGGAAAAGACAGCTTTTGAGGTCATTGAATCTTTGACTCGTACGCGGTGCAGTTTTTGCCCTTGAGTATATGCTATATACGCTCCGAGCTTTGGGGGGCTGTTATTTCGAGATGTACACCAGCAATTTAACTGCTGAGGAAGAAAAGCGAATAACAATCCTTGTTCGGGAAGGCACTACACGTACATGTACGAGGGATGGGAAAACAGTGCGTTCACGTGTGTGTGTGTATGTGTATAGATTGCTTCGATACGATATACTTTTTGAAAAATGACGTTGTACAATGCCTTGAGAGAGAAGGAGTCTGTAAATTGCATTCGTTAGAGGAATCCGTGGAAGATCAAAAGCTTTCGGAAAATCCGTAAAAGTTTCCACTTAAATCTTTGCTCAAAGAGGGAAAGTCTCAGGGAGCGTATGCGAGAGAGAAAGAGAGAGAGCTAGGGCCGTGCCTGCGCGCCCGTGTGTGTTTCGAGCGACTGAATTTCACACACGTTTTCTGCGATAAACGAAAAGTACGCGTGCACACATACACGTATATGCTCTGGCGTATACACACCCACACATATCCATCAGAGAAAGCGAGGGAGAGACAGAAATATTAGGAAACCAAAGGATATATGTACGCGGGCGGGTTGGAGCGCGAGCGCGAACATGTCTGCACAAAGATTTCGTTTATTTTTTCACACACGCGGACGCTCTTAATGTATATATGAATTTTCTCGAAAAAATATACTCTTTTCCATATTATGCGCGCTCGCAGGAAAGAAGGGATTTTTTTGTTGTTGTTGTCAATTCAAAGCAGTCGCTCGTTGCAAATAGCATGTACAGCGTCGTCTACATAGGCGAGCGCAAGTTGCACTTGACAAAGATGTGCTCTGCGCCGCGCGCGTTTACAAAGTAATGGCATTCGGCAAGGGAAAAATTTACGAGCTGCAATCACTTTTCGAGCTTCTCGCGATAAAGCCAATTTGCTAACGCACACGAACACGAGCGTCGAACGACAGACATCGATATATAAGTACGGGAGAAAGAGAGAGAGAGAGAGAGAGAAAGAGAGATCTTTAAATTTGCCAGTCTCGAGTCGGGAAAACGGCAGCGCATGCGCCGCTACTGATTATAGTCTCGGTCTACTCGCGGGACTTGATAATTGAAGTACTCGAAACGTGTTCCAGTGAAAGTAGACAGCAGCAGTGGTAGTAGTATTAGCAGTAGCAGGTGCTCAGTGACTCCGCCGACGGCGAAGTGATTATAGATTCGATGCGCGACGTATACGGCTCCACACGTATACATGCACTCGTACCCACACACACATACACACACACAATCGCGCACATTTGCAAGAGGCTGTCAAGCATCAGAAAAGCTCTGCAAGCACCGCTGCGACTACTCATTTCTGCATCTACATATAGCATTGAGCGCATGCAGACCTGTGTGTGCAGTACTTTATACGTGTAGCAGCAGCAGCTGGGCGTGTGTGAATGCCGCGAATATGTATACCACTGTATTTTTCAATACGTCATACTCCCTGTGCACATATATATATATACGTGCAGGAAAGAGAGAGAGCAAGTAGTCGAGGGCGTACGAGTGCGAAACGAAATCAGGGATTTCGCGCGTTGTGCCGCCGCCGCCGTTGCCGTTGCCGCGCGTATATGGATCAGGCTTAGCGAATTCCATTATCCTACAGCCGCGCAGATTTTGCGCTCGTTCGAGTTACATACTGTACTCGGGTGCTCTGCTGCCTGGGAGCCACCATCTCCTCTCTCTCTCTCTCTCTCACTCTCATCCCCTTTGCCGTAACGGCCTCGCGTCTCTATGTACGTATATGCAAAGTTATAAATCACGCATACATGTATATAACATCTATCTACTCACGCGACGGACTATATATACTCGTACGCAGCTTATAAAGTCGCACGCGCGGTACGCTCTCTTTCTCTCTTTTTTTTTGTTTAATTAAGCCAGATTCGCACCGCAAACGTCTCCATCGACACAATTCAAGTGTTCGTTGGCAGTGTTTAATGTCATTACTGTATATTTACGTATGCGCGACTTGCGGTTCTCTGTTTGTACAGCTGATTAACGTGTCATTTGCACTAACTGTACACTATGGAACGAGTCGAAGCTTTTACACCATCACAGTCTCTCATTACGATGTACTTCTTACAGCTGTATTTAAAGTCAATCTTGTCGCTTATCGAGTCAATTGTTGTAATTACGTGAACTCTTCTCGATGGCTATCCGAGTTGCCAAAAAAAAGAAATTCGTCTCCAACGACTTTTGAGCTTTTTCGAAGCTAAAAGGGCCGAACCGAATAAGTCTCGTTTTGGGCTGGGCTTCCGCCTTTCCGATGGTTATATCAGATGCGAGTTCTGGCGTTCATCTCATTCTGTATGCAACTACGAACATGCCGATACAATAGCCAGCTCGCTGCAGCTCGAATATCCATCTCCTCTCACTCTCTCTCTACGTGTACACGCGCGCGACCGGCGTAGGTTGGTCGGCGGCGGCTGCCTTAATGACAGGACGCGCACCTAGGCCGCCACCACCACCATCGCCACCACCGCCAGCAGCGCGGCTGACTTGCCAGGGCGTGAACTTGACGGCTTGCGGCCGGAGGAGCGTATCGCATTTATAGCAGCTGGACCGCAGCGGCTATATTGGGCCTGGTATTATTATCAGTCGAGGCTCGTCGACGCTATTTTCCATTGCGCTTGACTCGGAAAGCTGTGCATCCAACGTTACATCATTTGTGCATGGGTGTAATGTTGGCCGAGTAAGTTGAATCGACGGATGGACGACGACGTGTAGCGAGAATGAAAAATGAGTTATATTTGATTGCGCACGAATTTCGAGATCTGTGCAGCGGAGCCGGGATGTAATCAAAAATAAATTATTCAGAAGCTTTGGCACATACATCGAATTTGTGAGTTACATAATTAATTTAGCACGTTCCTTTGAACGGATAGCACGAATGTTATATATAGCCTTGGGGCAGGGGGAGTCGAGAATTTGGAAATTTATCGAGATTCTAATGCCTGATTCGAGCACGCGCGTCGGGCATTCCACGAAAGCTCTGCGTTGACGGGGGGGATTATACAGTGCCGGACTCGATGAACGAGCTGAAGATGATTGCGTTGGAGCTCGGCAAAACGCGTTCGTATACTTAACTGCGAATGCACGAGGCGTCCTCTCTCTCGTCTCTCTCGCTCTTTCAGTTCGTTTGATTCATCCGGCAACGCGCATCGAGTTGCTCGTGTGCGCTCAGGCCGCAATGAGGTAGCTGCTATTGCAGCTGCGTTTGTCAGGCGGGGCCCGGCCAGCAGCAAATCTCTATACGTTGCTTCTGATGATGAGCGCGCATTAATCATTTCATTAACTCATCCATTCTCTCTCTCACTCTCTAACTGCTCGGATAATCGTTATGAGCTTGCGTACCTCAAACATATATAGCCGTAAATATAGACGTTAGCCTCACGGCCAAAGTGTACACGATGTATTCTATTAGATTGAAGCAAGGCTATCGGCCCCAATCATATCTCTCTCGCTCCGCAAATTGAACGACTGTGCGGGTCGGTCGCGCGCACAGCCAGCTTTCATACGTATAAAGTCGCGCGCTCATTTCTACATCCATTACGAATTTCAGCTCAATTACTTAAAACAACCGACAAGCTAGCTTTGCCACACAGCAGCTAGCTCGGCAGCGGCAAGTTTTTCTAGCGCTAAAGTAAGTAGCGAGCGAAAGAATAAGCGTAGTAACGAGCTTTCTTCTTTTCCCGGGATGTTTCATGTCATGCCCTTGAGCCTTCTTAAACATGTTTCATTCTGCGAATATTTTACGAAAATGTTATGTTTTCCCTTTACTCAAAGAAGCTCGGGCCGGCCTTTATCTAGCTTCCCTTTTTTCGTTCTCTCTCGTTTGCGCAGAATTTTTTCCTCCTCTCTTGCTCGGTGAGCTTTTTTTAAGTTTTTCGAGCTCTCTCTATGTCTCTTTCTCTCTCTCTCTCCGCGCGCGAGCCTTTTGCAAGAGAAATTTCCTTTCTCTTAGTCTGCTTGGCTTAACAGACGAAAAAAAAGTCACCGACTGTATCGGCAAAATATGTGCCAACAATGCAAAAATACCTCAATTGGTTCTGAATGGAATTTGACGTGTCGAGGAAAAAAACTCGATCGAATATGCTTTGCTTCCACAATAACAATTGATCTTTTTTGCGAGAATCTTTTCTACGTGAAATTGCAAGAATGTGCGAGTGAAAAATTAGGGTATTACCTTAAAATTAGAACAACACTATACTTTGTCTCGACTCAAGCAAAGCCTTTGGCATCTTACGAGCGAGGAAGGAATGAAAATATCCATAGTAGATTCATCATAAAGTTGTTGATGTGCAGGCAGAGAGACACGAGAGAGTAGGAATATTTACATGCTATATACGAAAATAGAGTCGCATAGAGAAAGACGTCGGCGGCGGCTCGGTTCTTTCTCCCTGCCTCAGAAGAAAGACAGTGTAGTCGAGGTCAACAATTCTAAGAAGTCTCTCAGAATGGAATGCCACCTTACAAGGGGAAGTGGAGGAGAGACTGAGTGAGCGAGATGGATAGATAGAGAGAGAGTGAGAGAGTAGCTATGGGTAGTTAGCAACTATTCAAGCTCCGGGCGACAGAAACGACACGCCAGTGGCAGTGGCGGTTCGCGGACAATTTGCATGCAATAAACGCCCTTCCTGCTCTGCTCTCTCTCTCTCTTTCACTCACTTTCTCAGCAGCAGCAGCAGTAGCCAAAAAAGTCCAAGCAAAGAAAACGACTGCAAAACGAGCGATTCGCAATGGAAACTTTGCCCCTGCTCGCGCTATAGTGGGTATATAGCTTTCCACGCGCCCACGTCTACTTCTATTATATATACTGCGAGCGCCAGTGTTATACACGGGCTCGGAGCTCGCAGCTGCCAAGAAAGCCTTGAGTACTTTAAACGATCTCACCGCCGCTGCACTGGCTGCGAGCTGCGGCATTATACAGCTTCCGAGTAATTGAATGAGAGGGCGTTCGTGTTAAGCGCGCGGGAGAGTGAGCCTGCTTATCAGGAAGCATTTACTATAACGCTCTACGCCGCGCGCCGTGCGAGAAACAAGCGCGACCGCCTCGAGATTTCTTACTCTCTCTCTTGCCAGTTCTATACCCGGCTATATATCGTCGATTTGTAATTAATCGATTTATAGCGCGGCTATCGATTTTTCGCCGATCTCCCGCGATGATCCAGCGCTGAGATTTCTCATTCCATTACATCGCTGGTATCAACTCGAGCATTTTAATTCGGTCCGAGCGAATAAAAGTATCCAGCTGCTATTGATTCGCTTCGAAAGCTCTTTTTGCTGAGCCAACATGGATATTCATGATGCTCTCTCAATGAAGAGACCAGAATATAAAAGAAGGAAGATGCCATTTTGAGTCCGAGTCCGTGTCCTAAAAAATGATCTGTAAGGTAGCTGAGCAGAGCTTTCGAGAAAATTCTCGTTGAATACTGAAGTTCAGGCTTGCGTGAAAATCACCGATATACAGAGCCGAAATATACGAGTATCTTTTTTTCCTTCAACTTCTCTGCGCGTTTATTTACTTTTTTTTACGAACTTGAAAAATGTATGTACGAAATCCAGCAAACGACGAAACTAAAAATGCTATGAAAGCATTTATATTCTGTTTATTTATTATATTTTTCATTCCAAGAACAATTTTTAAATTTCGAACGCAGCTAAGGGTGTCTAATGCTGTAATCAGTTGTCTGACCATTTTTAAATTAAATTATGTTTTCAAAGTAACGTTTACATGGTTTCATCTTATTTCGATGCCGTCAAATCTGAGCGATCTTTATCATATTTCATTTTTAGCGGTTCAATGGCTTCGCGTAATAAACGTTGTAAAATCAACTAACAAGGCGGTAATTGCTTGTAATTCAGTAGTTTAAAGTTCAGTGCACATCGGGACATTTTATAACACATTTTCTAGCAAAATGAACGCATAACATAAGTAAAGTTTTCAAGATATTCTGCTCGGATTTTCAGTCTACTGCTCGAGCGATTTTCAGCTCATAATTCATTCAAAATCGTTTTGTGGACTTTCAAACATCCCAAGTATACTGCGTCGAGTGCGTATGCGCGCAGCGCAAAACGTTATCTGCCCGAAGTATCGAGTTCCAATTTTACTTTCTAAGTTGTGTAAACATATTCGGATGATATATTTTCCGAGTAATTCTTTCGTACGCCCACGATAATGTAGATTATGATTGCATAAGATGCAATAAGCAGGTAGATTATACGCGTTATTGTTAAAGTTTGAAAGTGTTCAAGAATTACGCAGGCATAAGAATATCAAACCAAACGCAGCGAAAGCTCGGCGGCGAAGCCTCGAAAAAGTCTTGCATTCATAGTGCACAGGGATGTTTCGTCATATGTATGAGTGTATACGAAATAGCTCGCCCGCGAAGAATGAAGCAAGTTATATTCCTCGGCGCGAGAATGCAAAGATTGTGCCGCATCTTCAAGGCAACGCGGCGTATATAGCAGTAGTTTTTACGGGTTGGCGTTACTTTTGCCACCAAGAATTATATATACCCCGAGCCAGAAAACGAGAGCAGAGCAGCACTCAACGGCGAGGGAAAAGTCGGACTTCATACATATCATACATTTTTCAACGAATGTGCGTGCAGGCGGCGGTAGCAGTACTAGCAGTCGAACAAAGTTTATTTCATTTACCGGCACAAATCTCTTTTCATGCGTACGCCGTCCTTTAGGCTCTGCATATGTATTATATAGCCGAGTTGTCTCTGTGCGTGGGTGCATTTATATATATTTATATTTAGAAGAAAGACGGAGAGAGGGAGAGGAAAGGAGAGCTTGCGCGTAGACACGAGCGAGAGGTGCAGAGGTCGCGCCGGGTACGACGACACAGCACCGAATTAAAATAAGTGGATACACACAACTCGACTGGGCCATCTGTATGTATACGCCTCGGCTAGGCAATTAGAAATTATTAAAGCTCGGTGCGCAACACAGAGAGAGAGAGAGAGAGAGAGAGAGGTAGAGCACTTCTTCTTTTTATTTTTATTTTTGCCATCGTCATGATGCCACGCGCCGCGCTGAGTTGTGAGCGGAACGCGAAATCGAGTTTTCCAACTTATAAATCTGTTTGTTCGCAAACTTGTTACATGCGCGCTTGCTTGTGCTTCGATTGAACTCGAGGCCAACTCAAAGCGCATTAAGAAGATTAATCATGCAATCCCTGCAATCAATTAAACATTTCAAACAAGCTTCTAAGGTACATCTTTTTCAAGCACGAGCGGTACGAGAAGGAAAAAAAGACGATCCCCCCTTAGCCGCTGATGGAGTACTGCTGCCGCGCTCGAAAATCACCGACAAACCGTAGAGAGTCGACAAACGTTTTCAGGGACACGCTTTCGTGGCTGCACTTTAATTCACGTTCTTTGCTCCGTCGCAGTCGCTCGAGTAAAACCGAACAGCAGCTCTTGGCGCGAACAGCCAGTGGTAACTTATTGCCATTAGAGACACGTACACGCGCGAGTGTGTGTCATTCAGCCATATGCGGCTCGCGGTAACGACTTTGTCTCTTTGGCATTTTTCAGCGCTTCTTTTTCACCGAGAGCCGAGCCACACGGTGATTCATGATATTTCGAACGAACTCGTATCCGATCGCATAAACAATGAAACTTGATTACGCAGGCTGATTTTTTCATCATTTGCGAGCGCGGCTCACATGCAAAACGATACTGCAGGAAATGTCATAAATATACAGCATCATAAGTAGAGCACCTTTGTCACACACTCGCCGAAACGCGTACGTTTTATTACGATATTATGCCCTCCCCGGCCAGTCGGAAATATTTGACGAAAATCGATAAATTCGTGATGCTGCTGCTGTACACGAGCTCAATTTAGCTCGAATTTTGTGCACGCAGCGAACGACACGAGCAGGGGCGAGCGAGCGTCATTTGCCCGGCGCGCTGAAATTCGCGAAACATTTCTGCCTCGGCGACGAAAAATATCGAGCAACGGCTCATAGTTGTTGTTGCATGCCTCGTGCTGCGCTAAAGAGGCGCTCGTTTTGACTCGAGGCACTCGAGTTGGCAAGGAACGCCAACGTCAACGCGAGTCGGACGATAAGATAGCGCGCGCCGAACTAGGAAAGGAACGTTTACGCTGTACAATAATGCACTCGTGAAATAATCGAAACGCGCGTCACAGTCGCGCAAGCAGTTTTCGGCCTGCAGGTCGGCCTTGCCTGCTGTGCATTGGCGAGACTCGAGTCACGCTCGTGTGCCACACGGAATAAACCGCTCGTAGCAGAGTACCCGCGACTAGGTTGAAGTGCATATGCACGTATACTCGAATTCGTGAAAGCTCACAAATGCACACGTACATAGAGAGAGAGAGGCGAGCACATGCGGCGTATAATATGAAAACTCATTTGCCATGACATTTAATACAGCTTGTCAGAACTTGTCGACGCGGAGCTATTCCCAATTGTATTACACAAGTGACTTTTCCGATCTGCTGCTGCAGTTCGAATTACTATACAGCGCGTCTTGCTGCGGGAAAGTGCAACTGCACATGTGCGCGTGCCTATATAGTGCGCGCATAATACAAACGCAAACATACACACACACACACACTAAAACACGGACAGAGTTTGCAGGGCGAGGAATTAAGCTGCGAAGCGCATGGAGGCGCGCGTGGGATCTTTCATGTACTCGATGTGAGAAACGTGTCACTCGTACGTTCAACTCTTCAGCAGCAGCAAAGTTCATACATATATCTGCAGAGCACTGTGTGTAACGTACGAACGAGATTTAAGTTTGGCCAGTTGCAAAAGCCTCGAAGCCACAAGCTGTCTTTCCTTCTACGTCTCTCTTTGAGGTCCGAGCAGCCAGCAGCGCAGTCGAACGGGGAGAGAGAGCGAGAGAGAAGAGTAAAAAAGCTCACGAGCGTACACACACATACAGAACGTACAGTACACGCGGGTATACATCGGCTGCTGCTCGGCAGCCACAAAACCATATACACGACCTGGCCGATGTCGCATCGCGCGCTGGACCTTTGAGACCGCGTCGTGCAGCTGCAGCTATGGCAGTGGCGCATTATGTGTGCATATGCGTAGGCAAAATGCAGGCGCAAGGCAAAGCCAGTACGCAGCCTCTGCGTGCCTACGGCATACGTACGTAGGTATCTGTGTGCGCATCTATCTATGTGCGGGTGTACACTTGTGCTCGTGTGTGCGCTTGTGTGTGAAAGAGCACACGCGACACGCTATTTGCGGAGTAATTATTCGAGAGTAAGCTCGGCATCGAAAGCTCTAGCCAAAGCAACTCGCTTCCCATTCTATCTCTCCGTGTGTTCGTGTGTGTGTCTCTTTCTCTCTCGTATACCGAGAGCTGTACGAGATGAAGAGGCGTCGGTCTCTTTGTGTTTGTGTACGGTGTGCTCGCGTATGTGCAGCAGCAGTAGCAGCAGCGGCAACGGCTCTGTTTGCGAGCGCGTTACGAGTTAAGCGGCGCTGTCGCGTAACTTTCGCAGCTCCGCTCGGAATGCTCGTCTTCTTCGCTGCTGCTGCTGCTGCTGCTCGTCGACTAGCAGTACTGGCGGCTGGATTTAGTTTAGGCGAGCGCCCACGTCTCTCTAGTTTTAGGGAAGCTTGATTCGCCACGATGGCTCTTTAAGCGGCCCGTGAAGCTCGAGCGCGCATGTATGACGCGCGGCTGTATAAACGTGCAGCAGCTAGCAAGTGCATAGTGCACGAAGGAACAGCGCACCAAGGCGGCTAAGACGTTGTCTGCTGCTCTTAAGCTTCGAGCCAAGCGCTGGTCCAAGCGGAGCGCATCTGCAGTACCCGAGGCTTTTAAACCGTTGCTCCCTACCCCGACCCTCTCTCTTTTCCTTTCGTTAAAACCATACGCTGCTTTGCGAATGTCATTTCGACTTTGCGACATCCGCTCGTTTGTCAAAAATGTGAGAAACCACCTTGTCGATTTGGCTAGAACGTTATACTCGGTGCCTTTTAAAATGTCCTCTTTTCGAGTCTCGAAAACGATGAGAATTCTAACTAGTCGATATGCAGCGACAAGCGAAGACGCGTGAAAGATAGAAATCAATTCGAATCTGTCCCTGTAGCCGGGCTCGCATTAATTCTACATTCTACGCGAGCAAACGAGCATCGCATATATACGACTTTACCGATGCTGTTCTTGGGTAAGAGAGCTGTTGTAGCTCGCGCGCGTCATCGTTGCAAGCTCTCCTCTCGCCTCATCGTCGTCGTCGTCGTCGTCGTCGTTGTCGTTGCTCGCGCCCCGCATAAAACTGTCTCGAGCGTTCGGAATAGTTGGTGCGCGACGAGAGCAAGCTAGTGTGTGCACGACGCTACATACCCTACACACCTCTCTCTCTCTCTCTCTCTCACGTGGCTGCAGCAGTGGCAGTATATGTGTATAGCTGTTCGTATATAGCGTCGAGAGATCGTATACCTCGAGCTTGCGTGCACAGCCTCTAGCCTATATAGCATAATGTATACTCCAAGACGTCTGAGACCTTAGTCTATTTCTCGTTAAGCCTCAGCAGCAGCCTCTTGCGAGGTATTAGCCGCACGTTGTGCTGGAGCGTCGCCCGCCAGCTCGTTGTCTGTGCATCGTGATGACGATCGCGAGCGAGACTCTTTAAAGCGTTTCTGCATTAGCCCTATGCTTCTTCGCCGATGCTCGGGTGTGTGTGTGTCTCGTGCAAAAATGAAAAATACCCTTTTCACTCGTCTTTTTTCTTTAAACTTTATAGATTTTTTTTCTTTTCTTTTCTTTTTTGTACTTTGCTTGGCCAGCATTTACGATCTTTTCGCGGGTGGCACATACGACGCATCCGCGCATAGATACATCCAAAGCCTTATGGCAGGCAGTCACATACTGCACAGAGAGTATACACACGTAAGCGAGTTGGCTTTTATGCTTCAGCTAAACGTCTCGTAAAATTTACGTCTGCTTACTCTCGTACAGACTCGTACGTAGCAGACACACATGCACACACACGCACACTGATGGCTAGGTAAACATGTTAATGCGCGAGCGTCAGAATATTGTTTTCTTCGTGCTCGACTGGGGCTGCTGCTCTCGACTGCTCGAGCTTAAAAATGGCTCGCGGTCACGACGACGGATTTCGTATACAGCCAGCAGCAGCCAGGTCGTCGACTGATTTTACCCTTTGAATATTATGCTCCAGGGGAGAATATTTCACTTAAAATATAAGCAAAGCTGGCAGCGACAGCGCACGGGCACACACGCGCATATATATATATGTATGCTTTATGATTCTTTGTCGACAATTTTAAGGTCAATTTTTAAAAAGTCGTCGCGTGATCTTTCTTATCTCGGCAGCCGAACATCCTTTCTATTTTGTAGCTGTCGCGTTTCCTCTTTCATTCCACCTGTCTGACGCGTTATCGTCGCCCAAGCCTCTGCGAGCATATAGTTACAAGCAAAGCGTAGCCGCTTCTACGTATAACGTATACGGCGGTGGTACCCACTCACACAACAAACCCATACAGCGCACAGACACCCACGCACACGTATGCAAAAGCTAACTACCAAGCCGAGCGTGTACGATTTGCCGAGTTCTCTCTTTTGCTCTTTCTCTCCCTCTCTCTCTTTCTCTCTTTCTGAACAGTTTACGTCCATTTTCATTTCGATACACGTCTACAACCGAGCCGTCGCCGCCGCGACCTTTTGTTATGTGTGCGCACATATAAGAGAGTCAGACGTTGTGCGCACCAGCAAACCGAGCGAAAATTTATTCGCCGCAGATTACATTTATACCTGTAGCACTTTAACGCGATGCATATTCTTCTTTTTTTCTATTCATTCTATATATTGTGGTTAAGCTCGAAAGCAAATTTCTTATAATACGCAGAGCGCTGATCATGAACTTTATTGAAAGTATGTGCAGAAATGGATATCGATGTGAAATTTCAAACCTATTTTCAAGCTCGATTAGCGCGCTCGTGTATTAGTTTCAAATACGAGTGAACGTTTCGTGTAATTGATCTTTCATTATACATATTATACTTTACTTTACGAGTTTTAAGTTTGCCAAGAAAAGCCCCAGATTATTAATCAATGCGCATATTTCATGGCAAAGATATATAAAGGGCAAAACTTGAAATGTTAACAAGGTTTATTTGAGTAAATTTACCATATGCTGACAAAATGATATTATAAAATAGTATAGCGGAGCCATAAACAGTGAAAGCGAGCGAGCGAGCGATAGCGTCGGAGGAAGAGAAGCTAAGAAGTGAGCGGTATAACGGCGGCAGCGGCGAAGTTGAAGTACGCACGCGGGTATAGAAGGCAGACGGAAGAAGCAAAGAGCTATATGGAGGACGACTCGCACACACACACTCACTCACTCGCACGAGAGAAAGAGAAAGTTGGGCGCTGCTCGCGCGTGCGAGAGATGAAGAAGATTGCAATGGAAATTGGGGGATAAGAGGAGGGAAGGGAGCGATTTTGGGTAGTGTGTGCAGACTTTCCGGAAATGAAGGATCGCGCGCGCACGCCTCCGCACGCCGAGCAGCGAGAAGCGAGCTCGGCTCTAGCTCCGAGCGCCACCGAAGATATATGCACTCGCGGCGTATGTGCTACGTTGACTTATGCTCCTCTATATCCCCGGCTACGGAGGCACACTCCGTATGAGCTTTCAGCACCACCAACCTACATACACGTACGTTCGCGTCTCGTGCACGCATCTTCGCGGCTGTGTTATAGCTTCGTTTGTTTTTGTAAATTACTGCCGTGTACGTGAATCGTGGCCCGTTGGTCTTTTTGACTCCCCCGCGTACGTATATACGTGTGTGTATGCCAGCCGAGGGATCTCGTCTACAGCCACGTGCATGCATATAAACGGAGCAGTGTTTCGCGCCGCGGCGAGATGATCCGCCGATGCTACTGCATGCCCAGCGAAATGTGGGTCGAGAGTTCGCACTATACACTGCGATCGCGTATACACGAGGCTCCAGTAGCATCGGCGGACGAGATAGAGATTCAGCCAAGATGAGATTGCAGGGTAATTAGAAGGGAAACTTTATCGATCGGCAAAAATTCGACTGATTGAACTTCTGCACGCGAATAATGCTACTACGTGCCAGACGCTGCTGGCGCATGCAGTTCCCCAGCAAAACTGCTACTGTGTGTGCAAATTATTTCTAATCGAAATGAAAATACTTGAATCTCAATCGTGCAAATCGAATTTCATTTAACCTCGACTCGGGCTTTTTTACCCGCGCCTTTCTCGCTCGACGCGCGTAATACTTTTCATCCCCCGGTGATGCTTTCCGCACGTGCATTATGCCTCGCGCGCCCGAATCAAATGTTTACGCATGCGAATGATTCCTATTTATTTGTGTTTCGCCAGGCATTTCGCTCATTTTTCATTAAGCTGGTTAAATACTGGGCACCGCACGAATCGATACGTCGCTCTCTTTATATACATATATTACGTGTAAAGTTTTTATGACCGTTGAATTTGTATCCGACGAGTTTGGGATGTGAATTCGCGCGCTATATGTACGTATAATATACAGAGAGCTCGGTGCAAGCTCGCGACCCTTTTGTACGTATCGACAATTTATTTAGTTGAATTAAATGCGCGAGGCAAAAATGCTCATATTCAAAGCGGAATGCGAGCGAGCGAGCAACGAGCTTAATCGAGATTGAGTTGCGTGTTTCACTGTGCTGCTGCTGCTTTATATATCTACATAAATAATGTATATAATCGTTCGCGCGAGCTCCGTTGAAAATCGAGCGACGACGCGAAAAAGCAAAATAGATTCGTTCATCGATGTTTGCTTTTTCTATCGGCATCAACAAATAACTGCATTAGCGCGCGCAGGGGGGCACTGCGAGGGCTGGGGTACAGGTTGAAACGTTCCTCCCTCCGCTGCATTTTGCCGATATTCCATTATAGCGGTTTTACAGGTGTGTGTGTGTTCGTGTGCTAGACGAGTGACAGCTCTACCGGGGCTTGGGATACGTTGAAAAGCACACACGATCGCGTTTCTGGCTTAAGGTGCTACGATGCTGCTACGATGCTTCTGCTGCAGCGGGATACGAAAAGCGCCTTGGCTTTTCGCTTGCTGTGCGCGCGTTGATGTTTACACGCGGCAAACGGCCCCTTTCCCGAGTAATTCATCCTCGTGGTTCTTGCCTGAGAGAGAAGAGAAGAGAAGAGAGAGAGAGAACGGATTGCCTACAGCGTATGTATACGGAAAACATACAAGATCCGTTAAAAGAGACGCTTCTCGTTAGTCAGGCTGAATGGCCTTGCGCCAAGGATATTGTTTGTTTCAAATCCGTGAACATAGCGTCGAGCTTATCATCGGATAAAAGCGAATTTATATTCGTTTGAGTCGTCAGAAGCATTTGCTTTTTGAGTGACATGTGTTTTTCAATTCGTATGCAACGACGCGAACGAGTTGTTCACTCGAAATATGTTCAATAAAGATAACAACGATTAGCGATTGTAATCTGCGTGTACATAGTCGACGAAGCTAAATTTTCGTGTTTTCTTTTTTAACGCAGTAATAAAATAGTTGCTAAAGATCTAAGCACATTAGCGTCGAACAAATAGCAGCTTTATTATTTTCACGCTTCAATTGCGGGTTCGGCGCGCAAAGAGCATTAAAATCCGTTTAAGGTCATCACGGAGCTGAACGAAGCCGTGGAACGACGTTATAGGCATCGCATGCAAGAGTGAAAGTAGGCTCGCGTGAAAAAAAGAACGAAGCGGCGAGTGCAAGATCAAGCTTGTAAATGTGTATTGTATGTGCAGCGCGAGACCGTATACGTGTGGGCAGTACATAAAGAGCAAAGTCGCGCGCGAGTCGAGCGGGGGGGCCTCCTGAGGGGACGGGGGGAGGGGAGGAGAAGCTGCGTCGCGTCTCGGGAGGAGATAAAGTCTGAGATCGGCTCACCATGGTGTCCTTGAGGCGCTCGACCGGCTGGAGCAAGACGGCGGCCGTGGCGGCTCGGTGATGATGCTGGGCAGCGTAGGCCAGATGATGACCGAGAGCCGACTGCGGTTGGGCCGTCGCTGCTAACGCGGCCGTGCAGGTGCAAGCACAGGTGCAGGCCTGTTGCTGCTGCGGATGCTGGTGCGGCTGCTGCTGCTGCTGCTGGTGATGGTGGTGCAGAGCCAACTGCCCGAAAGCCGCCGCGGCGCTGTTGGCTGCCTGGTGGTGGTGGTGCTGGTGGTGGTGCAGCTGCTGGTGCTGCGGCTGCCCTTGGTGATGATGATGGTGCTGCTGGTGCAGCTGGTGCTGGGCGTTGGGGGCAGCAGCCGCGCCGCCGGCCGGCACGAACGAGTACGAGTGAAAATACGTGGTGGTGGCGCGTACCGCGGCCTCGACCAGGGCTGCAGCCGCCACGGCCGGCTCGCACAGCAGCTTGTTACTACTCACGGCCGCCTTGATCCGGCTCGAGGTGCCCCCGCAGTGCTGCTGCTTGTCGACGTAGCCGAGACGGGCTGCAGCGGCGGCGGCGGCGGCGGCGCAGCAGATCCACGCTCGGTTCTGTCCGCTCCCGAGGATGCTTCGCTCTTGATGCTGCTGATTAAACTGCTGCTGATACAGATAGTCTTGCTGCCAGTGGTGCAGACCTCCAGCGAACGCGGCGGATTCGCCTGACCACCACAGTTTGATACGAGCCAACACTCGAGCGCCGACACGGGTATATTATCTTTATGTCAGAACCTTCGAAGGTAAGTGCGGCCCGAGGACGACCGGTTGACTCTGTTGCTCTTGTTGCTGTCCCGCTCGCTCGCTCAAAACATTGACTCGAGTATCACCTTGTATTATGCTTCTCAGAGATTCTTCCCAATTAAAATATTCACGATTCTGGCTTTGATAATTTTCGAGTATTTGCTGCTTATATAGACTTAAAATAGACGTTGATTGTCGCCAGTAAAGATATAGACACTTTTTTAGATGATTGTGCTGAAGATGCAGGTTTACGTTATTATAGCTTACACTTATATATAGATTTTACATATATGATAAAGTTTATATCACGTGGAGATTGATTGTCCGCAGATATGAAGGAGTGTATAGTTCTAAATATGTGTAAAGCTTATATTGACGAGTGACGTAGAGTGAAGATATGATTCTGTTTATATGTAGACGATTGATCGAAGAAAAAATACGTGTAGAGGCTCTGCCGGATCACAAAGAGATTTGTATTGTATATATAAAGTTGATTGTCGGAGTCCTGTTTTTCGTCCTTACTTTTTTTATCGTAAAAAAAGTTCGAAATATCCAGCTGGTATTCTGGGCGCTGTTTATTTTCGAAATCGGTACCCCCGATTCAATATTTGACTTGATTGTCTTGACGCATTTCTTCGGCCGTAGCTACGACGGCCTTTAATTATCTATTATATTATTATATTTAAATATCCTATGTTTACAGACGACTTAGCGATATATCTTATGAGCTAATTCACGCACGCTATTTCACACTTCTGTATTTTCTTTATCAATTCATACGCTTAAATAGGTATTGGTTATAATGAACATCCACTGTGATTTTTTCGCAAGCTCTCTGTCTTTTCTACTCGCAGTTTGTTTTTCAACTTTGATGCTTGTTTTTTATTTTCTGCTGCGTCCGCGACAAATCTGGGGTCCAACCGTGCAGATGCTTAAAGATTCAAAACGTTGTCCTTATTTTCTTGCTGCTTCGGTCAAGTCCGGGGTATTATCGGAAGTGTTGGCCCAGTTAAGATTCAAACTTATTCAGTTGCGGTGGACAAACCAAAAGCTCTGCAGCTTGCTCGATCCTCGTCGCGGTCAATCTCGCTCCGGAAATTCCACTCTCCCAAGATGGTACAGTTTTGGTGACTCGCTCTTCTCGCACCCCTGCTTGGCAGTTGATTTTCCGTCTCTTCTCGCGACGCAGAGGTTGTAGTTGCAGTCGATGCGATGGTACACGTGCACCAGAGTAGCAAGCGGAGCAGCAAGTAGCGGTAGGTGTGAGCGAAAACGAGCTTTGGAGCAGATTACGAGGCACTCGCTCGAGCGGCTTTCGTCCGAGGGAGATACGTGGAGAACTGGCGAGTGGAGGTCGACTTTGGCGGAGAGCAGCAGCAGCAACAGCGGCAGCGAGAGTAGCGGTGCGGAGCACAGGGCGCGAAGGCAGACAGAGATAGACAGACAGACAGACGGACAGACAGAGAAAAGAGGTGACTCGACGAACGACGGTGTAGATAGGTAGTCGGCAAAAAAGTAGTGAGGTACAGAGAGCGAGTACAGAGTACAGACAGGCAGGTAAGTGTGAGGTGATACAGGCAGGGGGGCAGTTGATTGAATCAAGGAGGCGAGAAGAGCGGTGAACGTTGAGAGGTGGAACGGCGGCGACGGCGGCGCGCGCTGACAAGAGCGTCCTACTCGATCGCCAAGCTTGACACAACTGGCGCTCGGCACGGTCTCGTGCAAATATCGCAGCTCCGCTTCGCTCGCTCGCTCTCTGCTCGACTTCAGGCAGCAGCAGCGGCGGCGATGCACGGTATATACGCTGCTACATACATTCGAAAGGGCGCGCGCGCGCAGCAGCGGCGCACAAGCAACATCCGACTATATCGGCGGTGGTGTGCGGCGGCGGTGGCGGCAACGACGGCGTCGGCGTACACAGCAGACCTGCCTCCGATGCACGGCGCACGGTACTCGCTGCACTACACACCGTGGGGCTTTAGCGAGGCTGTTTTCTCTCTGTCTGTCTCGTGCGCGCACACGCGGTGCAGTGCGGAGCGGAGCAGAGCGAGGCTATGCCAGGTACTACTGCTGCAGTCGCCGCTTCTGCTGCGAGCGTCGCCACCGACGCGTTGCACCAGCTATATATAACCTGGCTATAGTGTGCATGTGTACGCTACTGTACCTACACGTTATATAGCGCTCGAGCCGAACTCGCTACATTTGCAGTCCGCGCATCGCGTACATTATATACGCGCGTACATACAGTGTGCAGCCAAGCCGTATGACGAAGGCGGAGTCCGAGTCTGCGCGTCGATCCCGTTTTCGCGAGCGAACGAGAGAGAGAGAACGACGCGTGCACTTCCCCTCTTTCTCTTCGCGCTCCTCGGAGGCCTTCCCTCTCGACTTACTCGACTGGCTCGTCGTCGCTGCTGCTGCTGCTGCTGCTCCCGTGACCATCGCAACTGCACGAGAGAGAGAGAGAGAGAGAGAGAGAGAGACAGAGCGCGCGAGACCTGACCATGAGACAGGAAAAAACTTAGCCAACTTATGCCTTGGCAATATAGTGCTACGCGTGCGACTTATTCAGCTGCGTGTGCTGCTCGTCGTCTAGGTACTACTCTGTAACAGCTCGATTCGCCGCTTCGTTTCATTTTTTTTTCCTTTTTTTTAACTTATAACCGATGCGATTCTACGTCATTCGCTCTTTTTGCACTCGCGCAGTATATAACGAGGTCACGAGGGCCAGTTCGAATGGATATCTCCTATAATACCCAACACCGATGTAAAATCACCGTATTAGCTGCTTTTTCCAGTCATCATTTGCAGCAAAATTAAAACTCATTCCTACATAGCTTCCTCTCTCGCTTGAATTATTTTGTTTTGTACACGGCGTCTTCGTATTTCACCTGTAATGCAGCGCGAATAATTGCCGTCTCTCGACCTGTCTTATCCTCATCTTTATCTGAAACTTCGCTAAAGCTTCTTTCCGAAGGAATTATTTTTTCATATTTACATTATTATAATATTTTACTTTTCCCATAAGTTATTGATAACTTTTGATTCTTAGCCTTGATGTAGCTACACAAAAGGAGTCTTGCAGTTATTAATATTATGAGATAAACGAAGATAAATGAGAAATTTTTGAATAATCCTTTTGTCCTGCCTCGGCTCTGTATAGGATCATCCACGGTGCATCGTATCGATATAACTGACAAAAGAAGTGGAAGGTTAAAACGTACATTTTTTGTATAATAGGACGCAAATAATCAATAAATCTCGATCATCAACTGTTCTTGCCTTGTACATTCGCAGCAGTAAAGGATCAAATTATTAAAAGGAATTTTTAAAAGAAGTATATTAGAATTCAAGCTCAGAAAATCTAATAAAAAGTGTACTTCTTTGAATTTTTTTACTTTTTAATATCATTGCTGGCATTTTCTGCGCCTCATTTCTTTTCCTAATTTTCAGTAGATAAAATGAACGAATTTTGTCGTCTCCAAAATTTGAATAAACATTTATCTGGTCTCGCCGGTACAATAATTGCCGAAACCAAACAGCAGCAAATATCACCGGATCTAATTATTGACCACACGGTCAGGAGGTCAAATTGACTGAAAGTCCCGCGCGCTCATTGTCAGGAGGACAAATTAGCTAACGCATGAGTTTGGCATCAATTTCGGGTGTACGGGGTAAATGCACGCGCGTATAGTACAGAGAACGACACGAACACGTGTGGTGCGCGCGCGCGGGCAAGCGAGCGATCATGGCGATATAAGATCACCTTGGCCAAAACTTATCATGCGGGCGCGCGGGGTTGTGGGTGGAGTATAGTAAGGTAGCTGATTTACGAGCCCGAGTGACTTTGTTCCGCGATTCTCGTTCAATCAAGCCACTGTGTTCTTAAGTCTCGGGAGAGGCTCTGTTACCCCGTGAAACTTACCCCGAATTTACGCAGACACCAAGCTTGTTAATGCGCGAGCTCGAATGAAATATTTGTACTTGGCTGCTTACCTGAAACATGCAAAATATAACTAAATTAAACACCAATGATAAATACCAATCATAAATCATTTATTTTTTGTTTCTTGATAAAAATGTTCCGTTAATACTGTTTCGATGTTTAAATAGTGTGAAAAGCTGACTTTGATAAATAAGCACGTTCTTGATTAATTTTAATAAATTGAAACTCAATTATGCATCATAAAATATTTATCGGATATTTTCGAGTACCTCAAAATACAACGAAGAATTTTTTATTCTGCCTTTATATGAACAAATTTAAGCTTTGAAATGAGGTTTTCATTTAAACAAACGCAAATTTTTTTCATCTTCGCATTTTCAATTTAAATGTTCTTGTTTTTTGAATTTTTGCTTTGCTAGAGATGAGAAAGAAACTTTTAAATAAATTTAAAAGCTTTATTCATACAGATTAGTGGATTAAACTCAATTTTTAACCACGGCGCAGGGGCACAGTAAAATCAGCAAAAAAATGTAAGAAAATCATAACCATTTGTGAATATAAAATAAACCAAATGGAACAATCATCCACATTGGCCTCGGCAACTATATGAACTGGAAAAACTTGGTCAAAAAGTTGTACGGAAAAGTTTTGAAAGTAGTAATTCCGAGCTTATGTTTTAGTCAAGTAACAAAGCTCGTCTCACAGAATATGTAAATGTATCTTCGTGATTGTCGGAGTGAGATAGAAAGAATAAATAAAGTAATATTTTGCGATGAGCGACGCAAGATGATTCATCGTATGAAGGCGAGAATAAATTACACTTCAGCATATTCACACAGGAGTTTATAAATGGTTATTCAGCCAAAAAATTAATATGAAAGTAAACATATATTTTTATGAAAAAGTAGACCCAGAATCTATAAGTTTTTTTTACAAAAATCGCTTGGAATTAAAATGCAGCCTTTAACGATGGTACGCGTCGTAGTATGATCTTCAAACCGGTCACATTTGGTATCAGCTGCAAGCAGAACTTAACATTCTTGTTTACTTGCATACTCGCCATCTAAACCAAGAGCTAAAGGATCTCTCGCGCCGCAGAGTTTAATCCTTGAGCTTTGGTGGGCGATGTGAATCTTCGTATATACTCCTAAAGAGCTACCGAACTTTTGAGTATAAAAATTAGGTTTTTTAAGGCTTCGTACGTCGAGTGTACGATTATTAATTATTCATCGTAAATCAATAATACAAGTGCAGTAATTATTTTCACCCAAATAAGCTCGATCAGGCGAATATAAAAATGAATTAAGCGAATTTTTTAGTCAGTTTGAAAACGAGTCTGGTTGATTTAATGGTTCGATCAGGGCGGCGCGCAGAGTCATTCATGCAAATAGAGCAGCAGACAAAAGACAGAGCGTGCGCGCGCGACAGTATATGCATAAAATTGCTGTATTATATTTTTTCTCTCTTTACAGGTCCGGGAACTTCAATTTTTACTGTTTTCCTGCGACTGTGGTATATTATGCTCTTGATAGGTGCAGAAACGAGGCGCGCGCATGAAATTCAAAAGCGTCGCCGCGCCGCGCACCAGCTGTATCGAAATTCGCATAAATTGTACTAATAATATGGACTTGTCTTCCGTGAATGCGCGTATACATGTACGTATGTATATGTGTGTGTGCGCTATAACGAATGCACACTTAATGATACGATCCGTGCGCGGGGGTCAGCGGGTTAAATATGCTTTGGTAGTTATACGCCTTGGGTTATTATCGAAAGAGCGTACGAGCGGCATTGAAAAGAAGAATATTTTCATGCGCTGCGCTCGTCCATACGTCGCTTTGCTCGCCTGAGCGTGGCGCGGCAAGCTTATCCCTGATTATTATATATGCGTGTTCGCATAATACGGCAAGCGTTGGTTATACTAAATTTATGAACAAATATTTATGGCTGTGGCTGGTGCGCGACTATATGTGCAGCGCATGTGTGTGTGTGTGTGTGTGTGTGTGTATTATGCAGTGCGTGCGGCTGTGTAATGCGCGCGAGCGCGAATTTGATCGATAAAATGAAAATGAATCGAATGATTTTTAATTAGATTTCAGCGAGCTTCGAATTCGACTGTATTCGCGCGCGGTGTTTTGTTGTGCGGCGTACGCGCGGATACATTAGTATAGCTCGGCGCAATTGATTAATTTATTCCGCCTGCGGTTTGATATATAAACAGGGATCGGTGGTCGGAAGTGATTTGCAGCTCACGCTGCTCCAAGAGTATCTATTTTTATTCGTTTTGTTAATTACGCGGTGTTAACAAGGTATCTCTCGTGCAGCTTAAATATCACCTGCAATTCTTTCATTGAATCGCGCGATTTTGTGGTTGCGATCGAGCATTATTAACGTCCAAGCACTCGGAATTTTTATCGTACCTATAGTTTATATAAAAAGAATACTTTGACCAGAAAGGTTGATATTTACCTAAACGATTTTGAGGCATTCTATAACTATTACCGTCACGTTCGTTCGTTGGTAATTCCGAACGGATTCGAGTCAGTTCTCGAAATTATGTATTTTGGAAACTAAATGTACCGTATGAATTCATAAAGTGAACATGTAACAACAGCGCCAGTAACTACTAAATAAGCAGACTAACATCAACGATGGAGCATAACTGAATTTCCGCGCGCGCGCACGCTTACAACTTGTAAATATGTAAGTACATTGTGCAGGAGGGAAAAATAGAAAAAAACTATAGACGCGCTCGTGAGTTTTCGATGAAAATGATTCAATCTCCAAAGCAAACAATAACCCCAAAAAGTCTTTAGCTTGTCTCTCGGTGCAGCATCAATACTATATAGATGCATATATAAAACAACGCAATAGCGAGCAACTTGCGTGGCAGCTCGGCTGGATGCGCAGTTGCGACTAGAGCGCGCGCACAAGAGGGAAGCTCTCCCGGTATACTACTACGTGACTCGCTGTAGTTGCTTTCGATTTAAGGAGGATTTTCTCTCGCGCTCCGAAAGTTTGTCGAAGCAATAGGGGGGTGAGAGGGGGGGGGGGCCAGGACCCGAGTACATGGCACGGTACACACAAACACACGCACGCGGAAAGGCTTCTTCGTCCTGTGCACACAATGGCATATACATCGGAGCTTGCGATGCGCCCGACGAGCGTAGGACAACTATTATATCGTACGTCCGCGCGTGTTATACACGTAAGCTACTGTATGGCTCGGTACATAGCGAACTCTGAGAGGCTGCGCTGCACTTTATTATAACACACACACACAGTTCCATGCCGAGCAGAGAGAGTGTGTGTGTGTGTGTGTGTGTGCGTGACGTTACTAGTAGGGGCCGTAAGATGAGGTGCATGCGAAGCATCATCGCGCGTAGTAGCAGCATGAGTAGCACAACGGCTCGTGTAAATTTTAGTTATACTTCCTCTCCCGCTATGGAGAGAGAGAGAACGAGTAAGAGGGAAAGCGAGAGAGACTAGCCTGTCGTTGGTAATGTGGCCTGATGCATGGCTCCCCAGGCGCGAGCCTGTCTCCTCGTCGTATAACGCTGTGTATATACAGGCGCGCACGGCTGTGTTTACGCTCCAAGTGTAAACCATTGATGAAGCTGAATTGCAACCCCGCGTGCTCGCAGTATTACCGCATAGAAGAGGCCAAGCGGTTGATGCAGCCGGCGATGACGCTCTAGACCCGGGCTAGATCGCGCCCAGCTGCTGCTGATGCTTGCCTCGTCAAGCTCGCCTCTGTGTATGTATACTCGACGCGACCAGTGGCAGCGACAGTAACAGCACACGAGCCCGGCATACTTTGATCGAGAAACGCTTAATGAATTTATGTTGAGTGTGATCGATCGCTCGGACGATCTGTCGAGAGGTCCTCTTACACGTTTTCTTGCAACGCCGACACAGCGCAAAGTTGCCGTGTTGCTGCTCCACTGTGATGCTACTTCTCTGCTTATGATGTTCGGGCCAAGCTCGCAGCGGCTCTAGGCAGCAGCTCTTCAAGTTCACTCAAGCCCTATATAACAGTACTTATATCAAGTTTCCCCTGTCATCCTGCTATGTACTTCTAATACTACTATCTACCTCTGCCCCCCCCCCCCTCCACCTACTTCGCTTCTATAGCTAGGCTATATACCTTCGCAGTTCTCTTTGTACCAGTGTGCAGTGTTTCCACTAGCTATTATGTACTTTCATGATGATCGTTAGCTGCTAATAAATAGAAACCCTTGAACATTTTGTCAGCAAAAATATCTGCTGCTGCTGTTTTTACCCCAAGAGCTACTTTGATTGATAAACGGGAAGAATATCGCGCACTGCTACCAATTCTTACCAGAGGAGATTTGTTCGCGGCCAAAGAAGCAAAAACGTTTGTTCCTTGAGACTGTTTCATTCTTTGACGCAAGAGCTTTTTTAAATGAAAAACTATTCGAATATACTAGATTACTTATGTTTAATTATAACAGCGAGCTAATGCATTCGAGAGCTTACCCTACTAGAAAAAATACAATAGAAACATGAAATTCTGAAATGAGAGGAGAAAACAGCAAAAACGGCAAAAGCTTTTGAGTGTGCTTTTGTAGATAAGAATGATACAAAAACATAGAGTTCGTTTAAAGCTGATAACTCGCATTAAAATTAAAGTTAATGTCATTTGCGAGTTAAATATATTATATTTATTCGCTGTTAATAAAATTTTTCATTAAAAAGTGCATTTATTTAAAAAATGAACAAATGATAAATAACCTTCTGCGTTTACACGTTTGATGTGTGTATACTTCAATTAAAAGTAATGGAATACATATATACTTATAAAAAAATGATGGCCTGAAATGCAAAGCAATTCAGACGCGTAGCCCACGTCCGAAAGTTACTAGTATGGTACAAGCTGCGTAGAAGCTTTTACACTTTTTTCATTGAAAATAATGCCGGAAAAATATTGCATTCGGTTTTTCATAATATCACATATTGAATGCTCAGTTCTTTAATTGAAGTTTAAAAAGTGTTGTGCGTTTTGTAATAGAATATACCAAAAAATTACAAGTTTTTTTCGAAATTGGAATATGGTCTTTGAAAACATTTAATTGTTAAATAATTTGAAATTGGATTCGATATGAAAAATTGAAATGTAACTTTTCTGAGTTTTAATTGTGTAAAAAAAATTATTATTATTTTTTAAGCGTATTATACGTATGGGTAGAGCTAAAGAAACAACTAACTTAGTACGCAGAATAAATAAGTAAATACAACTGCATCGAAAAAAATTATCGCGAAAGTAATCAATCGCGTTGGTATCAAATTACTTTTCAATTCGCTTGGCAAGATCGAGCTGCACAGCAACTGTCATCATCGTCATCATCATTATCGATCATTGTTATGTTTAAAGAAGAAAATAAGTGTACGAAGTATACATACAGAGAGAAATGGCAAGAGAAAAAAAAGGAAAGAAAGGAGTGGGGAGATAGGTTGCACGAGTAAGAGGGTGAGCTTATTCGGTTTTAATCGCCTGGGTGAGAGAGCTCAAACTTGGAAATTATCAAAGGCTTTGCTCGAAAATCACTGCTTACGCTGGCGTTACTGAGGTGAAACTTCGAGAGCTAAAAATCCACTCCGAGAGTGAGAAAGACACTCAATTACTGCTTGTAGCTTCGGCAAAATGGCGACTATACCGGCAAAAACATGCGGATCTGTTTTCTTATAGGCGAATTAATTAACGGCATATAATTAAGCCTATGTATATATTACCATGCTTTGTTAAATATTTGACGGTGAAATAGAAAATCAAAGTAATTAAGAGAAGCTTGAAAATAAATGAGTACATACAAATCGAAAGTCATTATAAAATTTCTTACCAGCTACATTAGCTAAAAAATACAAATCGAGAATTTGGCCGTCAGTTTATCATAAATATTTAGCTTTGACTAGCAGTTTGATCCAGTTAAGTATTACGGTTGAAAAAAATTTCCTTCGCTTATACTTCCGCAGCATTTCCTTAAGAAATTCTGCTATATGAGATAAGCTATCTGACCCAGCGCTGGTTGATCCTTAGTTTATCAAGTTTTTCTCCGATTAACTCCTTTTTTTTACTTATGCAAGAGAAATATTATTCGTTTGATTTGTTCCTGTGACTCACATTGGAGTTGAATCCAATTTTCTTTTAATGTGCGCCCTGTAGAGGTGCGTTTTATCGTGGATGTAATTCTTAATCCCAACTGATGTTCTCGTGAAAAATTTTTATATACCGAAATTTTAACCGACTGTCGTAGAAAATGTGGATAAATTTAGAGCTTTAATACTCGTAAAATACATGATTTTACACAACGCATTAACTAACGCATATTTAATATTACGTTCATTAAAATTTTACACTGCTAGCTAACTGCTATCGCGTAGTTATTTTGGAAAATTAATGATTTCGAAAAGATTAACATATATGTTTTAACATGTCCTGAACGAACGATTGGAAACGATAAAGTTTATCTTGCACCCTAAAACTTTTGATAAAATTGTTCTCTTTTTCTTTTATTACGAGAGGAATTTCGTAATTTATATTTCAATTAAAAAAAAATCGACTACACCCAACTTGGAGCACCATGATTCTTACTGAGTGACCGTGTCGAATAAAATTTTCTATGGCATGAAAGGTGGACTATGCGTTGTGGGGGACAAAAAAATAACGGTTTACATGGAGCTTGATTTTATTTTTGATAGCCAATATAAAACTGGTCTGCGTAGATTTTTGGAGATAAATCGGAAGAAAAATTCAATATAACCCGGACTCTTTCCAAGCGCGTTCATTCGCGCAAGTTGGCAGTCGGCATGCGTGCAAAACCTTCCTTTTTTTTTGGTTGAAAAATTTGTTTGAACGCGTATGACGAGAGACTGACACTTGGTTTATTATTCGGTATCGCACGGGTCATGTAGATAAAATCTAGGGTATATCACGTTTTTTTTTCTATTTTCCCACCCCCCGGTGGTATCAATGTTTTATTTCAGTCCAAAGTTCTGGTTTATCGATAATCAATCGATAATACATTTAGCGGATGCCTCGCTGAGCATCTAGATATAGGCGCATGTACACGTTAGTGCAGTACTTGGGCGAAATTATGCATAACCGATATGATTGGCCATTTGGAGTAGCTCGCTGATTATTCATTAGCGCATTCAATTAAGCAGATGCTGGAAACGAGTACCGATCTTGAGGTGACTTTTTGTTAGCGATCCTGCGTCTACCACGGCAACAGTCACTAAAATAGAACAGCGACGTGTGCACATACACACGAATATACAGGAGCGAGCACGCGTGTAGCAGGGGCCGATCGAATTACGGACAATTATATAGCAGATAACTGGATTGTTTGTCTCGAGTAAACGAAATTAGAGGCTACAGCACCACCTCGGCCAAAGCTCACCACACTCGCGAAGGTAAACTCATCGCGTATACAGCCCCTGCTGCTGTTGCTGCTGCTGCTGTTGGTGCATGCCGTCTAGTATAGCGTGGCCCGCACTTTGTCCGATTACGTAATGCCGTATACTCGTATATATACGTATACGCGTTTGTGAGCGCGCGTGTTCGACACTGCACCGATACTCTGTCAGATTACTCTCCTATAAACACACTGCGCCGTGCCGAATAGCTCGCATAAATGTGTGTGGCCTGCTGCGTGCATGTGCTCCTGCACACCCTGTGTGCGCGCGTAAAGCATTTGTTTTGACTTTGATACACATCAAACTTTGAAATGCATGTAATGCGGCCCTGCAGCAACAATCCATTTTTTATGAAGCGCGTGAATCAAGCTCTCGCCCGCGTAAATGATACTTTCTCGCTTCTCTCGATTCTCTCCCCTCGTTTGATCGCATTGTTCGCGCTGTAGTTTCGAAAATTCAATCAAGCTATTATTTTCCCGAAAAAATAAATATATTAGCGCTCTACGAGCGACACGTGTAAGGTATAAAGAAAAATAGTTTTTTACGGGACGTCTGATTAATTTAATTTAAAAAAGGATTAATTTGCTTTATATAATAGAGATGTACGCCGAGAGTGGTAATGCAACTTTAATAGAGATAGGTCCAGTTGTACGCTCTATTGTGATAAACTATAATCGCTCTTCCTGCTGATATCAAACGGCATGGGAAATGAACACAAGCTAAGTAACATTCAATTATTATTGTCATTATTATAATTCTGCAATTATAAATACTTGTCTGTATGAGTAACCAAATGAAAGCTACAAATATTCTCAAAACAATCGAACAAACAAAGCTACATTTTAACCCATTAACGCGCAAAAGTGCAATTTTGTGCATGAATTTTCCGTTGGAAAAAAATTATAGATAAAGTTAAAATATTTTCTTGAAAATCCATACCCAGGGGTTTTTGGGTATGCTCTTTCAGTATCCAATGCATATTATTTTGCCATTAAAAACAAAAAACGTGATTTTTTGACTCAAAATTTTTTTTCAAAGTCGATTTTCTACCTTGCCTTGCCTTCGGAGGGTTCCCATAATACCAGAAATCGTGCACTTTTTCTCTGAACCTTTGAAAAATGCGCTGCCGCGATTTTTATCTTGCCCCTATATTTCTAAAATGGCGAATTTATACCGGGCAGTGGTATAAAAATTCACTCATTTTTTACTCAGAACCTATTTTACATGCGCTAAATATGAACTCAAAAGTACAATTTGGAGTGTAAAAACTTATTTGAAATCGTTTAGAAAATACGTGTGATTTTTTTCAGAATTTTTCAGACCACTTTGAAAATTTTGCAAAATACGACCATTTCCCGGCCTGCCGAAAAAATCTAAAATGTTCCAAAAAAATCTGAAAAATTCTGAAAAAAATTATTAAAAAATTCTAAAAAAAATTCACATGTATTCTTTGAACAAATTTGAACACTTTTCATTGTATGACTTTCTTTTATAAAGTCAATAATTTACAAATAAAAAATAAGGCAGTTTTCATATCGCTGCTCGGTATAAATTAGCCATTTTAGAAATATAGGGGCTAGATAAAAATCGTGGCAGCGCATTTTTCAAAGGTTCAGAGAAAAAGTGCACGATTTCTGGTGTTATGGGAACCCTCCGAAGGCAAGGCAAGGTAGAAAATCGACTTTGAAAAAAAATTTTGAGTCAAAAAATCACGTTTTTTGTTTTTAATGGCAAAATAAACGATGATAATGTTTATTTATCGCAAAAATAACACCGGATACTGAAAGAGCATACCCAAAAACCCCTGGGTATGGATTTTCAAGAAAATATTTTAACTTTTTTTATAATTTTTTTACAACGGAAAATTCATGCACAAAATTGCACTTTTGCGCGTTAATGGGTTAAACATTTTCTTTCAATTCTTGTTTTTTTTTTGTTTTATTATTCAAATAAAAAATGTTTGACGACGTGATAGTATTTTAATGATGAATGATATGATTGGCACGAAAATAAAATAATTGTTTTAAATATCATATTTATGAAATATACGATGTTTATGATAAAACCAATTATTTGACTGAATTTACGAATATATATTTTAAAATAATATCTTTCATTTGCAAACATGTTCTTTTCCTGACATTTTATTATCACAACTATATCCGATTTCAGTGAACTATTGTGGCTGCGCATGTTCGTAATATTTATCAATATGCAATTATAAACATATAAGATGTTATATGAGTGTGCCTTTAATTAACACGTTCCAAGCCAAGGACTGTATGAAACGCAGTGAATATTGCTTTACGAGCTAAGAGCATCTTCATGCATTAAAGACTATTTTAGGTATCGAGTTAGGTATGCATCGAACATCATAAAGGTTGTTTTCTATCCCAAGAGACACTTCAAGTGCATCATACCAAATTTTCAAACAAATTTGTAAATAATTAAACGAATTTTGGCTATTTTACACCAAGTTATTAGGTGCAATATTTTTAAAATGATAACAAAATAGTGTATTTTACACATAGGGAGTGAAAAGCTGAAAAATTTCTTTCGCTATACTTGGGTAAAAATACAGTTTTTTTTAATCGTCCAGCCTAAAATAATAATTAAATTTACATTAATAGATGAAAATAGCAATAATTTATAGATCTTACATCTTCTTGTATCCTCAGCAAGGGTTTGCCACTTTCGGGAGCAACTTACTTGCGGCATAGCCATCTTGCGATCGATGGTCTAAGCTTCTCAATGTAGTGTTGAATGTATAATATGTATCAATGTAGTGTAGTTATCAATGCTTCCGTCAAAATAGCAAAAATTGCAGTTGAGTGTGTTATTAAAGGAATGTTTGAAGGAGAAAGCAGTGATCACTTTAGAAAAATCGTTAAAGTGTATGGTTATAAACTTTAACTTAATAGTAATTTTATCATTATTCAAGCTGGATAAATTCTGACTCTGTCTCTAAGAAGTCTCTAAGAAGAATATCGCGCTCATTTGCTTATTTTTTATGAACAAGCCCTGCTACGAAACTTCCTAAAAGAAGTTTTATTTTGCTACATTTTTGTAAATAATTAAAGTAAGACACAATTCATTAATGACATGTTCCTGAAAATTGTTTAAAATCTCAGATTCCGGAAACATTGTTGGTGATGGAAAAATAAAAAAAATGCTTATGATTTTCATATATTCCATATCGGTTTAAACCCAACACATTCGATTTTGGTAGCTAGTTCCAATGTTTGTCCATTGGGCGGCTCACAAATGCGTCCGTTTTATCATTGCCCCACGTTATAATGTTGAAAGCCACCAGCACGTGTAATACAATGTCATATGTACAGCCGAGCGAGCATTAAAACTTTTCCATTAGGTTGTAATGCGAATTGGAACGCGTCGCCCCGTGCGCGCATATACGATATTAGGTCGCGGAGGCACGTGCCGCCCCGCGCACTAAAATCACACGGCGTAGGGTCTCAATTTCCCATTTTGCGGCCGATTCATTTTGCAATGTCGCGCGCGAGCTCGCTCCACTATTATAGTGGCCCTCGTAAATGCCGATTGAACTGCCGCCTCACTGCTGCTGCTGCTACTACCGCGTATGTGTAGCAGAATATACCGTACACACTGGCCTCGCTCGGTTGCAGCGTTGGGGCGTATTCGACGATGAAACGTATACGTTGCTGTGTTTTCGAGTGAGAAAAATAATAGCTACACACTGACGAGCTTTTACAAGCAGGGGCGTCGATAAGATTTTTCTACGACTCCCTGCGTATATCGTCCTGTGGAATTTCCTGTTCGGCCGTCGAAATGATTTTAAAAAGGCGGACATTTTTTTGTTTGTCTCGCAAGTGTAAACAGTTGAGTCACATACGCCAAAAAGCTCGTGTATCTTTTTTATCTGCATTCAATAGGTACAACCGCATTGTCTTTGAAGGAAGCCTTAGCATGTACGCAGCAGACAATGAAAATGGCAGAACAGTGAACTGTGCGAAGCTGCGCCGCTGTAGGCGATATAATGGCTTTCGTATACGACGAGACAAGCCCAACATAAGTATCGCACGGCCGAGATGTAATCGGCCAGTTTATTTCCTTGACTCCGCACTGTCGAATCTTTGTTCGAAAGCTTCGCGTAAGGTTATTAAATTGCCGCTTGGCAAACCTATACGCAAGCTTATCGAGCCGAGCGCGAAGCCAAATGTCAGATCGACTGGTCGCGTATATTTCGACTGCATACAGACTGTCGTACAATAGATAATAATCATTTCGAGATATGCTCGAAAAAGTCGTCACGAAATTCAAAAAATACCTGCTAAAGCTCAAATAGAAGAGCATGCAAAAAATACGGTAGAAATTCACGGCACCACGTAGTCGATACTCGAATCGGCCTGCCAAGTCCTTTGACCCGCACTGCGTACTTATGCGCCGCACATATCGATGTCGATAAGTAGATTCGTATAAATGTGCGCAAAACTTGTATCGGCATGTGCGCGCGGCGTTAGCCTCTGGCGACGCTCGCGCTTATATCGTCGGCACATGCATGCAGCAGCTCTAAGTGCAACGGAAGACTCCCTAGGATACTCTTATTTTCCAGGTGTTCGCGCGAATACGCTCTACACGTTGGCTCTTTTCCCTTTTCCTCCCGCTTACCTCTCTCTCCGTCTCTCTGGGCTCTCTACAATACGCATTATACTTTTCAGTTAGTTTCACACTCTTTCTCTCTCTCTTCCTTTCCCTGTACGCGTGATAAAAGCTCTCGCACAATCGGAAAATAGAAAATGGCAAAAAGAGCCTGAAAAAACATATACGTATATATACGTATGCGCACGTCGTGCATATTGTACGCGTATGCTTTTATTTTAAGTCACTTTTTTCGAGAGCATTCGGGGCGATGTTCAATATATACAGCCACGTACCAGAATCATCTATTCCATTTATATTTATATGCATGTGCAGCGACGAAATAGAATGATGGTTATGGTATTTTATGTTTCACAAAAGCCCAATACGATATAGTTCAGTTGTGCGTACGGAGCTATTCAAAGTTCTTACTCGATGAAACGAATGGACAGTTCAACGGCAGGACTTGATACATCAATGTAATTACCTTTAATCTTTGTTTCAAGTCGAAGTAAATTGTAATAGTTCTACAGCTTTTCATTTACAATTCAAAAAAGTTGGGTACATTCCAAAAGGACCACCAGTTATACTATATGTTCCTGTGGCACCCGTCTGACTGCACATTGTAATGTACTACTTACATTCACCACCGCGCGTACGCATTACAGACAATTATTGTTTCAACAACATATTTAATTACTGCAGCCGTATAAATGAGGTGCATAATACGATACATGTATTCAAGTTTGAGCCGCGGTGGAAAATTCTATACATTATATTTTGAATATGATAGAGTGTGTGCGGATCATTATTATTCGGCTATACGAGTGGTTGCATACGGCAAAGCTCTTAAAATATCTATGACTGTATACACACTTGTCGTCGTCGTGACTCGCGCGTTCCACTCACGTATTTTCTATCCGAAATTTCGAGAGGCTAGCCGTGCGCGAGCCTCTGTTTCTCTCTCTCTCTCTCCCTCTCTTTCCCACCCCCCGAGGCACGCATGCTCGACGTACTACTCCAGTTGGAGGTTATCAAAGCACCTCTGGCAGCACTGCACGGAATGATTATACTTGTCGAGCGTAAGCGTGGCTCATCGCTGGGAATCAATCGAATTTCAATTATTTGCCCTTTGCGAACGTTAAATCAAAGTCCTCGTCATCGAGATATCAGTAGCAACGCGGGGCCGCCTATATATATGTGTGTGTGTGCCCGCGTTATACGTGCAAGGCACCAGGCTGACCCCCGTGCACCTCGGTGCATTACGCGTACATATAACTATATATTCAATATAAATGCACACGCATACGCACGGCTCGGGACAAATAGCGCAGTTATCGCTAAGTATGCATAAACGTTCTCTGCAGCCCGTATATATACATTGACGTACACTCAGGATTTTCAGATGACACTTCAATTATCAGTCAGCGATATACACATTAATCAGCTCATCGAACCTGCACCGAGCAATGGCAGTATAGCGAGCATCAGTTGCAGTAGCAGCAGCAGCAGAGAGAGACTGCCACTATATATACTGTATCTCGAAATGCGTTTCCATTTTCTACCTACGAGTGTCACATAAGCGACAATCAATAGTGAAAAAGCTAAATTACCGATCGCGCAGCGAATTCGCTATACCGAATAATAGGAATAAACTTGCTATTGATGTTGCGCCGCCTCTATGTGGGACGCACGCACGATCGGCTATCTCTCTCTCTCTCTCTCTCTTTCGGTCTGTTTGTATGCGGGACATGTACGCATGGATTAAATCGAAAATTTGGCCGTTAAAATAGATTATTATTTACCGCGCGGGTCAGGTTCAGAGAGCCATTGTCTTGGCATTAATTTGCATAAAGAGGCCATGTAGCCGCACAGTTAGCGCTTTGTACGGCCGCTGGCTGGACGATGAAAAATGAAGCCTCGGTAAAAGAGTCGTAGAAACGTATGCGCGTCGCGAGACAGGATTTCGGGGGGGACAGTGGATAGGGTCACCCGACGGCAGCGGTGGCGACGGCGAAACTGGGCTATGTTTGTATACCGTACAACGAGGCAAAGTTCAAGTGCTGGGCGAGAAAGAGAGAGACAGAGAGAAAAGCAAGAATGTACTATGTGTCTTGCGTCTGGCCAAAGACAATCTTATTAATTGCACTAGGTGAAGAGGAGGTGAGCACTTTCGCTAATGAGGACATTACGTTCCATCTGCCTCATCTGCCCCTCTCGGCCCCTTGCCCCCTTCTTGCCCCCTTTGCCGCTTTCTCTATCTCTTGCTAAACTGAATCGCTCTGATTGAAAGCACAAACGGCCAGCTAGCGCTATATCTACGAAACGCCACCGCAAGGACTGCTTTATCTATTACTTCATCCTCTTACGTCGCTGTGTACTGCAACGCTATATCTCTTTCTCTCTCTTGCTCTCTCTCTCTCTTTCTCTACGGTCTACATCTCGTCGTTCTGTCCCTTCGCTCACACCGCAGCTTAAAATCTACATTTTACTCAAGCTCAAATGACAGAACTTCATTTTTGCTAAAAAGCTCTTTTGCGCCTTGGGTACGAGAGAACACGCCTCACGATTGCGACAAAAAAGCGAAAAAATAAAATAAAATTAAACTCGCTGCCACTACTTTTTAAACTGAAGGCACTCATTTGCGATTAACGCGAGGCAGTCGAGCTTGCAAACTTCGTGTACTAATGAATTTCAATCGGAACTTCAAATACTTGTCGTATATAATATACGTTTGCCAGTCAATTTGTAATATAGTTTTGGGAAGAAGGAATCGAGAGTTCCGATACGCCTAGGAGCGATATTGAGTTCGTGATTGAATGATAATACAACGATAACACATTCGCATAGAAACTATAGTATATATGGTTGATTCTCTGTGCAATTGAATAGTCGAAAATTCTTTTTTCTACTTGCGTGAAAAAACAATTTTGATATCACACGTACCCTTTAATTTCATTGAAAATAGGACAGTTTAAAACCCTTTTAGAGGCCCAAAGTTTGTGTTTTTCCGAAATTTAGGGTCATTGTTAATTTTAAAAAAATTTGCAACTCAGCCATAATTGGCTTTGGGAACAAAGTACTAGAGAACTTTTTTGTCGGAAATTGTTTAACGTTTTAGAAAAAAATACTCCAAAAGAGTCTAAGCACTTTATGAGCTTGATAAAGAGAAACATACAAGTTAAAGTCTAATCGAGTTTAATTTGGACTTTCATCATCCAAAAATTTACAAAGCTTCTTTAGAATGTCAACAGATACTCCCTCAAAATTTTTTAATGGTCATTCGAGTCAAAAGGCTAAGAAAAATACGGGAGTATCGAACAACGCGCAAAAAACGTTTAAAAAAGACTATTTTCTGCTATTTCGGGCTTTTCCATTTCCGAGGAGGAGATGCTGTTTATTTCGAGAGCATCGTTTAACTCAAAAAAGTTTATGCAAGTCAAGGAACTCGTTACTATGATACCGAGGTAAAATTTTCGAATTCGCAGAAACCCAAGGAGGGCAAATGCCAATAAATATTTACTGTGGAGGCGGAGCAGAGGTGAAGAGATTGGATTTTGTGACAATTATTCGATTTGAACGAAACATGACAGGTAAAATGAACAAATATTTAAAAAATGTTACCACTCTAAAAACAAAGGAGAGGTGAAAGTAGTTTTTTCCTGGCGGCTATATGATAGTATAGATGCATGGATGCAATGGCAATAGTTGCTCTGTTGACTGGCAACATCAAAGCTTTTGCCGGCATATTTCATTAATATACATGGTGGATGCGTGCGTATATGGATTAGCTAGCAACAGCCTCGTAATGTAGTTCGTCAAATATCAGTGCGCCTGCTCCGTACTTCACTCAATTAAGCAATCAATTTTCGAATGTTGATATTGCTCTCGATTTTGGTACAGCTTCATGACAATAGCAAACTATCGCACCGTTACGTTTTCTTCGAAGTCGCCTAACTCTCTCTCTCTCTCTCTCTCTCTCTCTCTCTCTGGCAAGTAAAAAAGACGCGAGGATGAAATTTGTCATGCTCAGAGTTTGTGAGTCCTAATTTCCATCGACGAGTGCGCGACCGGCAGCGCTAGCAGCAGCAGCAGAAACAGAAGCTCAATTCTTTCCCATTTTCATGGAAATCGTAAATCGCGCTCAGCTGGGCACTCTAGGCAGCAACGGAGCAGCGAAAGCAGAGATAAAGAGTCTCTTTGGGGTGGCGTAGTAGCCGCGTAATTAAAAGGCTGCTGCATGCGCATTTGAAACGAGTCCAGTTGTAAACTCACGCACACGAGCCTGCTCGAATGTACGTATAGCAGCAGCACGCGGCCATTTTCGCGCCGCCGGCCTATATGCTCCTTTTCTTGGTTAACGGCTAAAAAGCAGAAAGTAAAAACAACAACAACAGCAGCAGCAAGCTCAGAGTCGACATCGCCCTGTACAATGGTTATTGTTTGTTACCGGCGCGGGCTCGAGAGCTTCAGCGTTAACTAGCCTAATAAAATAAGCAAACGGCTATTTTTGCCCCATCTCCTTCCGAAGAGCTGCTCGCGTCGAGCCTCCAGCTCTCCTACCGCTCGATTATGGCCGTGTAGTATGTTTTTTCGCGTTATTCCGAGTTGGGCGTTTCCTTTTGAATTAACGATGAAAAAAGAGCTATATTGAAGTTGTGATTCGCAATTAAGAGGAGCGCGTGCGTGCGTGTGTCTGGCTATAATATGCGCCCGCTCTCTTTCTCTGCGGACGCACGGGTGCTGCTGCTCGCCTGCACCACCACACCGTCGCAGCCACTGTACGCAGTGCACGCGCGTTATTTTCTTTTTTCTCTCTTTTACTTTTTCTGTTTATATATGATACACGTACAGTGCGGCGCGTATACATGAGCTTGGACGCTGGAAAATGGAAAAAGATCGGGGCCACGCAATAGCAGCAGCGTACGCAGCGAGAGCTAGAGGAAAAGTGAGCGTTGCTAACCGTTCGGAAACAACAAGTTTCGAGGGCTTTTTATTGTCAGCTGCCGTACGGCAAGCTTCGGCAAAAAGTACAAATGTTTGTTTTCATTGTTTTGAATGAACGTATGCATTTCAATGATGATGTAGCTCTCTCTCTCTCTCTCTTTCTCTCTCCTTCTTCACAACTATATATGTATCGCAGTACAGTATTTTACCCAGAGCTCTCTATAGTATCGTAGGGATCGAGGTGTGCTGTATACATATATGAGCAGCCGCGCCACGGCTGGTATAAAGCTTGTTTTTATTTTGTGTGATTTTATATGTGCAGATATATAAATTTTATTTTCACGTTATAGCGTTTCTCGTCTCGCTGTTCTTTTTCCGAGCTGCTTCCAGTGCGGATTGGTCAGCTCGCTTATACTGAAAAAACAGCCAATGAGCGGCATTTAAAATTCAGCTCCGTCCTAGCTCGTGCTCGTTCAGCAGCGGCCGGGGTAATAATCCAGATTTCGAAATCGATGTAATTCAATCGTTGCTCCGCTAATATACAGACATAAAATTTAGACATAAAAATAAAATGAAAGCTCCGTTGTTATTATACCTCGGACGTTAAGCTTAGGGCAAACTGCCTAGGCACACTTAGAAGCTGTACTTCGGTACAGATACTGCGAAACTGGCAGTGCGGAATTATTCGGAAAAATGGGAGGCGTTTATCGAGCTAATTGTTATAGTTCGACGCCGGTGCAGCGATACGCTCGAGTGAAAGAATTTCGTTTTATGTCGATAGGACTAGTCAAACTTGCAAAACGGCAGCAAATTAAGCCGGGGAGAATCATTGGGGTATTCGCAATTTAGGCAGTGACTACGAACGATAACGAGCTAATTTGGCGAATTATAGTTTTTACAAGCAGAGCCCTTGTGCATAATTAGATTCTGACTGAATTCACGAAAGAAAATTAAATAATTTGTTTCATTCGATCGGTGAAAAAAGTCGTGAATAATGATGAAATTGAGAAAGGAAATATTCATCATTTCAGTCGCAGTTTATCAAACGATGTCATTTTAATATTCAAATCAAAACAAAACAGAGCATGGCAATGATTTAAATGCGCGAAGAAAAATGACGTTATGCAAAAACGCGCGGGAACGATGAAGAAGAATATAATATAACAGCCAAGTAGAAGATCGACAAGGTGACAAGAGCCCCGTATACGTGTATAATAAGAGATTGGCGGCGCAGTCAATGTTTATAAACCGAATATTATTGAGATATATACTTATATACGTTCCAGTGTGGGTGTATGTGTGTATCATGAAAACATGGCGAAGCATTTGACAGTGAGCGATGAGGCTGGAGCTACTGTGCCGCCCGTATACACCTGCCTTGGGAGTCGATTTTCTATTAAACGCCGATTTATTTATGGAATATTCAATGACGGAAGCAATAGAAGCTCGGCGCGCTCGCTGGATCGTGGAAAATTCAAATAAGGCTAAGCGCAACAGCGTGAGCAGCTCCGCGGCAACGGGAGGAGGAGCATTTTTCGCACCTTCCAAACGTGCCCCGTCAAAGTCCTCCTTCGCATTATCAGCGCGCAGAGAGATACTCTCGCTATATTCATAGAGGTACTTTGCAGATTTGGCACACCTCGGCATTGTAGTAGATGTGTCGCGGATCGAGGTGTTTTTAAATTGAAATTTCTGATGATCCTCTCCGTCAAGCGGCGCCGCGTTTATTTATTCAGCTGGAGCGTACGCGGGTCTTGTAATTCCGATCGAATGAAAACATAGAGGCGCGCGCAGGTATGCAGCGCTTGTTTTGCGTGGCGTGCAAAACGAGAGATAATCCTGGGGGCATTATTGGTCAATAGGCCATCGTTTTGGTCATGTTCGTGCAGCACTAGCCTCGTGTCTCCGCGGCTCGAAACGTCCATTCTGACTACGTGAAAAGCGTCGAAAAGCAGCAGCATCGGTAAAGTGGCGACGCGACGGCGTGATCAGCGACGACGACTGCAATAAAGCTTTATCCAAATTCGCTGCGCTCGCGCGCGAGCGACGTCGAAAGCTCGGGCTGCGGAAGGCGTTACATGTCTATTCCTAATTCCTCTGTTTGCGTATGCAAACGAAGCCACGGGGACTCTAACTGTATAGCGCCCAGAGGGGGGAGCTCCGAAAGATCTCGCGTGCGCGCGCGGGCAAAGCCAGCGAGTTTCTCTCCCTCTATATCTGCGTTTATACGCATCCATCTGTGCACGTGTGTGGGGGTGTTGTTTCGATGTAACGTACGTGTGAGCTTTCGTTGTGTCTGTATATATATTTGAGTGTCTACGGGTGCCTATATTTGCTCTTCTTGTCCGTTGTGAGTATCTGCGGGATGCATGCATTACCGCACCTCTAAATGTGCTGCCTGCCTGCCTGCCTGCTGTATCTATATGTATATCGTATGTGCGCTGCTCTGCTAAAGATGTCCTCTGTACTTGTATTCATACGTGGATCTGCATATATGTGCCTGTGTGCGGGTGGGTTTGTAACTACATCTGCATGCGCATCGCTTATATACGTATATTTCAGACAGCCATCGATAAATTTGCTCTAATAGTGAGTTGAATTTCACCGAGTATGAATTACCCCATTGATCACAGATTTCATCTGGTCGATCTGCCCGAATAATTTCTGCCCCGGCTATTTACGTAACAAACTTGAAGTTTAATTGATATTCATTGCGTTATATGAGTTGAGCGCGCAGGCATGAACAGCTCTTGCATGCAGTCGATGCTCTAACTCGATGACAAAGGTATCATGGTGGGGATCAAGTTACTCGATCAATGTTGATAAATAAATGAGACTGGCGTTTAGAGAATAGCCAAGTTCGCGTTGGAAAATATTTAGAAGCAAAAAAAAAAAAAAGATAACTGAAATGAGCCTCTGCTCGACCATGAAATTGCTGTTTTCTTCAAACGCCAAGTATCTATCGTCACGCACGTATAGTTGCGCGTGATCAAGACGAGCGTGTGGATGGCCTGTCGTGAATATTACATGACTCTCGTAGTTGTCTGCACGTAGATCGACTCATTTATATTTTGAATAAAGCAATTACGACACTATTTCGTGCCAGCTCTAGATTTACATTTTTTCATTTTTTATTTACAAAGAAATTTTAAAAAAATTGACTAAATCCGTGGATCTCGTGGTCAATCGCGAAATTTTACGCATATCATAGGGCTAACGCGTGCGTTACGTGATTGCGAAACGCACGCGCAAAAGTAGCAACTAGAAGCGACGAAAAGAGAAAAGTTTTGCACTTGGCATTGTTGTGTATTGAAATTAAAGCAATACATTATAAAGCGCAGGAGCGGAGGAGCTTGATATTATTCAACTTTTTGTTTCGTGTGCCTGGGTTACTTTCACAGCGCGAGAGAATATAAGGCAAGATGGATAGACGCGAGCCGCGCGTTGGAAGAACGAGGAAGCCCAACAGCCGAGTCTTAAGATTACACGGAATTTTCAGTCTCTTTCATAATATAGAAAAAAAAGAAAGAGTGTTAAAAAAGTTTTCCACCCCACACACCCCGTGTGATAGTGTCTTTTCTAACGCCGCTCGCGCGGCCGCGTATAGCGCCAAGGATCTTTTTAATTATCGGCTGAGAAAACCATTGAGCCTTTAATTGCCTTTCCCCGAGTTCACTGAAAGCATGTCGTTCAGCAGCACCTTTTACCCATAGTTCGCGAGTCATACGACTGTTGCTGCTTGTTTTTTTTTTGTTTTTTATTCTTTTATTTACAGCGTGGGAAGAGGGCCACGAGAATGAACGACTCGTGGATCGTTAATTCCGCCAACCACCTCTCCTAGCGGCATAGTAACTTTTTCAAAAATTCATAATATCGGACATTATACGTTGAAGGATGAAATAAAATTACACTCAAAGGTTGTTTTAATCGAAAAAACTTTTGCCGTCAAAATTAATTTTGAAGGAAAAATTCATTGCTCGATTCGATTCGTTTTTTGTTCTAAAATGAGCAATGTCGAGTACGTATGTAATAATAGAAATATGAAAATGGAATTTAAAAAATTTCAACGAAATATTCCAACCCCAGATATGGACGCAATAAGTGTACAGACATTTTTATTAAACGTACTATCGTACGTTTTTGTAGTTTTAAATTTAAATTTCAGATGTGACAGCATACTATTTTTTACCCAATTTCGTATCTTAAAATATCGCAAACATTTTTCACTTTTGTCCGTTCGCCGTACTTAAATAAAGTAATGTATATTAATGAATTAAATGCATCAATTTCTTTCTCAATTTTAATCGATGCTGATTTACGTTTAAAATTCCAAACAGAACTGTAGCTCGAATACCGACGAGAATATAAGTACACAAACAATAAGCTCTTTAGCGTCGGTGTCACGCGAAACGATAGGAAAATTATCATTCGAGCCTCGTTGCATTTATCAAGACTTTATGGCTTATAGCGAATGGAAATAAAAGTGCGCGGGTGGGGTTAATGTCCCAAAGTCGCGCGCGCGCATATACGGCGCATCAAGAACCGCCCGGAATGTGCCGACAATGAGCCATATATCGCCCATAATTTCAGTGACGAATTAACTATATATATACTCATCATACATATTTCCAGATACACGCGGATTTAAAATAGACGTACGCGAGAGGCAGTGGCGGCGGCGGCGGCGGCTGAGCACACGCAGGCATGCGCGCATGTTATATCAAGCAGCGCGACTAATATTCTCGCACAAATATTTACGGAAGAATTTTAATTAATACCTCGGTGCCATGCAGAGAGAAGAGCAGTTGGTTAAAGGGTAGTAGTGGTAGCAGTAGTAGCGCCTGCGCCGCGAGCAAAAAATTCACCGCACCACACTGGCGCGCACAAGCGGCCTTCTCACTCTCTCTCTTTCTCTCTCTCTTCTATAAACGAAATAAGTAAAACCACAAGAGAGAAGTGCAGCGGATATGCTACACTACGTTTATACGGCGTGCTTATAATGTTTCTTCTTTTCGCAAAAATAAAACTGCGTGCAGTTGCGAGAAGAAATTGCGGCGCGTAGATTAATCGTTTGGGTAAAATAAGCCATTAATATCGATTGTTGTCCCTTTCTATTTATTTGTTTAAGGTAATATTTGTGGAAAAATATCGCGGAAAAAAATAAAGCACACGGGCAAAGCAGAAAAATTGCGCATTATATTTCTAGAAATACATCAGAGGCAAGCTGGGCTGCATGATTGCTGCGATTGAAAAACAAAACCTATGATAACTTGCAGTTCAAACAAAGCTTTATGATATATATATTTACAAATGTACGAGATGAGAATTTCGTTCTCAATCTCGAAGAGACTTGCTCACCCAAGAGAAAATCGACAGAAAAATATCGAGTCACGGTAAATAACATTGAAGAAAACAGAGAAATACATGTATATAGTGTATACGGCGAGCGGGGGAGGAAGAGAAATGGCGAACATCGTGCTGAAAAATCCGTAGCCGTTGCGAGTTCTTCAATCAACAAATTAAAAGTAAATAAATATAAACGAGGGGCATTGAACTTTTTTTATCGTTCTGCAATTTTTCTTCGACGGTAAGCAAATGTTTTAATGTATAGTATACGAGCATCAGGGGGTGCGGTCATATCTTTTGGGGGCAAAAATGAACGGCCGGTGACGGCGCTTTACGATTTATCATAAGTTTACCTTTATTCCGAGAGTTGGTGCCAACATTCCATAATCATGGAGAGTAGGAAGCATAACGGGGGGAAGATTAGCCATCATCATCTTGCCTTCTTCTTGCCTTTCGGAGATTTGCACCTTGGTTACTTTGCTATCCAGATTTTAAATAAAAGCAATTATTAAGCACTTGACCTACCTGTAACAAAAAGAAACAAATAACACTTTAATTTTTCATTGAATTATGTCATAATAATAATGTTGCATATGGAATGCAATGAATAGAGTAAAAAAAAAGAAGTACGCAAACGCGACGTAACATGTATAACCAAGTTTGCTTTGAACTCTTTTCAAGTTTCCACGACGCTCAATTATAGAGCGAACTAATTTTATGAAATTAATCCATTAAGATTTTAGAGGTATTACGTGACTCGGCGCGCTCTACTCGTACAATATGTACAGATATACAAGAGCGTAGGACTAGGTATAAGCGCACAAAGGTGGTTTGGCAAAGGCAGGTGCACAAGTGAAAGTGCAAGAGTACGTGTGGACAGACAAGAGCGAAAGAGAGAGGAAATAGGGAAGATCCTTGGGTCTTACTTCGGGATTTGTTCACTAAACCGTTCGGGGATTGGTACACACATTCACGTTTTCCCTCTGTCTCGCTCTTTCTCCATCTTTCTCTCTCTCTCGCTCTAATACGAGTGGGGTTTGATGCTTGCTTTAGTTATTATACCTAATTTTGCTATTTAACTTTTCGTTCCATGTAGAAAATATTAGAGTAGATAGAGATTAAGATTTGAAAGATTAAAGGTACGGGGGAAATTGGGTTGAGATCACAGATTAGCTTTTATCAAGTGCAGACAAAGGAACCCGAGCTTTTATATTCTGTCTTCTTTAATATGGTATTCAATGCAGCGCCTATAACTGCATGAGGAGCATGTAAAATCGTTATTTTTTGCTTTGGCGGAGTTTAAAGAAAACAAATATTGAAAGTTTTTTGGAACGAAAAATGTGTAAGCGCAAAATGTAGAATCAATCAAGAATTCATAATAAAATTTACAAATCATATTATGGAAGTACAACAAACTTTTTGAAAAAATCAGAAAAATTTTGGTTAGGTCATAACGAAACGTTTATAATGCTCCGTAACAAAGCTTGAGCATGGTAAAGAAACGTTAATTCGATTAAATTCGATCATTTTTACGCTTGATTTTTATATAATAGCGTGAGGTATTAACGAGTGAGATGATATTATCAAGGATTTACTTTGAGATTAAAGAGTCTCACGAGGATTCCGCGTGTGTCAATTGTAAGGAAAACGAATTAAACGATCTCCATTTAGTTTGTTTTGCAGGCACGTTCAACGCAACTGTTCCAAACCTCGATATTTGAAACCTACAGATAAGCATCTCAAGCTTGTAAAGAGATAGAACCATTCACTTATTAACTTTATTCAAAATTGAGTTTATATTCTTTTCAGCGTCTTGAATGTTTAAAAAACAAAATTAGTTCTGTCTGACTGTCTGAATTTCCGTCTCATTCGAATATTTTGAGCAGCAATAGATGTTCAAAATAAATGGTACGCCCATATAGGCGGTCACGATTTGTCATAATGTTGAAAAATGACTCATCGTTTTATTTTGCAATCAATTAAAACTCTACTAGCATTTTTATTTTGATCGTCGACAAAAAACCAGCCGAAAAAAAGGAACAAGGGTAAAAAAGGCAACATGTCAGCGTTCAATTCACTCGCCCATCGGCTAGGGTATGTATATTACGAGGCAGTACTACACACAGACCGCACACAACCTGTCGAATCAAAGCGCAAAACGTGCTAAAAACGAGTAGAAAAATGTAATTAATTTCATACACCCGAGGGCGTTAACCTCAGAAAAAAATGAGTCCATTCGCCCGCGCGCACAGTGGAAGAAAGGAAGAGACAGACAGAGACAGAAATGAGCATGTGACAGCGGGAATTCACCGAGAGAGAACGGAGATGACGCGTGTTTTTCAATTACTCGAGGATAGCCGAAGCTTGAAAATGTTCCGGGCTGAGGGCAATTTGCATTTTAAGCCAATATTCGACGACCGAGAGAGGGAGAGAGAGAGAAAGAACGAGCGAGCTGGTGCTGGAGCTGCGGGGCCGACTCTGCGTACATGCGGTATATATATAGTGCCCGCAGCACAGCGCATCGTGTTTGCCATGGCTTTTTGGCAATGCCGCCGCCGCCACTGTCGCCGTGCCAGGCCACGATTTGCTTCGTTTTACGCCAAACGGACCTGTTGCCAATAGATTGCACCTCTGCTACGACTATAGATCGACAGTGAATCAATGACGAATTCGTCAGAGGTCTCGCACTGCTTTTTTTCTTCTTTTTTTTTTTTATTCCGATTTTATTTTTTTTTCACGGTTTCTACTCCACTGGTCTCTGCGTATATATTTTCATATATAGATGAATCCCACCGCTGATTGCCCAACTGTGCCACGCTACCCACCAATGCAACGCTAACCCAACGGCGACAAGTTGACTTAGCGTACGAATTCAATATTAGCCAAGTGATTGTCCTGCGTTATTCAAAGTCCAATCGAAAAATAAAAATAAAAATCTATGAAATACTCGATTAAATGTTTGTTGTTTTTTTTTCGTTGCTACTCCGCAGTAGCATCAACCTCGAAATTTTAGTTATATAGCGGTGTCAAAAAGGAGCGCGGAAGCATACTAAAGGAAGCATTTGCCGAGTTAGTTCATATTTATGGGGTTGTACCGTGACGTTACTAGTCCCCAGACTACTTTCTCTCTCTCTCTCTCTCTCTCTCTGTAAGTACGAACACACACGTTTTTTCGAGCTCCTGATTTTTGTGCTTTTTCTGCTGTTTTTCGCCCACGGGCGCTTCTTCTTCCAGATATTTCTTGCGCGCTAATCATCGCAAGGTCGTGGCCGCAAGCTTGAAGCTTGTCCACCCTTGCACTTTGAGAAAACCGGAAAAGTCTGCTCGGAATTCTTCATTGGAGGTTAGTAAAATTGGCCATCTTTTTCGTCTCATCATTGTCCGGCCCGGCCAAGAAGCGCAAAACGGTGCCATTCTCTCACTTTCTGCGCACGGAGCCGCGCCATCTCTTGCTTGCCTGCGCACTGAGCCGAAGTTCAGGGGAAAGAAGGAGCCAAACTGATTGATCAACTACCAGTGCTCTTTGACGCCGAATATCATTGGCGAATTAACGTGTGTGCAGTGTCCTAGTGCGTGCGAGTGAGCCTACTGCGTGTTCTATCTGCCTTACGACTGCAACAGCAGATCAAAGCATGGCTCCACATAAAGACAGCACTCCACCGGCTTGGCTTACGGAATTCGCTGCTAGTATGCATGCCGGTTTTGATAAAATGGAGGCCCGTTTAGCTGAGATTAACGTGAGGCTGGACCAATTCACGCAGACTCAGCTCGAGCACAAGGCCGCTATATTGAAAAATGCTCGCACTGTTGCACAGTTGGACGAGCGAGTGTCCAGTGAACTGAAAGAGCTTACTCAACGACAAAACGAGAGCAGCGAAATGCTGTCCGAGCTAAAAGAGAGGATGACAGTACTCGGTTCTACTGCACGCGACGCAGATGTGCCACCCACTTGTTCAACACCTACAGTCGACTCGTGTGAGGTCCGTGTGACTGGGATTCCTGCGCCTGTTTCTGCCGACATAACCACCGCTGAGAGCATACTCAAAGCACTGCAGCTTGAACGCCTCACCCCTCACGTAATCTCTGTGCGCCCGTGGACTGCTGGACGAGCAGATCCATCACACGCCTCATCTGCCTCGACTACCGCTGGAGTGAGCCCAAATGCCCGTGGTGAGAAAGCAATGGTCATCCGCCTTGCGTCGGCGATAGCGCGCGAGACTTTTCTCGCTGCTGCACCAAGTCTCCGGAGTATGAGGGCATCAAACATCTTTGCACTACACGAGAGTACTTCCAGCCACCTCAACTTGTCACCACTACTTCCATCTGCGCAGTACCGACTTCTCCAGAAATGTTGGGCCATTAGGAAGGAGAAGCGTATCCCGAATCCCGTGATCCGTGATATGCGCATATACATGCGTCGTTCACGAGATGCTCAACTCACTGCAATTAGTTCAGAAGCTGACCTGATGCGATTCAACTCACTGCTTTCTTCTACAACGGCTTCCAACTCATCAGCGAACCTCAGGCCGAATGCTACTGCCTCTGTGTCTTGAGGACCTGCTTTCTCTCTAACTGTCTTGAAATCATCCCTCTTCTACCATCCTCATCAACATCACAACTTTGCTCAAAAACATGTTCATCCCTCGAAGCTCACTCTAACTACACAACCTTTCTCGAATTATAACAGCAACCAAATCCTTTTTCTCAGCCTCACTCATACTCAATTCTTTTTCCTCTTTTTACTCTACTCACATAGCTTATCGACCCTTCCCTAGCATTTCATTTCCCAGCAGTTCATTTCCCCAGCACTCATTAGCACGCTTCCATCTCGACACATAGAGAGAACAGCCACTTCTAATGATACGTCTTTTATAGATCAACTAAACCTTGTAAACTCTAATTTTATAATGAATGTATAATTCATGCTATGTTTATGCTCCAATATTCTTGTATACTACAGTAATGACGAAAAATGTATATGTAATTATTATTATTATAATAATTTGTACAAGCCAATGCGCCTTACGGTGTTTACACCTAGGCGGAATAAATTTTATTTCAATCAATCTCTCTCTCGCCTCTTGCCCACCTTCTCACTTCCATGCACGAAGCTGACTTTGTCCTTCCTTCCTCCCTACTTTATACGCGCCAATTACAGATGATATATTAATGTCCAATAAGTATGCATGGAGCATTGTTATTGTTATCAAGTTTCTAATGCAAGGCGTATAATTTGTGATTAGTATTACTTTACGCCCCAAGTTGCGCTTGATTGCCGTAAATGAATCTGGACGCGGTTTATTAAGTTTCAAGCTACGACTTACATTTACAACAAATCCAATAATCCGTCATAGAATTCATAAGTTTTGTACGATTATCATGTTCCGATTCGATGATGTACACGGACATAATTTTAATTTGATGCATGCCCCCACGAATGTGTAGAGATGCGCATAGAAGAATAGTGTAAATATTACATAACCTTGCAAGCTCTCACTACCTAGCGCGAAATATTCCTTAATTAGCTTCTTTTATTATTCCGTCTGCTTCGGAAACGCAAATGTTCCCCGGTCAAGTAGTTTTTTTTTGTGAGAAATATAGTACGCCGTTTTCCAATATTTCAGTTTATATTTGCGAATACAGCAGCAGATGGAGCTTTCGCGAGCAGCGTGGAAAATTTACAAACGATCCTTGTGCCATGACAGCTGGAGCACTCGACGCGCGCGATGGCATTTCGTATGCTCTATTTACGCGCTTTTGAAAATGAAAGTAATGCAATTTTGTTTATACATGTGCACATAACGTGTATGTTAGTATGTGTGTCTGTGAATGTGAGTGCGTATACGAGCTCGTGCACTGTAATCTCGTGTATATACAGCGCAAGCTTGGGTATACCAGGGTCGCAATAAGAAAGCAATTTAAGGTTCAAGTGGCGTGCGTGCAGCAGCAGCAGCAGCAGCAGAAGGCATCAGGTAGGAAATGTGCTTTGTGAAATCACGTCGATGCATGTATAGCGAGCTCTCATATAAAATTCGGTAAGAAAAGTGCGCTAGTATAGGCTGGCGCGCATGTAAAGCTCAAACATATTGCGCAGGTTGTTTTCTTGAGTAATTAGATGTCTTCTTAGCTTTCTCACGCTATCCCGTTTGCTCTCTCTCTCCCTCTCTTTCTCTCTCTCTCTCTCTCTCTCTCTCTCTTTCTCTATCTCTCATTCTCTTGCTCATTTAATTAATTAAGTTAGCATTTATTTAGAAGTGCGCACTCGCTTGCGTGGCGCATATACAATCCGTTTCTCGTAGAGATTCGCCAACGCAGCACAAACTTCAAGCTTCAAATGAGTGTGTGTGTGAGCGCGCGTATTACGTTTATATAAATACGCGCTACCATACACGCCAGCCAGGATATAATTATATACACACTCTGACACGCGCAGCACACGTAAACAGACTTATAAAACAGAAACAGATCAAAGGATAATGTAAGGCCAACACGACGTTAGCTTTGTGTACAAAACATCGAGTACCCATTATTAACTTTATGATGTTTCAAAGAGAGGTGAGTATAAGAGCTCAAGAGTGAGAGAGAGAAAGAGGAATCGCAGCAACAGCAACTCGGAGCTTGCAGCAACAGCCCAAGTTCTTGCGGTAAAATTTTGAAGCTTGCTCGCGTGTACTTTTTATACTTATGTATATATGCTTTGATTCTATCCTATAGCGTAGTGCTACTCTATATCCATTACAAAGGACTTGCATCGTAGCCCCTGGCGCGGTATATAGCTGCGCCTGTACCGTTGCTGCTGCTGCTGCTGCTTCGAAACTGTATAGCTTGAGCGCGCACTCAAGTGCCACGTACCCGCGCGCACCACTGAAAGGAGGACAAATGAAAAGTTGAGGAATCGATGAATCGCCCTCAGGGATCGAGCAACAAGCGCAAAGAAAGATCCTCCTTGTCCTCCGCCTCCTCCCTGCCAGCTCCTTGTGCCACTACTAACACACCCGTGCCACCGCAAACCTATACATTCGATATGCTACATATTGAAAATAATCTTGGACGAGTAGGACGAGAAAATATTATTAAACATTATTTTGTCAAAATGCAAGACTTTTCAGACTCATGAATTTTCAAATATACACGCCGTGAGCTGGGTTATTTTAAATTTCCTTTGAAGCAAAATGAAACGAAAAAAGCGCGCGGTTTTTTTAAAACCTACCTTCCGACAAAAACATTGCAAAAAGCTAAGCATTCGTTTACCAAAAATTTCCCTCGACAAGCTGGAAAATTCAAAGGCATATATTTTAATTGGACGAACGATTTCGGTTCAAAAAGGCAAAAACGTTTGCAAAAAAAAAAACACACAAAGTCGACGTGTTCCGTTTATTTTGGAGCAAAGGAGCTTCTGCGGTCAAATGCAGACGAGATTTATTCGAATTATTTTATATATTCAGAGCAATAGAAAATTTCAACGAGCTCGAAAAAAGGAGCTTCGAGACGATGATTTTAAGTGGTTTATTATTGGTCGCGATGACGTACAAACAGCGGCGTAACAAACATGGGAGCTTGCACGCTGTGGCCGAGTCGTACAGTCACATGAGGTGCGTGGCCGCAGTTGGAGCAGCAACATCATTTAAACGAGAGCTTGCGATCGCTGTCGCTCCGTATCAAGATGTATTATATACGAATCTATCGCTTACTCCACGGTGCAGTGACGGCGACACGTTAATAAAGACCAGCAACGCCGGGCGTTCAAACGAAATTTAATATCGGCAGGCGCGCACCAGTGTATATGTAGACATTTTGCTAGGTGAGGGCTTAATTGCCTCCACCAGCGATTCTGCAAGCTCTACAAGCTTCGAGCCCGCATCGTCGCCTCCTGCCTTTCCTTACCCCTTCTCACCCCCCATTCGCCCCACATTCCGCTCTTTCTCCCGCAACTTTTCGTGATATCTTTCTCGCAGCCTATGGGTATTCTTCTCTATATACCTCTTCTCTCTCTCCTCTCTCTCTCTCTCTCTCTTTTGCTTTGACCAGGATAAGGTTGCACGCGTATAACTCATCAGAGCTGGCGCTTCTCATCCTTTAGCGAGTTTGAGAGAAGCTCTATTTTGTGCGCGCATCCTCGAAACATAATTAAAATTTTCTAATTAAGAATTTCGATAAGGGAGTGAGCGAGGAGAAGCGAGAACAAGCTCGCCAGTAGCAACAGCAGCAGCAGCGGCGGCATGAGCCTCAGTTAGCCAAGTCAAGCTCGGCTTTTGTATTATGCTTATGTAGTTGAACCTCGAAAAGAAAGAAAGGGGGTGGGGGAGGGGGTGGGCATGAAGGAATGCAGCCTTCGTGCGCCTCGGTGCGCGCACTTGCATTCCACTTATGTGTGTGCGTGCGCGCGTACAAATATATATCACCTGGAGCTTTTTCTCTGCGCGTGCTCTCTCTCTCTCTCTCTTTCAGTACCGAGGGTTACTCAAAGATTTTTTCTTGAAGAGCGCAAGATCCGCTTTATTTAGCTTTTTATCGAAATAAAGGCCTTGAAAAAAATTTTTTTTCTTCTCAAGCTCAACTACGCCGGCTAGGTTTCTATTTTATGTCTTTACAGTAACGGTAAAAAGTACCCGAGGTATATACTTTACTTTGTATATACCTTTTTGCCTTCATCTTAGACAGACATTTTCACAGTAGCTGGAGTTTATTAAAAGAGTGATAAACCCGGCGTGCGCGCGAGCAGCAGCAGCAGCAGCTCAAAGTGCTATGTCCGTATACGACGAAACAGATGTAAATGGAGCACTCGCAGTAAAAAATAATTCTTTTGCCAGCTCTTATATAGCTTATAATAATCTGCTCGGGCTATAATTAATATCTATTAATATAGTCTAAAACCTTTTAAAACGCGCGTGGCAAGCTATCCGGCCAGGCCACACGATACCTTAAGATGTTTTGCTTATACCGCTACGTATTAGCAGCAGTATTAGTAGTAGTAGTAGTAGTCGTAGTAGTAGTAGCAGTAGTAGTACTAGTAGTAGTTGTAGCAGTAGTAGTAGCAGTAGTAGTAGTAGTAGTAGTAGCAAGAGCTCGCGAGTACTGCTATACACAGTGTATTATGTGCTAGACCGTATCATCTTAACGAAATTTCCGCAACATTATACATCATCAACGTAGGGAGCTTTCAAGACGCGTATATATACATATGCATGCTGCTGCTGGCGCCGTAGGTACCACCGATGTTGCCGCCGCTGCTCGTTGCCTTAGAGCTAGATACAGGCGAATGCGCTTGGCTATAAATTTCGACTATTCGTTTATATATGTATATTCCAAAACAGCCACAAATAAACACGGCGTTTATACGAAATCGACAGATCCGAAATAGCCGGCAGCTTGTTACAGTTATAAGCACCCGCGTTGTACAACAGCAGCAGCAGCAGCATCTCCAGGGAGTTTTAGTTACACTGGAGCAAGCTCTTGATGAAACTATACATATGTATTTATACACATAATGCATATACATACACGCTCGTACACGTGCACATCGTGCACATGTATATAATACGTACATACCTATACCTATCCATACGCGCATAAAATGCCCGAAGGTACCCTGCTCTAGACGTGAAGCTTTGGCTTTTATGCTGCCTTTTTTTTCGTGAAAACATTTCATAGTGAATTAATCAGAACGAGTCTACGGTTGAAATGCCATTCGCAAACATTTCTTTCAGAGGGTACTATAATTTCAACATCATCCGCGAGTAAATTCACAATTAATTTATATAAAGCGCTCAAACGATCGTCCTAATTCTGCGCCCTGACTTTTGATACGTTATGATATTATGGAAAAAAAAATTTTTTTTTTCATTCAAATTGATATGGCAAAGATTATACGTGCCTGAGAATAAGCTTTACTTTTTAAATGGTAAAAACTCGATTGAATACGAAAAAAAAAGTTCAATTTTACGTACTTGGGTTCTTGTAAAAAGATTATAAAATTCGGCACGCAGCGCAAGAGGTCGCAAGTTCTTGTCAGTAAATAAACAGATGGGCATTAAACTTGCACGCAACATCGGGTGCAGAGAGGTATAAGACAGGTGGATCGGCTCGCGAGTTATTATTAACTTGGCGCGAATAATTCGAGAGTTGCATTCATATTCATTCAGCTCATACCAACGGACGAACGAATGAGTGAGTGGTAGATATAAGGAGCAGCGCGAGCAGAAGCATGTGGCGTGTATCACGCGCGCGCTCACCTCCTCTTATCGTTTAAGAATACGACGAGCTAGACAATGGCCCAGTTAAGCCCCCGATGCTTTGCGGATTAACGCACTCTGTGCGTGTATCCGCGCAGCGTGTGAATCGCGCGTAAGCAAGGGAGCTAGCCCAGAGAGGTGTAGCGCATCTCCTCAGCGGAATATTTGAAATTCTCTATATAGCGGCCGAACAAGTGGCAGACATGTAGCTGCACATGCACACATATTTACATCACTCGCTACATAGCTCGGCAGCCGTCTATATGCAATTTCCCCGACTAACCTCATCTCCTTCGTCTCGTATACCTACTGCCTCGTATAACTAAGTGCGCGCCCGCACCACACACAGACTACATCTCCATGTGTATAATACATGTATACGCAGGCCGCACGAGTGAACTACTATTCTCCGGCCCCGTGGACGTACTCGCACACGCGCCCACTTGAAGCAGCGACGGCAGCGGCAAACCATGCAACGGTCGACGTGTATCTGGCAAGATTTCACTCTCTCGCGCGCGCCAACTGCTAAGACGATGCTGCGCTACGTATACTACTTACTGCACGTGCTGCGCTGCCAGTACACTTGATGGCCCGATGAATTCCAGCATCTCATCCAACTGCAGCTCTTCTCACGCTTCTCTAAACCGAAAATGTTTTCATTGCTCAAGTGCCATGTAAATGATCGCTGCGTCGAGTGGGAATTATCAGACATTTTTTTCCACGCAAAATCATTTGTAAGATTTAGTTCACGAGGTAAGGTTTGGTTTTTCGACGCTGAAATTACGCTTGGAAAAATTGCACATTCAGATGTTTACTTGAAGTGTTGTTAGACATTCAGGTTATATCCTAAGCAAAATCTTGGTCTGACGCGTAAAAATTTTATACAAGTTTTCTTTTCGGCACGCGGGCGCGAGCAAGAGCGTTACACACAGAATGGAATTGTTAAGAGGACAGTTTTTGATAAATCCGAGGGAAGAAGCTGTCATAGCGAACGAAATTTCACGGAATTCCGAATACATTGGATTATATTTTTCAGCCTCCTGGTGTCCTCCGTGTCAGACATTTCTGCCGCTCTTAAAAAAAGCATACAATGAGCTTGTAGAGCGAGTCAAGTTTCAGGTTATATTCGTGCCCTCGGATTCTGATAATTCACGCATGTCACGATTTTTCGCTGAAAATCATGGCCCTTGGTAAATGGCTGCTTTGCAAAAATATTTTATTTTATTCACAAATCCAAAATGAAACAATGTCGATTTTTTGTACGAGTTAAGGTATGCTGTTCCAGTAGGACCTCTTACTGCTATGTTACGCAAAAAATTTCAAATCTATTCGATACCTGCATTGATCATTATTGACAGTAAAGATAAAATAATCTCTAAAACGGGCGTAGAAGACTTAGAACATGGTAAAGATATCGTGTCAGCGTGGTTCTCAAAAAGAAGTTTTCACTCAAGTTGAAAATAAATTTTTCGTACGTCTGTAATCCAGACCAATTATTGTCAGACGAAATTTCGTGGTTATAGATGCGAAACTTATGGGAGTTACTTATAGATTAACCCAGTCTAAACAATTTAAAAAAAACCATGCGCCTATAAAGATTTTTCGGTCATATAATATTGTGATTTCGTTAAGTTAAATACGTGTAAAAAAAGTGTTTTTATCAGAAACGTATTTTAAAAACATGATATTGCATGTAACGCAATATTCTATTTTTATTAAAAAAATATTTGATTTGTAAAATGATCCTTATTTAAAATGAATTGTTATTGCATCGTTCATTAGATTTTATACTTTGAGAACGTGCTTCAAAAACAGCAGCTAGATTCGAAAGAACCAACAATAGCTTTTGTTATAAAAATCAATATTCCAATCAGTATCATAGCTTGATATTTCTGAAGTATAATTATTACCATGCTATTTTGACTTTTTGCTCGATAAAACAGATGCCGATTGAAAAGTTTCAGACCCCGATGTAAGTATGAAAAAGTTAACGTCGCAAACGTGTATAGGACATAATCTTTTCACATTTAGCCTGACGGGCAGGCTTACGAAATATGAGAAAAAGCTCGGTAGCGTGACGATTAATTTATTTGCACGGGTAGCCAACACTAATAACGGGCCAAGCATCGGACGATGACAATAACGATAACAATTGAGCCTCTTGAAAAAAATGTTTTTGTTCTGGCCTCGTTATCTCACTGTTCGCCATCCCGTTTCAAGAAAGCTCCAACAGCAGAAGCAGCAGCTTTTGAAGTTACAGTCCCCTAGGGCTTTTCTCGCCCTTGATTCCAGCTATCATTACCGAAGCCCCGCGTCTGATGACTAATTGTTTTTCTGCATTGTACTCTCGCTATAGCAAACTTCGTCACATAGTCCGTCTTGCTGCTTTTCCCTAAAATTCGAAGTTAACGAATGTCGTATATATCGATGCAATTCCCTTTCTCCTCCACTACGAGAAACGGTTCAGCAAATCTTCTCGATGAATATAAAAAAAATGTTTGCTTTATACACATGTAAGCCTTTAAACGTGGATTACTCGCGCGCACCACCTTGTTTAATGATTAAATAATTTTTTCTGCTGTTGTACATTGTTAAACTCAAACCCGCATTGGACAATTCGTTTAATCTGCAGCTATGCACTAGTAGTCTTGTCGCGCGCACGTTATCTGACACAGGCTTTTCAACGCTATTAAAACTCGCACGCGCGTATATAGTTTTCCCATTTTAAGCCACGCCCGCGCGCTGATTTCCAGCAATTGCTACTTTCAGAGAAAGAGAGAGAGAGAGAATTAACGCGCAATGAGAATGTACAAGTGCCTTTTCGATTAACAGCTGCTCACTGGCTCTTGATGTGATGAGGATGATGCGGATAACAATTTTCACCGATTACATGTTTTCTCTAATTTTGAGGGCCTTTCTTCACTGGCTTAAGATTATTAGGAGTGAATTCATATGAAGGTAATCAGAGCTAGGAAAGGAAAAAAGACTCAAATTTGACCGTTCGTGAGGGCTTATTGTGTTTACCCTGTTTTCGATTAAATTACTACATATTCATTCACTCGTGCGAATTCTGATATTATAATATTTCGGACAGAGAATTACTCGTTAGTGCATTTATGTTAATTAATTCAAATCGCTGTTTATATAGAATAACATACTTGAAGCATTATCATTTATTCAAACTACGGTAAATGATAATTAATTATTTCAAGTAAATTCACTTGTGTGGATGTATTATATATCGAATCATGCATAAATATGTAAAACATTTACAGAAGCGAGTGAAAGTTGAAGCATATTGGTCAGAAATTTTGGAACTTATTTTTTCACATTATAAACGTGATTATTCTAATATTTTAAAATTAACAATTAATATACGTTTAGAAGCATAGCCTTCCTTTCGACAATAATTTTGACATTAACTGTGTCAACATTAATTTAGACATCATCGATCCTATTATTAAGGGAGTAGTTGTGTATGTATATGCGATATATATTACCTGCAGCTATTGTTAATTAACATAAGTGAATGAGCATGCAGGTATATGCGAGATAGATTGAGAGAGAGAGAACGTACGCTAGCATACTCGTTATATGCTCATGCGTCCATGTCTATCTTTAGCCTGACGCATTTCCCTGCGATGTTTTCTGGAGGCTTTAGGTGCACCACTAGATCTACCAGACCTTCCTCCTCTTCCCCTCTCGCATGCGCCCCCACTACTACCGCGCAGAGTCGTTAAACTAGTTAGAAACTCCCCACGGGCAAATTCTCGTTGATAAAATTTAAATAAAGCACGAGCTTTTCACAAACTTATTACCGACTTACTATACTACTTTTACTTCTTCCTTTGGCTTTGCCCCCCTTTGAATAAAATGTTGATTTACAAGTATATAAAGTCCATAATTATCATGCGATTGGATGAAATTTGATAAATACGTAGCACACGCAGCGGCTGCGATTGCATTTTTTTCTTTGCAATGTCGCCATGGTAAATGTATATTTTTTCGAAATAATTATATACCGTTGCAGAGTTTTCACGCTCGACGATGATTGAAATTTTTTTATCTGCAATTTCACGAGGTTTCATGATACGACAGTGATTTCTAAACGAAATGAGTACTCGCACGAAAATCTCCGAATCCGCTTATTCAGAGAAGTCGGCTAAAATTCCATCGGGCAATTACAGTTATTTCGCACACACACACACACAAAAGACGCGTAGAGGATGCTGCGAATGTCACGTTATAAAACTCGTGCCATGGGCTATTTCGCATATAACAGGGTAGCACCCGCACCTTTGCTCCTCCTTGCCCATCATTAGTGCAGATTGTGCGCGTCGATCGTGCACCCGAGAAAGCTTACATAGTGAATGATACACATCGAAATATAATAGCCAAATATTTCGATTTTTGTGACGGAGAAATAAATGGCGTGCAGAGCACTTCGGTGCGTGTACGTACTATTAAAAGCAACGTCGACTTTCTCCTCTCTGTAATCAATACTGATTTTTGTCTGTCAATTTTTACAACGTCGTAAATCCATGCGGCTTCGCTCCTATCTCGTATCGATATATTTTATCTTGTAGCTCCACAAACGATAACAAAAATAGATAGATTTTTAAATAAAACGAAAAATGATTATGCGTTTTAATGGAAAACTTCGTAGTTGATACAAAGTATTTGCGATAAATCAGATGATTTATATTCTGTTGTAATAGATAAATTACAAGTGGAACTGCATGCACGAATAATTTTGATTTAGTAAAATTTTTATAATTTCTCATATATTTTGATCGACTTTATTAATAGCAAAGCTCGAGATGGCCGTGATTGAACAAATAGATTTGGATTCATTGGATTCATTGAAATTTGAATTCAGCGCTGGATTGAAATAGATTTTCGTTCAAAAAAGAAAAAAAGGCAAATTCAAATAAAATATTTTTCGTGCTCGAGTGTGACCCCCCTCGAGAGTTCTCATCGCTCACCAATCATAATTTTCGATTTATTGTACAATTTCTGTCGGCGCTTCCAAGCCAACGCAATAATAGAGACAATGTTAGCCACTGCTTGACTCGCCGCATTCTTTTGGTGATATATGGGCGACCGAGTATATCGTAGATTTTATCTGCTGCACATGCCTGAGCGTGTGTACAAGAGAGAAAGAGAAAGAGCGTTGACTTCTATCACTTGACAAACTCCGTAGAAGCTCTTCATGTGCTTGGACCAAATATTCGTATACAAAATGTGAGATTCCACACTTTTGCAAAATTTGAATAAATATCGGAAATATATTGACCACGCGGATGCCGTAAAAAGCCCAATGCGCTTGATAATTCATTTGACCGGCTCGTACCGAGCATAACTCGTCGGCGGTACGTATTCGCCGGAGACGAGAGCTTTGGGATACAACTGCTGGCCAAACTCTACGGCCTGATTTATGAAAGTCATTTTTTATCTCGCTAATTGTTTGTGGGACGCGGGTCGGTAAACTCTGATGAAGTACAACGACGTGAGGAACCAGAGGCATATTTTTCATCGCTCGCTACATATGCGCATATGTTTAGACACATCTTGCCCGACATGCACAGCATTCGGTAGCAGCAGATTTTGCCAACATCAAAGTTAATACAACGGTGTACACTGTATGCTGCTCCAGCTGCTGGGGAAGATTTTGATCGATTAATGCGAGCTCGTTCATTAGTCACATTTAATTTTTTTTCTGTTTTGTTCCTTACTCGAGAGGTGGTGGCGATTAATTCGTGGTTTTATAAAGTAGCTAATACCAATAATATAGTGGCTTACAATTGCAATTTCAAAGTACAATAAATAATATCTCGGGTGCTATTATCGGATGAATATATATAGAGAGAGTCAGTGTATTGAAAAAATGAAGTATTATCCTTCAAGTCTATTGCATTAATATTAAAACAGAATTCTCGGTTATCGGAAGGATTATTTGCACAATAAAAAAATCAGAAAAATACGATAAAAATGATAACAACGTTGGAACACATACTCTCTATGGGTTGTGTGTCTAAATAAACGTCCCAAAAACGCCCCGAATCACTTCTTTACTTCAGAATCTTGAATTGATTGCAGTTTGTGCTGCTGTGTAGCGGGTGTTATATAGATCATGGTCGATCAAGCATAGAAGAGGCCAAACTCCAAAGTCACTCTCTGCGGAGAGTTTTGCCGAGCGATCAGCGCTGACGCCGCGCCGTCGACGACGTACTTGACTGACAGTTATGGTACTTAGGCGCGGTTCGTTAAACTTTAAGAGAGAGAGAGAGAGAAGGAGAGAGCCGATTTCGAATGGTTCCTTGTATGCACCAGCTGTGTTCTACTATAACACTATTTTACAATTTTCTCTCCCCAGTTCCAGCTCCTTCTCTTTTCCTCTCTCTCCTTTGGGCGTACACTCAAGAAAGAAAAAGAGAGCGTAATGAGCGTGCGCGGGTATATATCTATACAGCCCTGGTCGTAGATGCACACTGCTCCATACTTGTCGGGGCGAGAGCTAAGAAGAAAAAAGCTCCAACCGTACCACAGCTCGTAATCGAGCCGATGCCTCGAGCTTCGAAAAAGAACTTGCCGTCAATTACGCAGCTTTGATGTGCCGTAAAAAGACGGATCCATCGTTTGCGTTCTGTTTGATTTCGCGTGCCAACTTTATGCACTTGTCACGACCCGGGTGACGCACAGAAATGTATCAAGACATGGCGTAACAGATCATGCGTTCACAGCGGAACAAAAGAGTCAAAAATTGGAACTTATTTTCCGAGACTGTTTACAAAATTTCTATTTTAATGGAAAAATAATAAAAGTCGATTGGTGACCCAGCATATGGCTCTGGGCGATTATTTTAACAACTTATCTGGTATGCAGAGCTCATACCACTTTGTATCACGATCATAATTTAATGCGACTTATAAGTCTACTTAAAGGGTACGTGAGTGGTATTATTGAAGTTCAAAAGTAAACACACGAGTGCGAGACTTGTGGAGAGCAATTCCAACCTCTAGGCAGATACTGTAGTACATTCACTCGGTAGCCAGTTGGGCCCTAGAGTCACGAGCATTCAGTTTATTAGAACGTCCAACTCATCTGTGCACATGTATAGATATTATAAATATTTGGAATGAATCAGGAAAATCGTACATCAAACAAGCTATCGTACATATCAAATGTTATTCATATTCGTAGATTCAATTTTTTCACTTCTACTCGTATGAATATATGTAAATCAAAATCGAATGTTCAAACAGGTCGATTTAGTCGCAAAAGGAGTATATGGCACTCGAAAGAGAGGCAAAGGTAAAAAAATACTCAAGAATGGAAGGATATAAGGTATAGTTGGGAACTTGTTGAGCAAATCGAGCGTGTCGCGCTCGTAAGGGTCTCGATTTCCCTTTAATAGACTTACTGCTGGATGAGAGGCCTATATAGCGTGTAACCTATACGGGACACGAGTACTTGTAGAGTGGGGTAGTTCATACGGCTAAGAAGAGGCGTTGCATGGGCTCATCGATTTGTCCAAATGACAATATAGTCGCTGCTGCTGCTGCTACGGCACAAGTGGTGCACGATAATATATTTACATGCACAATTTCCTTGGAAATCTATATCGCATTTAGAGCTCGGTGAATTTACGCCATCATCACGAAAGTCGCGCGAGAGCCTTAAATACGTATTCAACGCGCCGCTCGATCGCGAGAGCAAGACAAACGGAATGCTCATCACGTATTCGCAAACAAATCCAGCGATTCCCCCGGCGACGAGCGAGGGAACGAAATGCAAAAAAAAAAAATGAAACTCGCATTGGTCTCGATCTCTTCATTCGGTATAGGCTGATGCGCCGCAGTGCTCTGCCACTCTGTTGTTGCGAGGCTGTAATCTACGTCTGATTTGCAATCCGTCTCTATGTATCTGAATTATTCAGAGGATTTTTTGTTCTTCCGGGCATGTACAGCTGCGATGCCGCGCGTATATTTTATCGATATCGCACTTGAGCATCTTCGATTCTTCGCCGAGGACGTGCGCCGCGCCAGAACGCGCAAATGATACGTTGCGCAGAAAGACACATCCCTTTGACGTATATCTCTGCGCTGCCGCCGCTGCCGCTACCTGGCAGACCTTTCCAAGCGTCATCGGTTTACATTCGCAAATGCTTCGCAACTGGCGTTCGGGAGATATTTGCATGTCTGTGTGGATCCGCAGAAATTAGGTCAAATCTGCTTTTTCAATTTTCCGTTTGTATCTCCCTTCGGGTTCTCGTGCAAGCTTCAATCAATAGGCGAACATCTATTATATATACAGGCTCGATGCCGATGAATCTAATGATGAATAAGGATGAAACTTACTTTTGCTAAACGCGAACGGCGCAGCTTTCGCGAAACTCGATGGATAAAAATCTTCCTACCGATAAGAGTTTTCAGATTTTGAGTTCTCCGCTGCTGCGAGAAAAAAATTATCCACCTAAGATCACGCGACAAATTGAATTCGCTGAAAGACATCTGTAATTCCGTTTTACGTTTCGAAAGGAGGAGAAAAAAACATGAACGTTCCTTTGAATTCTTGTTTTTGAACCTGCTTTTAGCAAATTGCGAGTGAAATTTTAATATCGCGCGCACTCAGAATAGACATTACACCCGAGTATCGCTCGAGTAACGTTATACAATCTCTCAGCGACTTAAAGTCAAGCACGGGACAGAGAACATTCACGTATGTAAAATACAACTTGCAATTTGAGCGACACTTTTAGGATATGACGCGGTATCGATCAGATGCTCATCGTAATGACATTTTGTCCATTATTATTGCATTCGTGTACGCGATATATAGTATTAAAATTCTCGACGAAGAGTTTGGATAAAATAAATCAATTCATCATTTTTGGCAATGATTATGATAAAGCAACGAAAACGAAAATTGAGGGAATTAATGGTTTGATGTAATCAAATTTAGTTGGAGTATTCGCTTTATTGAATTTCATAATGTGTTTAAGGGTAATTGAGTTTAGTATATTGTTCTAAGCTTTAGGTATCTAACGTAATTTAGAATACACGGGGTCGTTAAACTCGTGTCCGGTATTTAACATTAATTTAGACTAATCACTAACATTTAAATGTCTTTTTTCCTCAAAATGTGCATTACCTCGTTTGTTATTCACAGAAACAGCATTCGTATCAATTATTTGTTTCAACTAAAGCTCGTGTGTTACAGTCGAACGATTAATGGGAAAATGAGCTGTTTTAATTTAAAAAATAAATGTGATACTCTTGGAGAAAGGATATTTTTCGTTTTCGGTAAATTACGTACGTAGCTTAACCAGTAATTCATTTTTAAAATTTATAAAGTAATCTTGTTAGAACGTGCAGGTTTTGAATGTAATAATCCTATGAGTGCACGTATGAAACGATACATGAAGTGCAATCAGAAAGTAAGCCTCCAGAATATGATTTAGACCTCAAAAATATTTTGAAAGATCAAGTTTTAGTTACACATAGAGAAAACTGATTAACCTCATTACTAACCGCATCTGTTCATTGAATAAAGGATTTATCAATTGGTCAACCATTATTGTATTATGTTTTATTTTGCGGTTATAGCCTCAGATCACATTGCAATCAGAGTATATTTTGATTTTTTTCATTTATAAATAAATTAGACTTGAGCCACAACAAAATTTCTATTGCGCCATTTTGTAGAATCGTCTCAAAAATGTGAAACAGCTCAAGAGAAACGCGTTGATAAAAAATTATTTCCATAAGTTTTTTCAAAAAATGTCTGGAACGTTTCAATGTTGTAACTTTTATAGTTGAAAATATCACGTGTTACAATTGCAATGAAACCAATTAATATTTTTGATGAAAAGGGCCAAAATCTCTTGAGCTCCAAACATTCTAACATGCAAGTACGTTTAGTGCGCGGAATTCAAGTTCATGTGCTGTTAGTTGTGTAAGCCTATAGTAAAATGTACTATTAGCTTATAGTTGGAACTTAATATTGCTTTGACGTGTATAAGCGCAGATGTTTCCTACGCGTATATGTTTATGAGTATTTAGCAAGCTGCAGCACACTCCTCGGCGCGCAGCACACATATCACGACCGAATGAGGGTAAACTCTGTACCTAATTTAACTTACTCTTGCATCTCGCAACAATTACTTTTCGCTGAACGCGTTCGATGTATTTATCGACTATTAATTTATAGCGACAGGAGAAAATATTTCTTATTTAGACGAAATGATGTACTTATCCATTTCTGTTATCCAAAGCAATTATAATCATCTCATTCTTACCTGAAACAAAAATTAAATGGAAATAGTGAGTGGTTATTCAAAAAATGAACAGTTTCAATTCATTCAAGAAAATATTTTTATATTATTGACCCAATTTGTACAAAAAAATTGTTCTAGTTTTGCTGTTGATAAAAGTATCCCATACTTCATTTTATGAAAATAAATATGAAAAATCGACACTTTGGCGTCGGAAATATTTTTCAACCGTAACATTTTTGCAGGACTTTTATTTGCGAAAAACGACATAATTTTTATCAAGAGAGCCTCGCGTAATACCACAAAGCAATGAATCAATATTCTGCGAGCGCTTCGTATCGTATCGCATGGCTAGGCTGTACATAGAGCCAAGTTGCGCGGGCGATTAAAAGCAAAACAACGCAGCGAGCGAGCGGGCGAGCGAGAAGGGCTGCCTAGAAGAAAAGAAAATAGCCCTGGTCAGCGATGCGACACGTTATTAATAGAAAAGCAAAAAAGAAGAGGACACGTGGGGGATCGAATAAGATTCGTGGTTGCAACAGAAGCAGCACGAGAACCGTAGGATGAGTTTTTTCGACCCACGCGCTGAAAGAGAGGCTTCTGACGACATATAAAGCTCGAGTGTTACTAGTATCGGTGTAAGGCATAAGAGGGCGGGAGGATAAAAAAAAGAGAAAGAGAGGAAAAAGGAAGGAAGCCATAGTTGTGAAATGGTTTCTTTATGGGGCAATAACAGGACTAGAGCCTCGCATCTTGTCGCTGTAAATTATCAACTTTTTTCTCTCCTGTACATCCCTATTGTTCCTCCTTCATCTCCTGATCCGCGAATGGTCCACTTAACAGATGAACTCCGTCGCACACGGCGAAGATTGTTACGTGACATTCGTTTTATCATCTTTCCGTCGAATGGAATGTTAATGACTGGGGCGTCAGGGGCTATAAATTTTTCGTCCCGATTTATTTGGCCGTATAAAGCAATTCGAATACGTGTGCAGTAGCAGCAGCTTTATCATCGGCGAAAACGTGTCGGGGGTCACTTTATTACGGCGTTCTTCGCTCGAGCTCGAATTTATTTACCACTTCTTGATTTGAGCAATTGAAACTTGGCGCCACGCGCGTACCGCCTACCTATAGTTATGCTATCAAATTTGGGTTTTGAGTAACAAAATATACACTGACCGAGCGAATACGTACGTCCGTATCGTGGAACCATTAGTTACGTGAGAGAGTGAGAGAGAAAAGCTGGAGAGGCTGCACAAATATACGTGTTAAAGAACGTCGTAATGTAGCCCCTGCGAATGCACCCGCGCCGCGATGCGAAATTCATGAGCTATCGATTTAAATAAACTGTTTTATAGCGCACTCTTTGCCCAAGCGCTTCGGCTGCTCCACTATACCCTTTGAATTTGCATTTGTTAAATGATGTTCACTAATGCGAAAGCGTCGGATCATGCGTAAGTGGGTAAACCTGCACTGTGCTATGTAAAATACCAGAAAAAAAAAGATTTAAAAAACCATTCAAAGCTTTAAATTTATACGAAAATAGATCGGTTAACACTGTGATTTTTAAACATATTAATTTTACAGTATTTGATATTATATTAATCATGCACTATGCTGATAATATAAAATTATAAAAAATTCATTTTTAAACTAAAACGAATAAAAAGTGTAGGGGTTTCTCGGCTTTATGTATAATAATTTATAATTTACAAGTGAGCATCGACCGTATTTTTTTGTAATGTAAGTACGCGAAAAAGCATCTTTGTAATATTTAATGGGCGGATTTTTGCAAATATTCAAGGATAAAATTGCATTTTTTAATAATACCATAAAAAACAGAACATTTTCCCTTGATTTAGGGCTACTTCAAAACTTGATGCGTATATAGGGTGCATCAATTATCTCATCGTGTACGGTCCATTGTTTTACATCGAGCATATTGACTGGAGGGTACGTGCGTGTGCTTGCGTGCGAGTCAATATTATCGAGTCTTACATATCAAACGACCCCCCGAAGCTTACGCGAGATATGCGCGCCATGCACATATAGCTGCACGCAGATAATATCTACGGCTCTCTTCATTACACACCTGCAGCAACAGCGGCAGTAATATCAAAGAGCTAGCCACCCGCCGCCAGAGCTCGACGCACAGCCGACGACGACAGCGACGACGAGGCACCACGGGGTGCTAATTAAAATTCTAATATTTAAAAGAAAGCTTCTAGAAATTAGTTTTATTCGCTGGTTAAATGACGTCTTGATGTACGGGCTACTAGCTTGACTATACAAAGCTTATAACAATGAATTCGTTTCTTCGCTTCGCTGGTTATATTACTGTTTTTTTGATCATTTGATACTCGAAAGAAACAACGCGCGCGCGCGCTCGCCTTGGCGCAAAAATGTTTGTTTTAATATTAAGCGTTACATGCAGTTTGCACAGCTCGAGTGAGAGAAAGTAATTAATTTTTGACTCAAGGCTTTTTTAATTTTTTGAGCCTCATTAGATGAGCGTAAACAAGTCCTTTTGTGAATAACAAAGGCAACGTTTGCAAATTTATTCTAGTGCGCGCACGCGGGCTCTCGTGTATATCAAATGTTTTTCTCGCGAGAGCACAACGCGCTGCATATTTCGTGTCAGGTAAGCCCTGAAAATCAACGAAAGCATATTCCTTTAGGTGTCTGCGCGCAGTCACCCCACACCAAAAAAAACCCACGCGCAAAAAGCGCAAGAAAACGTATATACACTAGTGCGAGTACAGCGCGCCCACGCTCCAGCGAACTCGAAATGTAATTTACGCAATAAAGTAATCCCCTTTACGTTTGCGTGCACACGTGCGTGCTTGCGTATACCCGTAGATGTATATTGCGAGGCGAGCGAGTACATCACGGACTGCACGGAGATTCACACGGAAAATCATTTTAGCTGCGATGAACTTCCGATTGACGATTCCGCAAAAGAGTGTAAAAAGAAGAGCAGCAGCAGGTGCTCGGGTTCGGGCACAAGCAGCGCTGGAATATGGCGCGCAGTAATCGCGACCATTATACAGGCGACCTCCGCCAGACGAGAGAGCAAAATCCATGAAGCGCCATAACTTTGATTCCAAGGTAATATTGTACACTGGCAACAGGTGGGGAGAATTTTCTACGAGCGCAACGCGATTCGGACATTCTGCAGTCGCGAATCCATATAGATGGTGTTCCGTACAGCTACACAGGCCAATGATATACACAAGCCGTATGTGCCGTGTGCGGCCGCGTATCGCCACACACGGAACGTGTAACAGAGAAAAGCGAGGCGAAAAATTTAGGCATGCACGGCCCGTTGTGCAGTTGCATCTGTTTCTCTCTCTGTAGCCGCATACGCTGCACGCATAGTTTTTTGTTGTCGGCTATATGCGCACAAACGCACACAGATGGATTCGCCGTGCTCGCGTGCGCGCGTACCTTGTTTAAAACGCGTGCACCGCTGTACACTTGTCCGGTTTGCGAGCCAATTAACTAGTCGTTTTTATTGGGGATGTGTCTTTTCATTTACATGTGCGCGCTGCGGTTGTTCCTCGCACTGTTTGTTGTTTTCTTTATTTTTTTTATTTTTTTGCCCCAAACGTTTTGTGATATATATTCGTTTAAATCTGAATCAGGCAAAAACGTTTTTATTTTATAAAATAAAATAAAATTAAAATGAGGTCCGCTCAAATTCATTTGTTCAAATGGACTAGTTATAAAGTTCTTATACGACTTGAAATTTTGCGTACACAAACGCGAACCACGATTTTTGAAAGGTCTGCCAAAAAGAATAGATGGCATATCACGTTTTTGATGAAAAAAACCCAGCCGACTGTTTTGAGAATGTAGATCATGTTCCTCTGGAGTCAAACAAAGAAGAGAATTTAATTGCAATCTGCAAAGTAAATCCAGGGAAAAAATCAAATTACCGATGTAAAAGCTTTATAATATAGGGTGACATGGCGTATGCCGAATGAATAATCGGTTTTTCGAAAACAAATGACGTGGACGTTATATTAAAAATTAATACGTCGTGAGCAGAAAAGGTAGCTGAAAAATAATAACATTTCAGTGTCGATTAGAGCACGAGTATAGAGCAAGAGCCGAGGCTTAGAAAAGTCCAAGTTTTCGTATCGTTGATTAACAGAGCAAACACGTTGAAGGCTGGCGAGCCCTCGATATCCTCTTCGCGCGTCACGAGCAAGTCTCGTCGCTGCTATGTTGTAGAGGGAAGACTGCGTAGAGAGAGAGATAGAGAGAGAAGCGAGTGGGTAGCTAGAAGCTAGAGCTAGCTCACGATCGATCGTTAATATAGCTGACGTATATTTGGTCCGACATCAAACAGCTCTCTCGCGAACGTACACACATACACACAACTGGAGAGAAGCGGAAAAGCTCTCGAGCTTGTCTGTTGCTGGACGCGTTCATCATTGAATTCGAATGCAGCTCCCGTACAGATATATACGCACTAGATGCGCCCTCGAAATTTCGGCCCCAACGACGACGACGGCAACGACGACGACGACGACGACGACGACGACGAGGGCTACGGTGCAGGCCGAGTAGTGCTGCACAATGCCTTATTACAATATTAGCGCGCTCCGCAGTGCGAGCGAGTGCAGAGTCGCGTGACCATCTGCGCGCGAAGTAACAGGTGCATTGTCAGCTCGGCTGAAAGTCAATATATATGCGCGCTCTGCCTGCGGTATATTATGTGTGTGTTATATAGCGATGAAGCACATAGTATTAGCAGTTTAAGCGACAGCCCAGCGCCCCGCGCGATCATCACGTATTCATTCGTACATAATCCAGTGGCGTCGAATAAAGTTTTTAACGACATTCACTATATGTATAATAATTATTATCACGTTCAAGGTAAATATCACTCGATACAATATGACGTAATGAAGTTTTGCACGGCTGTGTGTGTGTATACTGGCTGCTATACTGCTGCTGCAGTGCCGCAACGAACGAGCTGCTGTGGCTTGATACATCGCGAATATTTCATCGGAGCAAAAAATAACGACGTGAATTTTCTTTGAGCGATATCTCTCTCTGTCTCTCTCTCTTACGGCGATAATGACTCTCATTGAGCGTGCTATTCACCTCGACAAAGGGGAATTACCGGAGTTGCGATTTAAAACGAGTTTGTCATTGAGTTGCCTCATTATACCAGCTATATAGCTACATATACAGCGACGCGCGTTCCTCGCGGCGCGTGAGAGAGCTACAATGCTCAGCACAAAAGAAAAGCTCTCTCTCTTCTGTCTCTCTCTCTCTCTCTCTCGGGTGCAGAAATTCTCTCCTACGAATAATATTATATAAAGCACAGAAACCACGGCAGCTACTATACGCGTGGAAAACTTCGCACGAATATATATTCTTTATGTGAAACTTTCAAATATATAGGCCAAAAAGTCCCCCTGTAAATTGGCGGCTAATAGAAACGTTTTTCCATACAAAGAATACTCGCTCGTCGCTGACAAATTATGCGACGCTCGCGCGCTATACAGTACCCGAGAAAGAGGGAGCGGGAGAGAGAGAGTGGATCCTCTGGCACACGCTGGGGTGGAAAAAAGTTGCAGTGAAGTTCGAAGCCAGGATTTGTATAAGATAAGTATCGTACGCAGAGAGAGCTAGAGAGAGCGAGGTCGCGCGCACAAAAAAAAGACGATAAAGAGCTTTGCTGTATACACGCGTGTGCCATGCGGGAGGCCGTGTGTTACACGCGCGCCGAGCTTTATATGGAAGCTCTCCTTTGCATGCGTGTGCTGCTGCAAGCTCGACACGCACACACACACGCGCTCGTACGGGGTAAAAGTGTTGAGCTTTTTTAATTAAAAGTACCGCGAGCGAGCGGCCTATTATCTCGCGAATTTACAATAAGCTCGGAGAGCGGAGCGGCTCGCTGGATGGCTGCTTCCCGCGCGAACTCCTTCTTTGGCCCGAGTGTGTGTATGTGGGTGCGTGCGTGTGTGCATGCTGCACAGCCTTACCCGTTAATGAGTAATTATTCTAATTTTCCGCCACCACCGCTGCTCGAGCTCTCCTATGTACCCCCTTTACATTGGCCTAGCAGCGAGCTGCAACAGCTCTCTACAATGGCTAGACCGAGATTTTTCGAGCATTTAATATATTATTATCATTTTTGTTCAGTCGGCCTTTCTTACTCAGAAGAGAGCAGTGCGTGCGCGTGTGGAACTGCTACGAGAGCTTGTGTGCTTGTGAGCAACCAGCCTCCCAAAGCACGTATAGTCACAACAACGACGCAACTCGAGCGAAAAAGAGAGACCATTTTCGTCGACCTCCAGCTGGTAGTTTATTACAAAAAACTGCGTACTTATCTGGCCTCGAAATCTACTGCGATTCTTAATCTTACTGGAGTAACGAGTATACTCACGAGCAAAAGTCGTACGTGCCTCTACGAAAGAGCTAATAGTTTTAAATTGTACATTAAAAAGTTAAAAATCTTGAAGATTGCGAAAGCTCTCCATGTATTCGGTCTTTTGATATTTAAATGAGTTGTAAAAGATTCATGTTCGGGTGCAACCGTTTTTCACTCTATTTATCATACCTTCTACCTCAATTGGTTCATTAAAATGTAAGATAAATATCGATTACAGTAATTGTCTACATCAGAAGGATTTTTTAAGCAATTATGAGCTTTCTACGTACAATAAAATTATTTTGATCAATTCAATCTATAACTGAAATGATTCATTTCAATATATTAGTCAACAATTTAATGGAACATCGTGAGCCCAGTATGTTTAAATGATAAATTTTCGATATCTAATTCATCATTTTTATCAAGCACACATACATGATTGAGAGCTCTGAAAATCAATTGAATAAGCACGTTTATATCGAGTAAAGTCAATATTTGTGCCTAAACTGGGTAGAGCAATTGCACATGTCCTTACAGTGAAAAGTAGGTCAATTGAAACAAATATTTCTTTTTTCACAGATTTTACAATAAAAATTCCTTTTTAAACTTCAGATCATTAACATTTTTCCTGGAATTATTATGCAAGACTAAAAAAGTGGGAATCTGCTTTGACGGCCAGAAGATAAAGTAGGAAACTCTGGATCCCCATCACGGTAAGAAGCATCTTGCGATTAAAGTGAATTAAATTAATAAAAAAATCCTCATGAAAAATTACATTAAAAAATATTTTATAATGAAAAAACAATTGAACGCATATGAAATCTCATTTTTTGTAAATAGCTTTCATTGAAGTCTACTAAAACTATGTTTACTCTGAAGTAATATAGAAAACCCTTAACCAATGTATTGTAGGAACAACCGAAGGATAAGGATAAATTTAATATGATTTCATACAGAAATCTAATGATAAAATACTATTCAAAAATTGTTAAATTCAATTACTGTTTTTTTAGACTCTTTGTAGTATCCCAAAATAGAAACTTTTTCACCTTTTAAGCTTATGTATTGAAAAACATTCGCAAATTAGCTCAGCCTGACAGTTTTAAATTTTAACAGTTTAATTAGCAGTAGCAGTGTGACTAATATACATTTGCATATTTTCCAAATACATTTTAAGATGATCAATTTTTGGATATAACGATATTTTTCGCAAAGACATATAGTGCAAAAATTAATTTCTTTCAAATAGTTTATAACGTCCTATTTTAAGCACAATAGTCTGATTGACATTAATCATTGAACAGATTTAGATGGAAGCTAATTTTTTTTCATTAAAAGTGTATTTTTCATTTTTGTAGAGAAGATGCTTACATGAATGTTTAAGACGATGGACGGAAAAATGATTCGAGCAATTTCCTATTATAGAAACAATGTGATGTATCAACGGGCCAGACGATCAAACTTCATCATTCCAGTTGAAATGAAATAAACAAAGATGGTATATCGCCAATGCTCATCAGCTTGTCGTGTCAGACATTTAACACAAAAAGTGAAACTTATTTTTTCCTGCAAATATACATTCGGTGTCAGTCGTGACTCATTAGCAGTCATTACGCAAGCGTTTCTCGAGGCAAAAACAATGGCAACAGGCAGAGGATAAAATTCAAGAAATGGCAGGATATAACATAAAATCTAGATATCGCGTGAATTTTCCATTTGATAAATGGCATATCTTGGCCTTTATGGTTTCACGACGGCCCCTGCTTGATGAAAATGTATTTACTTATGCCACGTGTTAACATACACGCTAATCTTTTTTCTCTTTTTTGCTGTTTTACATCGTGTATTTGCGTGTTTCGAAAATATGAGTAAGAAGAATAAGCTCGGATATTTATAGCCGAATGGGTGCATAATAGTGTGTATTTTGGTTTGCAAATATTGCATTTACTTGTCACGAAAGATGGTGCTGCTTCATGTATCCCCTCGTATTTTGAATACTACATCCGACAAAAGAATCATTTTTGTTTTTACTTTTAATAAAATGCGCTTCGCGTTTGCTAAGCATGTTTGGAGATTTATTTAATTTTAACCTTTTCTTTCCAAGTACATTAGTGAGATTACCATTAGATTCATTTAAAATTTAGTTAAAAATTTCAATCTATAAATTTTTAACAAATTTTATCACAGTAAGACGATTGATACACCTTTTTTCTCTTCAATTTATGCGATTACATTTATGGATTTTCTTTGAGATAATCTATTGCATATTGTTATTTTAAGTATGTAGTAATAAGTGTCATGTATATTAACTTGACATTTTTAGTACACATAATCAAGAATTAATTAATACTTGCTCATAGTTAAATTTCTTAAAATTTATGATAACGTTCAAAGATTTACCGTTCTCTTAGCTATTCTATTATTATTCTTCACTATAACGTCGACATTGATAAGCAAGAACGTAGAACAAAACTACGAGTCTTGAAATTCCTAACTTGGATTTTTGTTTATTTTCCCTCGTAAAGAAATCATCGTTCTATAACGAGATGTTATTTTTGATATTGATTCTCCGAATCAAACATGAGAAAATCGTTACATCTGTGTAATTATGAAAATGCATTTCCTGTAGTTATCGTGAATGAAAATCCAAGCGTAAAACCTTTGCCTTGGCAATTCAATTGTTCATATTTAAGTGTCAGCAAATATCGTGACGGAAAGTTATGACTTTTCAAGGTCACGGCTATTTTCTATTGGATTAATAACCTTTCGCGTACGAGAACATTTTAATTTTATTTTTGTTTCCTTAAATGATTAAATTTTAAATAGCTCGTCAAATAAAAAAAAACAACCAACAGACAGCTGAATAACAGTTTCACTTTCAAAAGACCAAGAAACTAATACGGCTATATGATATTGAAATGAAGCGCGTCACAACATTCTCATTAGGTTGCTAGACGAATAAAAATATCGATTTTTTTCACCGGCAGGCCTCGGTTTATACACATACACTAAGTGACGAGCCATCGTCATAACTGTTGTGTCAAGCTGATCGTGCATAAGTTGACGCAAGTTGACATATTATATTTACGGTTTCATTAGAGCTCGGTGAATATAATCTCGACTAGAAGCTGCGTAAAGCTATCTGACGCGAGCAGACGCAGTACAGTAGTGGATGGGCTACCTCGATTCCTTCAGCCCCCAACGACGACGAAGCCTCACAATATATAGCAAAGTGAGCTTATGCAAATAGACAAGCGTATATACGCGCTATACACATTACGACTCTGTACTGTATGTGTATGTGTGTGTGTGTGCGTGTATATATGTAGTGTATACGTATATCTGCAGTTCCAGTTCTCATCACCTCCTTTGCAAAACAAAGCAGATAAGCAGCGTACGCGATATGAACACCAGCCGTTTTCTTTTATGTAATGCGAGCATACCTCAAGTCTCGGAAGTTTCTTCGCCAATGTTCATTTGCCTGCGTACCTCATATATATTACATCACCCTATATAAATTTAATCTATAACAGAACTATATAATTTTGCCGTTTGTCACGCGTTGAATAAAGTCAAAAGGCGTCGATGTGTAAGGCGCGCAGGGCTTTCAAGCATTCGGTACATTGTTCAAGGAATGTATAAGTCGGCGCCACTTGTTGAAGTAGCTTTTGTAAGGTATGCTTCCTAAAGAGATAAAGTATATACCGGTATCAGGACGACTGCAAATCTGACACGATATTGCTTATGAATGAAATACATGTAACTAGACTGAAACTGATATTGTTCCGAGAAAAAAGAATAAGTCAAAGCTCACGTAGCGTATTTCATTGCAGAAGAAAAAAATCGTGTCTTTTTCAAAAAATGTCATTTCGCTTACGAAGTATATCGATAAGAGACGCATAGGCGCTCCAAACTAATAAATCGAAGCAGTTTACTGAGAAAAATGCCAGCCGCTCCAAGTTTATAATTTCACGCTCTGATTCGTAATTTTTCTTTCATTACGCACGTTCAAAGCGTCTATATCAACGCAATGCAGAATCGAAAATTCTTCCTCCACGGCGAGAGTTTCATGCGCTGGTGACGGTGGTGGTGGTGGTGGTGGTGGTCAAACGGCGAAGCAGCACACGATCGTGCCTTACACAACGAGTTGTTGCGGCGGCGAAAGATCGCGCGCTGGCGGTGGCGTGTGCACTGTGTGCTGCTCTTCGATCGGTTCAAGAATCGTGCGCCGCCGGAAAGAGCGTTATTTCCTTGATTATGCAATGGACAGCAGTTTGCACGTGAGGGGCTCCCATCGGGCAATTTCCAATCGCACGCAGACAAACCGGCAGAGAAATAGATAGACATACCTATATGTATATATAAAATGTACACGTACAGAGTATAGAGCGAGCGAGAGAGACAGAGAAAGATCAATTTTTTGCACCGCAGCTAAAGCTTCGTGCTTTTGCGCACATCGTCTGCCTTCCTCTCCCGCTCTTTCCGCCTTCGTCTCTCCCATCCTCTCTGACGTGCTTGCCTGATCCACTTTATAAAACATTAACGGGCCAGCGTATATATATAAATATAACCAACATTCGAGATTATATAAATAAAACGTTCAATAATATAACTGCAGATCTGGTGTGAGAGCCTGAAATAACGTTAATAATACATCTCGACTTTCAATTTTATCGTCAGCTACCAAATCTCATTTGTTTCGAATTCGAAGAGCTTGCGGGTCCTTCGGCGAACGAAAACAATTTTAAATTTCAAAAATTTCACACAATTGAATCTCTTCCGATAGGTCCGCTTTTACATTCGTTCCCGGAGTTACTGCAGTTTGTTAAGAGTTTGCCGTGCGCGCAGCCATAATTTCAATGACCAACTTAAAACTAAAGTACAATGCTAGAAGACTTGTACCATTTGGTTGTGGAAAGAGAAGGAAAGAGATGGAAAAAGGAAGTATCGCGAAGCTTTCCGCTCACCGCTCTGCTCTTTTCTTGTGGCGTCTCTTTAGTCTCCGACAGAGCCTCACACGTACATATATATAGGTAGCGATCAATATTATGACAAAAAGTTTACCCAATAACATCATCGCTGGCCGGCCATATATAAGCTAAAAGTATAGGAAAACTGGTTAACTCTCTAAGATTAAATTTCGCTGCCACGACTAAACTTGGCAAAGTCCCGGCCAAATAGCGAATCGAATCCGAGCTTTAACCCGCGCGCTCTTTATACGCTTATGTATGCGCGCGATGCGCAAAGAAAAGATGAGGAAAGTCATGCGCGCATAGTAGGCTTAAAGCTCGACTCTCGGCGTGGATAGATGCAGCTGCCATGTCGACGTCCGACACAAAAGCTCCGCGTGTACATTATCCATCTGTATAAACATATGAGAGCTGCTGCACACTGCAACGCGTGCGCGCGCGCTCGAGTCTCGAGGAGAATTAATGGGAAAGAGAGAAAAAGAGAGATAGATGGAGCGTAAGAGAGAGAGAGAAAGTGAAATGGCACGAGCACGAGAGCGCAAGATGAGCATGTTTCGTGCGTGAGAATTCAGCAGCAGCCAGTCGTCAATTGGCAATTAGGCGCCGGCCCGAGAGAGCCAGGGTCAATTTGATCCGCGTGTGTCTACTGGGCCGATTCGCCAGTCAGTCTGCTCACGTTTTCCGCCGAATTACTCGCTCTGTCGCTATCGCGCATGTATGTACACCACCGATGCTACACATACAGGCTCGCGTCTGTATACGCGCACACACGCATACCTATAAATGCTTACAGTGCGAACCGGTGCAAGCGTAATTGCGGCCGCTTAGCAGCTATTTTAAATTAGAATATATCGGCCGAACACTGGCCAGAAGGCACACAAGCATACACGTACACACACGTTATAATCGCTTACTTTGTATTTAAAGAATATTATTTTCGCCGGGGCTGCGAAGGCACGCGTCGTCGGATTTCGCTGCCTACGAATGTGCAGAATCGCGTTACGGCTTCGAATTACCTACGTCTCTTTCGCTTATAAATCGGGCAGTTCGTTGGCGACTTGTAATATAGCTGCGCGATCTGCAAAATCGCAAGCCAGTTTCGGACTTATTATATTATTCAACGCGTACACATATTCGTACTCGGAATATATCCACACAGTCGTCCAGAGAGCGAGAGAGAAGTATACGTGCGCGCGGCAAAGGCCGCAAAATATTCTGCCGCTCGGCCAGCTGCAATGACACGAATGTCAACGTACGGCGCGTCAGACGCGTCAAGCGCGCATTATATATATGTTGCGACCGCCACGCGATAATCACGTCCTCTCGCGCTGCATCCAAGACAAAACGTCGCTGTCGCGCAGGAATTATCTACACCGCATCGCATCGTAATAGCGGCGGCGACGACGACGACGACGACGACGGGTGTGCTATATAGTTGGATGGTAGGTACGCGAGTACGAGTGTGTGTGTGCGTTCGTATTATACTCGGCACTCGGATAGGCCAAGAGAAAAAAGGGGCTAGACACAGGGAGTTGCAGTCGCACTGTGTATATACTATATAATGCCAACGTCCGTTTCTCGATGCTGCATGTCTATATGGAGGTGCATGCACGATGCGGCCGAGCCATAAGTGCTGCACATTGCTCATATATACGTGTGTGCACTGACAAACGCGACTTGCGCGACTCGATGCACGCAGCATGAGCTATATGTATGTGTGTGTAGATGCCACATAGAGAGCCTGTGTGAGTATTAATGTGTATACACGCTTATATTGCACGGTAGGGATACTGCAGCGATACATAATAGTGTGGCTTGAACGAGCCTGCCTAACAGTACATTGCCAAGGCACTCGCGAACGCACACACTTGCAATATTATACTCGTCTGCAGCATCGTCCGGATAAATGAAAGCTGCAACAGCAGCACACAATGAAAGGCTTGTCGAAAAGAAAGCGATTATGACAATTTCGTTGCAGCCTTAATATCGTCGAGCCGAAGCCCGCAAGCTAGCCAATTACTTAGACGGCTACGACGACGACGACGACGACGCATCGTGTCGCTCTTCCATCCTACGCTTCGCTGCACTTACAGTCTTTCTCTCTCTCTCTCTCTTTCTCTTTTGCTTTGATTGGCTATTGCACACTCGAGGCAGTGCAGAGCTCTCGAGTCTCGTTCGACGCTGCGGAGTATACGACGACGGCCCGAAGACGCATTCATCTGGACCAGAGCTACCTATACCATATACGTGCAGCAGTACAGCCCCCAAAAAGAGAGACGACTGGTCGAGGCTCTCCGACTCGCGAGCTGCCTCGTGTCTGTTGACTCAACTTCAATAATTCAACGAAAGAAAGAGAGGCGACCGCGGCGTCTCGCATTTATACACTGCATGTACCCCACTCCCCACGATCTTTTCGCCTCACCAGAGTCTCATACATGTACGCCCTGTACGTGTGCTTATGCTGGAATTGTATCCATGTACATGTGTATGTGTGTGTGCATGTGCGAGCGAGGAGGTCTGCGCATCATACCTCGTCACCGTCGCCGCTGCCACTACCGCCATCAGCGTCGTGTAGTCGAATATATAAGCCACCGTCGTCGTCGTGAACGAGCTCGCCCCGGTCTGTTTGGCACGTTACATGCGTTACGTGCAAAGCATGGCAGTAGCGATATAAGCTCTCGACGACGACGAAGACTCATGGTCTTCTTGGCATCTGATTTACCTTAACGAGTCCTCACTCGCTGCCTACTTTTCCAACTAATTATACAAAGAGGGAAGGTTATAAATTCGTCGATTCGATTAACGATATCGTAAAATACGTATTTAATAGTAGCTCCGAATGTTGGCGAATAATACTCGAAGATATGGATGCGCGACGTGCGCGCGTTAATGCCGTGCAGAGCAGCATCTCTTTGGTTTCTCGGCGCGCGCGATTCCGATTCATTTATATTGCACGGGATTTTCGATCCGAGAAAAGGACGTATACGCGTATGTATATAACACGACGAGAGAAAGAGCCGGGGGGAGAGAAGTTCCAAGTTATAGGGTATTTTCAGCCGCGGCGGATTCAAAATTTATCGCGGCAATCAGTTCCCCCGCTCATCTCCCTCTCTCTCTGTCTTTCTCCAGAGAGAGCTTGAATTTCGAATCGACAAAGCGCAGAGATTCGAAGCTCTAATTTTACCCGACCGTAACCGTACGTAACAGCAGCAGCACAGGGAGGCGCGAGAAGAGAGAATTTTATAAATCAAGTGGAATTGTCTAACTACTGGAGATAATGATCGAGCAAAATTGTGACTGGCATGTAGAAGAAGACGACGACGACTACGACATTGACGAGGAGTTGGAGGTGGAAGAAGAGAAGGAAAAGGCGAGAAGCGCTTGGTATAGCAGTTAATCAATAGCGCGTTTTACTCGCTGCATGCCATCTTCGCGATATACATCGAGTTCGTTTACCTAACTAATTCTTCGGCTGGCGCTACTTGTACAAACTACTGCTGCTGCTGCTGCTGTCCGCCGGCCGTGCAGTTTACGTATAGAGGAGCGGATAGAGAGCTGGCCTCGGGCCAACGAGCGACGTCGCAGTCATCGTCGTCGTCGATTAATCCTGCAGCCGCGGCACGGCCGGACGTCGGTCGACGACTCGCATGTATAGACCGCCGACACACCCAAGGTCATCGTACACGCGCATCTCGCATACAACATATACGTATACATTTTGTACAATGTTGTACATGCAGGCAATTCATTCATGGCCGGTCACTCCGAAGCTACATATATCGTCGTGTTGTGGCAGCTCGACTCTCGCGAACTCCATCTCTTTCCTCCACGATGATCTTTCGTTACCGCGCCGAGACGCGCGCGCGCTTCATTTTTATTACCTTCCAATTATGTGCCGTTGCTGCAGCGCGCGTGAATCACTTTCTAGCAGCTAGCTCTCGTGCACGTAGTATACTATATATACTGCAGTACATAAACGCGCTTCGACGCCGAGAGGAGGCTTGTGAATTGTTCGAGTGTACTGAACTTATACGAGGTCACTCGATTAATCTGATCGATTGACGGATAATCCAATCGACTTCTTGAAAAATAAACTTCGACCAAGCTTTGTCTCTTGAAAAATTTTCAAACTGCACACCACGAGGCAGTAGAGATGCCACACCACGATTAAATCGGAGTACGTTCAACCGACGAACCGGCAAAAGTTCCACCTTGGACATTTTCTATTTTTATATTTTGTATCGCAGCGACGATGAAGATTACTATTTTCCCTCGTCATTGCGTTGCATTAGTTTACGAATTTCTCGAATCTACGGCTTTTATAGCCGTAAAAAGGCGAACATTTTAATTAAATCGAAATAACGTCCATGGTCTAAGCGGCGAGAAAGCGTGAGGTCAACTCGGCCAATATCTATAGATAATCCAATAGCCTTAAAGAAGATTGATCGAAGTTTACGAGCTGCACAGGAGTGGAAATGCCAACTTGAGTAGCGAATTCTCAAACCAGATGGGTTACTCGCGAAGTAAAAGATTCAGTCATAGTAAATTGATAAATGGACGCGGTTGCTTTTTGTTACCGATCGTCGTCATTGTTAACAACGCAGTAATCGTATATTTTATACTCGACGTGTACGCGCGTACACATAAAAAGTGGACACGCAAAAAAAAACAACAATGGAATGCTTTTTTTTATATAATTGCTTGAGCGATACTTGTTTCGAGAGATAATGGCAACAAGTATGTTTTTCGTGCACTTTATCGATCCGTGCGTTTTATACGCACGCAGCGTCTGCAGCAACGTATACACAGAGAGAGCGCGCGCAAACAAACGGGGAATAATTTTGTTGGCACAATTCATCGGTACGGTCATTCGGTCCATTTGAATATGCATGCGCGAAACTGATCGAGTTAAGCTATCGATTTTCGAATAAAACATTTTTATCATTCTTTTTTTAATTCCAAATTGACAGACGGCACAGAGCAGAGCGCGAGCGGGGCGGCCGCCGCACCGTGGCAGCTGCGAGAGAGAGGACATTTTGCAGTCTCTCTCTCTCTCTTTCGGCTGCGAGATATACATACGCGCGCGATGAAAAGTTGCATTCAATTCAAATTTCATTTTGCAGTGGCGGCGGCGGTGGCAGCGGTCGGTCGCAAATGCGTCAGAGAGCCCCCATGATGCGCTTCAAAGTTCATAATATATTTTGCTCGTCACTTGTATACGCGAGCCGATGAAAAGGTAGAGAGCTCAAAGCGGCAAGAAAAAAAATGTGCGCGCGAGTCAATGACGCATCTCGCGCGCACGTTTTGTACATATGCATGAGTTGCCAAGTATATACGTATATACAGGCAAGCCGCGAGCGAGAGAAAGATAGGAAGTCTATATGAGCAAAGACAAACACGTTTAGCTCGAGCGTACTGCAGTGCCGGAGTGAGAGAGAGAGAGAGAGCTCTAAGAAGCGCAGAGTAGCGCGTGCGTGTGCGGGGGAGAGACAGAGATATACATTTTCTAGCCTTGATTAAAATTCGCCGCTTGTGCAGAGCTCGACGCGCGACGACGGAAGTTGTTTGCTATGCGGAAGGAATCGCTACTGCTGCTGCTGCTGCTTCTGCTACTGCTGCTGGTATATAGGCACTGCGCGTTATACTATTTACAAGTACGTGGTGTACGCTATCGGAGCTGGTACGCTGCGACAGCATTGAAATCGTTCTTTAAACGACTCCGATTCGAGAAAAGAAGTTTAATGCACTGCAGTCCTCGCAGCAGTTGCTATCAGTTCGTAGGCAAATTTACATTATCGCACCTATTTAACTTTAGAGACTATTTATGTTGTGCGATCGGACTCATTTTCATATGAATGAACGAGATTGCAGATCGTCGCAGTGACCGGATCCGAGGAAAGTAATCGAGCTAGTCGGATCGGCAATTGCCAATGAGAAATACCCTTTTCCAAAAGGTGCTCAATGCAATTTTGACGTAATATTTCTAATAGCAGCAGCAAGACGAAGCTACAAAAGCTTCAGCAGGCCGCGCGCAAGTCTATATCGTACTAGTTTCAACTAGACAAGCCTGGCTGGCGCATAACTTAAATAGCTCTTTACAGGCAGGCAGGCAGCTAGCTAGGCAGCTAGGCCTATGGGGCCGGCAACTGATGCGCGAAATGTAGTACTTATCCGCAGAGGAGTAATATGCAGGCGCACATCCGACCGAGTTGCTGTCGGCGAGAGAGAGAGAGAGAGAGAGAGAGCAAGTGCGAGAGTCGAGTCGAGATATCACCTCGGTGCCGTCTACTTAGCTTGTAAATCTCGAGCGGGCCTGTAATGCACCTGCACGCATGTGTGTCTGCTGCTGCTGCAGCTCGAGCTTGTTGTGCTGCGCATCGTACATATACGTGAAGGGCCAACTCACGACTGCGGTGTCGAGTTTCGCCCGAGCTTGACGTGTGGAGTCTACATTACGGTCTAGGCGCGCGAGCTTTATATATAATAACGAGAGCTGCGAGAGAGTAAAGAAGCAAATTTGCGACTGCGCATCGAAGCTCGTCGACGCTGGCACGGCGCGTTACGCGCACTTAATACTCGCGAATCAAGCGTCATCAAGTGGCGAGTCCAAATTTAGAAGAGCTACGCAATAATAATGCAACGCGCGTACTTTCAGTGTGTGCGGAGGTGATCATCCCGCGCCGCCGCCGACGCCGTGGCTAATCCGCCACCCATGAGGCTCGCCGAGCAATTCTTATCGTAATTCACATTATAAATATACGTATGTATACATAGACCCTCGGGCTCGCTCACACACACACACACACACATACCACGCGCGTACATTTACAGACGTATAAAGATGTATACAATATTACATATAAAGCCGCGGCAGCGTAGCAGCGGCGGTGGCGAGGAATGCCAAGCATTCATGATTCGTCGAAATGAAATGCAATTTCACCGAAAATAAATCATCCGAGGGCTTTTGCTCTCTCTCTCGCTCTTTCTCTTTCTCTGTTGCGGGGTAAAGAGCAGCAGCTTCTATACGTCGCGCGCCATAATACGCGAAAACGAGAAAGATCATAAACGTCGCTCCGTTCTATCTTCGCCATGCGGCGCGCGTATACCGCGCTTCCGTACTATATACACAGACACATACACACACAAACTGCAAGCGTATATCTGCAGTATACCTATACGTATACAGCATAAACAGATCTCTCTCTCGTCTATCTATCTCTTTCTCTCGCAGCCGAGTGTACAGCCTCCACCTATTCTTCGGTGCACGGGCGCGGTTTCTCGCGCGTATCGTACCACCGCCGCTGTTGCTGTTGCCGAGAGATCGTATAATATCGCGAGCGAGCGAGCTGCGCGCGTGAATTGTGAAGTTTCGATTACAAGCGCGAGGGCGTTACACGCGTATGTGTGCGTGTGCTCTCGTCGTCACCGTTTATATATTTATTATTCGTTTTTTTTACCCTCTCCTCTCATTTTCGAGTACACGGCGCATGTAAGAGCGCGTATAATACGCGTTTATTCGACGCGCGCAAAAGCAGGCCGCGGCGCGTAGTATAAATTGCGCACGAAAAGGCATTATCGCACCCAGGCATAATGCACACTTGACCCAACGGCATACATTCACTGCGTATGCACCTTTTTTCGTCGTCGTCGTCGTCGCAATGGTTCCATGCTGTAATGTACGCAGGCCTGCTTTGCGCAACGCGGAGAGCCGCGTGCGTGCCCGCGCGATATCTCGATGCCACTATATAGGCTTGTGCAATTTTTACCGCATATTATCCTTTAATTACGAGCTGGGCTCTGGTGCCTCGTGCGTACGTACCGTATAAACAAGCAAAATGGCGAAAGAAAAGGAGTTTTGGGCTTGCTGTGCGCACGCTAGAGCTCTCGCACGTCGTAAATCGATTAGAATCGGCCGTGTGCGGCTTGACCCGTACCGACGCACACACAGCCGATGCTCCGCGGCGCAGAGCCACTCCATTGCGTTTACAGCTGCCAGTGAGTCTGTGTGTGCGCTGGAAAAGGATGGACGAGAGTCGGCGGCTTGCAGCCGCTAATCTCTGTGCCTCGATTGTTGAGCCGCGCGCGATTCTCGAGCAACGTAGTTGCGGTAGACTAGTGGTTGAATCGTTTGCTTTGATTGCCTCGATTGCCTCCATCGCACTATTTATATACCTTACGTATATATAGATCCGCGCGCGCATCGAGCGCCCCGGCCGTACATTCCCGCGTTACAACACTTTATCTAGGATTTTTCGAGCTTATTTCTTGAACTACGACGTGGGCTCGAAAGCTTCGCAAAAACTTGCGCTACATTTTACGCTTGAATCGAGCGTCGGAGCGAGCGTATCATTCTGCAGTCCGGATCATTTTACATCTATTAATTTTGTGCCTGTCTCGTTCTGAATGTTCTCTCATATTCACCGCATACCGTGTATTCTCTTACCTCTCTTGTTGTTTTCGTCCATTGTTCACACTCACACTTGCAACATATTTTTTGTTATTTTCACACGTACGAAAAAGTTTATATTCTGTGAGAAACTTTCGACTCGAATAATATAATGCCATCGATGCACTATGATTAAGAGCATTTGATCGTGCAAGCTCGAACTAATAAGGTGTTGAGGACACACGCAAATACTACTCTGGCCCTCGAGAAAGGGTAAGCTTTTGTATGGGTCTCCCTTTTTCTGTACATGCCGTGCGCGCACGCCCACCTCTTGTACTCGCTGCTGTGACTTTGTTCACGCTCGAGTGTTTAATACATGGATGCACACGGTGCCGGCGGCGTCGGCGGTGCGGTGTACGCCGCATATATAATAATTGCTCGTTGTTCCGGAGTGTTCGCGTCAAAAGTTACACATCGCACGCACGCAAAAGTCGCCTCCTCGTCTCTCTGTGTGCGTCCGTCGATATGCGCGCGCCTACAATACACAGACACATGTGGTCTCTGAAACATTATACCCGCGCATACACGCGGTGCATATCGGTCGTTTGAAAGCATTTTTCTATCGGACGCCACTTATGTCTTTTCAAGGCATTAGTTTACAGCGAGTCGCGAGCGGAAAAATAGCTAATGACGTTGCGTATGCGCGCAATTGCGACCTTCGCGATAGCGATGAGACTCTCTGATAAAAATTTAGCTCGACTCGCTTTTGTAATTTTAAAGTTTCATCGACGCAATTATTATACACCTTTTTCGTAACATTAACGGTGCGTACCAGTTTTGATGTCTGAGTATTCGTATTAAGTTGCCTGTACCAACCGCAAATAAGCACGTTGTCCAAGTCAAGGGAGAATTTTTGTATATTATACTCAGAACCAAAGTACGCACTTTCTTACACAAGCCATAAATGAAAAATGCCTCATTGTGAGTGGAGGTCAAATAATTTTTGGCGCTGCGGTTTTTAAAAACATAAGAAGGTTTGGTAAAAATAGTAAAAATGCCCGATAACTCCAACGTGACATGGATTCTTTGTAAAAGAAAAAGGACACCTATTGTTTAAGATTTTCTTAATTAGAAACTCGCTCATCGTCGCACATACTGGAATCAATAATTTAAAGTGTATCGTAAATTTAACACGCAATGCATCAAATCCTTCGTCATTTTCCAGACATTCGAAAGTAAAATATAAATTACTTGAATGGCGCAGACGCATACAAACTTCAAGTATGCGTTTGCATCGCCGGCAGACGCGAGCGAGTACATCACCAGTAGTGTGTGTGGGAGGAAATAAAAGAAGTGTGCAGCTCTTGCTCTTGCTTTTTTCATTAACTCATCTTTTTTTCTCCTTTTATTTTGCCCACATTTTTTAACGAGCTACGCACGCCACCGGCGCACTCACTCGCTCGCTCGCTCGCTGCAGTTTTCAGATTTTACCTCGGCCTATAATATTTACCTTCGCCAACACTCTGGGTGTTGTCTTAAATAATGCAAAGAAATTCACCAAAAAAGCGTCATTTTAATAAATGCGACATAGTTAAGCTCTAAGTTCTTAAATAGAGTTTCACAACATAAGAAAGCTATTGTGCATCGTGCAGAGAGTTGAAATTAAAACACGAATTTCGTGAATATGAATTTCGCAAATAATCGCGTAACACCGCGAAGCGAATGTATAGCCATGGAAAAAGTATAAAATGAAAACATATTCGCCTTGAAGAAGTAAGCGAAGCTTTCAAAAAATATCAGATTAATTGAAATGCATTGCTTATACCAAAAACACATGAGCGCAGCGGCAGTGAAGTGACTGTATGAAAAATGCACTATTTTTTCACGTATCAGATATTGCTCGCATCCGAGCAACGGGCAGCAATTTGACGGCAATTGTTACGACAATGAAAGCTTTATTGCCAACACCTGCGAAATGCAATTATTCCTTGTAACATCCGTATAAAATTATGAATTGCGCTTAATTTCACATTGTTACGCAATTAACAAATTTCAATAATTTTTATTTTGTATAGGGAGCTTTCGATATACAGCCGCTTCGCAGCTCTTCACTAATTATCAGTCGACAGTCATAATTGAGTTCTTCGTGTATTTCCAGTTTCATTGCACTAGACGACGATGCAATTATGTTATTCATCGCGCGCAAAGATGGCAAAATGAGATCTGTCTCTCAACAAGCAGTCGATCGTCAATTCAACCTCCATAATGCGATAGCTCGTCGTAAATGATCAAACATTTTTACGCAACAAGTTTACATTTGCGACGATTGAAAAGTCTCCGAATGAAAGTGGTCAAACGACGGTGCGCGCGCGGGCACGTCTCGCGAGAGACCAAAGTAGCTCGCGTGGACGATATTCCACTACTTGGCACATGTGCTGTGCCGTAGGGCTCGGCGGGCGCGCGTTAAAACGGCGGCGTTGGTGGCAGCGGCGGCGACGGACCATCACTCACACGCGAGCTAGCACCCAGAAAAGCTCACGCGATATAGTACGTGGAGCGTCGAGCGCGGCCGACTTCCACGTGCGCGACGCGCGCTAATGAGCTGGGCCATGCTCTTGCACAAAATTGCGCGCGCTCGCTGAGGCCTCTCTCACTCTGTGTTCATATATTCTATGTAAGAGAGAGCCAATTACCGTCATGGATGCGTGAGTTCTGACAAAGCTTCGTTCGAAGCGCGGGTGTGAAGATAAAAAAAAACTGGAAAATTGCACAGACATGATCCTATAGTAGGCACGAGTGAGCCGAGCTAAACTGGCTAACGCGCGCAATTTCGGAAATTAACCAAACCAGCTTTGTGTAATAAAGTATTCCAGTTTTGCAGGCTCGGGTCAGCTTGGAACAATATCGGGGCTTAACATTTTTTCGTCGCTTTTACGCATCTCAAAGACTCATATATTCTGTACTTTTATGACTTTGATCTAGAAGGTAGATATACAAATGTTGCAAGGCAAGGCCACCTAGTTCAGAGATAATGCGGACATACATGATCGTACGGTACAATGTTTGTATTCTCAGCTTTTTAAATATCAAACGTCAGTGTACAATGTAGCGCAGTTTCCCGAGATTAAAATATCAGAATAATCTTTTGAATATTTGCCTTGAAAAAGTTTCACAGTCCAGGAAACTATATTTGATATAATATATATAATTTACCAAACTTTTAAAATTAGAAGCAAAACTTTTGGAAAAGTTAATTATTTCATTTCGATCGAAAATATATGTCTTTCAAATGAATTCATTTTTAACGAACATAATCGAGTAATAGTTTCTCATACCTAGAAAATTCAAATTAACATTCAAGTACCTATATAAACTCGATGATGTACTGTATCGCGTATACGAAGGTTGTCGTACGTCAAATTCTACACGTTTCGCACACGATAAAAAAATTATTCTAATACCGTTGGTTTTTTTTCGATGGACGCCGAGCGATACATGGCCATAATTGAATGTGTTTGAGATTTTTATTGCGTTATACATTGCGGTGTTCGCATACGATTAGAATTGTACTTGAGATTCGCGTGCGCGCGCGCCTCGGCGAAGTAACGCAACGTCGAAATCGACGTAATAATCAGGTGAATCTAGCATTTCTTTATTACAAGTTGTGAGGTATGATTTCGAAGCGCGCGAGCACGAAATGTTAACGCGTCAATTTGAGCAACACATTATAAATGCGCGATATATACATATTACGTGCCGCTGCAACACGGAAAATGAGTTGTTAAGTATTTTTAGACACAATATATCGCTCGCTCGTGTGCGTCCGTGTATAATGGTGTGTTGGGCAAAAAAATTTATTAATCTTCAATCGCAAAAAATTTATAATGTATAAAACTTTCACTTTCAAGGAAAGCCACTGCAAGAGGCACATAATATACGAGGCTTACGAATCTCCTTATTAGCTCGCATTAGGCGCTACAGTGCGGACTACTTCGAGTGGTATTTCGCGATGCTAAGGGAAACCACAAAAGCGCATAAAACGAAGATTAGCCAGCTCACACGCGATAAAACTGCGATGACCACGCCAGAAATAGATATAGCTGTAGGTGCACCTACGGTAAATGTATTCCGAGTATGTGTGTGTACCATTGTATGCGTTGGCTGCGCGCACCAAGCAAGCTTTATCGTTTAATCGATCCAACAACACTTTCCAAATCATACGGTGGATGTGCAGAAGTCTATGAAACTATATAACTATCAACAATGTGTGTTGCGCACGCAGGAAAATAAACTGTAAAAAAACTTTGATTACAGACCGCAAGAAAAGAAAAATAGGCGTTGAGTTGTACGAAGCCCGGAAATGTACATATCGAACGCGAGTCAGGCGGCGAGCTCCGGTGCAAGGATTTTTGAGGTCGCGATCGCGACAACGACTTTTACCTCGAGCTTTTACCTTGCGCATTTGTGAACAGCGGTTTTGTATTCTTGGCCCAAAATTATATATTATTTATAGACAAAGTATTTATGTAGTCCAAGAAAAATAAGAGAAGCAGCGCCAGATTGGAAAATGTATTACTGATCAAGCGAGTTCGAATGACTCGAACCCGGCGTGCTTTTTGTTCGAGCAAATTGAGATTGAACAGCGAGTGAGCAAAAGCTCCATTGGAAAGGAACAATCGTAATCAGATGCGATACTCTACAAAAATCATAGAAAAATATTATCACGCTCTCGCGTGGACGCGATTTAATTGGGAGACGACGCGTTATTTACGCGGGTTGAGCTCGAGAGCAGCTTGCGCGCAGCCTGCATATGTGCTTATGACGCGCGCAGGAAGCGGCAATTAGCATCGCGTGTCGCGTAATTCAATTAAAACGCAACGCGGGTACTTACGCGCGCAGCTCGACTATATACGTATGGATACGTTATATATGCAGCAGCAGCAGATCGAGAGACTGCCAGGAGAGCTCGCAAGAACCATCATCGGTGCGCGCAGGATCGAGCGATGCAGAATATACGCTTTTGCTATATATCGCGCGCTGCCAGCTCCATCATCGCGAGTTACCAATCCAAGGATATTATGATACGCACCGGAACTTCGGATCGTATCTTATAATGACGATGTTACATGCATAAATATATACATCATACGTATATACGCACACGTACACACACACGCATCTATATTATGATGCTTCTCGCAACTAACGGCTTTTTCGCTTATAATATTATGCGTGTATGTGTATCGATCGATACGCTAACTCGTCCATAACGGATCAGCAGCCCGAGAATATGTGCATAAGCTCCGGCTTATTATAATAGTTTGCATTTTTGTTTGTTACATCGGGCTAATCATCTTCTGCATTGATTGCTATATATGCAGCACGCGCGGCTTATAACCATAGTTAATTCGATTTGCCTCTCTCTCTCAGCCTGTGTGCAGTGCAAATTCCAACTGAACCGTATCTAAACTGTTAATAATGTAGATGATGCACGACCGACTCGATAAGCTGTGGAAATCAGTTTGTTTTCTATATTTAGTTTTTAAAATTTTGTTTGTAAACACTATTTTCGTTCGTCTTCTCGATTCGAAGATACGAATCATATCGAGGGGACTAACGAGATTCGAACATAATTTTATTTTACTTGGAAAATGCACTTGTCACACGACAGTCAAGTCGATACTCTGTGAATTCGTTCGACAACTTGACACGCGAATGTGCGGCAGAAATCGTAACACGAAGATTTGACCTGCGCGCGCACGTGCACGTCCGCTGGCACGTCTTTTAATTTTCGAAAATTCCGCACTCTACAAAGTGTGTGTATACGAAAAGCACAGAAGATATTTTTACCTCTTAATATGTTGAAAATTTTAAATTTAGTTCTAGTCCGATGACTCCGGTCGGTAACGGGTCTGATAGTAGTAGTGCCTGCGCGTATACGATATATACCTTTATAGTGAATGATTTATTTAATGAGCTTATACTACACTGCACACTATGCTGCCGCGCGAGTGCATATAGGTATGTAGGTCTCTGCATCGCGCGCACGGAGCTCGCTAAATTTACTCTCTTTCTGAAAACATTTTACAATAACCGCAGGGCACACAAACGTTCGGCAACTATATAACTTTCCTATATTTTGGCAATATACGTGTGGTGGCGGCTCGGGAACATTAAATTTGCAACAGAGACTTAATTAAAGCGGCTTCTCGTACGGGTGAATGGACATCACAATTACTGACTTCCTGGTGCCAGTGCACAGCGGCGACGGCGGCAGTGGCAGCATCGAGTCGCACGTTTTGTCAAGCTACAGACACATGCACACGCACACACACACACACTGGCGCGCGGCCGGCATAATTCGTTCGACCCGTACACTTCGTCCGATGACGAGTAGGATACTGTGACAATAATATATAAGCTCGTGTCCGTCGAGCTTCTATTCTATTATGTACTTTTTGATTGCAGCCACGTTACAAGAGACACTTTGAAAGAAAAACCTGCCAACGAGTATACTGCGCTGTAAATACTAGGTGCGTTGTTGACATGTCTTACTTGCAATATACATACGTCTACATGAAAACCAGCCAACCTGATAGAAACGTAATTGGATCATCAAACTCACCTGTAACAAAAATTAAGAACATCTGTTAGTAAATTGTATTATGGTACGAGTTTATTTATAATTTCGTTTGAAGTGGAGATATATCTTCATCGAAATAGAAAAAAAGCTCTAAAGGATTTCATTCTTAAAAATAACATTGATTTGGGTGGTATCTGAAAAGTGTCAAGAGTAGAATGAGTGCCTAAATTGTCATCATCGTGTTAATGTTCTTTCACCCCAAGCGTTGGAATGTTCTTTTTTTAAAAAGCTTTTATCCACGTAAAAATCATAACTGATGCAGTAATGATTATAGTAATGATAATAATAATGACAACAATAACATGCTTTTAATAATATCGAACATTCAAACTTTTTAATCGATGAAAATAAATCTCGAAATGTAAAGTTTTAATAGTCAAAGTTTAAACAAGTTTAAACTCGTTAAAATTTTTTTATCATTTCCTAATCAAAAATAAAATTGCAGTTTACACGTTAGGATGATCTTGAAGTACCTTCGTAGTGTTATATTTGTTTTCGTTAAAAGTCGCTCTCAATCGGATTCCGATAATAAATTGTTTACTTGTAGTTGAAAAGTGTCAAAGTATGTTGAACTTTTATTCGAGTGTATGTACGTGTTTATTATGAGAAACGCGCCGGGACAGACTTGTTCGAAAATTCTCGAAAACTTAAATTCGCACGAATAAAAAAAAAATCCTCATCTATACGTGGAAATAATGCTGCAAAGCCGCAGGGGAATTTTTGATTACTCTTCGCAGCGCGAGAAACGAAAAAAAAAATGGGAAAAATGTCCGTCGATATGCAAATCAACTCTTTCGCGCGCGCAGCTTGATTCCAAGGCTGTGACGGTTGCTTCGACGACTCGCAAATACTACAGGCTGCAAATGGAAACATACGCATATATACACGCAAATAAAGCGCGCGTCGAGATATTTTAGCCTGGCAGCGAAGGTCGTCGCCTTCTTTTTTTTTTTTACGATGTGGGTGATCTAAAACGACGGGTATACATCAAGCGCTCATTTTCTCCGCATGACATTTATAAACACAGCTACGGCAACAGCAGCGGTTGCAGCGCTCGATCAGGCGCAGCACGTGCTTTTGGCCAGTCGCATTGCGCGCTTATACGTTGCATATATATTTAAAAGCTGCCGCTTTGGAGTTTATCCAAATTTTCTCGGGCCCCATTCAAGATATCGCACCACAGCCCGCAGCTCGCCATTATAAGTGCCTGTACTAGGCTGGCAAAATCGAGAAAGAAAAGACAGAGCCGACTGAGAGGGTAAATTAAGCGCTTTTCCTTGCGTGCCTCAGTGTCATCGCGGTTGCCTCACGCGCGCAGATGACTGATGCATTCGTAATCAGTCGAGTCAAGTCTATAAATTTCGCGACGCCCCACTGTTGTGCCTCAGTGGGTATGATCGTCACGAGTTTGTTTGTTTGCGACAAAAAGGGTCGAAGCTAAGTGGATATCTTATGGAATAAGATATAGTCGGTGCGCTAGGCGTCCAATAGACGATGACTCGTTTGTTGAACTTGATATAGTTTGGGAAAAATAAAAGTTGCTTGTTATATTACGATTGAAGAGCAAAGAGTATAACCTTGGGTTTCATTATCACGGTAACTGCGGCATTAAATGTATTATTAAATATATAATGCCCGAAGCAAATTCTATATAAATTTGCCCGACATTAAATCTTTTACGGGCGAAAGGGATTATTTTCCCAAAATATAACGCGCATACGAGGCTCAAGTTACGCGCGCAAAATTTCTTGCTATACACAGATCTTTCCCTCTCGCGTGGATAATTTCATATGCCGGGAGTGTTTTTATTCTTACTCTCTTTCATATAGGTAATATTGCATCATGTCATCGTCTTGATTTCGCGCGGGTTATTTCTGTTTACTTCTCTCTTTCTGTTTCATGAGGCATATTTTCGGTCGAGTCTCGGCAGTTGTCCGGTATAAGAGACGAGTATATTTTTGTAAAAGTGAAAGGGATATTAATAACGATACGTATAAAAATTTTTCTAGATTCTGCGGCCCGAGAGTATTATACGCGGCGCGGCTTGCGGCGGCTCATGAGCAAAAAGACTGGAACCGCGACTCGTGACAGTGGGCAGCAAATTCGTTTAAGCTAATTAATTAATTGAGTCGCGTGCTAAACTCGGCCTTTGAGGCTCGCGCTCGCGCAAAAGCACGAATAGAGGTCGAAAGCCGAGCTAGTAGTTAGTAGGCAGTAGGCGCATTGCGGGGTTCCATGTTCTTGTTTCATACGGGCCAATTTTGTGTATGTGCACACACGAGAGGCAGTTGTTAGGAAAAGACGGAAATATCGGCGCGCACGAAGCGTATTTAGCTCCGCAATGCACTCTCTGCCTCTTTCTCGCAGTGGCGGCGGCTGTGCTGCAGTTGGCTTTCTTTCGCCTCTCTTGTAACGCGTTGTCGGACAAGCCAATATTATTATACGCTTGTGCGTGCGATCGAAACACATGCTCCGTGTATCGCGATAAACAAAGCTGAAAATCGAGCGAAAATCTAAGCATTGAACATGTACGTACGAATTGCACTGCGAATGCGTAAATACAGCATCAACGAGAGCTAGAGAGAGCTTCGGCTTTGCTAGTTTATCGAAACGTCATTTACGATCGGTGGACGAACAGATGTTCAACTGTGATTCTCATTTCCACCCGGCGTTGCCGCACGCGCGCGAAATTCTCTCGCCGCATATATATCTTCGGCACATGCACATGCCAAGAACGAAACTCATTCCCGGCGCTTGGTACGGACGCGTACGCAAATCGCATGGCAGTTTTTGCCACTCGATAAAAGTTCGTCCCGAAATTATTCATATAGGGCTTTTTTTTTGGCTTCTTCGAATGCGTAGAGCCGACGTCTATTCGTAGGCGCGGTTGGCACAATTATCGTTGTTGTGCCCGGCTATCACGATAACTCGTATACGTATGCGAAAAATATGAACGCAGGGAGAATGCGGAGAAAGAAAGAGAGAGAGAGAGAGAGAGAAAGAAAGAGCCGGCTGAAAGCAGATGGCGTGTTCGATCGACTCGGATGAGGGGAAGGTCGACCTTGAGAAAGCGCAACTAGTAGTGTGCGCTCGCTCCTCTCACCGCAGTTATATTCGTTCTCGCTATGTACGACGAGCTGCGCACGAGACTGTATACACACGCACGCATACACACGGACACGAACAACGATGATGACGACAACGAAGGGGAAACGGATTCGCAAGCCCAGAACACGCCGAGAGCTCGAGCGCGCGAGGAAGAAAAGGGACGAGAAAGAAAGAGAAAGAGAGATGCGCCTTTCTGATATTATTACACGAGCAGCGCGATATATATAGCTATGTGTGCACACACATTTATACACAGACACACGTTTCCAAGCTTATGCTATGAGGTAGAGGATTCAGGGAACTAAACGAATAAACGACTATATAGTACATGCGAGAAGGTCGGAGCTCGAGTCCGGGTTACTTGGGTTACTGCGCCGCGCGATCTCGTCGTATACGTTCGTATACCTACACCTACGTGTGGGCGATGTGTGCTATTATATATTATATACGCGTAAGTGTGCGTACGCACACGATAGGGGGAAAACGCGCTGAATTATACCGAGGGAGAGATCTCGCACGCTAGCTCGATTGCGCATTATGTATACATATATTTATGTTTTTCCTATTGCTCGTAATGAGCAAAGCGGGAAATCATGATGATCGAGCCAGCACAGCTCGCGCGAGCTTTTATCGCGTCGACTCCGATTTACCCGCACTATATGTATTCGCCATTTTCAGTTTCGGTTTCTATATACGTTTATTACCGAGCGACGACGACTCCGAAACGCTGGCGCGGAATGTGGTGCCGTTTTTTCTTTTTCTTTTTTTCTTCATTTTTTTCTTCTTTCGCCAGGCACATAAACATGCAAAAATCCATCCTCAAAGGCTCGTTTCATTCTTTGAAGATGGAGAAAGATTGAATGCCATATAGTCGCGCCGATATTTTGCTCCGAGACGTTGCGTTTATGTAATCGGTTTTCAGCTACATCGTAATGAGAAAAAGTCAACGACAAGTAGCGATCGAGGCTCGACATCCGCGTTGAGCAAGCCCAGTAATTTACTATTAACACTTTAATTTCAGGGCAAATTATAGGCAGTGGCATTTCTGCAGAGGCTTCTCTTCTCTCTCTCTCCTCTGACTGCAATAAAATTTAGTATGGCAAATATCTCGGAGAATGGCGCATTACTTCATGAATCATGTCGGCCGTGTGACAGTAGTAGTACAGCGGCAACAAGAGAGGAAGAGAGCTCGGATTCTATTGAGAAAAAAATGCAATGCCCGAATTCAGCGAGCCGAGCTCTGAATCCGTATGTATTATATAGAGGTATTAGGTAGCAGCTCCTCGCGCAAGTCTTTGCTAGAAACATCCGCAGGGCGCATAGAAATGCTCGTCGCGGGACAATGGGACATATCCTAGAAGGTATCCTCTAGCTAGCGGAGAGGAAGAATCGCAAGACGTAAAACTGGCATTAATGTAAAACACATTTTGTCCGGCGAAGAGGCTTGGCAGGCTTGGCAGTAGTAGTCGCGCACGTATAGATATACATATGCGTATATATCAGCTAACTGGTTTGCCATTCCCCCATATTCATCATCTGCCCGTATTCCTTTCCGTTTCGAATCTGCACACAGCACACAGGCAGACTCGCGAGCGCGCCTTTGCTTTTTTTCCCCACCTGCGTGTACTATGTATGTGTGGTTCGGTTCAGCTCGTAGCTTATATATATGCTTGTGCTTGTATGCAATAAATACGTGTCCTGTGTGTGTGTGTGTGTGTGTGTGTGTGTGTGTGTGTGTGTGTGGAGTCGCAGCACGCAAGTGAGGCATATTCGCGCGAGAACTGTCGAGCACATATAAGAGCGAGTCGAGAGCGTGTATGTATGCGAGAGCGCCTCGAAGAAGAAAGAAAGAAAGAAAGAAAGAAAGAAAGAAGCGCAGGGTTGCCGCGCGTGCGAATAGCCGCCTATATACGCGGCTCACGACTCTCAGTTCTGTGTGTGTGTAGTTCGTGGGGCTATGTGGTGTGTTATATGCTCTGTCCTGAAAACATGCGCCACACACACTATATCTGCGCTGCCGCCACCGCTGCTTCTTTTTCTTCTATTTTCTTATTCTTCGTCGTCGTCGTCGTCGTCGTCGTCACCGCCGTCTTCGTTCATTCGTTGGCTATATGTACCTCTATACCTACCAACCACTCTCGCATGGCTTGTGCTGCAACGTGAGCAGCAGTTCGCAGCAATAGGGATGGAATGCGAACGAGCGTTAGAAACTTGCCCAACGGGTTTTTCGGTTTTATCGCGCACCGCTAAAGATGCCTGTCGAATCTTCTTTTTCCATCTTCCTCTTTCTCTCTCTCTTTCTGTAGCTATTGCAAAGAGCAGTAGTAGGTTGGTTATATATACGGGATATTCCACGCGCGTAACATGTTCCACACCCTCCTCCGAGCTTCTCTCGCTCTTTTTCTCCTTCTCCGCGCAAAAGCTCGCATGATACTAATGGCCTATTTGCGACGTGCTTATATACTCGCATATACAAGCTACTTGTGTATAAACATGCACGCGTATATACACATATTATATACAAGTGTGCAAGATCATCGCCCACGCACGTCGGCCTCGCAATGCCAAAGGGTGCCGTGTACGGCGTATCTCGCTCTCTCGAGTCTCGCAGGCAACGACGACGACGACGACTCGGAGAATTCATATATATGAAAATGCAAAGTTACTAAGGCAGAGAGTATGTATGTCGCTCTGGTATTTACTCCGATGCGCGCTTATATATAATAGAGCCGCAGTTCCGAGTCGTCTTTGCCCCGCTCGCAAGAGTATCAGCTGTATACCTACTTGTCGGCGCAATACGATGCAGGCGTGTAATACGCTCGCGCTTTTTTCTTTCTCCTAAATGTATGGAAATCGCAGGTATTTCCCTTAAAGCATATTTATTGATTTCACAAGCTCGAGAATATGAAGCAGCGTCTATTTAAGGGCCCGATACACGCAGTACATTTTTTTACTCTTGTATCGCACCATGTAGGTATGAGTAAACGTCGGGCTGCGAGAGATTTCGGAGCTGGCTCTTACTACGACGTCGAGCGATTTGGTCGAAACACGAGCGAGCCTATGCCGCACGTATACGTACGATATACGTGTATAGTAGCCTCGTATACGTGTATAAGCCAAGGACCATTGTGCTCGGGGGCTGACTACTTGAGCGCGGCATAAAGGAAGAAAGAGTTGCAGTGGAGGAGCAGCAGCTGCTGCTGAGAACTTTCGAGTGTGGAGCGAGCGAGCGAGAGAGACCAGCGCTAAGAGGGTATACTCGTACATAACTACAGCGAGTTTTTAAGGCAACCACGTGGTCCGCGCGACTCGGCGCAAGGGGGATAGTAGAGTATAGTATAGTACTATGCACAAGTAGTCGCTGCAGTCATCGTCGTAGCATGTACGTATACTGCTTGCGGCCTGTACAGTGCACAACTATGCTGCTGTAACGGAGACTCGGTATTGGTACGCGACTCAGCCCTAGCAGTATACACAAAAGTAGTAGTAGCAGCTAGTACACGTGCTGCAAGGGGGTTGTTTCGCGACACTGTACCAGCCTGTGTGTAACACGCCACGTTTCTGCGCTCGATATCTGCCCGAGTGGCCGCTTCGCAAGTCGCTACCTAAAATAAGCTCGCCTCGCTGCAATTCCTACGTACAGTTTCACAAGTTCATGCCTTTTTTCTTCTTCTTCTTCTTCTTCTTCATTGACGCAAACTTCATCACCGAGCCAAGCTTTCTGCTGCTATACGTGTGTGTTTGCATGCGCATGTGTGTGTAGTCTTGACTTTTAGCTGCCCTCCTTTTGTCGAGCGAGCGAAGTTTGCACTCTCTCTCTCTCTTTCTCTCTCCCTCAGAGCACAGAGTGTAACAACGGCACGGCAGAAAAGCCTCTGTGTCTGTACACGGTGCTACTGCTGCTGCTGCTGTGTATGTTATATGTGCAGCGTGCAGTGGAAGCGGCAGCAGCCAACGATGAATGGCCAATTATGGATTTCCTGCGGAAAGTGCTTGCTCTTTGTTTCCCTCTCGTTTGAGAAAAAGAATGTAACTTATATACGACCCCGGAAAACGATGTTGCCGTGGCGGCGCGTCTCGAAATTTTACTGCAGTTCTTATATACGTGACATTGTGCTGCCTTTAACAGCGACTCATATATTGCCAAATTGCAGCTATCAATTTTTAACAACTATCCTTTTCATGTCGCTAATTTTCAATTATAAACGATGAAAAGAAAATAACGATTTTTTCCAAGTGCCATGTATATAAGCTGCAAGTGTGTATTTATTCATTCGAATGTGTACGAAACACGTGGAAAGCCGGGCGTTTACGTAGCCCCGAATTTCTATTGAAATTAATTGTCCATTGTACGTAAGCGTTTATTTGTACGCGCCGCTAGTCAGTTGGCACGCTCGCAATGTTATATAGACCCGTATTATATAACGTAAAAAGGTTCTCCCGAGCCCATGCTACAACACACACACACACACGGTACAGGCAGTGATCGGAGGCAGGCGGGCAGCGGCGCACGTTCCATTTCGGAGTCGTGCCTGTGGTTCATCTGCGCGCGCTTAGCGAATTTCTCAATTTAGTATACAGCGCACACAATGATTGAGCGAGCTAAACATGTGGCTATAAGCTTCGAATTTTGCGACGAAAATTCTTGTAATGGTTCTGCTTTTTAAGTGGCTCCTCCGGTGTCTCAATATTTTTTCTTTTTAATATGCTGATCGAAGTGGAAAACAATTTTTAAAGATGACGATCGTGTTCTACCTGATATCTCGAAGCCAAAACATCTCGACATTTAGTTCTTTTTTTTTTTCGAAAAAATTTAAAGTTTGCTGTTTTCATTTTAGCTTCATGTCACATTATAAGCATGGTTAAAAAGCAATTGTCTCGGCGGCTGAGGTCACTGAGCGACACAGTCTGTCAGTTACTTTTTTATGCTCGTTATAGAAACTCGTCGCGAGATGTGACAATTAACAAGTAAATATTCAAATTTTTCAACAACGTGTGTGCAACTCACCGGTGACGAATAATTTCAAGGACGATTTTGAATGATATTGGCTAAATTTCAATGTCATTTTTTTTAACTAAACAAAAAGGTAACAATGGGGCATCTTCAGCAGCTGCTTTTTATTATAATTTTAACTATCATCTTAATTATGTTCTAAGCGATGAACACTCGTCCTTACGATTCGAGTCAAGAGGAATAATTAAATTTTCGACCATTGGAAAAACCTCTAATTATACAAACGAGGACAAAAAGCCGCATTGTAGTATATTTCGATGGATTTATTTTCGAGCTTCGAGAAGCGCCGAGAACACGAATTTTTTAAAGCAAGTTGAAAACGAAAGTAAAAAATAAATGAAAAAAGAAGCAGGCAATGCCTGTGCAAACTCATAAATGCAAACTGCTCGCTGCCAGCAGGATGAACCTCGCGGATAAACGTGACTTCGAAATTTCGGCGCTGCTGCTGCTGCTGCTACGTAAAAGAATACATAAACCGGTTTCAGGGGGGATTTCGATAGAGCTAATTTCATCTTTTTTCCTGGGCTACACACACACAGATATATGTGTGTAGAGCACGAATGGAAGACCTATATTAAACATTCGATGAATGAGGCTTTGTTAACGTTCGAGAGAGATGGAGAATATTTTGCGTACTGTGTACGAGGCTGAGAGTGGAGAGAACGAATTTGATTTTCGATTTTTGCAGAATAATCTGCTAGGTATAACCTTCTTTTTTAACCATAGAATTTTCAAGCTTTTCTGTCATGAATTTCAGATCAAAGAAAAATTCGGAACTGAAATGAAAGAAAATAAACCCTGAGAACGAATGCACGGATTAATAGAGCAGTTAAAGATTTGGTTGGTTGAAAATTTTATTTTAAATTCATCGTTAATAACTACTTTCACGTATTAGTCCCAAAATAACATTTCATCCACAGCATCAATAGTTCAGAAACAAAAAAAATATGACGAGGAGGCTGCGGCTGGGACTTTTGAATTTCAACGCACGTATTTGCCACAAATCCAGAAATCGAATAATTCATCGGCCCATCTGCCTTTTTTTTATGAAACTCAAGAAGATTTAAAAAAAAAGAAGAGGAAGAAAAGGAAGAAAAAGTGGAGTAAAGTTAACGACCGGAAAAGAATTCAATATTGGACAGAGAACGGGGTAAAATGGAGCGCTCCAGAATGATGGAAAACGCATTCACGATATAATGAAGAATATCAGCGTCGGTCTCTGCTATGTGTAGTAAGGTAGAGACATATACATCCTGAGATGGCAAAGGTTAGAGAGTCGTTCACATATAAGCAACTCGGATCACGGCTCGAATTACGCTCGAGCTTCGGCAGGATTGCCAGGAATTTACCAGTGGCGCGCGAGCAAAAATTCACTCTAACGATCGCACTTGCGTCTCTCTTTCTCTGGCGTTGGCGGTGCAGCAGCAGCAGCGCAGTCGAGAAACGACCGATTCACGTCTTCTTAGCTCTCGGGTCATGGTCTATGCAATAGTATCAAATGCGTTCGGTTGAACGTTTAAGCGCTAACATTTAATACATAACGCCGCTACTTATATATGACTTTTTCAAAGACTTGGAAAAGCTTTTCGAGCCAGCAGAATCCGAGTCGAGCTTTGATATTTCTTGAGATTTTATAGGCTTTGGACTCTTCGCAGCAAGAATAAAATATTATTCACTTTTACGTGTATGAACACGTGAATACCTTTGACTGACCTTATTCGCCGAATCATTTGAAAATCGAATTTTATAAAAGGATTATTTTGATAAAATTTGCTATTAAGCGAAGAATATCAAGCGAGTCAGAAGCGAAAGTCTACTATTGCAATAAATTGCTCATACATGGCTACATCAATTCTCATTTATGTGGGATAGCTCATTGAGGCTCCTAGTCGTGTTGCACGTAAAGAGTGATGAGATCATGTAGCATATTACCGCTCTCTTCCAGCGAAGAATCGTCTCTCTCGCTCTCCCGGCGATAAAAACGAGCCGAGTCGATTCACCGTGGACTATATCATCGCAGCTGCATTGTATTTTCAACAAATTACCATAAAGAATTATCATTGACGAAAGATTTACGCGCGCGGAAGAAAAGTGCACATAATAAACGGCGAATCTTTTTTTCCGCGAGATTAATTCGAGCTCGAGGCAAAGCGCCAAAGCCAAAGCTAGCCTAGCTAGCTAGCAACGTCGAAGGCTTTTTTAACGAGTGGTGTGAGAAAAATGCTACAAAAGCGTACGTAGCGCGCTCAAATACCGCAGGTTATACGTACGAAGAAAACAAATAAGAAGAAGCTCGGAGCTGTGTCGACGTTATTATTATAATCATTACTATGTAACGTAATGCCTCGTGTGCTGGCGCGCGCGAGCCTTTATAATACGCTGCGCACGATATAGACGCGAGCGCGAAAAACACGCGTCACCTGCACGTACCGGCTTGCTGCAGCGTGTACACATCTATATATGTCTTACGTGCATGTGTGTATACGAGCGCGCAAAGCGAGACTATGAAGTATGCGCGTCATGCAAGACGGGAAGGGGCCACATGCAGCACACAGCAGACCTTTTATTACTCTTAGTCATCATTTTCACATTTCTCGATTCGTGTTATTTTTTTTTTTTTTTTTGCGCGTCAAGTTTGAGCTCCGGAATTTTTTCAAACGTACATAATTCACGCGAGCTTGCGCGCACCTCACGCACGTGTACCTCTTAATAAGGCAAAATACACCACTTGACGATGGCGCGCGGGTAATGGTCTCGACTCTATTCCTCGAGCTGCGTGCGTGCGTGTGTGTTTGTAGAATCTCCGGGATAGGTTTTATATATATTATATACGCGCGTGGCACGACAATTGCAGACTTTCAGACTCAAGTGCCATCGCGGCATGGCAGCGAGGAAATGGAAAATAAGGCATTCTTTTCAACCGTCTGATGATGCTGTCGTTGCTGCTGCTGCTAGTGCTGCCAGTGTCATCTTTGCTAACTTGCAATTATTGTAAGGCGAGAATATGAGAGAGAGCAACGAATATTTGTTGGAATTGGAAAATATGAACTTGGCTGTAGAAGAACGAGGTGGCTCTCGTGGAAAAGACCGTAATATCAACTCGCTGCTTTCACAAGTGCCATTAACGGTCGCGCAGATTGTCAAGACTATATCTAATTGAGAAGTATTATTTCTAATTTCTCGGGCGTTTATCTAATTAGGACCGTACGTTGATCCTGCGAGCAATCGGTATATAATATTCACAAGTCGAAGATAAAAAAATGTCATTGAGCTCGTGCAGTCGTTGCAAAATAAAAATTATTGCACTTTTCCCGGCTCATTATTGTACGAAACGACGTCATAATCCGCGTGCCGGTGAATGTAACAATCAAGCGTTTATTCGAGTTTAGCACAGTTGAAAAGAACAGCAGTGCATTACTACAGTTTTGTGTTTTACGTATTATAATACGCTCGGCGCGCATCAGCACGTGTATACGTGTAGAGGTGAGGAATAAACTTGGAAAACCGCGAACATACACACCGACAGCACCTTATTGTGCAAGCAAGAAAAGTTTAAACCGAGAAACTTGCTGCAGCTCGCGCGCTAACACCTTGCCTTGCCTTGCCACCGCCGCGCTCATTTGGCTGTTACGATGTGTATATATTTGCGCCTGTTATAATAAACAATGGATTATTTCGAGATTAAGCGGTTTGAATATGTTGAGTCTACTTAAAGATTTCGCCGAGTTCCGTGCCGATTTCCGTCTCTGGGGGTGCCGCGCAAAACTTTTTGCTTATGAGAAGAACGAAAACTTCATTTCGAAAGTTTCATTATAGCTGTTGGTTTATTGCATTGTCGTAATTCAAATTCGATGAAATATGAAAAGTAAATCCGAAAGTTCGAGTAGAAGAAACGATTGCCAGACTCAAGGACAATGAGCACTCGTGGAAAAAATATTAAAGCACGGAGCGTCAATAATATTTAATAATTCGATCAAGGTCTTTTCTCAGATTCTCGCAGAAGAAAAAAGTGTCCCAATATTTAAACAATGTGGGACAAAAAGCGAGGGCTACGCACTCAAAACGCGGTGGGCTACATTGTAAAGAAACAATGCGCGGCAAGGGTGGCCACCCAACAAACGAGCCAACGACCGAGTGTGTGTGTGCAGTATACACGCAGCGGCAGACCGCGTGCAATATTCTAAAGTGCGCTTCTTATGCCACGCATTGTCAGGCCAAACGAGCGTATGTCTCTCTCGCTCGTCATTCGCTTTCTCGGCTGCTGCAGCAGCAGCGATGCTATATAATACTAGGCAGGCTGCACTACTGCAGGCATGTAACGCGCTCTAGCTCTCTGGCTCGCGCACACATGCGCCCGCCGTGTCACTCACACATAGAACATGGGCTGCTGGGGTTGCAGCGCAAAAAGGACTTATTACAAGAAGCCCCCGGAGCTGTAACGAGAACACGTAAAAGCCACTAGTCTCGCGTTTAAGTGCGGAGCAGCAGCAGCAGCGGCACTCCCGGTGCAGCCTAGTACTGCGCCGCACACGCATTCGCACAAATACACAGACTGCGCATCCAGCGATGCAACGTACGTCCACGCTTTCATGACTCAACGGGCATAAACGCGCGCGCGAGAGCCATTTGCGAATTTCGCCCAGATAACTCAAACTTTAATTGCTCGTACGCCCGTATATAAACTTGGCTTTTAACTTTTGCGCGCAACATCACAAACAAATAGACGCGCCGAGGATTTCGCGCCAATGAAAGTATTTCCATGTTTGACATTTTCTGCATTATATATACGCTTTTACAACTGTTGACCTAAACACTACAAAAAAAAAAAAGAAAAAAGAAGCGAGAGAATTCGTTTCAATTGCCCCGAACTAAAAGTCAACTCGTAAAGCATGAACGAAAAAAAACGAACGCAAAAGGAAACAACAAAAAAAACTTCCCGATAAGAGAGTAAAAATAAGTTGCTCTAAGATTAATTTCATTCAGGCAGATTATAGATAGCGTAGTGCTGCGAAAAAAGCTCTCGGACTGAATTTCAATGCCGCGTGTAGCAGCTGGCGTGGATCAATGTTTTAATTTAACATGCGTGGCTCGTAACTGATCGTCGCGCTTTTCAGTCACGTTCGCTTCTATCGCAAGCAGCACACAACACGAGTTATTTTGGAATATACACACACACACGCGAACATTGTATTCGCGCGCGGATCGAGCGGAGTAGTCGCAAAAGCAGCATGAAAAGCGGCAAAAACGATCGACGCTCCGATTTTTGTTTCCTCTTTAGTCCGGCTATAAGGCTATAAGCATTGGAAAACCATTACATTGCGTTGTTGTTGGGCCAGCGAGTAGCGAGAAAAAAACTTTTGAAATCACCCCATAGTAAAAACCCAGTTAACGCGCCGTTCCCCTCGAAAATCAGCAGGATCGCAACATCATCGTCGTCCTCGTCGTCTCTCGCACATACACACGCGAAACACACAAAATAACATACTATACATTGGGTGTGTGAGTTTGTGTGTCGTGCCCTGTGGCAGGCTGCGGCAGAACAAAGCGCATTTCGGCCCGGCGAATACACACGGTCAGCTGCCGTTTAGGAAAAACATTTTTATCGGTCCGCGTGTGCGTAAATGCGCAGTGTGCTGCACGACGAGCAACGACGACGAGCACATGTACGACGACACACGTACATACATGAACGCAGGTCGGCGCGCACGCACACACGTGCAAAATTACTATCGTGGTGGAACACCTGTTTCGAGGAATGCGCCTGCGCTCTCGAAATTCGCGTGCTGCAGTCTCGCACCATCCGGTCACTTCTTGTATGCGTTCTCACTCCTCTTTTATCGTCATTTATGTATAGGCGCACACACGTACGTATATATAGTATGGCGCGCGAGTATCTGCCTCTCGACGTTACGTACGCGAAATACAGAGTTACCGCGAGTACGTCTGACTCTGTGTGTATGCATGCGCGGCGTCCGTACCTGCACACCCATACTTTCTCTCTCCCTTTGAAAATGCATGTGCAAAGGCGTGGGCACACGTGCGATTGTTTGCGTCCGTGTATATAAATGTATACATACGTTCACGTGAATGCACGGCCCTGTGTGTGTGTATACGTGCGTTTGAGTGCGTTTGAGTGCGCGCCTATAGACATGGGTATATTTCGACTGTGCAGTATATACGTATGCGAGCGAGTGTGCGACGCGCTCCTTTTTTTTCCACGAACGTTCTTTTCCTTTGGAATGCTCTACAAGGGGATGAATTTCGAAAGAGGGGGAGAGTGAAAGAGAAAGAGAGAGAGACCGAGAGAGCAGCGTGAGACTTAGAATTCGAAAACGAGACGCGACGCGCTCGTTTCGGCAATGGAAAAATTGGAGGCGAAATCTATTCAATCCTCGTTCACGGATTTGTTAATGTAGTTTGCGACGTTATTTCAATCGGGGGTTTCAAACGGTTTTCCCTCGCGTTCTTAAAATACGAGCTCGATCTTTTTTCCATATTTAATGGTTTTGTACTCGTTGATGTGTGTTTTGCAAAACCAAGTGCATAAAACGTGTTCGCAACGGTTAATGAGTTCGAAATACATACCGATTATGGGTAGGCTGGAGGGCCGTTTTTATTTCAAATTCTCTTAGTTGTTGTGTAAAATTTTTCACAAATTTCACGATGTCGTTGGGCAAGCAAAGCAATAATTGCGGAGAACAATTATTCTATTTTTCTCTCTTCTCTAATCTCACTGATTTCGAAAGCACACAAGCCACAAACTTATTAATTTCTTTTTCAATTGTGACACTTTTCAATAATGATACGTTTTGTCACGTAGCACACCAAAATAATTTGCACTTTTGTATGAACTGGTTTATGGTCGCAGTAGCACTGAACACTCGATAGACGAGGAAAACAACAGCAACGAACAATAGTCAAAAAAGAGTCAAGGATCTTCGGTCGCGAGTGGCGGCCAAAATAAAGGTTGAAAACGAAAAACGGAAAAAGAAAAAAGGGGGGAAAATAAGAAAAGTGCGTTAGAATCGTTGATTAATCGCTGGAGGATTTTTCGCAACAAAGACGCGTACGACACAGCACAGAGACAAGGTGGAAAAATAGAAAAAACGTTGATCGATGCGAAGGATGTATTCTATTCCGCACGTATTCGTTTATACGAATGCGAGGAACTCGGCTATATGGGTGCTCTTGCTGCTGCTGCTGGCGAAGGAGGCGCAGAAACGCACGCGTATATGATATACCAACACACACCGAGGAAACACACACAAACGTACACCACGTATAAATGTGCCGAGCGAGTCTGCGTAGCTAGATACGGAGCGAGAGAAAGAGAGACGGATAGAGACAGAGAGAAGTTTTGCGAACATATATAGGCGGCTGCCGATCGCTGGAGGGACGCTCGGGCGACTGTCAAGCTCGCGGCTTTTAGAGGTTATGGAAGGCACGCCGCGCGCGCTCGCTCTCTCGCCTCGGCAGCAGCGCTCTCCCTCTCTCTTGCTGCCTGTGCCGCAGTTGTTGGCTCGCAGCTAGCGACTTCTCCCTCTACTTTTCTTACAAGTATTCGCAGCAGCAGCAGCAGTTCGAAGCGGCATATAGGCACACACGTCGTGCATCAAACACTTGCCAAGCAGCAGTCCTCGGCTCGGCCGTCGACTGTATGCCTCGCTTATGCGTTTTGGAATATAGGCACACACAAGCTCATCCGTTGAGCAGTTTTCTCATTCTTGCGCCGCAGAGACGCGTCGTGCTTTATTCTCGCCACTTTATGTCCTATACGCTGCACTCGAATAACGTCCGTTGGATCGTGCGAAACGCCGCGCAAACACTCGCGCGCGCCGACGTGCAGGACATACGAGGGAGAGAGAAAAAAGCTCGCGGAATTTACTGCGCTGAAAAACGTTTAACTTATCCGCAGCCGTGTATGACTGGTTGCAGTCTCGGCTGGACTTTGTCAGCAAGTCACTCTGGCCTCTTGCAAGCTCTCGTGCCAGAGGATATTTGATCGTGCCGTGGGCTGCGCGCGCAACCCCGCGAGCTTCGCGCACGTGTTCGAGACCTCTCGGCAGTTATACAGTCTGCAGTAGTCCGGTCGCAGGATGCTTGCGCGCGTTTCGCCACACCATCGCAGCTTCTCTCTCTCTCTCTCTCTCGACGTAACACGCGTGTGCCCCGAGGTCGCTACGTAGCCAACGTACGTAGTAGTAAGCGCGTGGCTTCTACGTGATACGCCTATATATAGCCCATGTGGACTCGATTCAAGTCAGAGGCTAGCTCCTGCGCCCAACATAGACTCTCTGTGTCTATGTGTGTGGGCGTGTGCGTGCCCGAGCGCGGGGGTAGATGTGTGCGATGCTGCTATACCGGAGACTTCGCCCCCCGAGCGCGAGAGCTGGGAATTTTTTCGGACTATTGATTCCGAGACCTAAGACAATTCGGCATGCGCAGCAAAAAAAAGATGCTTTCGGGGTCTATTAACGTACTAGTCCTTAAGCCAATTTTATACTTTGAGAGCTTCGTCAAACATAATCTCGTTGGCTCGACTTTTGTTCGAATCAACTTTGAGGGACTGTCGACGAATTTTTTTTTATTCGACCGTTCGTTTCGTTTTGCATTGGAAAACGTAAACATTTTCGAACAAATTTTTATCACTGACCTTAATTTTACTGTAATTTCAGGAAATTCTTACGCATATTTTTTTGCTCACTTTAATTACTTGATCATCGACTCTTCGTTTTAATTGATGTACAAAGCATGTTAATGAATGAAAGAGATGATCCACTTATTTCAAAAGTCAGTTTATTGAATATTTGGTGAATCTAAATTGTAGGTATTGCAAGTATTGATAAAAATTGTTTGACTAGATTTTTTTTATAAAATACCCAATGTAATTTAATTTGATCACCCAGATCAAGGAATTTAATTTCGATTTCGGTTAAAGAACAAACCTGTAAAACTTTTCCGAAAATTAAAAGCACAGCATGAAACTAAAATATATTATATATCTGAAGCCTCTGATATATTATAAAGACCTTTGAATAAAAAAACACTTCCAATGCAAGTTTAATTAAAATATATTTCTTTGCAGGCCAAGTGAATCAATATCGTTGTTTAAGATCGATGCGTAGGTAGCCGTTCTTGATCCCTTTGTATCTTATAAAGGTTTTGCTTATTAAAATCTACTAATTCCTTGCTTTTTGTTGAGCTATTTATTTAACAAGATTGACTCAAGTCAAATTAAAAATGTCAAATTAAAATTGCACTGTAGCATAGTTAACAGTTCATACTATGATTAGTAAACCAACGCAGCAGTATATTAACTTTTCCTAATCAATAATGAGATTAGGGCGCAGTAGGAGTCTTAATAAGACTTTTAATAAGATTTCTAATCAAATTATTCTTGGATATTGTCAAATACAAAGTCGAAAGATCAAATTTACTGGGCCGAGAAGTATTGGAGTCTAAATTTGTTTTTTATACGCAAGTGATAGTTAACTTTAATTAAAATACTGCTACTCAGCGTCAGCCTTCACAAGTATTTATATTAGTTTGTCGATCTGTATAAGTAAAGTATGTAAAATATCTCCAAAGAAAAATTTAAAATTTATGGATCTTACAATTTTGAATGTAAAAAATAATTCAGCTGCATTGAAATATTGAAATGATCTGTTGATCAGTTGTGAGCACAAAAGGAGTTTATCGATAAACGAAGGTCAATAAAGTAATCAATTTTTGCGGTACATGAAAACCAATTAAAAGGTTTGTTAATTAAACTTTGAAAAGTCGAAATAGATATTATACTTCAAATGGGTCAAAAGAATTGATGAGAAAAGGGTAATAATCAACGATATCTTGCGTTAAAAGAAAACCAGTTCGTGATGCTAATGGCGACTTAATAAAAGGCTGTTGAGCGAAAAAAAAATAGAAGCACATTTGGACGGCCTATTTCATCAACCTATTAGAAAAAGTCGTAAAACTGAATTTTCAGAGTTAGGATAAGCTCGTTTAGCTTCCAATGTTTCTATCGCATTATTTTTGGCCTAGAGCAAAGTAGTGATTTTTTTGTAAATGTTCAATTCGGACTTTAATAAATGTTTCGTAGGTACCATTCACAAATCTCCGTAAAACTTTTTACTGTATTATTTTTTACCGTTGTAGGGATACACAGCACTGTAGTTACAATTATTTTTTAAAAAATAAAAACGAACACACTTTTCGCTGGAATAGTACCAAAAATATACACTATAGTTTTAGCTGTTTGTTTCGGCCTCCAAAAAGCAGTGGAAAGTGTTGAGCTAACACAATAGATTCACGAAAATATAAGAAAAACTACGGGTGAAAAGAAAAAGTGATACATATTTTACGTCAATATGCCGGAAAATGCAGTCTTTCTAAAGAAGAAAGGACTGAATTTCGATAAAATTGCGGTAGTAAATAGAAAACGATAGACTTATTATTTAGTACTCACAAAAATTTCAGAGAAATAGATAATGATAGTATGAATAAATCGGTTTTAAAACAATTAATGTGATCGTAATAGGCGTGGAAAAAGAAATGAGAGAAACTGAGTTTCTGAAGTAAAAAAGACGGGAAAAATGTACCGAGTACAGAATGCATGTGAACGCTCATACATGCGTGCATTTTTGAAAGCTACATGCAGGAGTTAGTTGAGAATGGTAAGCGGTGTAAATTATAATTTTGGGGTAAGCATTACTTTGCTTACAAGCTCTTATCCTTTCCACTTACTACAAGCCCATGGGTTTGAGTGAAACTAATCTTTTTAGGGCCTAGCTTGAAAAGTGGCCTTTGGCATGACACAAAAAATAAACATTTTTTTATCGAGGACAAAGCGTAAAAATGAGCAACTTGATGGTCTTTTAAGACCTTGAGCAATGTATAGTGAAGTCGCTTTCCTCGTCATACATCCATCGAGCTATTTCATTTTTTCGCAGTCGCACTCGGCATAGAAATACTCTCTCTAGGCCCATATAATCTGTAATTTCTGCGTCCTCTTTTTTTGTTGTTGCATTTTACTCCATTTCAGTGGTGCGCGATACGCGAGCTGCCTGAAGAATTACAGTAGGGAATTAGAGACCGGTACCAGCCGTGAAAATTAAAAGGCGCCGCGCGTGTTATCGAAAAAGGATTTTGCCGGGGCAAAAGAGGGATAGAGGTGGCAACGGGCGAGGGGACGGGAGAGTTTGAGGAAAGGAAAAAAATTATCCACTGTGTACTGAAAGGGTAATGTGCGCTCGGCACGGAATGTCGACGCTACTTACTCTATATGCTCTTACGGATGTATGTATGCGAACTTGTTGCAGAGAGGATCGATTTTTTGCCTCGCGATAGTCATGAATATACCATTAGGCAGGTATACCTATTTTCTTCGCATTTTTGCGGGTACGTAGTAAAAGTTTTTCCCTCCTACGGCTTGAAAATTGAATCAGAAGGGATGACTTTTCTTTTTACCTTAATATATATTCCATGATGAAAGGCTCTTGAAAAAAGTATAAACCGTATAATAAAACTTTGATTGAGTATTTTAAATCCTTGGAGCGTGGGTGTCAAAAAATTGGACAGGATTTTCGAAAATCTCAAACTGTAAGCTTTCAACTGAATTGATAAAATGTTCAATTGAAGCTGAATTTCCCTTGCCCCCCGAGCCATCATGACTCTATCTCAAAGAAAACTTTTAGAAAGAGTGCTCTTTTTATTTAAAAATCATTAAAAAGAAGTTTTCCAGTTTTTCTTTTTTATTTCGTTAAAATTAACCTTTTATCGTGGAAATAACTTCGCTATAAAACATATTTCTTACTCCTACTTTGTTCTAAAGTAAATTATTTGCTAATTTTCTTGATATACATAAAACATATTATAACTGAACTTGAAAATGTTTAGTAACTTTATTCAAATTATATATCGTATCTATCTATTCACATCGTGGCAAATACATGATATATCAAGATTTTATCCGGTGGAGCGCGAGTATCGTGTGCGACAGAACAATTCCATTTGACGAATATCGGACCGACGTGATGTGTGCGCGTATACATAGCTAGTTTGGCAATGGTTTAACTCGAGATATTCTGCTGCTCACGTTCTCGAAGACGACAATATCAATGTTTTCTTCGGAGACAGATTTCATACAGAGACAAGGGGGATGTCGACTTTGATCTTGCGTTCAACGGAAAATCACATCTTTTTTTCAATACTATGGCGACTAAAGAGTTCATGACTTGCGCAAAAGTGTTTTTTTTTTCATACACAAAGATCCTGAAAAAATTATTTAAAACGGTTAAACAATATTGTAACAGAATTGAAATTCATAAACTAGAACCACAAGCGAGCCGTGCTGAAAAATGCAAGTTTAGATTCAACGTTGCTTCAGCTGTTCATGATAGACTTTGGGCTTGCCCCACATCCGTAGCTAACCTGACATTCGGACTGGACCACACACACAGCCACCCACACGTATACAGGGCGAGACGACGAAGCTGCAAATGACATGCAGTGGTCAACGGGGTGTTCGAGTTTAAAGTATGTGTCGTCGTCGTCTACGTGAGTACCGTATCATACTGCAGGGAACGCGCTACGATCGTTACGTGCTGTCTCATTGTTTTGCGGCCGTATACGTGTATGCACGTGCCTTGCATGCACGTATATATATCGAGTTTGCGTGGAAACCGTAAGCTCATGGTCTTGACGTACGACAATAGGAAAAGCTCCGCGCATATATAACTGAATCCCGTAGCTTTAATTTTGCAGGCGGTTAAAGTTTGTGCGTGGGTGTGCCAAAGGCACGAGACTGAGCTTAGTTCCCAGTCGGTGATATGTTTTTTGCAGTGAAACTTCTTTCCACAAAGTTTTATATATTCACGTGAATCTATGTTTGTGCACATTCTCTGATAGATAATATACGCACATGAGTTTTTAATAATTAAAAATCGTTTGCGGATAGGGTAGTGGACCGAATCAGTTGCTTCAGCGCTTACTGTTCATAATTATAAATAAATAATAATCAATACAAGTATTTATGCATTTTTAGTGACAAATTAAAATGGCGTCGTAAAACCTAAAACTATTTGAGCTTCGTTTATCGTCATTTCTCGTTGAAATGCAAGTATAGTACAAGTTTTACCGCTAGATGTCATTATCAAATCCACAAGGACAAACTAAATCCCCAGAAGTTAAATTTCTGTCAGATTTCTATATATTTCTCAATATTTTGCAAATGAAACAGAAGTTCCTAATTTGAATATTTTCAAATTTTTAATTCATAATAGTTACAATTTTGAGTAATTTATTTGCACCTCAACGTGAATTTTTAAAAGATGCAGCAATTTTGTACGCGATGACCGAGCAATATAACAGAAACCGATGTATAAACCGCGTCATTGTGCCGCGCAGCAACCCTATGTAGCGCGCGCGCGAGTAAGTACAAGTTTGTTCCGAGATAACAGGCTGAATGAAATCACTATTGAATGAGCCGTAGCAGACGTACATTTGTATACGTGTAACGACATTAGATTGCCACCTTATCAATCTCGCTCTACACCTATTATTCTGCGCGACGTACAATATCATCCCTTGTGTTCTCGCTTATCGTCGAGAATTTTACCGAATTCGAGCTTTTGAATGTGACGGATGCGCGACCAAAACTTAATGTTACATGTATATTGTCGTAAACAGAAATAACCTAGACTGAGAATCAAGAGCTGGATAAACCCATTTACAGCTCGAAATAAATTAAGTGCTTTCACTTATTTATTCGTTTTTTTTTTCATTTTGGTGCAAACTCGGTGAAAAAAGTTGGCTTTGAACGCGCAGAGATGGGTAATGCGGATTAGCGACGAAATGAAATTGGAATTAGTTTAAAACGAAAAGCGAGCTTTAGAGGCACTATATTGTAATTCAAGATACAACGTCTGGTGCTTGGACTACTATTCTCATCAGGCTGTGCTACGGACTCTCTACGACGATTATACTTCCGAGAGTACCAACGGCGGACCCTAGAAGATCTACAAACTGGACGATTTCATCAACGACGTGACGTTTGGTTTCATGGCCCATCACAGACTCGAGATGGGAGTTTTGGAATTGACCGAGGCATCGTTAGTTTCACTGGCCCTTAAACCGCTCGGCCAACGACATTATTCTTTTAATTATCACCAGCTCTTCTTATTTTATGCTTGTAAGATTTTTATACTTCTCTTCAAGGCTACAATTATCTTCAACAACTCGCCAATCAAGCAGGATGAAATTCGCAGCGAAATCGCAACATTTCTCGAGGCAGTCGTCGACGTGACTTATCGACTGATGGGCATGCCGATGCCGCATCGATCCTCGGAGGCTGCGTGAACTCGCGAAACGATTCCAGAGACGTCGATTCGACGTGCAAAGGCGACTCAACAAAGTCCCGAGAAATTTCTACAGGTAAGATATTGCATACGAGAGGCTTTGAGGCTTCAACGCAGTCAAGCATTTGACCGGCAAGATCAACTTTACGAACGTCATTAACGAGTTTGACTACTGGCGCTCGCCAGGTAAGTTTTGCACGTAATAGCAAGTGGTAAAGCTAATTGAATATTTCAATCGATTTCGCGCATAATTCAACGGCACGTAATTAAACATCGTGTACATGCCGTTTCAATTAGTTCGTAAAAATTTTTCCGACGATTCTCCACTTTTTTTTTATCTAACTGATTCGAGTCAACTATTGCTCGCAGATCTAATCGATATTCAAACATTTGAATTTATAATTTTTCAAAGTATAAAAAAATATTTTCACAACTCACTTAATAGCTAAGAATAATTGGTACACCATCGAACAACTCGATGGTTTTATTTCTGTTTAATAATAAACTTCAAGTTTTGTTAATTTAAAATAATTAGTTTGACAGTTTATACGAGTTTTTCCATTATTGTATTAGCTAAACTGCCCCCCAGCTAGTATACAAATGAAATATACATGTGAACATGTGAATTTGATACCAAGTCGGACATTAGATACACGCAATAAAATATGTAAATTGGAGCGGAGCACGCGAGATTATGTTTAGCAGTGTAAATTTGCTTGAGGCGCGCATAATGTACACATTTAAAGGAGCCGCAGAGCAACGCGACGCCGAATCGTCATTCAACTGCTAAATTTGTATGGCTAGAGCTCGGAATATGGGCGATGAATATTGAACTGAATTATCCAATATTGTGGTATGCATACAGGCAATAAGAACGCATTATATTTATTATAAAGCTGAAGCTCTCGCTCACGCTCGAATCGATGTTGATTAGCTAACGAACGACGCGCGACCGATCGATTGGTCTGCTGTTGCTCGACTTGCGTGACTAAGCACATGCGTTTAATTTAACATAATGTACATTATGTATTGTCCATTACGCAAAATGTTCATTACATTCTGATACATTGCCCGTTAAAATATTACGTTTGATATCTAATTTCGCAAATTTTTCAAATAGTTACGATAACTAAGACATCTTACTATATTCAACGGTAGTTTAATCAAATTTGAGTTAGTGGACAGATCAGCTCAAAAAACATAATTGATGAGCGAATATGGTCGGTCCAAGACATTAATTGACGGATTAGTTACTAATGGATGCTGAAGCATGTTCCTTAATTGAGCATGCTCTGGCTATATTTACTTTAAGATGTTGCAGAATTAATCAATGCATTATTATCTTACAGGTATATGGTTTCAGGGCTCAGCTTAGAATTAATTTATTCAAGATTAAATATATTTTTTTATTCTAAACATTCATCGTGTTTTATTTAACTTTTTGTGGTTTTCTATAATATCATGAATTTCAATAATAAAACTCATTTGAATATAAATTACGTCAGTAATTGATATCAGATCGATTCGTCCTCGTCATCTTTCATCAGCATTAAGTTAAAGTACATAAAGACGGTTACCTCTCTTCAAAGGCACTAAAAGCGAATCAAATAGATGATACGATAAATGCATAAAGTTATAAATACAAAGTATGTTTCATTTTCGAAAAAATTTTCCGACGGAAATTTCAGCGTTACTCATCAAAATCATGACGCATACTTTTTCTCGCACCTTGAATACATTTAGCTTGAATGTTATAGTTTAATGTTACACGATTTCATATTGATTTTTAAAAAATTCTTATATTCAAGCCTCTTCTTGTAGACGTACATAATTTTTTTAGAAGTGATACAGAGCTTTTTCAATATCATCTCTCGATTGTATCTTCGAAGAAAATGTGTTTTAAAGGTAATATAAGGTTAAATGTGTCATTTAAACTCCACTTTCGAATAATCTAAAAGTAAAGATGCTAATTCTTTTTAATCTAGACTTTTTATTAGCTGCGGCAAAAGCTGAATAAGTCAACATCAAATATCTAGATAAGACATGGCATAGCTCGATGGCTTCATCTTGACACAATGCGCTCACTCTCATTTTTGCCATCGTGTATCGCCCGTGACGACAGTTCATCATTTTTATGGCATCGAGGCTGTGTTTTTACGCGGCGTCACGTGGCCCGGGGAATAATTAAAGTGGAGCACACGTCGAGAGCTCGCGGGATCTTGGTCTCGGTGCTGCGCTCGTGTGTTTACCGCGCGCGCGGGCGCTTATATTCCGCGATTGCTCGTCGCAATTGTCGACGTATATTATTGTAACTATATAGCATACATACACACGCGTATCCTGACAGTTGAACAGCAACTGGCTGTGCTTGTGTGCGTGTATATTGCCGCATATTCGCTCGCGACACACGGCAACGCAGTTCGTGCACGCGTTCGACCGCAGTTTGATTTCGCGCGGTGCAACACGCCTCCACTACATTACCCTCGAATAAACCATTTGATTTGTGGCTGGCCACTTTTTCATTTTCGGAATGTAGCGCTCAGTTTTGTCCTCTCTGCCGTGTTGCTACAGTTGCCGCTGCCGCCGTTCACTATATAACAATTATTGTGTTTTCCGTGCGATATATGTTGATCAAGTTTTTCCAACCAGTTTATCGTTCGATATTGTGCACGAATTACACGCGCGCGCACTCAAGCATAACAAATAGTTGTTGAAATTTCATTAACTTGTGCTTGTTTGCTCACTCCGAGGGTTAATTCAAGTAAGACCGATGTAAATTCATCGGAGATGTAATGTCTTATCGCAACTGGCAGTATTGAATTTATTGCACAAATAATATCAAATAACCACTGGTGCATTATAAACTCCATATATTGATTTTAACGGAAATTAATAATTAATGCCGAAATCTAGACCAGTTTGAAACCAAATCATTGGCGAATCATTAATTGATAATCAAATTACCATCGTTATTGATATTAAAATCGATCGATAATATAAACGTATGCAATATATATTTCAAAAAGTGTTTGTGTGAGCACCAGGAACTCAGATATTAAACTCGATTCTTTAAAAATACGTTTTAATAAAAAAAGGTTACGATCGCGTCGTTCGCATGTCGATTCATCATTACAAGCCACACACTAAACATGAATAGCAGAGTTGAATCATTAATAGTTTTGGGGCTCTTGGTGCTTGTTTCGAGAGTGTTGGTATCGCTGGCCGTAAAAGAGCCGCCCGAAGTGAATACAAATTTTGGCCGGGTTAAAGGACTCTGGCTTTCGACGGTCAGACAGAGAGAAATTGCAGGTTTCATCGGACTCCCTTATGCTGAACCGCCGGTTGGGGATCTTAGGTTTGAGGTATGTACAGCATAGTTGTTCAATTTTATTTTCTCGGCGTAAACTCCTGCTACAAAGTTTGAATATTTGAAAGTTTCTTTCCGCTTTTGCATTGAAAGTATCTTTTCAACGACGTATTTTTAAATTTCGCATGTTCGACTGTATTTCAAAATAGTGACAGTAAAAGATATATTGTTTCAATTGGCTTGAAAAACGTAATTTGTTTTTGCACTAAAATGATTAACGTTGCAGAACCCGCGACTCTGGACAGAAAAATGGAACGAAACAAAGAACGCCACGGAAGATCAATCGGCTTGTGCTCAGGGAAATGTCGGTAGTTCCGAAATTTTAGGTAGCGAAGATTGTTTGTATATCAATGTGTTTACCCCAGTCGTAAGTACGCAAAGATTTAAAATACATATCATAGATAAAAAAAATTGACGATTTTGAGTGACGTCACATGTTAACAAACTGCAAACAAAAATTTAACCTCGTCGAACGATGAAATATGACTCCATATGCTTAATAGCATTCATCAAGCTTGATTGTTTGCCAAGGTCATTGGAGAGTCAATTGTTTAACACTATGTAGTTTTTATTTCATTTTACATGGAATCATATTTTCATCAAGTTTGAAATTTTCATCTCGAGCTTTTACGATTCATTTTTATACGCAACAGTTTTAAACTGATCTTGAAACTTTCTTCAATTCGTTCAATTAAGCCGGGGCGATTTTCGAAATTTGTCCAACAGGTTTACGAAGTTAACGACACCACTACGAGCGGCTCGGAAAGGCTGCCTGTAATCGTTTATGTACACGGCGGCTCTTTTAACTTCGGCAGTAGTAACACGTCAAAATTAGCCCCAACTTATCTGCTGGATCACGATGTCGTTCTCGTTACCTTCAATTACCGGCTTAATGTATTTGGTGAGTGGGTGATTTTAACTTGATAGTTTTACTATATTAAACAAGGCTTGATAAGACAAGCCTCTGCGAGAGCGTATACATATTTACGATATGTGCGAGCGTCGGGTTAAAGCAACTGCCCCGACGCGCGCTGCTCTGTACACAAAGGCACTTTAATGAGTAATAATTCCACGCGCTAACAAGACTGTATCTGCATATGAAGTTGAAGCTTATACTAGAACAGTCTACTAGGCGTTGAATTATGAATTGACGGTGGCTATAAAAAAATTCTACAGCGTTGACAATTTTTTTTCGCTCACGAGCTTGAATCATTGTAAATCTTGAATCTTTGAGTAAAAATAATGCTAGATGTTTATCGAGTTGTATTTAGCTGGAAAAAATTACTATGGATTTTCATTAGCTTAAGCCGCATCCCAGATGTAAAGAAAGAATCGAATAATCGCGGATTTAACTCTTTACAGTTGCAAAAAGTCTATTATAATTACAATTGCGTGAGCACAGGTTTCTTCAGTACAGGAAATGCGGTCACACCCGGTAACTACGGACTCAAAGATCAAGTTGCGGCTCTCCATTGGGTGCAAAATAACATCGAGGCTTTCGGTGGCGATCCACGATCCGTAACCTTAGTGGGCATTAGTGCCGGTGCTGCGTCCGTGCATTTGCTGGCCACGAGCAATGCTACGGAAAATCTTTTTCATAAGGTAGCTCTTTTCAATTAAACCGAAAAATCGACGTTTGTTCGAGAAAATTTTATTGTTGTTCTGATAAATACAGATTATCACCATGAGTGGAGTGGCCACTGCCCCCTGGGCTTTTCACACTAGAGAAGATATAAGAAATTCATCGATGGTAGTTGCAAAACGGTTGCTGTGTGATATTGAGAGTATTTTGGAAAGAGAGGAGCTAGAAGATTATGAAGGTAGTGGCAATGACACTGAATTAATCGAAGAAAACAATTATTTGACCGAAGATGCTAAAGATCAAAAAGTACTTGAATGTCTAAAGAAAGCTGATTACAAAAAATTAGTGCAAGCAGGATATTGGGTAAATTTTAATAAAATATTTTCCTATTTTATAGTCACATATAGTGCATAACATTAATATGCATTAGCTTCAGTTACATTTCTGGTGTTTTCGAATGAATCCAAATTTATTTTGATTGCTTGAAGTCATGATATGCATGTGCTTATTATTTCTATAATTTTTCATATTAAAAATGCATGTTACAATGGTCGTATAATGCATTGTAGTAAATATGTACAGTTTGAATGGCGAGGAAATCCAGCTTGTTACTTTGGACCAACGTTAGAAGCTGAAGCTGACGGGGCTGTTATAACGACACATCCAGATTACAGTTTAAAACATGGCCAATTCAGAGATATACCTTGGATATCTGGATTAGTAAATGATGAGGGTCTCGTGAAAACTAGTGGTAACTTCATTACCTATAATTTTTTTTGTATGTTTATAAAAATATATTAATGTTTGCTTAATTCATAAGATCTATTTTTAATGAGTCAATTAAAAGAGGAATTTTTGGAGAATTTTGACTCTTTACTGCCTTATGTTTTGGAACTTCAAAATAATATTGAAGATTTTAATGCTTCTAATAGAGAAATAGTGAATTTTTATTTTAATGGTGAACTTGATCCTGAACTTTTTGATGAAAATATAACCGAGGTAAATAGAGAATGTGTAAACCTTTCATGACTTTGCTTGCAACTTTATAAATTGTATTTATTATTTTTATTTAGATGATAGGAGATGGTATTATGGCATGGCCAACTTACGAAGCTTTGAAAATTCAAAGTGCAAAAATGAAGTCTAATGCTTATTTTTATGTTTTCTCGTATGAAGGAACATTTAGCAATACTTTTCGATGGGACATTCCTTTCCATTTCGGTAAATAAATATGTGTCGGATATTCATATGTATCGAATAAGTAGATTTAGACAAAAAGTTTAATTGAAAAATTTCTTTTAGGTGTTGCTCATGGTGATGATGCAAATTATTTATTTCCCATTTTGAATAAAAAATTTGAAGAACTGCAACTGATGAATACATTGGGAGATATAACAATGATTAACATAATGTGTGAGTTATTCAGTAGTTTTGCACAAACTGGGTAAGTAATTTTCGAATTTTAAATATCTTTTTTCTAAATACTTTACTTCATTTATAAATAAATCAATTTTTAATCAGAGTACCAAGCGCCAGATTAACAACTGAGTGGGAACCTTTCCAAAAAGCACATCGTTTCTTAAGGCTTGGATCTGATCACAGAACAGACATAAATATGGAATCTAATTTTTTACCAGAACGCATGTCATTTTGGTCTGAATTGATGTCCAACTATTCAAGACCCGTGCGTGAAATAAAAGTTGGACTCATAAATTCGTCAATTAAAAATACTTCACAATTTACCATAATATCATTATTACTAACCTTTTTTATTCACTTTTTCTTCTTGAGTATTAGGTAGAGATGTATTCGAAAATGTTAACTATATTATATGATAATATATAATGAACACTTTTTTGTGACGTGTGATGTAATTGTTTTTTTCTTAAAAAATTAATGAAAATAAAAATAAATTTAATACATTGAATAACAAATTTTGCTTTTCAATAAATAAATATTTTGGAAGTGAAAAATGAGTCAAAAGTTTTTTAAATATCCAAGCTATATTTGGAATGTCCAGGGGTGAAAAAAAAATGAAAAAAGGAACTTTGTGTACGGGTAAATTAACATGGCAGATAAAAGCGCACTCGACTTTTCGGGTGCGTACATGCATATATGGTACTTGTTCGATACTTCACTGTGTACATGTTACGAGCGAAAAACTGCAATGTATGTTTGTTGTTCTTCTTTTGCTTTCAACCTGTTATCCCTGCAGTTTATTTTCGTTCTAAAATTATTAAAATAGAATAAACATTTGAAAGTAAAAGTATGAAGATGAAAGATGTAAACTGTGACATGTGGTAAAAAGGAGATTAGTTCCAAGCAGTTTTCACGTTCATTAATTGTTTCATTATATCATTCAACCAATGTACAGATGTGGAAATATTTTTAATAAAATTTCGCAAGAAGTTTATCTTGAAAATTTTTTTTGTATAAATTTTTGTCGTTCGAACTATAATTGTTCCCAGACGCTATACGTGATAGATAATGATCGACCCAAGCTTATTTGGAAATTTATCGACTGAAGTCATACAAGTATAAAAGTGTCTCTTTTGTGTCGATCGAGATACTTAGAAGACATGTCGACTTTTGAACGTCCCCATACAAGTAGTAACATTAACGGCTTCGTATTTTAAGATGATTTCTGCATTGGCAATGTTTCATTTCATCCCGATACATCGTAGATCTACCAGCTTAGTCAGAGTATATCTGTATGATTTTTATTTCTAGGGATTTTCGTATTGATCCCTAGTTTACGATGGCTGAAAAAATTGAGAATCATGTTGGTAGATTAAACCTTACCGAACTGTAGCCTCGATAATCCTTTTTATAAATGTTCTACATACATTCAAATGGTATGTATTCAACTTTGACAATGCTGCAGCCAGTGAAAATAATATTTAAAAAAAAAAGCATAGTTACCATAAATAAAGTAAAAAATTGTTAAAAACGTAACTTGCTCTTAACTTTTGTATTTTGCTTCCTAATTCGACTTTATAGGGAAAAAATATATTATAATCAACGGTGTGCATGTTGAAAAAGAAACGGAAGAATGAATTTACTCAACCAAAAGTACGGATAGAACGACAGCTCTGGAATGCAAAAAATAGATATGGATCGAGAAAGAGTATTTTTTCGTGCCTGTCTGACTCTCGAAAATTCACCTGTGCAGCCACGCATTTATGAATTTGGACGCATTGCTTACTATACGTATCGGAGTGAAATGTTAAGTACATGTGTGTATGTTGCGTTCCTACCGAAGCAGCATTGATAGGTCAAATGATTTGCAAAGCTGAGTGACATTTTAGCCAACCTGCAGGTACGACAAATTCAAATCTGTGTGAAACTTTGGCGATGATTATTTAAGCTTGATCGGTAATGGGATCAGTTTTGAGAATGAGTCTTTCTATTTTTGGTCACTGGACTCAAAATGAAAAATAGTTATTTATGCATGATGAATGAAAAAAAATTCGCATTTGAATATTAATAGCTAAATAATTCGATGTAGATGTGTGAGAAAATTGAGTTAGGTTAAAAGTCGATTCAAGAGCTATAGATATCCCTTGCCTCACATGATCGTAATAAAATTAGCAAAGTTAGGGTGTAGTGCAACTTCCAGTGCATTCTGTTCCATCTAGCTATGCATATAGAGGATGGTGACCATACTAAAGTCAATATCTCGGTCTGTATATCTATCTCTTTGTATCTGCCTGATTTTCTATAGTCAAAGCTGATTGGTCCCAGAGATGATCCTGTATTATTGTACACAAGTTGAGGCCTGCACCAAACTTGTCGAGTACACATTAGGATATCCTTTGTGGAACGTAGCACTATGAATCATTTGAATCTAGCGATATAACTGTTATTTTCAAGTGCATATTATACTGATATATTTTTGGTAAATAATTCGAAAAAATGTACTTTTAAATTGGATACAATAATGTTATAATTTTTAGCGGATGTGGTGATTATATTCTGTTTTATAAATTATAGCAAGTTCATTTTTGACTTTAAAAGTATTAGAAAAGTCTAGTTTAGAAAAGTCCGAAATTCGCAATTTTCGAACGTGTTTTATTATTACTCCAATAATATATTTTTATAAAAAATGGACAATTTCACCCTAGTCTACATATAACTGTGATATACATTAGATGTTAAGTTATTACTAATATGTAATGTTATATTAATATTGAACAAAATGATCATGTCTAAAAACACCATTTTCCAGCTGTTCTTTAATTTAATAGCGGTAAATCATTTATATAAAAAGGAAATAACCAAATAGTAGAAAAGGAAGATCACAGCAGGTTCAAATTATACCAGATTTTGAATAAATTACCTTAGCTTTAAATATGGCTCCAACTATAATATGTCTTCACAATCTATATTACTTTTTAAGTTAAATTGATTTTTAACTCTAAATTCATGCATAATTGAATCATTACATCAGATATGTTCATTGATGAGATAATTATGCACCGGTGTATATGTTTACGCTATATTCATAAGCTATGAAACCCTGAGGCATCTTATGGTGAATGATATTTATCTCATTTAATTATGATTGATCGAAATCAAAGCATAAATTATTTTCTAAATAATAAGTTACATAAACTTATGAACAATTTTCATTTCTATGTGAATCTTAATTGAAAGCTATGTATAATAAGAGTTGCCATTTGAATATTAAGTTACGTTGTAGTACTAATCTTTAAAGTTTCCTAGTTTTAATTGCTTATTTCCAAGTGCGTCAAGTTTAAGGTTTCGTGTAAGTACATTGGTCAAACTATGAACTTTTGTCATGTTTGGAAGCTTGTTTCCTAAGGGATGTACATTAAATTGTATTGTTTACTCAAAATTTGTTTTTTTCAAGTAATATTAAAAATCTTTATGTCTAAAATAATGAAGTGTCAAAGTCTCTGAAAAAGTTCTTTAGATTTATTTTTAAAACTTTGTATAAACATATAAAATTGAAGTATTTTGTATAATAACGCCTGATCTCATTGAAAAACTTTTTTTACGATTATTCGTTGCTCTTATAAACTTCATGCAAAATTTCACCACGGAAAAGATTGCTCAATAGTTAATATATATGAAGGAAGCTATGATAAATAATAAATAAGTTGAGAAAATTCAATTAATTATTTCCTATCATTTAAGAATAAAGCGTCAAATCGGAACCGCATTGTGCAGACTTGGCGCAGAGAAAACGAACTAGACGAAAAATTATGCATCTCTCTTGGCTGTTGCCCCGAACAACCACCATGTAAAAATATAAATATAAAAATTGATAGAATACTAAGCCCCCTCTGAGCCCTTTAACAGTCAGTAGCATTGAGACTGATCTAATTATCAAAGGTTTATCTAAGTATTGAAGCATTCAAGATGATTATCCTCGTTTCAAGATCAGCTGGTCGTTAATTTGAAGCTAGTTACTCATTGATACATGCTCTGTATATAAATTAAATATCCATGTGAACTTATTAATTTGATACAAAGTCGGGCATTAGATAGATCCAATAGAATATGTAAATTGGCGCAGAGCACGTGAGATTATGTTGAACAGTGTAAATTTGTTTGAGGCAACACCAAATCGTCATTTAACTGCTATTTTGTATTTCTAGAGCTCTGTGTATTAGTGATGAATATTGAACTAATTTATCCATTATTGTGTAAGATAAATAACGCTAGCTGCTTGCAATCACTCATTTACACGAGTTATAAAAATATTATAAATTCAAATTACGATCAAATCATTTTGATTAATGGATTATGAATCGACCAAACCTCGAATTGATTTTTTCGGTTTTTTATGAGGGCCAATGGGTATATTGGATTATAATACAACTGCCTGCAAAGTTAAAAAATAGGGGTAAAACTTCTTTTAAAATGGAAAAATTTCGAAATTATGAAAAATCAAGTGATATTATTTCGCCAAGACTCTTCACTTGATTTATCAAATTTTTATGATTTCCCCACGGTACTTTTGGGTATAAACAACAAACCAGCAAAAACTGACCATTTTTAAGTATTCATTTTTACACCTCCTTGAACAATTTAAAGAAGAAGTGCAGGTGTTTTCAACGAAAATTGGTAGTGATCATTTAAATATTTTTTCAATGTACAATGTCAATTAAATTGAATTTGTTGTATAAATTCATTAACATTGTTGTTAACTGTACTTAAATTTTTGTACTTAGAAATAAATCTAATTGGGTCACATTTATTATCCACAATGGTAATTTTCATTGTCATATGAAATTTTGCGAAACCATATTTTGATTTATACAATCATTACAGTGATTGAAATCCATTTGAATTTGTTTGAAACGGTAAAATAGTAATTTTTAGGTCATTTCAAGCATGTTTAGTTATTATTACATCATTTTAACAGTAAAGTTGTTAAAAGTAAATCTTGTACTTTAGAACATTTTAAATTGTCATTTTTTGATCATTAGTCAATTATAGACATTGAAAATTTCTATGAGGAATTTTATGAGCTTTTTGATTTCATCAACAGATGGAGCATTGTAAACTTGCAAGTGGTGAAAAAATTTTCGACGAGTATAAATGATATAGGTAATATGATGGTTGAATTTCTAGTTTTAATGTAATCAAGTTTTTTTAAATTCAGAAAAATTTATTCTGGAAAATCTGGAAATGATCGAGAGTCATAGAGATACAGTGATTGGCCCCGTGTTTTCTTTGAATCGTCTTCGAGGTATGACCGCGTGCGGAGCTCAATTACAATCAACCGAGAGTCCGACGCACGGTATCAGATAAGCGTTGTTCAAGTAACAACTGTGCCAGAAGTGACTATACTAGAATCTGTATAGCTTTTTTACAAGTAGATATTTGAAAAGGTAATCAAGACTGACAGCAATTTGAACAAAAATTGATTGTTAATGTGCAAATTATTAAAGATTTCGCATCAGAATATTAAAATCAGTTTCCCCAATAGCAGCATTATAAAAGCACAATAATATTTCACCAGCAAAACACACTAAATAATTCTCGATGCAATGAATAATTGAAGCTGCGTGTGATGAAGCGAAACAAGACACGCGCATGATTCAGATCTGTGCGTGTACGGGTGCAGTGCGCTCACGATTCATCGACTCTGTTGCTGCGTTAATGCGCTGCTGGCCGCTGTACTGTAGCATAATCAGCGTGCAATAACGTCCGGAGCTTGCGTGCATGTGTATATGCGCGTGGAGCCCAACAGACGCATGACTATTGCGGGGGGTTGTTCTCTCTCTCTATTCGGCCTAGCGATCATCTCTGATGTATGCCATATATGTACGAACAAGACTGCGATGCGACGAGAGCTAATGATCATTGTTGAACTCGACGTCATTCATTGCGCCTTCTCTCGCAGTTTGCTTGACTCGAACAATTTTAAAATTATAAGGAAATAATACTTTTGTTATGAATGTTTTTTGCATTTTAAAAGAAAATAGCTCGATGTGATTCCTTTGTTAGTTTATGCAATTTTTCAAATTTGCTGATAGGCAAAATTCATTTTTGAAAATTAGTTCAAACATGAGTAGTAGGTATATGATGTTATCTAATTAATATCAAATCATGAGTAGAAATGAAATTTGAGGGCTTTACCCAGTACAGTGTACGGCCCGAACGTTAAACCGTAAATTTATCCTCAAGGCATCACTATAGCGTTAGCTGTGCTGTATTCTATATCATACATCACGAATGTACGCATAACATTTTCTACGCTGCAGATAATCCTTGCATATATATCCATCAAATATTCAATGGCAAAAGCATATAACGAAGAGAGAGATAGAAAGAGGGAGAACATATCCCCAACACCGACATATATCTCTGCTGTAACAAGCTTAACGATCGAGCCGAACTCAAGCTCTGTGTGCTACAGGCCGGGGTAACGCGACTATGCATGGCCAAGATACACCTCGGCGCGCATCCGCATACACATCTCCTGCGGCTCAAAGTCCAGTCAGTGCAACGGCAACAACCTTGGACTTCTTAAGGGACGAAAACATGTAGACGTACACAAACGGGCGCGAGCTTGCGAGCTTTATACCGTCAGATATGAATCGAAAGCCGCTTTGAGACTCTCTCTCTCGCCCTCTCTACATGTTTCATACCTTTTGCCGGAACATTTCAATTTGAATTTTAGATATAAGCGCGAGCCCGTGTGTGCAGTGTGTATCAGGGCTATACTTCGTCGATGGTATACATATCGAGGCTGCGGCCGAGAGAAAGCTCCACGAGATTATGTCGTTGCTGCTGCTGCTCGCACACCGTGGAGCCCCTTGGATTGACGCGGCCGGATACGTGTGTATACACAAGCGCAGGAGGATATAAACCGTTCTTGTTCTTCTTCTTCTTCTTGCTCGGATGTATGCGGCTTGTACATATACGCAAAAGCTCTATATTCGGTTTTCGGATCGGGGAATGTTTTCGTATACCCGAGTCACCTGGGCTCGTGCGCGCTAAGAGTTTTACGGGATATATATTGGCAAACACCTTTACCTGCGCATGTCATAAATATATCCGCCAGCCGTAACGCGCGGCTACAAGCCGTGTAGATGGAAGATTGATTATTTTTCGAGATAACGTTGTTGCGAGGTTTTAAAATATTTTTCATCTCGTTGCATTTATCGTGAAATTCGCTAATGAAGATATTGTGGCATACCTGATAATTTCGTGAATGTCATATTATTAGGATATTTCTATGTAACCTCTAAAAAATCTAATTTAATTTAAACAATTTTATTAAAAACAAGTTAAAGTGATCGATCATTCATTGTTACGATTCATCGATGTATAATTTAATTTTACGTTATAAATATTTTTTCCGATAAATAAAATTTTTCTCTTGGACCCGTTTCTTATTTTACGCATAGTGTTATCCTGATATTTTTATGGCCATCAAAATTTATAAATATAGTAATTTTTCATACAAATATCTATGTTACAAAATAAATTTTAATTATAAAATTAATATTATTTAACAAACTGTAATAAAAAATTTGGCAAAATAATCATTCAACCAGTGAAATTACAAATGAAGTTTTTATTAATCTACTTACGCTATATTAAGTCTGTTTATGAAGAGTGTAAATTCGAATAAAATAGAAAATTGAGAATGATTGGGATGTCCAGGAAAGTGAAAGAAAATGATTTTGAAAAACAAAATATCTGATGCCTCAATACTCGTACCTTGTGCCCACTCTGCAGACTTTCTCTGAAAAGGAATGAGAAAAAGAGATTTATTGATAGATAGAATAGATAGAAAAAATAGAAATGATTATTTGAATAAAATAGTACAAATATTCATTATTAAAAATTATTTTTTCGGCATGAATAAGTGTAGTAGTAGTAGAAGTAGTAGTAGTAGTAGTAGTAGTAGTAGTAGTAGTCATAGTACTGAGGAATAATAGTAATGAGTAAGTAGTAGTAATGGTCCATGCGTTCTAATGTGTAAAATTGTTTCATGATATTTAACTTCATGATAAAAGATTTTCAACTGAATATTTATTTTAAAGATTAATAACCATATTTGGAACGGACAGACGAGAAATTTAAATTGATCTCGGCTAAAGTATCTCAAATTGAAATTACTTATTTTAAACCGATGTGGTACATTTATCGATGCTGTCGAATTAATAAGGTAAAATTTAGTACTAACCTACTTCGAAGCCTATTTTGAATAACACATAATTGTATAGTCTAATGGGGATATTGACGGTAATCAGTGTGGTCATGAATGCTGTTATCTATCGTTCCACGTGGTTACAATGCAACTGAAGATACTTCATAATAATTAGCATTTATGCTGTTACAATTAGCATGTGCTCATATGATTAGAAGAGTTATGCAAATTTATTACGCTTCATATTTTAATTATCTTATTGCATCGAAATATGTTTGAACTGTACTTTATTTGCCAAGATGTTCTGTTGATCGACCATGAGCTAGAAAAACACTTGTTCATTCACGCAGGCCGTCTAGATACTATCAATCATTTTATTATGCGATCATGATCATGCTCAATGGTCAAGAAAACAAATATTTGTTTGAGGAACGCATCAACAACAAAAATCATCCATTCATTAAAAAAAATTGAGAGTTAGGAATATTCAGCGTAATATTTAAATTTTCAAATCAATCCGTTGATTTCCTGCGGCATAGCTTGCCCACCTACGCGTCTGTTTACCTATCAATAATGTATCGTCAAATCCGATAAAGCCCTCGTAGCGATATAATAACGCGCTGAGCAACAAACAGGCGTGCGCGCGCGAACCCATATACGCTGCTGCTGCTATACGCGCATTAACCATATAGGTACGGCACAAGCGCATCGGAGCTTGCACGTATACTCGCGCTGCCGTAAGCGCGTGCACAATAAGGTTGTAAGCCGTGGGCGCGATCGAGCGTCAAACACGGCTAAATTTCGTTGCGGCTAGAGCATCACGCACGAAAGAAGACGGGCATTGAGCCAATTAATTTAAGATCCACATGCAAATGCACACCCACGCATATATAGGCTGTATCTAGGCACACACGCACAGGCAGCGCCTCGTACGTGCGTACACGATTTCAGCGTATGCTCGATGATATACATTGAATAAAGTGTAAATACCATCATTAATGCCAGCATTTGATTATTCATGAAAATGAGTACGCATGCACCATCCACAACTAACACGTAGAGATGTTATATATATTTTTTTAAGTACCATTAGTCTGGGAACGAATGCGAAAAAAGAGTTCTGAGTAATGTATGTTCTCGAATGGGCATACGCGTCTTTGTGGCGCTTCGATCATCCCCGTATACGCTGTTAAGAGGCCTTAATCTCTTCGACTTGTGCACATCACACATGTATACGAGCATGTGTGGGTGTGTGTGTAAATAGACGCTCGTGAACGTTAAAGCCTTTTTCTCCCACTGTCGCGAGAAAAGGGCTTCGCTCTACTCGTGAGCTATAGCGAAAGCCCTTCATGCTTTCCAAACCTATATTGATTCTATCATTTTATACCCTTGTCAAATACTTGCTATAGAGCTTTGGCACCCCCGATCTACGTTAAATATTATCAAATGCCGAAATTCACGATGTTGATGTTTTCATTTTTTTCAATGTAACAATATTGTATTTACAATCTAAACGGTTTGATTTTATCTGTCATTGCGATTGTAATTATATTCATTTTAACGATTAACTTGTAAACATTAGCATCGGTTTTTATTCAAGCGTTTGAATTCTATCAATCCTCTTTTTCTGTCACCTCTGTTTCTTTATCTCTTTTTCTTTTTGAAACAACCGAGGCGCAAATTCCACTTGATCCGGGACGAAATATCCAAAAGTCACGAGTGTGTTTTCTCACCCTCTCTATCTGAAGCACTTGAGAGCTTTATCAATACCTACTGTTCAACTCGGCGAAAAACTACACGAACGTGACTCTTTTTGTTCTGCTCTGTTTATTTCAGGCCGCTTTAACACGCATTGTTACATAAAAGGTTTACAATAATATTAGTAATAGATTATAATCAACAACTGAATTAAAACTATGTTAACATATATTGAAAATAGACCAGTTGATTCATTTTCTAATCGTAAAGTTCTGTATTCATTGTGTGAATTACCGAAATTAGCTAAAAGTTCCGCAAACAACTGCATCTCTTATTTACATTCATCAAATAAATGTTATTTACATTCATCAAATTGGAAACTGTGGTTATACTCTTAGATGTCTCATGTCTACTGCGACCGAACCGATTGATTTGCTGCATTAATGAAAAACTCACGAATACGTATAAGATATAATTTGAACCCTTCACAAAAACAAAACATACTTTTTGATTGTATACTTTAAAAAGTTATAAAAATATGATAAAATATTTTCTTCTATATTTTTTTCTTTGCAGCATGATATACATGAAAAAGCAACTATTTTTGTTTGGTTAGCTTACACATGAAAGTGACTTTCTATGAATAATGTTTATGTCACGGATACTTTACTTTACACAGATGGTTTGATCTGGTTATAGTACAACACTTGTGCGAGTAAATATTTTTTGAACAATTGTTAGGATGCCTTGAATGGACATGTGCCTTTTAACGTCAGCAAATACTTTTTTGCTATATAAGTAGATCATTTTATTCCAATCGGCACAGTAACTCAGCGAACTAATTGAAGAGTGAACTAACTTAAAGAAAACAACAATGGCTTTCAAAACCGTTTTTTTCCTACTCGCATGCAGTAGCTTTGTTTTTGTAAGTTAAAAAAATTAGATATCGATATCATAAGTATCTAAACAAATTTGATTTGTTTAAAAATTTTATTTGCCGTGGCAGGGTTTCAATGTTGATGCAAGAGACAAAAGACAGGCGGATGCTGGAGGGGTAAGACATGTTATGCATTTCAATATTTACTGCTTTAAAGATAATATTACACATATGTCAAGCAAAAATAAAATTTTTTATTTTAAAGTATTGAATATTATTATTTTTTTAATTTAAAAAAATTAGCGTAGTGAATTTTATGTTAAAAAAATACCTTTCTCTAATTATCTGAATTTCAGCTTATGGGTCAATTTACAAATGGTTTTGGTGGAGTTGGTAAAACTTTTGATTATGGACGAAATGCCATTGTCGATGGTTGGGATTCTATAAAAGATTTGGGACATAAAGGAATCGAAACTCAAGCTACTTTACAAAAATCTGGATTCGATCTTGGTACTATCGTTCCTCAGTTCGGAAGAAATGTTATTGCTAATAATTAAAATAGATGTTATACTAATTTTTCTGGAAGTTAAATAAAATGTAATTAAATTCTACTGTACACCTTGAGTTTTGATCTCAAAATATCTATAGTTTTTCAGTGAAAAAGTTTTATCATTTCAGATACAGCTTTACCCGAGGCATCTTAGTGCTAACTCACAAAAATACGTCAAAATTATACAAAGGATATTTTGAGAATAATTAGTGCAACGTAAAGTTTTCTTTTTAATGTAAATGAAATATTATTCTGAATCAAAAATAAAATAAATTTAAAAAGCTCATAAATCTTTAGTTTTTTATCTACTTTTAAAAATTTAGTTTATTTCCATGTCAGCGTAAATTATTTTACAAATGTTTATTGGTTCCTTATTATTTGTGAATGCTTGCGTGATTGTCGTAAACCGGCATCTCATCCGGGAAGCTCCATTCATTTCAAAACTCACAAAATGTTAGGAGCTGAAGTAAGTTCGTCCCAAAAAAATCTAGAGCCATCGAAGAATATATCATTCACAGGCAAAAGTATGATAACATTTTTATGTATACTACAATCTTGATCTATATGTAAATCTTCGAGGTACACAAAAATATATGTCAGTGTATGAATACTTAAAAATAGACCCACGAAAAAAAAATGTTTCGATTGCACTATGATTTCTTTCCTCTAATGTATATTTGCATATCGCAAGTGAAAAATGCTGTGTTGGCAGAACTACCGTAGCATTAATAATAGTTTATGCTTTTATCACTTTAATACAATTGAGATTTACCATTAGTTTATTTTTCATACGAAATTTATATTTTCAATGTAAATAACGAAACAACTCATTTTTTTATATAATAACGTATTTGTTACTAGAAAATACCATATAAACGTTTTCATAATTTGTGCAACGAGTATTTCGAATACCAATTTCACCGAAGTAGGATGTAGCATTTAGTATTTAATTATCTGCTGAATGTTCTATGTGTTAAGGCACTTCGTGCATCCATTTCCCATGCATATGAGACATTTATTCAACAAATAAGATAGTTCAACAGTTTCCTTATTATTTTAAAATGGAAAGGCCTTCGTTTAATAAATACAACGAATAAAATTATAACTAAAAGTGAAAGTGCAAAAAAATTATCATGTACAATTTAATATGATTTATTTTCTAGTAATGATATAAAGTCATACTTCGAATAATTATTGACATATTTATCAATGAATTTTTTTAAAATGCAGTCATTTGAATATGACGAGTTCCAACATTTTTTTATACGTAGGTACAAGTCAATTTCACTGAAGTGTATCATTTTTTCTGTCCTGGAATGGTTATCAAAAGTAGTTTAAAAATAAAAATGGGTTGTTTACAATATATCCCTAACTTAAGCAAGCATCAAGTACTGACAGCCAGAGACACGCTAAAACGTTACTTGAGTTGCACGAATCAAAATCCTCGATTCACATCTTTTCACTATAGCATTTCATATGATTTAATAAAGACTGAATACGCCTTACTATAGAGGATCATTGACAATAGTCAAAATTTGTGTAAATCAAATATTTTTAATTTCAAGGTACTTTAAAATTTGATGTTCCCATGAGTTTCTGGGTGTGTGAGTATTCTACTTGGGAATAGAATTTTTGCAGATCATTAAAAATGATTATTTTTCTTCGAAATTTTTCATCTTTCACATTGTGCATCAAATGAAATTTTATTGCACAAACAAAATAAAGAAAATAAGTAGATTTAAACTTTGAATTAAACGAAAACATTATTTCACGATAATTTATACGAACTAAATGACCTGCGGCAAGAAGTGTTCATCTGAATGTCTCTGAAAAGATAAAACAAGCAAATGCGTTTGAAAATACTCGGTTTACCTGAAATAATGACTTTGTACAATGAAATGCGCCTTTGCAGTTCTATGTCTCTCTATGGCAAGAAATGAGGCTTTTTTTTATTTGATACTTTCAACCGTTTTATATGTAGTTTGATATTACTTTTAATCAAATTAATTTCTCTAGATATAGAATTTTCTCATTTATGCCATCGCTAATACCTTTCAGCAATGCAATATTAATGTTCCTGTGGCATAAAAAGCTTTCTTATTTATAATTCACACCGTAAAAGAACACAAATAATCTCCAAATAAAATTAGAGTTATAGGGATTTTCAAAATTAATTTTATTATATTTTTTTCATGTAAAAGCAGTAGATGATTGATGTGTACAAAATTATTAATAATGTTATTTCACTATTTTTTAATAATGTCAATTTAAATTTTCGGATGAGAGGTAAAGTATAGTAGGATAATAAAGAAAATTTTCGATTAAAAATGCTTGTATATGCACCACTATTCGTAAGAAAAAATATACTAAAAAATACCTCAAGTTTTTCTGTATTATTATGGAATCATTATAAATAATCACGATTTGTCTTACCCATTCATTCTCATTGTGCATATTACTTGAAGGCGCTAATGTCACTTTTTATCATTTCACTATTTCAAGTACTTTAGTTTCACTCGTGTATGTCAAAAATATCCTTTGTAAATTTCACACATCGAATGACACAAATTAAATTGTTAATAAATTCATGATTGTTTGTCCAAACAATAAATAAATTGAAACTAAAAAAATAAAAACGATTCACCATAAATTAGTTTAAAAGAATGAATTTATCAACCTTTTCTTTTCACAGAATCCCACTGTAAAAATTTAATTTGACCATCAGATATACGTTTTCTTTACTAACACGTGGGTACACTTCTGTAATAGTATACATTGAATAAAGAATTTACTGCACAAAAAATAAACCGGTGATAGACCGCTAGCACAAAAACTTACAAACAAAATAACAATCAAGAGACATGATAAACAAAAGAACTAAAAAGAAACAACACTCGCGCACTTTCTGTACAGTTGTAAACACCATGTATTATTACTTGTTTTTTGTAAATAACTCTAATTTCATAGAAATAATTTGTCAATAAAAGCTCGTACTACGAGGTTATGCCAGATGTCAGTTGGTGGCCTAGCGAGTTGTGAGCTTTTTTTTCTGCTGGATAAAGTAATGGATTGAGAATAGAGAAAAATCAAAACGTTGAAACCATGTAATCACGAGTGGGTGGATTGTATTAACTAAATATTTAGACGAGGAAGAGAGAAAGAGATAGTTGCGTTACTTCACTGATCTGTTGGTAACTCTTTAGCGCTGCTTATCAATAATATACATATATTGAGTGCACATACAGCTAAGCTTCGATGGTGCATTTTGCACATTTCGCGACATCTAACGAGCTTTCCATGAAACTGCGCTTTGAAAAGTATCAAGGAACGCGTGTCGCTTTCCATCTGGCAAGTGTGTTAGGAACTATGTGATACCCTATTCTCATATGCTTACATCTCAACTTGATTTTGAAATTTTTATTCTGCTCTTTTCTGAGATAGATATAAACTATTGAGAATCAAAAATGCTTATAGATTTCTTGGAACAAATCCTACCGACGTGATTTACTTTTATTTCCAAACAAACTCTATTTCCAATAAAATAATATTAAAAAATCAAATCTAATTCGTTTGACCGTTATAATATCATATAGCTGAAGCTATCTAGACATTTAAGAAAGTAATGATAACTTGTACAAATCTTTTTTTGCATGCAATAAACATTTTTATGAAATGTTATTGTTATAAACGTCTCGAATTTTATCGAAACCGCCGCACAAGTAGAGTGAAAAGTACAATTTTTTATAAACAGTTATTAAGGGGATACAACTGTGTTGAACCTGGCAAATTTAAAAGTATAAAAATTAAATTTTTATTTATACAAATTTTTTTATTTTTTATGTAAAATTATGATTTTATAAGTCTTTTTGCATCAGAAAATACGTATCTAGTACATTTAATTTTTTAAATTAGTTCAAGACTCATTATAATGACTTAGAACTCTAAAGTCCTGTGCTGCAAGAATCTGAATGCACTTTTTGACCAATTTGGACCCATGGAGTCTCAAAAGCTTCGTAATAACATTTTCTTTCACCTAAGTAAAACAGATCTTTGATTCAATTATTCATTCAATCTATCCATCTAAAAAATTAACAATAAGCGTTAAAAAAAAAATATATTTTTAATATTTTTTTTATTTTACTAAGCAAAAAAAGTTCTCAACCTTTTCTTGAAATTCTACAATAAACTACTTCATCAACTACTTGTAAATTTTTTCTATACATGACTTTTTAAATTATTATTCAGTGTGAATAAACTCACCGTATGCTACCAAAGTACATTGAGAACATAAATTTATTGATATCATTATAATAATATACCTCAAAAAAAATTATGAACGAAATTCCCGCTGCAGAGCGCACGCACCTTCTTACATTCGCGCGTCTTATAGTCCTCTTCCATGCGCGATGTTCTCCTGTTCATATGAGACATGACGAGAGTCGTCCAGATGCATCCTAAAGATCAAAAACCCTTCGCCATCAGTATTCTCTCCTCTCCTTCGCGACGCTCATACTTCGCGAGAGAGAGTCAACTTTTTCGCATGATATAAGCTCCTGTTATCATGAGGAGAAGATGCGCGTTTCTACGCGCTTCTGATGAGTATGTGCGCAACATCAATAAATAGTGTGTGGAGGTGGACTTATTTGTATTATCTTTAAAGTTGTTTGAAACAGAATATTAGATCAATTTGCTTTTTATTTATTCATTTTAACTTAGCTGATTATGAATTATTAAAAAGTATTATTAATCATAAAGAAAATAAAATTTAACATTCTTTGCTTTGATATTAAAAGTTATTTGGAATGTCGAAATTCCAATGTATGATTCATATATATTAACATATTACAGTAACAAATTCTGTAGAGATAAGTTTTACTGAAATATTGATGTATTGAATTCAAGATTTTTATTGATATTATTATAAAATGATTGTATGTTTATCGGTACTCAATACATTATTTATAAAACATTTATTCAATTATTTTTGATGATTAAAAAAAAAGCCATTTTCATATCACGTCGCATTGTAGTCGATACTCAGATTATATTCTTTTGACTATTATGTTCCGCAGGGTAATAAGGCTTCAAGATTACTTCAAGAATATTCATGTTACCCTTGTAGAACAGGACGAATTCGTTCAAACCTGATGAAGCGTGGCTTATTTATAATGATTTCCCTCTGCACTCGTGCCCTGACAAGATCAGGAGTTGGCGATGTGGGGAGTATGATACCCTAGTATCCCCGCCACTAAGTTTGGTACTAAATGGCTGCCTATTCAAAAGCTTCAGAGAGACAACTCCAAAACGAGCGACGCGCGCCTACAGCTCTACCATATTCAAAAACGCATCTCCGTATATTCGCTTCCACTTTGTCTCTCCCTCGCAGATGCACGACGACAAAACGAATGATGCTGTGGCATCGTTCGAAGGAAAAATGAGAGTGAAAGAGCTTGTGTACATATGGGACTCCTTCCTTGCTTGTTCTCCTGATCAACCGATCGCTGAAGTTTCTTTCAAAGTCATTGAAGCGGCAAATCTTTTTGCCCTCAAGGGGATTAACGAAGGGCGGCCGATTAGGCACTCATGAGGGATATAACTCCATTACATGTGCGTGAGAAACAGAAGATGTATTCAAAAATATTACTGAACTTCTATTGATCTAGTATTTTCTTAAAATTTTTCTACTTCGTTTATAACAAAGATGCCATAGATAGATTCTATACAGTCGCATGATCGCCTATAAAGCCAAACTAAAAAGTTAAAATTTTTATCAAAACTCGCGGCAAGCTTCACATTGGTTCTGGAGAACTCCCCCCAGAAATTAAAAGTAATAGGACCAGGCATACGTTTGTGCGAGCATGTGACCCTGATCAGAGATGTATCGTATTACACATGACCACATTAAGGCCATAACCATTCGACATTCAAACCTGGTCACAAAAAACCCCGAACAAATTAGAATATTAATAAAAGCACTGGCAACGAGGGCCAGGATAGCAGAATTATCCGAAACGAAATGCTGCGCTTTGCCCGAGCAGAGTCAGACATAAAGGACACGCGGTGCTATATACACTTCACAGTCGTGCGCTGCACGACGGGGATCGGTCGGGAATTCTCTGTGTCGAGGGAAGTAATACCTACTGCCGAGTGGAGAGAATTCCATGCGGGACTAGAGAAGAAAGTGGATCCTTCAACAAAGGAGAAAGAAGATTCAAGAGAGGACATCTTCCTGCGAGTCCATGAACTCCTGATGGGCGAGGCTCCAAATTTAGAATTCAATAGTGCGTAACTAATGTCGTTTCAACCCGAATTATAGTATGAGATAACTTGAGTGCCCATGTTAAACTGCTCGTTTTAATAATATTGCATCTACAGTTTACTGACAAAAATTGTAATTTACTTATAATTTCAAGTTTTTCGAATTAATACAAAGAAATTATTTAATTTTTTCTGGAATTTTATGTAAATTGAAAGGAAAGTTATTTCAAAAGTACACAACAAAAGCCGAATACATCTCAAATTAATCCTTTCCATTGATTAATGATTTCCATTTGTATATAAAAATTGAACTGATATTATTGGTTTGTACTGATCAATTTGGATATTCTAGCTGTGTTTATCAGCATACGCATTATCTTAATTGTTGACAAAGTAATAAAATTTTATTCGTAAAATTCTATTGATTGTAAAATAATTTATTATATCGCAAAATATTTGATTTTAAAAATATATACTACTGATTGAAAATGTATCATATAGCCATAATTATTTAAACATTTTCATAATAAATCGTGTAAGTATTACAAACATATTACCTCTTGGGTACAATTTTACTAAAAAAAATATACACATTTGTAAAATGTAATAATTTATGCAAAAAAAACTAACGTATTCAGAATCAAGCGTATATTTAACACAAAAATGTCTTGATTTGAGGTATATAAACTTAACTCATTTTCCTTAATTAACAGTATGCAATGAATTTTTAAATGATATTTTATTATATTATTTAATTGAAAATCTTATAGTACAAAACGTCTCAAGATAAGCCAAGAAAGCTGAGGACAATGCAACACCTCCTCCGCTTCACAGGATAATATGAGTCAGAAGGCACAAAGCATTTAAGCTCAAAAGCTTGATACGTGTTGAAAATGACTGACTTTGCGACTTTTGCTTTTTCCTTGTTTCTCTTTCCAGTCCGTCTATCTGAAGTGTCTGCTCATCTACTTCTCTCGACCCTTTCTCTTTCTCTTTCTCTCTCACTCTCTCGCTCTCTCTCCCTCTCTTTCTTTCTCATTCTCTCTCTCTCCCTCTCTCGATATCTACTCATTCTCTTTACGTTGTGAGAACAAAAGAAACATGGGGTGTCGTAACAGGATAGCAGCAACATGCATTCGTTCTTTTCTTTGTATTCGCATAGTTTAACATCTTCTTTGTGTGCCGAAAGTCTGAATCTAAAAAATTCATTTTGATACAAAATCATTTCTTTAATTTAAATTATGTATGATGATCACATATTTTCATTCAATTTTATCATAAGATGTATCATTCTTATAATATGAACTATATTCTTTTGATATTTCGAATAGTAAAAAAAAATTAATTTTAAATATTTTTATTCAATAAAAATAATACAATAATGTAAATACTCTTCCATGAAATAAGCGGTCTTAAGAGTTTCAATTCAGAAAATGCAAGTCCAAATCAAATATTTGAATTCAAGCTCAAAAGTAAAAATATCAAGGTTCACGTTTGACACGCTTCACTAATGCTGCATAAAAGGAATGCTGTGACATCTATCCGGGAGTCATGAGGAAGTGGAAGACTGCCTACGCTTGATTTCAAGGTGTAATGATGACAATGAATTCGAAATTATAGAATAGCATTCGCAGCAGTACGAGAAACGAAATGGAGTGAACAAAGCAATGAATATAAAAATATAAACAGCACGTGGACGGCAACAGAACAATCATAGAAACTTTAACAGGCACACAGCCGCTGCAGGAGGTCAATTGGCATTTCTCCTTTTGCTCCGACTACTCTTCAGGGCACCCCCGCGTCACGAGTATATCTATATCCCGCCCTATTCCTGAAAGCCCATGAATACGTGTATACGAGAGCGTGTGGGAAGCCCTCCAAATTTCCCCTTTCGGATGAAAACACTCCCGTGCACGTACTAATCGTGTATGAATAACCAAACGCTACTCGTGAAGTTTTTTTCATTTTTTTTTTTTCAAAGAAATTTTAGTATTTAAAACACGAATGAAAAAATAACACGAGGTCTGGGATGAAAAAATTGCATCTTTTCCGATAAACGGCTCTTTTCATTTATTCATGATTTATTGATAAGAAATCATCAAAATTTTCAAAATTCATTTATGTTTTTTAATACTACTAAAATATGATTTGCGCTCCATGTATGAGTCAACAGAATATAATAAGAGTAATTGTGAATTTGAATAATAGAAATCCTCACTACAACATTTTTTTATTAAATATATGAGTCAAATAATTGGTATCTATCAAGGCGCACCCAACATTGGCAATCGGTAATCTGAGAAAGTTGCCGTTTTGAATGACTTACACATTTTCACTCTTGAATTTATAAATATATACCTATACCTTATCCTAATTTTCTAAAAAAATCCCTTGGAATGTTTCGACGGGAGCAACCATAAATACCATTGAATATTAGTGTTTTTTATTGGAATTGTTAAAAAACGAACGATTACAGCAGTTTTATATTGTCTCAAAAGACAGAAGCTATCACGCGTTTTTATTGGTTGAAGGCCGCTAGTCCCTTCTTTCTCTTGTCGGCTTCGGTTGCTGTAGTAACACTCTTGATTCATGCGAATCTCTCTTTTTCTCTTGCTATAGCAGCAGGCGTGTCTACACGAATGGAAAGATTATTCATTAAATACTTTAAAAATATATTTTAAAATAAAAACTCTCAAATTATTGATAAAATACGTAAATCATTCGTTCATTAAGTATTGTCTTTAAATTTATCGTAAAATTTACTACCCAACGCTTACACAGATTTTGATTCGATATTTGTAACAAAGTAAAAATTCTTCTGATACCGACCAATGATCGAATTTTATTGAAAAAATTGAAAATAGTAAATTTCTATAAAATGATTCTAAACTGCTAGTGGATAACTTTATTTTCAGAACTCTTTATTCATTTATAAGTATAATATAAAATAAAGTAGGCAACGATATTTTTTCTAAATTTTGTTAAGAATATGATTAAAAATGGCAAAAAAAAATATTATCACGCTGTAGATAAACGATTTGTTATGACTGAAATATGAGCACTAGAATATCAAGTGAACTAGCCATAACTTCTGTTTTTTGATGATTCGAGCATTAATGACTATGTGAGAAATTTACACGATAAACTAAAAAGTAAATCAAGTTTTTTTGTTAAATAATCTAACAAACTAATATGCAGCAAGTTTCGAGTTTTAAGTAGTATGAAAAACAGGACAAAAATAAAGCTAAGACAGCCAAACGTTCCGCCTCTTCACGTTGGGATTACGCCCCACGAGTTTAATGGCCTGCCCTCCACGGGAGCCGCCCCCGCTATTTTATCAGGAGCGCAGAAGACGCGAACAGCTTTAGACCGCTTTCGCTCTCAGTTTTCTTGTAGAAGGTTTATATATGTAGTTATAATCGAGTGTAACGAAACAGATTCACTTTCGTTCGAGAGGAGTAAGCTGCGAATGAAAAGTAATATCTCGTATTCCTTTTGCGTTCGACTCAACGTATTTATACTAAACGATTTGCAGAAGTAAATAAATGTAGTTTGATTACCCAAATGAGTCTGGGTAATGATTTTCACTTAATTGCAAACGGCTCCAAGTATAAATTCATTTGAAACAAATTGAATTCAAACATAATTGCGTGTATGCATTACATTAATTGAATTTTCGCAGTAATTTCCGAACTAGAGGAAGAACGAGACCAATGTCATTTGATCACAGACGCTTGGTCATTATTAAGCTCCAAACGATAAATAAGTCATCAAAAGCTCATTTCAAAAATATAAATATGATACATTACATAAATGTATGCAAATATTATATAATATAATATAATTAAAGGGATGATGGAATTTGAGAAAAAATCAACATTTTCATACTCACTTTCTGAGATTTCTATTGGACATTTTTTCTAAAAATTTTCTATAGCTTTTCTAATTACGTAATAATAAAGCATATTATATGCAATGATTTAGAAAAAGGTTCAACAAAATAGTTGAAAATGTGTACTTTTACCCGTGCAACGTAATCCTGCATCACTGCAACTATAATTTTTAAGAGTCACGATGATCTAGCGCCCGTTTTTGTTGGCAGCGAGATTGACTAAAAAAGTAACTAAACCTCAAAATTCATAATTTTAATAAATTGAAATAGTATTTATTCCTTACCCTTACCATCTACGTGAATTACTTAAAAAATACCCGAAAATAAGTACAAGGCTTAAGTGTTAACAAAATCATTCTTCAGAGTTAATTGATTAATTCACACAAATGATAATTTTACAATTATCCCAATCAACATCATGAAAAGGACCTTTAACAAAAATCCGTCCGATACATTGTCAAACAAACGCGACGGAAAAAATGCGGCCTCGAGCTGCGAACTTGATACGGTAAAATTAAAAACTGGGTATGGGTAAATGTATCGATTATGTGCGAGCACTCTCCACGCTTATGTTCATAAATGTGTGCTTGTACTTGTGTGTATGTATGTGGGTGATGACTGAAGCAGTAGGAGAAAGTTCCACCTCCTCCGTTAGCAATATGTGACTCTGGTTTCTAAAGTTTCCCGCGCGGTTACTGCTTCAAGTATTCTACTCTCCTACTAACTCGATGTAACTGAGTTGTTTACATTGCGCATGTAATATGGTTTTGTTTGTCATGTTATGATTAATGCCCTAACTGCGCCTAAAATTATCATCGTGGCTCATTTTATTTATTTTCGAGTATAATGGAAATGATCGATGTGCGAGCTGTGATTGAACTTTACGAGTTGTCGTCAATCAAATTATTTAAAACAAACTTTAATCTTAATTAAATATTTATACAATCAATTCTTAACATAAATTATTGGAAAAAATCAATACCTATAATAAGACCTAAATCAAACTGTTATTTGAATCTATCGGAACCCATCGGCCGTTTTATCGATTCGATCGGCATTGATCAGGATAATATAAGCGGCAGTGAGTATTTTGGCCCCTGATCTGCCTCATTGGTTATCTACCTAGGAAGTATCGAAACTGCTGGTCATTTCAACGTTATATATGAATCAAAGCGAAGAGGGTCCCCATTGTACAAAAAACAAATAACTGATACACCCGGGCGTGGTTGCAAGATTCAAGACACTGCTGTAAACAACTGTAATAAGAGAGTACGAATGAGTAAGAAGTAGCCTCTCTCTTTCTCTCATTCACTCTTTTCTCTCTTTCTCTTTTATTTTTTTTCTCCCCGTGAAGTCCAGATATGACTCTTCTTTTCTCTCTCTCTCTCGGTCTACGTTCACGGTCTTTTTATTTTTTGTCGTTAGAAATCTGAACAATTGTGTTTGTTGTTAAACTGATAATTCATTTAAAAATGCTAAAAGCAACGGAAATTATAAATTCATTCAAGTACATCATGATGATCAATTTTAATATCACTATCTCATTTACGCAGTTCATTGCGATCAATCAAAAATTTATTTATTAAAAATTGAATAAATAATATCACTGTACTCACGTATACTCAGAGTGTTATTGCAATGTGTACTTATATTGTTAAAAATTATGCACATCATAATTATTTCTAATAATTATTCTATAATTATAATACAGTTGAGTATGAATCCTTTTATTTAACAATTAATACTACGTAGTTTCATTAATACTTTAGTAGTTAGAGAATCTATTGTATAATTATCTATTGTATAATTTCATTCGTTTCAGAATTACAATTTGAAAATTGATAAAAAGTTTTAAATTAGTGACAACGAAAAAGTAATTTATAGAACGTTATTTTGCCCTTGTTTGTCCACAATTGTATCCGAAAAAATGTTATTTGAACTTAGTAAACATTACAATTAGCTGTAACCCAAAGTACAAAAACTACGTTCATATTCCATAAGAGCTTACTTGGAAATGATCTTTTAAACATCAAAAGGCCATTGAAAACTTTTTATCGGCTAATAAAATTTTAATGGGAAATGTAAATTAGAATAAACTATTGTTCAAGTGATAAATTCATCTAAAACTTTTAAATTGATCAACACTGCAATCACTTTAAAAATCTTGAGAAGATTATAATAAATTGTCATGAAATTCTTAATTGAAGTAAATTAAAAATTGAACAAATACCATTGCCCATAGAACTGAATAGATTTTCGAGCACCGAAAATATCAGATTCAGCTATAAAATTTGTTGATAGCTATCTTATTTTCTATCATGAGGTATGAGTAATAATCTCCTGAATTTTTTTGTAAAACAATTTTAGTTTCTGTACAATAGAAATTTAATCTTTTCACCTTGTTATTTATATTCATATTATCAATTAACACTATGTAAAAGTACAATTAATAAGAAAACGACAATCGTGACAATGTTATGATTTATATTTCAAAAAATGTAAGACAATACTATTGTTTTTTTATTCTATTACTCGTTCTAGCCTGAACACAACAAGAAGATAGACGTTTCTTGAATATGAAAAAAATGAAAAGTGATATCCGTAAGAGCAGGAGAGTATCGGACTGTCAGAGCTTGACGCCATGTGCACGTTACACAGAGGGGAAAGTCGGCCCCTCTTTTTGCATACACACTCTCTTCATCTCTGATTCTTTTCTTTCCAATTTCTCTCTTTCTAGCGAACTACCTTGTATTCTTGTTATGACATTTTTACTCGTAGTTACTTAAGATACGTTGAATATAGCAAATATATAAAATCAAATTTTTGAACCATGCTTGAACATGTATACATAAACTTTTCGATTGAATTCAGCCAACAAAAAACTTGTTACGTGAGGACAACCTCACTTTTGTTTACTACATTTCTCGCTGACGTAACTCTGGCTGTCAGTACTCTCAGGGTCATAAACGAGAAATTCAGCCTAATTAGATTGACAAAAAAAATGTAGGTGAACAACAAAGTTTACGTTTAAAATTTGAGGTAATGACACAGTAATGACTTGAATAAGAGGTGTTATATTATATATTTTACTTTTACTTTCACAACCATTTAGATCACGACATTATTCAATTTTTACGATTGATTATTTATGAATTTTTTTCATAAATTTAATAAATTAATACATCGAAGAAAGTAAAGAAATTGCAAAAAGATTTTCAGAAATTCGTATACAATTATTTCCATAAGCGCCTACAATGTATGTAACACGGTGTGCAACGGAGTAAATATTGAGACTTACTTTTTGGACGCCACTTTATGATTGATACTACAAAAAGAGAGTACAAATTATACTATTTTTAATCTAGTAAAGTTTATTTCAATATCAAAAATTCTTTTGACTTCTCGTGTGATATTATCAGAGGCACGTAGTTATTTGAACTTGAAATAAATGGTTATATTAAAAAGAATCAATTTATACTCAAGTCATGAAATAAAACTGACCATAATTCGCATACTTTGTAAACTTTTGCACGTAACGCTGAATCAATTCCATTTTTTTTGTGAAAAAAATAGCTAATCTTTTGCAATGCTAGAAAAAAATTTCATTTAATAGAATAGGGTTTGTCAAAACTTATGAAATTAATTAATCGATTAAAATATTATGTTTCAACGTTCTAGTTGGACTTTTGTAAATTTTCAAGCTGTTTTATTTAATCAGTACCTATTGTTTATCTAATACAATCAATTTAAAAAATACGGCTCAATATAAATATTTTAATTAATTACGAATGCAAGAAAAATGAGGATGAGTATATTTTCACTTGAGAATATTGTAGTATTTTGGATGTAACCGATCTTATAAGCAGTTCAAATTTTTATGATGTTAGAGAGACTTACCATCCTCATTTCAATGTGCAATTCGATAATCAGTAGTTCAAAGCCATACCAAATACGAGGACAAAGATGTCATAATTTCATATGAGAAGAGTGCATAAAAAAATATAAAACAACTTAACATTTATTATAACATAAGTACAAAACCTAATTTGTATCAATCGATTATAACATCTAGCTATTAAATCTGAAGATATAATAACCGTACATATCGCTATTTTTCAATTCTAGCCGTTTTACTTGGTCAATCAGAAACTGTTTTAAGTGATTTCAATTTTCTGCTCATCGTTTTTTTATAAAAAGAAATTTTTTTACATGATAGTTTTACACTAATGTACATTTACATTGAAATCACACTACGAGGCGATTACACCACTCACACGAATTTCAAGTCATAAACTCGCCAAGTGTTTCCTACTATCCTGATATTTCAAGTCTCTCATCTGGCTTTCACTTCTCTTTGCCCTTGAAACTCATTCGAGATCTCAGCTGCATGTGCCCACGATAGCACTTGTGACCTTAGATTATTTTTTATTTTCACTTTGACTGTCCGTGTTTATTATAAAACTATTATGCACAATTATGTAACGACACTGAACACGTGCGATTCCATTGCTAAATAAACTTCTAATTATCATTTGGTGGATTTTTATTATTAGACCTCATTTATTTACTCGCAAAATTAAAGATTGTCTCTTTTTTCTCTAATTTTTTATTTATTTTTCATGTTTGAAAGCATCTTAAAAAGTTTTTATTTTGACAATTTTAAATTGTCATTCTTTTTTTTGCAATAGTTTATATAATTACACATATTATAAATAAACTATATTCAAAGAATACTTTCGTAGTACGGATGTACAGCTCTAGATAGAAAAATTTGTGATTTAATAGAAAATTATTTGAGGATCAAAAAATGTATTAAAATTAAGAAACGATGTTAATTTCCAAAATAACAATTTTTTCGGAGTAATATTACAATGTAACGATGTACTTCTATTTTCAAAGTTTTAAAATGTATAGAAGTACCACGATATCTTCAAATATTAAAGGTTAAATGTAGTAATGTCATGAATATTGTTTATAACTCAATAAAAGGATCAGCTTTACCATCTCGATCTCTCAGCTTCAATAGAACAGGTTTGGAGAGTCCTTCCCCCTTTTGTTCTCAACGCATCGTGTTGTCCCTAAAGCACCTACTTTTCTGCTATGGATCCCTGACAATGCTGCCCTTAAACTCCAGTCCAAAGTAAGCAAGTGGTTGCAGTACTACAGGCGTTGTCTTTACATCGCTTGCATTGTAATAATCAAACCACTATACTGATAATTGCTAAGTCTCTTGATAACTAACATTGATGTCAAAAAATACTGAAAAATGTTACAAAAGTAAAATTCTCATTATATATTAACTATAAAAGTCTGTAAATAATATTCATTATTCTTTTTATCATTATATCTTTGATATTTACAAGTAATTTACCAAATAATTTTGTTGAGCTTCAAATTTATGTTTGAATAATTTTATTAATTAATTTAAGTACTTTTATTATTTATAGAAATAATTTGAAAAGACAGTTTTAAAAAATTACGTAGTACGTGAAAAAAAAATGTTAATGAAATAGATTTTTGTTTTTATCGTTCTGCCTTTGGTTTAGACGATCAATTTTTCAAAGTTCAGATCATATTGGCGTGGTAATAAATAAAAAAGCTGCTCACTATCGTATAATTTAGAATTACAGTTTGTACACATTCTTTACGCACCCGGATCAATGTGCCATCTTTATCCTGTTTTCCTGTTCAAAAAATCAACTAAATTTGGTACCTTTTATTTTGCTTTCTACCACTCACATGCTCTTTTTTACTTCCTTCATTGTTGCTTTCTGTAGAAGTTTATGGTAGGATGAAATATTGCTACTCTAGCACGAAATGCCGGCGAATCACAAAGGATAATAATCTGTATTTTAATTAATTATGAGCATAGAATTTAGCCTGCAGACGGACACGTGTCGGTTCCAGGATTAGGACAATATGATATTATAAGTGGTATAGCAGTCTCAAAAATTCTGAATGCCCTCTTCACACGAAGATTCAATTGGTATTTTATTTAACTTTTGGGTCATTATTTATCAAATTTAATTGAGCCCTAGACAATGTAAACCCTTATGATAAAGCGTTGCAAAAAGGCAGCAATAATTTAATCTACCAGTGAATTATTCTGAAACCTCTTATTTAAACTCAATAACTTTTAAAAAGAAATTCACAACGAATAGTTTACACGCTGCATTAGAAGAAAAATGTAACATTTGTTATTGCAAAAATAATGATTGGGACTGTGGTGAAATTTGCAAATAATATTCAAAGCGTGTATGACTGAGAACTTTAGCTCTTTGAAAAAGCGATGCACACACACGGTAATTACGCAGCTAGCAATTTAAACTTACTCGTGTACACGTAGTCCTGGTTTCAGCAGATGCAGAGTATTGTAAGCCTCGAGGCATTTAAATAAATGGGGATTTGATAGGGCGTCGTAACAGGCAAACACGCGAGTACAGGAGTCGTCCGAGGGTCTTTCCACATCTCTTCGCATTCCACCGTCGTCGGAGATCCCCTTATTCTACACCACTTACATCTGTATATTCGTATATATATAGCATGCACTTCTCTCATGGCACTTGAGGAGCGAGTACGCATATACTACACAGGCTTATACGCAGAATCTTTGAGGCGAGGCTTCAAGTGACCTTGATTCCAACTCGTTTTTGCCTCGCTTCCAGCGTGGTAGTTTTTTTGCCGCGAAAGATCCGCCGTCGCAGTCGACACGCACTACGGAGGGTGTAATGCTGTAGTTTCGCTCGTATGCACTCGCGGCAGTCCGGGACTGACTCTCGGCATTGCAACCTTGGCGTTTAGCAGCGAAAGAAACACGCGTAACTAGATGTTTATCAAGCCTCCAGGAGCCCCAAAGAGCTACGCGATTAGAAATGATGTAAAGCAACGATCATCGAGGGTGCGTAAGGCAAGTCACGGGGGTGCCACGTATTAGGCTCACATGGAAGTGCGAAAGCAAACGCTCGCGTGGACAATTCAAGGGGTCGTATGCTTCAAAAATTCTACCCAATAGTGCGTACGCACGCACACGCATGTGTGTGACCCTCCTTTTCCGGCTTTAGTCGTGAAAAGAGCAGAGAAAGAAGCCCTGCTGGCGCGCGTATACGGTTTTTCAAAGGATCAATATCATACGCGTCAACGCCGCGCGCCTGTATTAAGAATGCTACCAGCTGCCCTGTCGAGAGCACAATTCCTGCCTGTGAGCCTCATGAATGTACATTGACGGCATTTCGCCATTTTTAAGGTTTTCATTTTGCCCGATCATCTGTCATCTCAGACTTTATTAAACGCATGAATATTTTATCAAAATCGATTTTTACTTTGAATTCGATGAGATGATCATTAAGAAAACATTTTTTGAAGTTAAAAGAAAAATTTCTAGTTCGCTATCGTTATGAAATCAACTGATAGTATAAGTGGCTGATTTATGAAAATAACGATTGTACCATTCACCTACATTTGGAGACTAAAAGAGTCTATTTAGATTTATGCTAATTGGAGCGTACAGCTCTTTGATAAAGATTATGAATTGCTTAATAAACCGGAACGAATTACGTGTATTATATATCAATTTTAAAACTAGATTGTACTATAAATATCACTATTGTTATTTCTTTAAAAGTTTATCTCAAAGTATTAATGTGTTACTCGGCTACTGATCTCACAATATTCTCACAAACAGAAGCAAATTTGTATCTTTTTAAACAAGAATAATGTTTAATACATCTGAGTCAAAAATTATATCATAAACTTCGTTAACAAAATTGTAAATGACTTATTTTTATTAGATGATTCCGTAAATAATTTTCGTAAAGCTCAAATATGAATAATTAAATATTAAATTAAAGATGGTGTAAAATAAAGTACATAAATATATGCTGACCAATAAACAGTTAAAATAACAAACTTCAAAGTAAAAAATCATTTAGACAGACAAAGAGTTCTTTTGCTTGGCGGCCTCGACGTTTCATTAATGTAATGAATACTCTCGTTGTTTCAGCACATTTTTAACTCATTGTAGTACTTCTTGGAGCAATGGCTTTTTTTCATTAACTGCGTCTCGACGCATTATAGACTTGAAGCAAATTTTCTCAGAAAAAATGTATCTCACAAGAGTACGTCTCGCTCGGCTGCGGGAAGGGATTGATTGAATCCAAGCGTTCATATGCGCGCATTTATGGAAGTATTGCATCGCCAAACGATCGCACTGGAGTGTTTGAAATTACCGACTACCGAGCGCATATGGCAAAATACGATATGCAATATTCACTTTGGTACATTAGTGAGAGACCATATAAACATCGGACACGGGTATAAAAAATTTTAATGAGCACTTTTGGACATAATTGTGCAGTTAAAATTTTGATTAAACATATCTCTATCTATACACGCTCATTTAAGTGTGTGCGTGTGTCGCAATGGTGCTTGTGTTACATAAAATGAGGAATCATCATTTCCTCGGGCATTTATACGCATCATTGCAAACTCGCGGAGCCGAGTGATATCTTTGAAACTTACTCATATGTGTATTGTAAAAATAGAAAGATTGACTATCATCCGTCGAAGTTTACGTCAAGCCGTGTATCTCTTTCTGTCTCTGTCTGTCTTTCTCTCTCTCTCTCTCTTACTCAGTCTCAAGTGTACACAATCTAGTTGCAAAAGAAAAGCTTTATTTTAAATCGTTGATGCGCGACGACTGGCTACGCATTTCCCTTGTACAACCGCACGCTCGCAACCGTCTTCGCAATTGGTCATCAGTTCAAGCTGAGACTCTGGCTACTGAAAACATGTGCTTGAAGAAACGTTCGAGAGGCCAATTCTGATTGTTGCCTTACTATTTACAAGTGTTTTTTTATACAAGTGCTGCTGTTGTTGTTATTTTATCTTGCAAGTGAGGTGAAGAGCGAGTGACACAGCAAGATGAAGTTCAATTCGACATTGTTGATACTGTTGTGTGCTATTAATCTCATTGCCGCTGGTTCTACATCGAGTGGTTGGTCTAAAAGGGATAATCGTCGCTCAGCAAACTCAACTTCATTGACAACTACCACTACTACTACTAGTTCTCCGGAAGATAAATATGATTATGATGATGGTAATTAGCGCGCGTATTTTTAGATTTCATCAAGTCATGATGATACGCGTGACTCTATTATTGAAAATAGGTGGTTTTTTTTATACTTGAAAAAAAAATTGAAACCCTATTGAATATTTGGGTTATTAGTCACGTTAAGCACATCGTTACTTCAAAGAGGGCAGTAAATAAATTGAAAAATTACGTATAAGCATACAAATTGTAATAAAAAATTACGCTCGTTATTTATAAAATACCCTCAAAGGCAAATGAGCTGAAAAAATGTTCTGTCTGGTCGTTTTGAGATAAAAAAAATTGGTTAAACCGATACAAAATGATTAATATACCACCCAAGATGAAGACAAAACATGCTCATGTACCCGAGGCATGTGATAGCGAGAAAGTGTATACGAAACGTCAGAGATAAAAAATTTACACTATCGACTGCCTCGATAACCTTAAGAAACAGAAAGGCGTGCAAGTTGTAAATTTGCGAGTGCAAGTGCGCATTGCTTAAATAAAAAGGATTGTTTTAGCATGGACCGGAGTAAGTAAACATTCACTTGTATCGCGAAAAGACCGACAATCGTGTACAGACGATGCAGGTGATAGCCGGTCGTTGCTCTAGGTCAAATGATGATATTTTTTTAATTATGCTAGTTCCATTAACATCCTTCAAGTAATGAAAATTTACTCGTAGTTCAAAAGTTTATAATTTTTATACAAACGAAAGATTTATATCATATTGTGTGAGATTGCTATTAAATTAAAATTTCTAACTAACTTCAGGAAAGAACCTGAAATGCTGTCTATGCAAAATTACAATTTTTTAAGAGAGAATTCAATAGAAATCTTCAGTAGCTTCATTAAAAGATTAATGCTTTAATTGTTAAATTTCTGATTGCTGGCACTAAATTTTATGAAATATCAAAAAGATTTAAATTATCATTCAAAACTGGTTGACCGAACAGTCTTCCAAGTTTTTTTATTTTTATGGTCATAAACTACACAATTAATTGTACGCATTGCAAAAACTACTACCTCAATTATAGCTTTATTATCTTATTTAAAAAAATTACAGAGTACTTCTGAACAGACAGAAAGTTACAAAAGGGACTGTGCAATACATTTAATTATGTATAGAATATAAATAAATATATACGATAATATTCAAGGTTTTCAAATATAGTTTCTAGTAGTTTTAATAGTGTCTTTATGCAGTCTTCTTCATACTATATTGCATCAATTTTTCAAAAACAACATGGTTAATTGAACGCAAATACTTAGTCAGTTTTTATTTTTATCAGATATTTTTTTGTTACATGTAAAAAATATTATGATATAGTCAAACATAATATTTTGATCGGTCATTGACATGTGAACTAGTATGCTAACTCAGTATTTCGTAATTTTGATGTTGTAAAGTAGATTCTAATGATATTAAGGTTGGTGTCAGATTTTTCATCTTAATTGACGTTTAGAGAGTTTCTTGATTATCGTTTGAAATAATTGAAATCATCGAAAGGTTTAAAAATAGTCACTCAAATGTATATCATATCAACTTACCTAATGGTGACATTTTCAAATGAAATTTGCAAACATGCTTTCTGTATTCAAATTTTTTGACTTCATTTCAGAATGGTTCATGTGGAGGTGCTATCCACCGTTCGGATGTTTTTACATTGGTTCGCCTTGGTCAGGCGGAAGCAGGCCAGTGTCTACTTTTCCTGTCAGACCAGAAACTATCAATCCTCTTTTTATGCTCTATACCAGGCTTCATATCGATGATCCTCATGAGTTAATTATCGATGATATTAATTCGATTAAAGAATCTCCTTTGAGAAAACATGAAAATTTGTACTTCATTATTCATGGCTATTTGGATAATGGAAACAAAACTTGGGTGCTGGTTTGTATGATTGAAATAAAATTTTTTACTAACCATTCCTCGATAAATTTTTAATTATTGCACATAATATTTTATTAGAGAATGATGAAAGAATTACTCTTGCGGGAAGATGCTAACGTAGTGGTCGTTAACTGGATCGGAGGTGGAGGACCACCGTACACCCAAGCGGTAGCGAATACCAGACTCGTTGGAGCAATGATAGGTCGATTAGCTTCGCAGCTAATTCAAAAAGGTCATGTTTTACCTCGGCGTTTGCATTGCATCGGACACAGTTTGGGTGCTCATACTTGCGGTTATGTCGGATATAATTTGAGAGTTCAATACGGTTACAAACTTGGAAGAATAACAGGTAAAGAACTTGGCGTAAAATAAGGGTAAAGTAAAGAAACATGAAACCAACAGGGTCGAAACAGAATTCAGCTCTAAAAACACGCATTTTCAAGTTAATAATCACTTTAAAATAAAAAATTGATTGATATAGGTTTGTACATTTTGAAAAAACAAACATTCGTAAACGAATCGAAAATAATCGATTTACATCAACTCGTATTGGTTAGTTGAATTTTTTTGAAACTAGTATTTAATCCCGCGATAAGCTGCCAGTCGAAGTCAATCGATATCTTTGATTGGAGTATCGAAACACGAATCACGCACGTTGTTACGTAAGCTATCGATCTCATTGGGAACTATCAGGGTGACAGAAGCGCGCAGGATGCTACAGCCGTACAGCTCTCTATACAGGCTATATATTGAATTTCACGTACCCTGAACTTCACATAAAATCTTCGCAGTCTGGAATTACGCTAAACGTTAACGTTTACTCTTTATATTTATAAACAAAGATTCGATATTTGAATAATCTGTCATTTTTATAATGAATGGATCTAACAAAAAAGAGTTTCTAAAAACTACATTTCATAGTCAAAACAGTCATTTGCGTCTTCTTTTTCTTATCTCAATGAGATTGATAACAAATTATTCAATTCTATAATGAATAATTCAATATAGAATACTATGTTTATATCATTTTTTCTATTACATAGAATTTTTTTGCAGTATTCATACTCCTTTTTTCTCATTCTTTCATTCTGTTATTTTTATAGTGATTATATACAAGATAGAAATGAGCCATTATCATGATTTTATCAAATTTTAATTACATCAGGTCTCGATCCTGCCGAGCCTCACTTCAGTAATACATCGCCTATGGTGCGCTTAGATCCCACCGACGCGGACTTTGTCACCGCCATACATACAGATTGCAGTCCTTTCATAAGCGGGGGGCTCGGGATCAGCCAACCTGTCGCACATATTGATTTTTTCCCGAACGGAGGCAGAAACCAGCCCGGCTGCAACGAGGGTGTTTTTAATTCAATAACACTGGAAAAAGGCAGTTTTTTCAGAGGTTGGTACATGTGATAAAAAAATCTCCTCTGTTACGGCGACGATTCAGTTTCTCATTTCAAAATGAAATAATTTTGCAATTTTGTCAAAACTAAAAGAACACGGGTTTGCGCAATGACAATTGCGTTATTACGTAAAAAAAAAAGAATCCAAAAAGTCTAACAGAATTGATAATCGAATACCCGTAAAATTTAAAGCCAAAGCCAAATTATCAGGCACGAAATGTTGTCGAAAAAATCTCCTGAAATGTAATGAAAAGGATTTTGTGATAAAGTAGAGGTCTGCATTGTTTTCACAGGCATCAAGCGATTTCTCGGCTGTAATCACATAAGAAGTTACGAGTACTTCATAGAAAGCATAAACACGGTGTGTCCGTTCTTATCGGTGCCCTGCGCTTCATGGGAAAAGTTTCAAAATGGCAGCTGCTTCGATTGCGTCGAGCAGCACTGTCATAGATTCGGCTTCAACGCCCAACCAGGAAATTATCACGCTTCGGTTTATTTGATGACGGCAAAGGACAAGCCGTTCTGCAGTGAGTATACGCCCGTATATAATAATATTTTGTCGCCGCGCAGTCGAGTGTATACGCACACTTACAATGCGTGCAGTACAACAATAAAATGTGTGTATAGGAGCGCGATGGTATTTGAGGTGAGCGTCGTCGAGCAAGCGCATCCCATTACGCAATTTCGCGCGCGCGCGAAAACACTATTGCATACTCGTGCATTACTTTCGGATCGCGAGATTTTAAAGCGCAAATGGCAAATCGATTTCGCGCCGCGATGGCAAGTGCATCAATGAAATCTTCACCGCATGCACATATATAACTACTATATGTTTGTAGCTTTTCTCAATTCCTTCATAGCGGCAGATCTATAAGCATCATAATAAATCCACTCAAAACTTTCATATCACGCGCGCGCGCATGTACATACACCTTGCGTAACAATATCTCTTTCTCTCGCTGCTACACACATACACATACTACACACACTACACAGTAAATGCGCGCGCGAGTGCAAATTCCTTCCGGCGCAGGACTACTCAATCTTTCATTAAAAATAAACGCTTATGTTGTGTATGCATAATCCCGCGTCCCTTCTCTCGCTCTGTCCAATAAATATGCATGCTCGCGTATAGCCGCATTTTTTCTGGCTCTGCATATTTGCACGCGTTCTTTGCGCCTCCCTTTTACGAATGAATTACTCTATACGTATACACAGGCTGCGCATTTTTCCATCGAGCGGCGAGCGGATTACGTTACGAAGCTGTGGAATTTTTACGAGATTTTTTTTTTACCCTCGACACAGAGGCGCATTACCGAGTGTCCATCAGCATCTCGAGGACCAACGAGAGCCTGAGCTACGGCGGCGAAGTGGGCATGTTCGTGATCCGCGTGATCGGGCCCAACGGCAAGATGACGGACAAGCTCGCGCTCAGCGAGAACTCCAAGTACTACGAGGCCGGCACGAAGCACACCGTGGTCATACCCGGCGAGGTCGTGGGCAAGGTCGAAGCGGTCGAGATCACCTGGAGCTATCAGACGTCCATGTTCAATCCGCTCACGTGGCGGCTGCTGCACAAGCCCAAAGCTTACATCGATTATCTCACGATAAAGAGCCTTGAATTCCATAACGAGTGAGTAGTGGTCTGGCCACCGCAGATTTTGCATAAAATTAATTTCTAATGCCCGCTCGAACGACCGCCTAATGAATAATGAATTATCGACGCTCAACAGGATTACCGTCTGTCCGGGAAATTCGAAGGCCTTGGTGGCGAACGAGCCTCAGATCTTAAAAGTGGAAAATTGTGTTTACAGCGGCATGAACTTAGTCACGACGTGAGATGCTACCCGTGATCCTGCAGCAAGATTAGAATAACATCCGCGCAGCAAAGATCTGCGATGGCCTTTTTAATAGCTCGAGTTCGACTTTGATCGAGCTATATTATGCGTTATCGCAATGATCATTTGTGAGTATAGATTTTAATGAAAAAATTGTAATAAATTATTGAGAACCTTAAGCTCTCCACCTTAATTTATGATAAATAGGTTAGTTAAGTATAAATCGAATGTGCATATCGACTGTATGTAGTATTACAATAACTAACGATAAAAAATGAAGCATGAAAGTTTTATGATAACATTTCATTACTATCGTGTAGAAACATGTACTGCATTATGGATTTGTACGATATCACGTTATTACACCTGTTTGTCATGTATTACTAAAAAAAAATGAAATTTCTAAACGATGTTAATATGACTAGAGAGGGGCAAAATATATATTTCATTTTCTCACTTGGAACGAATAAATCTTAAAATAACAAAATTTCTCTGTTTTCTGAAAATATCTGCACCGTGAAAGTATTCGTAAAAATGCTAAACTCTAGTCATATGAGCACACTTCTTGTGTCAGTCGTGTACACGTTTAAAAAAGATGATTGATTAATTGTATAGAAAGTATAATTTAATGTAGCTTGCTTATATGTTTTATTAACAATAAACTTTTATTGTGATACGTTTTTTAATTTGCTCTATGGCGTCTTTGACAATTTTGTAAATTGAAATTAATTTTTAACTCGTGTCAGCGAGTCGAGATCGATTCTCAAAGTGAAAGAAAAGACACGCGCTAATGAGGTTCGATTATGATCGCTCGAAGCGAAAATATTTTATTGTGATTTTAATGCGAAATCCACGAGTTAAGAAAAGTAAACAGCCCGTAAAACGATCTTACAAACATTATTATTACAAGGTATTATGCGGACCAGACACGCAGATGTGTTATTTGCATGAAATTGGGTACAGTCGAAAGAAAGTCGGAGTTAAATAGAATCGATAATGTACCGCGTGGACAGGTAACGAGTAGCTCGCGGTAAGCGAGAAAAATGCCTCGCTAACGAGAAACATCGCGCTGCGTTGTCGCGCTCGATGATTTAGTGGAAAACGACCGTTATTCGAAAAGTTTATAGTCGCGTGCGCGGCTTCTTATTAGGCCTTTTATATAGGTAGGATGGCGATTCGCACGGCGGATTGAGCAAGAGCAAGCGCGGCGGCAGTATTAAACGCGGCGACAAGCAGTAGCAGGCGATGGTCGCGCGCATTGCTTACTAATGATTTGAATCAAGCGCGTATACACACAGGTTGCTCCGATCACGAGGCTTTTTCACGACTACGCAGTTGTGTCGGTTAAAGTTGGTAAAAGCTTGTGTGCCAGCTCCTGCGACTCGTGTGCGTGTATTTACGCGTGTGTGTTCTCGTCTGGCAGTCACGGGCGCTCTCGCTCGATGTACGCATTATATACACCGTCGTCGGCTGCGGCGTCACGTAACAGATACTCGGCTCTTTACTTGGCGCGCACTCGAGTGTAAGCGATCATCGCATACCTGCGTATACCTCAAGCTCCTTATCCGCAAACGGACGCAAAGACGCACGGGGCCGACGAGTCGCTGTGCTGCGTTTTGCAAAGGCCGCTGCAGCCGGCCGCGATCTTACATCTTGGCCCGAGTCGCGGCCGCGGATGAAGGTGCGCGCAAGGCATGAACTTATAACAGTCTAACGGCTCGGCTGTATTTTATATACGCATGCTATATACCTGTATAGAGGCTCGCGAGTGGTGGGTGCTGCTGCACCTATATACAGGGCGAGAGCTGGCGCGCGAGGCATCGCGTCCGCGACGCTTATTACGAGCCAAAGCAAAGCCAAAGCAGCAGTCGAGAACCGGCCTCTCACCACGACGATCGTTATATCGTGTATAGTAGTACATACAACACAGGCAGACGGATACTACCGAAGCCGCCGCCGCCGCCACCGCCATCCGCCATCGTTACGCGCGTGCCATTACTCCTTTTTCGTATAGATCAACAGAAACGGCGTTGAACCGAGCAGTTCCGCGATTACTACTCGCCGGTGCCGCCGTGTCTTGCTGCTACTGCCGATGCTCGATGCCACTGGCACTTCCTCGTCGCTTCAACTAGACTGAATTAGCTGCTGCTGCTGCTGTGTAACTTTTTTGAATCGCCCTCGACGACAGTCCCTCCCCCCTTGACGTTCCGAGGGAATCGGCTGTAATTGTGCGACTGTCGTGTCATGAGCGAGTAGAGCCAAAAATGTGAGTGCCAAATTGTTGCTACCAATTGTTAACCGATACATAACAGTGATGTCGACGAGTGTATTATTTTCTCTAGTCTTTTGTATTAGTGATTGATTTGCTCGTGTGCTCAAGTTTTTTTGGTGATTTTCATGGTGCTTTTGTCGCAATCGTTGCGATTGCATTGCCGATTTATCAGTTGATTCGGCTGTTTTATTCTGCGACGAATCGTTCGAGTAGCTTTCATAGCTCACGTCTCCACGAGAAATGAGGATTTTTTTGAACATCAGGGTAAAATCTATGTATGAAAACTAGTTTCAGTGTTAAGGTCTTATGCAAGTCTCTTGGCTAAGCATCACGTGCCCAAAGTTGTTCGAGACCCCCCGTAGACCGGAAATTTTGACTCAAATGAGACACTTGCGTTTAAATTTATTCGAGCCTTTTTTATGTTATAATACCTTCTTTCATGGAACGATTTTCCATCGTTAGATTAATTTTATGCTATTTCAACGAGCCTCAAATTGATACGTATCAGAAAATTATTAGTAAGAAAGAAAAGATAAATATTGAAAGAAATACCGATTGGAATAAATCGATAGAAAATTTCTATTCTCGGTACAATTATTATTTGTAAATAATGCTGCATTGCGAAATTCAATGCCAAGTTTACTCACACCGCGAGCCCTATTGACAAATCTCGTCACGTCTCGGGTGAATGCCTACGGACTTTCAAAACTAAGTCGACAGTCATCTCTTTCGTTTACAACACACACCGGCCGCAACTACCAAAAAATTAAGAAAAAAAAAAAAAAGAACGCGTGTGCATATTAATCGCAAAACACGATCAATTCGAGTCTCGTCGTTGGCTATTTTCGGTCACCACCAACGAGTTCTCGCACGCGTTCAATAACGTTTCGCAATGATAACTTTTAAAGTCCCACACAATGTCACCCAAAAATTTCGTCGAGTTGAGGCAAAAATCAGCGATATCGCGCTCTTATACGCGTAACTTTTTTTTTATAATTTTTCTTACGGAAAAATCAACTTTCAAGTCACATTCATCTGTACACTTGTCTCGCTTTCTCCGCGTTCTAAACTCGGCTGTAGCATAAACTCGAGCTTGGCTCCGATTATACCGGCTAACAAGACGCCCGCGTTCTATTGGCTCTGACCATAATTCCTTACTTGTAAAGAGTTGATCTAACCTCAATTTCCATTCAAACTTGAACGATACATAACGAGAAAATCATTGCGTTTCCGAGTGCGCTAACAAGATTTTGCTTTAAATTGACATAGAAAAATTGAGCTTAGCCTTAAACGCGCACGTTTCATCGGGTTTTCGCTAAAAACGTGGTAACTAAAATTTGTACGAAATTCTTGCCCCTAACGCAAGTGATTCTTTGCAAAACTATTAGAAATCTCTTGATTTTGTGGAAAAATATTACATTATAGTTTTATATCATACTTTATGACTTGAAATTCTGCTTTCTTTCTCATTCAAGTGGATAATTGACTAAGCCAAAGCAATAGGTGCACACGCGCTGAATTTTCCATAATAAATGATTAAAAACCTGATGATAACAATCTTTATATACAAACGTAACATAATGAATCGCTGGGGGGTTTAATAACTCAGACGCAGCAGTCAAATTATATGCAAAAGAAAGTGGCCTAAGCTAAATCGAAAGCATAACGAGACTTCGCACGAGTCTACGACCTGCGTGCACAACTGCTGCGAAGTTCGAGGTCATTGAAATTCAAAAGTAAAAATCTTTCATTTGGTTATAACATGAGAAATCCGAGATACTAAGTATTTCCATTTGATGATTTTTCATTTTAAACGTGACGTTTGAGTTTACTTTAACTATACCGACTGATTAAATACTGGACTCTAAACGCGCACATATAGTGGCACATCTGTTAATGACCCCGACCTAGTTTTCTTGCTGAAGTTTTCTCAGCCTTTGCGGTTACTATTGTCAAATGACTGACTGTTTTAAAATCTGATTAAACGTGCGAAAAAAAATAACTTGAAGCGCAACTTCTTGATTATTTTTTAATGTAAAAGATGGAGTTCTAAGAAAACACTTGGAAAAGCTGTCAGAGCAATAGTTTTACTCGAACGCGTAAATTGTATATAATTTTTTTAAAGATGACAAACAAAAATAATAAAAAATACCTAACAATCATGATGACATTTGGTTTGAATATGATATAATACCAAAAAATGTATCGTAAATTTATTACAAAAAAGATTTTAGTTATTAATTTCTCGTAACTGCAAGAACTAACGATAATTTTTATTTTCTCATAGTCCCTGCTTTTCGGTTTAAACCAAAGCTAATAATAGTGGTCATGTAATCGAGTGCCATTTTTCCATTTCATTTAATTCATATATATTTTTTAGAACCGCTTGATTAATAAGGCTTCACCCATAATATTGCCGTTGTTATTATATGATTCAAGTTACATATGAGTGCGTTATCGTAAGAGAAAGCTCAATTTTAACGTACAGCATATCCAGTTTGGTGGAAAGTTACCAATATAATGCGTATTTTATCGATGTTAATTACATAGTCTACGGTTTAGAGGGGAAATTATGATTTTGCAAAAGTGACGAACGATTAAAATTTCGTACTGTATGTATTTTCAAGTGCTTTACTTTTTAGAAAAATGTAGTGGTACCGGAAATTTGATTAATGCAATGGCCATTTCAATTTTATCATGGAAATACGTCCCATTTAACCACAATTAAATGTAGCTAATACAATTTAATTTATTCAATATTTAAAACGAATGTAACAGTGTCATCTGAAAATAAACTTTAGAAAATTTTCTATTAAATAACTCATGCATCTAAATTTTCTCCCTATTCATAAGCGTGACTATAATTGATTATTTATTGGCTTGATACGTTTATACATTGTATAGATACTTTACTATTATCGCTATTATTATGAATTCATACTCATGAAAAAATGCGATATCATAATTCAGCTTCGCTAAAATTGGTAATCATTTTTATGTCAACATGTTTGAATTAATTATTTATAATAAATTAATTTAAATTCTGTAAAACATTACGTATCCAGTTTTTATGAAACTTTTTGACATTGTGAAATATAACATATAAATGTGTAATTAATATTTAACTTCAAATAACTTATTAGATGTGTAAACTGACACATTTGTGATCATAACTTTAATATTTGTTCAATAAAGAATGAACGAATAACAAGTTCTTGAAGTTTTATTTACTTATGACGACATTGTGATTTAAAAAACGCTCAGAGTAGATTATATAGGAGCACTCTTCAATTGAGATAATAAAAGAAAAACCAAATCGAAAAGAAAATTTATAAATAGCTTAATGAAACGCAAGCTTTCAAAAGTGCAACAGAAAACAATAGAATGTTATCAAATTTAGAGGTTTTATTTGATTTTTACCGAATAAAAATAAACCAAATAAATTTATGAAGAAGTAAAATGATATAATATTACATAAACTACAAAACATTCATCAATAACACATAGCAAGATTAATATAATACACATAAAAGCTTGTTGCAATGCCAGAATACTTTCTCTGCGAGAAAGTCAAAATAAGAATATGAAAAATACTGAAAATAAATTAGCTTGGTAATGTAAGACTGCAAATGAATAGCTCCTTGATATACCATATGTATATATGCATTGAAGAAAACTACTCAAAGCTATATCAACTTTCGCGTTGCATGCTTGGGTGTGCTATGCTCATTTTTCTCATTTAACAGATTAAATACTTTATGTCATGCGTTGGTCATTGTAAAAATCTCGTTATAAAATCTTTTCTCAAAAATCGTAATTATAGCGCTTCAAAAGTATGATTTACAACGTTGACCGATCCTTACGAATGTTTCTCTCGTTTGATGTACTTTGTACGAAACCATTAAAACTGTGCAAATTGGTGTTACAAAGCATCCGATATAACAGTGTTTCAGCAGTCCTTACGTGTTACAGGAAAAAAAACTAGTTTCAAGGTTAAGCATATTGACGTTTGAATTTAATTAAATAATTACCCGAATCGTTATAATTCATGGAGTGCAAACATGCATGAAAAAGTCGAGTGGAGCTGCACGAGAGCCTGGGGGAAGGACGCCGAATCTGGGTCAAAATGACTTTCTGACACTCTCCCTTTCGAAATAATAATTATTTAATACCACAATGATGACCGAGGGAAATGCATTACAACTAACCGGTAGTCTGGCGCCTTCGCTCTTTTCCCTTTCTTCCGTCGTTCCGTCGTCGCCCATCTCTCTTCATCTTTCTCTTTTAAAAAGGTTATTTTACATTTTCATTTCTTCACTTTTATCGTTTACATGTAATTGAAAGTTTTATTTTAACGTGCAAGCGCTTACTTTTATATCTGCGTGCTCAATATTTTTTTATCTTCAGCCATATAAAATTCAATTTTGTTATTCTGATTGCACCATGATATATTTAATAAATAATATAATGTAATTAAAACATCTGTCTTTTACAATTTCATTAATATCAAACGTTAAAACAACAAGCTCAATTTTTTTAGATTCAAATTATTATTAAAAGATTTGAAATAAAAATCATAAAAAAATACTTCGAAAGATGTAGAATTGATGGATGAAAGTGTCCGTGAAAAACTGATACTCGTGGTAATTTTTTTTTAAAACGCCATGAACTTCGCGATGATGAATACACTACCGTAATTACATTGTAACGCTCAAAATGTTGAAAACATTCCATGACATAATAGCGCAGGTTCACTTTTTCTGCGATGGCCTCGCTACCACCACGTAAATGTGCTCAATGTTGTAGGTGACATAATATCTGCATTCGGCAGAGCAATCGATTACACAATTGCCCCCATGTGCACACACCTCGTGTGTTATGTATCTCCAAGAAGAGTCTCTGGAACATTCCACCATTATACTTTAACCTAATTTTTGAACAAGCAATAATAAAATAGAGAGATTTACTATTTGCAATCCTTGTTTCTGCAGTCAAACAAGCCTATGGCACTAATAGCAATGGCTAGTGTTCTTTTCTCATGATCAGCTGCCTATATGGAGAGCGGCGCACTATATATTGAAGTGATTAGGAAGTAATGAGTTAGCTCTCGTTAGGCTTTGCCTTTTTATTGGTAACTTTTGTAAGTACGGTATGTTATACTGAGAAAGTTGCCGGATAATGAGACGTAAAAGTTACGTCAGATTTGCCCAAAGCTGTAATTAGAATAAAAAACCATCGTGTGTACATATAGTACCTATCTGAATAGCAATTTTCGCATAAACCAACTTTCTCATTAGATTGATCTCGTGCATTTTTTTCATTATTTTTTTATTGAGCCATAGCTCGACTTGCCCAAATTGAGATCTTTGATTTCATCAAAAATACCGCTGCCAATAAGTGATTAAAAACTTCGGTCTCTGACGGATGTATGCATACATCTTAAAGACTTCATTTTGGCATCTTCTTCATCGAATATGAATAATTCAACCCACGATTTTTGATGCTTGAACAAAAATGTTAACTTATTCTATTTATACGACGTAAGTTCTAGAAGAAAATAATCGAAAGAACACCATCGTCGCACGCGCTTTTTCCAGCAAAAATACACCTGTTGAGAGAATAATCAATTCGTATAATGTAATACCCACACAACATCGTAAAATTGTGAAATTGAAAACTGTGATTGGTACGAAGCTGAATCGATAAGGTGCTAAACTAGCAATTAGCTATTCATGTAAGCATTTCCAGGCAGTTTCATGACAAAATTTGTCAATTACTCAATGCACTCACGGCTCGTTTTCATCAAGCGGAGTCTTGTCTTCTTCATCGCGTGTAAATTTACAGTGTGTGCAAAAGCGTCCGACACGTTATTCCTACAAATAATTTCTTATCTCATGTTGCACCATGTAATTGGTAACATGAGGAATAAATCATTCGTCGAGTTTTCCAATATATCGAATTGGTGAATATACTGTAAAGAAAAAGAAAAAAATTACGCATGCAAACATTTGATCTGGTATAATTCTGCCATTTGTATAATGAGGCAGTGCACTTTTAACATGGAGAAAGTGAAGAGCTGCGTTATTGCAACGTATTCACCGGTCTTCGTTTTATTTTGTTTCGTTTCTTGAAAGTGCGCGACTCTTACATGAAACGAATGTAAAATCATATATTAAAATAACATGTACGATCACAGACAGAAGAAAGAATAACATAAATGGGATGACAAATGTGTCGAGCGTAACTGAAAAAAAGTTAGACAGAAAAAGTCATCCAAAAATCTCAATGAGTTGAACAGATTATCGAATAACGTTGAGGAAAAAAATTCATCACGTGCGCAATTGTCATTTTTTGCTTTACTGATCCAAAATACTACGCTAAAGTGAAAAAAAACACAGAGCAAGGACATCTGCTCATCAAAATGCGTTGACGTAGACAGGCTTTTTCAAAAATACTGGGTAAAACTATGAGATCACACTGAGACGAAACCAAGGATTTTTTAAAATTTTTATTTATAATTTATTAGTACATCATTTATTCGTATTGAATTGAAAAATTGAAGACGCACTTTAGAATAAATTATAAGCGATTTCGATAACGAAAACCAGGAGTTTTATTTACGAGCGCAAAATTCCTCAAAAGGATCAAGTATTTATTTAGTACATTTTAGATCTCTTGTCGAATCCTCTCGAATACTGTCGAATGAGTATGAATATATAAAAATTAAATAATTGATCATATCTTTGCGGAGCAAAATTTGCTAAGATTTGCATTATGACAAAGGATCATACCAATTGATAGTATCCAATTTTTTACTAATAAAAACCTTTTCGCTATTGTCAGTTGCTTATATTACTGTACGAACCGATTTTCAAAAATTATTTTCTTCGCATTATTCAACAGTACGCATTAAAATCAAATATTAGTTATTTAATAATGAAAATATCCTGCTCCAGGGGTTGTACATTTCAACTTTTACCCGACAGCCGTTGAGAGAAATACATAATTTTACATTATATAGTAGTATCTTTTAAGCGTATAAGCGACAAGCTACGCAAGGAAAGTGAAACCACCGGTGCACACTTTACTTCGTATATCATGATTTGCATCGTAGTTTTCCGTGCATAACACACGCCGCGATCTATCGACGCCGGAATTCTAGTGCATGACTTCCTCATTTCCCATTGTACTCCCATTGGACAATAACCTTGGCTGATCATACATGCGCTTTTACGGCGCTGATTTTCAAAGCCTAAAAATTTTAAATTATACTTTATGCTGTATGTTACTGTTCGACATTTAGATCTGGAGTATTACATAATTAAGACGCGATTTACATCTTAAACTCATTGTACTAGTATTAGAAAAGTATAAAACGCAAAGAGTGAAAATCACATAGAGTTGTCGATCGAAAAAAAATTTTTTCGTCCAACTGATAGAAAATATACAATTGATTATGCTATTCGTGTAAAATATTGAGCAGAATTTTATTTCAAGTGGTACGTTGTAATTAATTTCGGTAAGCATCAAGCTCGAACCAGGAAAAAAAGAAAGTGACGGTCAAAATAATCAGATGTCGCTTTGTATATGCATACATATTTCGTACAATCATAAAAGCGAAATGGTAAAATTTTTTTAATATCATAAAGAAAGTTTACATTTGAAAAAACAAACAATAACAAACGTATTATTATGTAACAGAATTTCATTCATCCAGTTGAAATAACTCGCGCTACATAAAAGTGGTTAAGAGCGTACGCAAAAATCCAAAAATAAGTGGAAAATGATTAATTTTCCATTACAAATTCAATCGGAAATGAATTACGAAGGAAAAGTGTGTCAGATTCGCGATTATTACTTCTTGGGTTGTACCAATCGCTTCATAAGAGGATATTGCCAGATGGCATATCTCAAGCTGACTTTCATGTATCTATTTTTGTGTGAATTTAGTTTAATTTGACAAAAAAATTGAGAGAAAAAATGTATGAGCCAACATAAAATATCATGCTAATGAACGCTTAGCTTCCTCCAAGAGGAAGCTCTGTGATTTTTATTCGAGTTGGACAAAAGACGAGCTAAATAAAATAAATCCAAAAGCAAAAAAATTGCCAATAAAGAAAAACCTAATCGACAATCAGTGGGTCACAGATAAATAAGATGCTTAAAAATCTTTTGAATATGTATATTATACAATATATTTCAGCCTCGCGTGGCATACACATTCTATAGAAACACCTATAGGACCCCGCTCTTGCTCCGGGGCTCTCTGCTCGAGCTACTCACAAAATCAACCGAAAAGTCACGGGCACTCGCATTCGCTTTTGGGCATTCACGCGAGAGTGACCTGATTATTTGATCAAGATTCAAGTGCGTGAAATTCATACACACAGCCAGTGAGAAAAAAGAAATGCAACGCGTATCTTTGATAGAGCTTGGTGAATCTCTTTGCTGACTTGAAAGTGTATTTGTTTGAATAAAAAGTGTTAATAGCATTAGCGAGTTTTATGTAATAAATGTTTATTGTGACAAAAAAAACGACTGTTAATGTTTATGTGTCGCTTTCATTGAAAATATAACAGCATATATCAAGAACTTTCATATTTCCTTTTTAATTTATAAAAAATTTGATGATCATAGGTGAGAAAATTTAAAAATATTCCGCTCTTATTTCGCTTATTTAAAAATTTTGTCGAGTTCATTTTATTTCGCAATGATTTTCTTGCGGTAGATAGAATAAATTAATCTAGAAGTCAAAAACCACTCTTATAATATTCTTCAATGACTTCACTCAAAGGATTAGTCTGAAATTATGTTGTTTTTATGAATTATTTATTAGATATATCTATCTTTTTAACAGGATGAGGAGGAGAGGTGCAAGACAACAAGGAAACTCCGTAAACGAAGGAGCTATACTTTTGCTCTTCGTCTCATTAACTCCAATTATATGTTCAGCTGGAATTTTAGATCCGTGGCAATGGGCCCGAAGCGACAGAATAGAAGTCAACATCCCCTGGTTACCATGTAAGTAAAAGTTTAATGTCTTGATAATATTATAAAAAATATGATTTTTAAACCTCTGTACCTATTAGTCTTCAAATAACACAAATTGTTCGTGCATTGTATCATTCAAACCTGATAGATATTTATTTTAAGTTATTAAATATTATCCGCGAAACTCTTTAGGATTGGTCTAAGCATAATGAACAACTCAAACATTTCCAAAAAAAAAAAATTAAGATCAATACCGTGATGGTAGAAACAGTAAAAAGTCTCTTAACACATACAACTGACACGAGTAAATAGTACATCATTTTTTTTAAATGTACTCAAAACTCACAGATTGATGAGCATGCATTGATTTTTTTGTAAACAGAAAACCAGTAATGAAAAGAAATATCATGATTTAAAATATTCCGAGGACTTTATGAAATATTTCTTAATATATAAATATAATTAATTAAAAATCGATTGCGATTTACACCAACTCATTCAATGAAAAATAAAATCAGTGATTAAAAATGCAAAGTAATGTTTTGATATATTTTCAAAATCACAATTTAAAAATCAATTCATATAAAATTGAACATTAAAAAACAAAGTTTTCCTTGAATATTTGAAAAATTTAAATGATTAAATTATAAAAAATTTCAAAAAAGAGTTTCTTTAATTCTATCGAACCTCACATATAATGTTGAATATTCTACTAAAAGTTATATCAACCAAAAAATTTATTTATATTAATTTACTGATTAAGAAGGTATTTCACCTGTATTATTTATGATTGGTGCAACAGAAAGAAATTATTTGCAAACATCATTATTGATTTGTGAGCATCTTGAGATGTGACCTCAAGCAATGGTTAGTGGGCACACATCATTTATTTTTCGTTGAACTCGTAAATTACACTATTTTTTAAAAGCTATTACTTCATGAAAAAGAATGTCGCCATTCCCCTGTAATCGACTTGTTAAAAATTGTAAACATTTAATTTAAACAATTAAAAACTTGTAAAACTACAATTAAAAAATAATAGGATATGCTACAATACATGTCAATGATATACACCATAGTTGGATTGTTTATTGCATATGCATGAGTACTTTGTAGACCGATTCATTTGTTTGCATGGATCATTATATTGTTAGCCATTTATTGTGCATACACGTATGTACGTAAATAAAATTCAACACTCATTTTCTTTATTGAAAAAATGTCAACTTGTGTATTATTTTTCACAAAAAATTACAGTCGAAAACGAGACACGCTGTTATGACGATCTTGGATGTTTAAATATTACCAGAAGTTGGTATCATCTAATTCATCGACCGCTAAATGTTTTCCCTTTACCTCGAGAAGTCATCAATACAAGATTCATACTTTATACAAATGAAAATCCTACCGAAGTAAGTTCTACAAATATCTGACAGATGGTTATGTAGAATTTCTTAAAAAGAATGTTAACATTTAGCTATCACATTCCATTTCAACGAAAAAATAACTATTTATCAAGTTTTTTGTTTAAATTTTTTACGAAAAAAACTTTATGATTGAAATAAAAACAATGGTTAAATTTCCGGAAAAAGGATGTATTTATATAAATATCAATTACTCGATTATCTAAACCAATAATTTGCTTTTTGAACAGGGCCAAGTATTAATTGTAGGCAAAGATAAGTCTATCAAACGATCAAACTTTAACTCAAAGAAAAAGACCAAGTTTATTATACATGGTTTTATAGATACTCCTCTAAGTAATTGGGTTAAGGTAAGAATATAATTTTTAATTTTATTCGAATATAAATAGTCTTTACAACTCATTATATAATTATTAAATATTCTAGGAAATGCGAAATGAACTGCTCAAACATGGAGATTACAACGTTATTATAGTCGATTGGGCAGGTGGTAGTTTACCACTGTATACACAAGCTACAGCAAATACGAGACTTGTTGGACTTGAAATAGCACACCTCGTCAAACATTTACAGGTACGACGACGACTTTGGTAGTAATTGCAAATAATAAAATGCTTTAATATATATAATTTTTAGAAAAATTATGGACTAGATCCAGGTGATGTCCACCTGATAGGGCACAGTTTGGGAGCCCACACAGCGGGCTACGCTGGCGAAAAATTAAATGGAAAAATTGGTCGTATAACAGGGCTAGATCCTGCCGAACCTTATTTTCAAGGCATGCCTAGCCATCTCAGATTGGACTATACTGATGCTCAATTGGTCGATGTCATACACACGGACGGCAAAAATATTTTCTTCCTTGGTAAAAAGCAATGATATATCTTTTTCGTACACAATTTTTTTAGATAATAATGTGGGAAAATGAGTTGAGAGAAAAAAGAATTAAATGTAGAATTTACAAGTGAATTGTATTTAGAATAATGTAACGTAGCTTATAATCTACGATTATATAGGAACAATTCGATTTGTATAACTGAAATATGGTGACAAGCGTCAGGAAGGCAGGAGCCAAGCCGGTCGCACTATTTTTTTCTCGCATTCGATTGTTGTTATAATGAATGTGGCAGTCTAGCATTTGTTACGTTTCGCGAAAAAGCTCATGTCCACAGTTGCGATAATAATTATGTGCCTCGGAAAAACAAAATTTTAACAAAAAATAATTTTTATCGTAACATATAAGGATGCATCAGAAACATTTATTTTTAGAAGAATAACAATTAAATTACCTTTATCTTTGCAGGTCTACCTGGCTACGGTATGAGCCAACCTTGCGGTCATTTAGATTTTTACCCCAACAACGGCAAAGAACAACCTGGATGTACCGACTTGAGCGAAACCACACCGTCATTACCTTTAACTCTCATTCGGGAAGGATTAGAGGAGGCCTCGCGAGTTCTCGTGGCGTGTAATCATGTACGCGCAATTAAACTTTTCACCGAAAGTATTAACAGCAAGTGCCAATACGTGGCGCACGAGTGTGGAAGCTACGCAAGCTTCCTCCGAGGCGAGTGCTTCTCTTGCAAAAGCAACAATAGTCTCAGCTGCGGAATTATGGGTTACCACGCGGATAATAGTCCCGCCTTGGTACGGAGAACTCAATTGGGTCAAGACATCAATGATCTATTAGGCTCCAAGTTCTTTTTTTCAACCGGCAAAGACGATCCTTATTGCAGTAAGTGTTTATTATGTTTTCAATTTAATTTAATTCTGATAACGTTTGATTTTTGTAATGCATAAAGCATCATTTTAATTATAACTTTATTCATAGTCACCTCGTAATTTTCTCATTTTTCTAATTTGAAAATAATGACAATTTTGTTTTTGCTAACGAAAAGAATTTGAGCTGATTCAAAAACTTTGATGTCTATTTATAGGGCGGCATTATAGGATAACAGTTAATTTGGCAAGACCTCCAACTGCTGAAAGTTGGGTTCAAGGATACATGAAAGTTACACTTCACGCTGACAACGGAGTAATAAGAAACATGGATTTAACTCCCAAGTATGTAATATGAATTAATATGTTTAAGCTTGACAAATTTTTTATTGTATAAATAATTTATTCGATTATAATTTGATAATAATTTAATTACAGCAATTACATGAAACTTGAACACGGTACAACAATGAAAATGGTGGTAGCTCATCCGGGAGGATCCACGGGGGAACTTGGAAAAATAAAAAAAGTTGATTTATCATGGACTTATGACATGGACGTTCTGCAACCACGTTCTTTGTGTTTTTTCTGGTGCAATGATAGATTGTATGTGCACAGCGTCGTCGTTGATGTGATGGAACTGGCTGGAAGAGGGTATAGTAGCAGACATATAATTATTGATTTAATGTCGAAAATCAATTGCTATTGCTAAAGACATTTCGTGCTGCATTTTGTTACAGAAAACGGGAGGCAGATTTGACTAGCAAACTTTGTTCAACAAGCAGACAAGAATATGTAGAAATAGATAGTGGATCACAAGCTTCCTTCACAGATAATTGTTGACACTATTAAAGGCAGGATATAATCTAAAATAACTTCCTACAAACATTTTAATACTGCCAAAAAGTTAAAACGCATCAGTATAAATATATTAAGATATCATCACCTTTTTTACTTGTTGACAAAAAAAATTAAGATATAAGGAGATGTATCTTGAATTTTCAATTATCATGTGATCGTAATCATTTATTTTATTTATAAATAATGTAAATAACTTGATTGTATTATATTTTAGCATATAACTGCTTCATAAAATCAATAACATAAAATTTTAGAGTTTTATACTGCTATTAGAATATAAAAAATTTTGGCCCAAAATTCGTGTTGTAGAGGGCTCTATTTAATTTTTCATGGGCTTTGGACAGAAATAAGTTTTAGGAATATGACGAATAATCTGTGCAACTATTCTAATAGATGTACACTGAAATAAATATTGAATAAGATGATTTTTACTGCACAATGACTTTTAAAAAAGTAGATACCAGGGCAATAAAATTATAATATACTGAATAAAGGAACGAAATTGACATAAGCTACATGAAATACAACACATTTTCTCGTATTAAATATTAAGTATAATTAACTAATTACCCTTTTAATGTTTTATGACAAACAAATTTACATCGCCCAGTGATTCTAAATTGAAAGCTGACAACATACTGCTGTATATAATGTTTAAAATAGGACTTTCGTGCATTTAAAATAATACATATATAATTTCAGATTATAAAAGATCGTAATTATATGAAAAAATTATAAATGTATGTAACATGTTAAAATTTATCTGAAATTCCACTCTACTCTTTAAGAGATAGGTAGATCAGTAAAATCAAAAATAAACTGTTAAAGTGTAAACGAGTGCAAAAATAATATTTACTAAGTGGCTGGTTTTAGTATATACTGTAACATTCTTTTTAAATTTATTTACTTGTAAAAAAAAACTATTAGGATTCGGTCATTGTAAACTGTCCAGATATCTAACTATAAAAATCTTTTAGTTTCAGTTTATAAATAATTCAAAGAAGATATAGAAGAAACTTTAAAAAACCTGTAAAGATGTTATTAAGTATTTTACTGTATAAAAATGTATATTGATGATATTTTCTGATAAGAATATTTTCTTGTATGATCAAAGCATCTAAATTTGTGATAATTTCCTTAATTATAATATTTGAGCGTATCAATTTTTATAGATTGTAGTAAAATTTTGTACAAATAATATAAATAATTTTTTTAAAAACTGGGTAACTTTTTTCTATCTGGAAAATCCATTAAACCTTTTACACATTGCAGCTTCACTGGGGGCCTCATTTATAACGCGTTTCAATTCTACCAATATCATCTTCCCCTTGGGCCTAATGGATCAGATTTCCTCTCGGAAAAATTAAACGGTAGAACGTACGTTAATTTATAAATTATAAAGTAAATTCAAAAAGTAAAACAATAATTTATCAGGTTACCAATTACCCTTATTTTTAGTTTTCACATAACTTCTTTTAACTTGTAGCAATAGCTTAAAACCGCGATTTAATGATACACCATATCTTAAGATAATGCTTCGTTATGCCTCAAACAAAAATCTCAAATAATTTAATAATTGTAGTTTAAAAATTACGAAGAAATAAATAAAAAAACGGGCAGTACTTTTTTATCATTCAAAGTTATACGATTTATTTGAAATATTATATTGAAAAATAAATAAATGATTTTAATGTCCAACGATTGAGAGCTAGCTTAAACAGCTTTACATTTTTGACAACAATCAGGATAAGGTATGCTGAGACCAATTTAACTTTTTTTAAATTTCCTTCATAACGAACAATACCACATCTGTAAAAAAATCATAATTAATTAAACGATCTGATGAATTGGTCGAGTGCAAATGATACTGTCTTAAAATCTAAATTCCCAAATAAGGAATAATGTAAATTCTATCAATTATATTTTGTTAAATAACTTCTTATTGATGAAATTTTGTTACTTCGACTCAAAACTGTTGTAAATAACAAAACTGAAGTCCAATTCCTGCGCAAGATGCTTATATATACTCCTATTCCCGTTTTTAACTTTTTTTATGATAAACGTATAATCTTTATTTATTTTGTAACTGAAATGATTTTTACATAATACAAAATATTTATAAAACGTGTTTCATTAAACTGGTTTTTAATATATTGATGATTCTTACCACGATAGCTAGATTTATAAGGAAACTCAACTAAAGATATAAGTGAAAAACCGCTGCCAATTTATTGGCAAAGATCTTCCTCATGAAAAATGATATTAATGAAAGGGTTTGGTTATTAAAGGATATTCGTATTTCATTTTTGAATTTTAAAATCCATTTTCATTTTTGTACACAAAACTCCAAAAAAACTTGGAGATTTCTAGAATTTTGTAAAAGATTCCCTAGGCTGCACTTCCCATGCCTGATTTTCCTACGACGTCTGGTTCCAAATCTCATTATCACATAACTTCCTCTATGAGGATGCAAAATATAAATAAATAAAAAATGTACCGATAAACTGTTTTAAATCGATTACATTGTTTACATATTACACTTATGCGCTGTCTACTTAAGTTTCAAGCTTTTCAAAAATTTGGATAAGAATTGGTCAAATGTTCTTCTACAGATTATACAATCCGTAAGATAATGGTTTTTGTTATTGTAAAAAAAATGATGTAATAATTCATAAATATTTTACTCTAAAATACTAAAGAGTCATTGTCAACCATAAAAGTTTTCCTCGAGTATAAAAGTAACCCTTGCAATAAATTTAGCTTCTTAATTCTATTTTTATTCCTTAAAACTGAAAATATCTTCCTTGCCAGTAAACAATTTATTTATTGGGCAAAGAAATTGATTCTCTTTCATTCGCTTGAGTATTTGAACTGAAGCTTATTTTTATAAGAATAATGAAAAGAATTTCCGGTAAAATTAGTTTTCGCAGCACTAGAGTTACATTCGGGCTGTTATACACCCCATATAGTCATTGCTAACAACCGTTTGACACGAACAGGAGCCATTGCCGAGAACGATCCTCACAGCGAAGTTTAAATTGAATCCCTATAATCTCAAGTGTTTGATCGTTTAGTTTAAGTCGAGGTATGTATTTTGCTATCGTTCGAAGTATACTTATATAGAACAAAATTTAATCTTAACTCCATTTATCTAAAAAAAGAAGTCGAAAGATCAGATATTGTTTCCATTGCTGGAAATATCGAGATTGAAATGTATAACATGAAAAGTATTCGGGTAAATAACAAAGAGCATTTGAAACTGATGAAAGTAGGGAAAATGGAATGATTGCGTGCGGCAAATGTTTGTGAAAACCATTAAAACGACGTCATTAAAAAGTTAAACATGAACTTTTTTTAGCATTCTTACATGTTATTTATGCGTCATTATTTTTTCAGTAAATTCTTCTTTCTCTCTGTTAATAGTCAACAGAAAATTATATCGTGACACTTTTACAGTTCGTTCCTTCTGACACCATAACGAATGTTGCTGCATACAAATCAAAATTTTTATGATCTTTTCTGAACCATATATTTATTAAAACATTATACAGTATAAGAAGCATGAACATAAAATGATTTTCACTAACAAATTCATGTTTTTTTTTGTTACCTGAAGTAATACATGTAATATCACAAACAAATTGGTGCTTGCAACATTTTTTCAATCAAAAGTATCGATTACAAGTGATTCTCGAGAATTAAACTTTGTCTTTTCGCTCGATATCAAATTGGGCATGAAAATATGCAATTGTTTTTTCTTCAGTGGCAACCAATACGTATTCGACGATTCAATATCTTCACTGTAATACTCACGAGTCTCTGGTTGTCTATTTCTCACAGTTGCTATTATAGCAGGCTCAAAACTAGTCTCAACTTTTTCCTGCTCTGAAATTTGATCGTGTATTATGGTATTTTTATGGCACGGTAACTTGTTGGAGTAACATGTGTTACAAGTTTCTTGCACCATCGAATCTTGAACAGGATTACACGAACTCAATATCTTCTGATTCAGATTATTTCCAGAAACTATTCCTTTTGAAGAAACTGATTTTCCATTTTGAATAAAACTGAACTCCATATCGCTTTGATCAAGTTTCAATTTTATCACCATCCCTGAGTGGTCCAACCAATGCAAGACTTGATCTGACAATGATTTCAAATGATCTACGCTAGAGTCGTTAATTTTTTCGCACTTATCATCAAGTATTTCATCTTCGTTATTCACAGATGAATCATTAGCCAAGGGAAAACGTTCCTTTTTGAGCTTTTCTACGCGTAACAAATCATCGCGAAAAAAATGTTCACCTTTTGAATGGTAATTGGTATCAAGATCGCATCGGAAAACTGGAGCCGACCGATGCCGAACAATACCTCGATCACACGCTGGCAATTTGGCATTGTCCGAGGCTGGATTCAGCTTGACGATGCACGCATTGAGCTCACAATTTGTTTCCGGCACTAACGACTTGTAAGACGAATATTTGAATACGTGAGATTTTTCCTTTATCATCGAGCTACTGTGAGGTCGTTGACACATATTCGCGGATCTGAGGTATGGATCATCTACGGACAAAATTGCGTGCCGGACACCATCGACCCAAACTGTTTTTACAAAAATTGGACCTTCCGATGATGACCACACAGAAGACATAGTGTTTTTTTGTTGCAAACTTCGTTCTTTTAAAACTCGAATACTCGATAAGAAAATACAAGTGTCAGTTGATATTTATTTTCAAAATTCTTGAGAAGAGGCGTTTTTAAGATTAAATGAGCGCGGAAGTAAAATCATTGAAGTTTGGAAAAATATGAATTATGCATCAACGAAAACTTTTTTTCGGTTTAACTACGAGAGAGACGTACTATTGTCATAGCGACAAAGTATAAAAAAGAATACGTGTATTGACTAGATACAAAAATCGTCGTAGGAGCAGCTCCGCTTGACTGGAAAGGCAATGAACGACTGCGGAACTGCACGCGCGCGTGAGCAAACTAAGAAACACGCGATCGCAAGAATACGGTTCAAAGAATTTCGCGACGTCTCTACTGAGACCACGGACATGCCTAATGTTATATCCGCTGGGGAAAAATTTAGCACCGAACAAAGAGAAAAAAAACATTCTTAGTTTTTAGCCACGCAGCAGTGACATAATAATGTCATGTAATAACGAACGGGGTAGTCTTTTGAAAATGCCCCATATTTCCGTTTCAAGGGAGAAATTATTTCATTCTTTATTGCAGTGCAATTCTATTCTACTGCATGTCAGGTGAATATTATAAGAAATTGAATTTCCGCTACTCTTTCATTTTCTCCACTAAATAATTGAATCCCACCATTCATTTTCTCTGCAGTATAATTTGAAGGAGCATAAAATCAACAAATAATTATTAAAAAAAATGTTCAATGCGACGAAAATCTTTCTACAGTTTGATTTGAAAGAAAATCTAGTTGAAATAACTTTTTAATTCGCAAATAAACCCCTTATCTCCATACTTCAAATTAATAAATGAAAGTGAAGATTATGATTAGTGGTAAATAAGTGGTGTGCAAAATTTTACAAAATAAGTATTGCATTTTATTCAAAGGTTGTCTAGTTTTTATTTAACAATAAAATTGCAACCGAGCAGTACTTACAATTTTTTGAACAATGTGCTACCATAATTTTTATTCTTATCACTTTTCTATTGCAAGTAATATATAGTTACCATTATTGAAAGTTAAGTAACAGCTAAATTATTGTTACTACACAAGTTTCGACATTACTTGACGGTTTAATGGTAACGCAAGTAAAATTTTTGACTATTATCATCTCAAAAAAAATAGACTTTGCACTATACTTACTATATGTGTTAGCTCCAAATAAGTTTGACTGAACCAATGATACTCTGAGGATACCAAGCAATAGATAAAATGTCCATATTAAAGTTTATCTATTCTTTGCAGTTGCGTTTATTAACGTTAGCCTTAGATGTTGATCTTTATTTCATATTTATTTTGAAAATTTTCCCATAATCTAATAGTTAGTTTTACTCGTCAAAGAGTTGGCTAGATACATTGTTTTCATTTATTAAAACCCCTCGGGGTACTAAAATGATCGTTTCTTTCTACTTATAAAAAATGTTAAATTTTAATGAATTCATTATAAAGCTCAACTCATTTGTAATATTATATTTTTGAAGTCACACAAACTGACAATATAGATTTAGTTTTTTAAATACGTGTCACTTTTAATATTAATCTACAAGCCCATCAGTATAAATATTATACATATTTTAGTATTTGTATTTAATACATTTATAAAACAAAAAATGGCTATTTGTTCTCGGTTTAAATATGTTGGTACTTACATAAAATTACAAAAATAAAGTATGTGATATTATTAATCAAATGAATGTCTTGAACATAATATATATAGAACATCTTTGGAACTTTTATGTCCTTCGTTACACTTTGATCACTTCAATTGTTAGTTTATTTTCAATATTATATACTCTGTTCTAACACAAATCAAGTATTATAAAATGTAGCGTTAAAGCGATAATAACTCTTGTTTTTTTTGTTGAATTTTTAATTATTAAGATACGTTTTGGGAGATATCTTTGTACAACAGCTATTAATTTATAAACAAGTACATGAATAAGTCTTCAGTAAAAGCGTTGAGAAATCAACTTTTTGTGTACTTTGCAGTATTCAAATCGTCCAAGCTTGATGCACTTATTGTATTGTTCTCACAAATGTTCCACATCTATTTACAAACGTTTGAACGACTTATTCGCCGATCGACTTTGAAATGATAAAATAAGTAATTTTTTTATTATTTGTCATTGCCAGGGCTGTTTATTTTAAAAATCGCTTAAAAAAGAAAATACATTCTTTGGAAAAATGACAAGGAAAGACGATTATTTCTAAGGTAATATGAAAATAATTATACAAAAACACATTAGTATGGCTTACTAATCTTGATTAGTATGATTATACATACTTTACATACATACATACAGATTCACAAATTGCATCAGTTTTTTAAATGTACAAAATTTTCCGCGATCGTCACCTTTCACCTTTCACAATATAACACATATTTGTTCGTTATTTTTCATTACCGGCATTGTACGTTACATGCGATTTAACAAATGTTTTTTCAGTAAAAAAACCACTTCCACATGCGCGTGGCGTAACAAAGGTGCTACGATATTTTAGCATTGTACATAATATCATAAATCTAATAATCTCTAGTATAAATGTTGCGTATAATCTTTATAATAAAAGAATTAATTTCATAATTAATGTAGGATGCTGATCAAGAAAAAACACAATCATTGTCGCATTCGACTTTATCGATTGAAAGTGAATTTTCCTTCAAAGCTGCGAAATTATATTCACCTAATACGAACTTTTTATAATCGTACACATAGTGAGAATGACTCGAATTCTATTAATCTAACTCACATTGGAGCTGACGGAAGAACGAACTTGCAAGTAATTGAACGCAATTCGTTACTTCAAAGTGCTTAAGGAGACGACTGAAACGCTGTTCAATTTTTATTAAATGCCAATGAAATGTATGACTATAATTTTCAATAAAATATATGAATATGAATATCGTATTGAGGAACTTTTGGTAAACCAGCATTAATAAGCATGAATCATTTTTAACATGGCGATTAAAATTTAATCAAAGTAAACTTGCTTAAGAATTTTGCATATCTTAATTCAATGATTGCTTCGTCAATATTTTCATTAAAAACAAATACTGTCTTATATCGGTTATAAAACCACGTTTAAAATGCCAAACGTATTTATACAGCAAATCGCTTTTGTCGTAAATACTTTGCTTTAATGCATCATCTTATTTACTATTCAGAACACACAATCATCGATAGCATTCATTGAATCTTATAAGCAATGATGCTATGAAAATGTTTAATGTGAACCAATCCGCCGTAATGGTATTTTAGAATGATATCGGTGCAAGCATTAATAAATTTTAAATGCACAGCGTATTTGCATATTATCATAATCTAAAGCGTCGTCTCCTTAAGCTGACCCAAAGGTCAGTGAAGATCTTCGACCCAAGCCGTTTCAAGCGTCTCGATCATTGTACGTACGAACGCCATTTCTCTTCTAGCATTTTCCAAAATAACGCGTGGATCATGTGATGTACAACGAAGTATATTTGGTGCCATTACCATTGCCAAGTTACTAGCATCCATTTTTGTGCGCGATACAACGTCGGGCCGAGCAAATATCTGTAAAAAGTTCAGTTTGTAAAGTAATTGTCCTGAATGAATGTAGAAAATAAATTCAAATAAAAAATACGTACTTGTAAAAAGTGAATCAGATGACATAGGACCTTTCGATTAAGTTCCGGTAATCTCTCTACAAGAGCAGCAACGTTTTTAGCTGAGGCTTCAGGGTCATCGTGCTTCATGGCCACGCATTCAGCATAAAATGAATCAGGTATAAGAGGCTCATAAAGTTCTCGTACCCAAAGTTTCAGCAAAGAAGCTGGAGCATGAGCATCTTGAGAAGCTGCAAGTATGGCACCGTCTTCAAATTTGTCAAGACGCGACTTGAGAACATTGACTTCATCGGCATCTGCAGATACTCGGAATATTCCCTCGGTCATCGTGCCACCCCTTATCAGTACTTGTCTTGTTAGTGTTGTTTGAATCCATGGTAGTTCTCGTTGCGGAAAACGATCTCGTTGTAGAGCCATGACTTCAGAAAGTGTGGCACCGAACATCGATGCTCGGAATATTTGTAACTAAAATAATAAAAAGTAATACAGTTATAAATGTTTCCAAAAATAATATGATAAAAGTAGAAAACCAACCCTAGCTTGATCGATATCCTCAACAGTTGCTTTTCTAGGTTGTCTCTTGCCATGAGCACCAATCCTCTGCAACCGTTTGCATGCAACGGTTGCATAATGACTAACTTGTACATGTATAGGCCACTTGGCAACTTCAGGAAATTGGAAATTAGGATCACGATGTCTATTCATGTAACCTTCAAGATAAGGTTCAAATGTGGCACTTGGTGATACGAAAGCCAAACAAATAGCCATGAGCTCCCAACCTCGACGTAAACTTTCCTTGCGCGGATTCTCCGTAGTCTGCCGGCAGATTTGTACGTAGAGCTCATCACGCAATGGTGCTTTCGAAAATACCATATTCACTATTTCCATGGCTACACCGTCTAATGTCATTCCTACATTAGCCTTGCGATCACCCATATAGACCTGACAAAATTAATTTCAAAACATTAATTTATTCTTATGGTACCAATTAGTATCAAGCGAGCGTATGAACGTACTTGCACGAGCCTAAATAAATTACAAGCTTCCCTTTTCAGTAGTTTTTCTCCCTCTACGATTGCAAGCATTGGTTGAGGTATTGGATCCTTACTCCAACTAAGTATGTCTCGAACGCTACATTTTTTTCTAAATAATAGCCTTAGACCTTTTGGACGTCCACAGTTGAGATTCAAATTATCTTGAGCATATTTTTCGATATCTCCGCCAGCAGTGTCATCTCTGCGACCTTCGTCGTAATCACCTCCAGCATCGATACAACTACTACCAATACCGCTGAGACTGAAACCTCCAGCTGCTCTGGCACTTGGTGCAGCTGGAAGTGAATGAGGGCGCATGGCAGCCGAAAGCACGCTTTCGCGAGCTTCGGCTTGTGATACGATGTTCGGTGGTGGTGGAGGTGTGGCATGTGGTCTCGTTAACGTATCAGCTGTATTGTAGTAAGTCGCGATGCCGGTGGTATCGTAATTTGCCAAATCTAGAATAAAAATTACGTGAAATTTCATGAATTGAAAGATCTCAAGTATTCAACATGAATTTTCTTTTCAAAGTTACTTCTTTATTACCTGCATAATGATCGTCAAGGTACTCTTGACTCGATGAATCTCCTTGATTACTAGCTGCTTCATCATCAGCAAATTGATCGTCTGAATCTTCGTCCACTCTTCCATGAGGATCGTCATCTCTGCCTCCTTCTTCATCCAAAGAATCATCACCCTCTTCTGCTAAGAGTGGATCGCCGAATTTATAGCAACCTACACATAAAATAGTTAGGAAAATCATTAATTTCAAAATGCTTTATATAATTTTTAATGTTGTTAATAAATACAGTGAAACTTCGTTAATTCTAAATTCTAAATGCAGGCTGTAATTTTGCATTATCGAGGTAAATTTATTTGATTTGATGACTCTAAATGCAAAATTTTATTTCAAATATTTTTAAGAATTTATAATAAATTAAGATATATCCTAAAAATATATAGTCTCATTAAAAAATATAACGAACCAGAAAGTTTAGCTTGCTGAAGTATATAATGCTGCAGTGGTAGTAAGTGATCTGCATCTACCATCAAGTTGCCATAAAATGGAGATGGAGGTGGACTAGGATGGACACCATTACGCTTTTTCTTGGATGGCTCTTCAATAGGCGGCGGTGGATCATCATTTTCATCGCCAGCATCCGCACTATTACTACCACTGCTGTCTGTAGCATTGCTACTGGCACTACTGCTTACGCTACTAAATCTTTGACGACCTTGATCCGGTAAAAGAAAACGTTCGTGCATTCCGTCGTCGTCTCGATCCTGTCTTCGCGACGAGGGCTGCTTTTGTTGTAGTTTTTGTTGAAGTTGTTGTTGCAGAAGCTGCTGCTGTGGTGACTTAGCTTGTTTTTGTTGATGTGGCTGCTGCTGCAACTGATGCGACTTTTGTTGCTGGACAAAACTATAACTACGAGCTAACGGTTGTGGTGGAGCTTGAAAAATAAAGAGTTCATATTAATTTCAAAGTTAATGGTAGTAAATCGCATATTGTAAGGTCATTGCCGTTAACTTACTATCTATCGAATTATTGCAAGTAACTGCTCTTCTAATTTCCTTATCTCTATCATTTCTTTCAGACACTACATCGAAACTCCTCTGTTTGGCAACATTACTCACAGCCAAACCTCTACCATCAGGACTTTTGCCATCGACACCCATTTTTACTTCGCTAGGCTGTCTTCGGCCTATGCTGCCAGTATTATCGACACTGGATTGCTTGGCACGGCCTGAACTATAAAATGCGGGATTGGATTTGTCGAGACTATTAACGCGATCTCGAGGATATCTACTGCTACCACCGCCTCCGCTGACATCGTGCATCGGACGAAACTTATCTGATGATCTGTAACCTGCCTCCTGCGATTGTCGAAATCCTGGATTCGGTGACTCTCGATAAGGAGATGTGCTGGACTCTTTGTGTTGTGGAGGGTACGGAGCACGGCCTGTAAATAAAGAGATCAAAACTAATTAACAAAGGATAAAAATTGTCATAAGTAGTGACGTATGAAGATGATAGATATTTTAATTTCCATAAAGTAATAAATAATGCAAAGTATAAACGTGTGAAATAAACTTTAGTGAACCAGTAATGATCAAACTCATAATGATCTCAGTGCTTCCCAACTAAACACCTAATATAAACATTTTTGTTTACCATTTCACAGTTCTTTCAATAACATTTAGAAATGCTCCAACAAAATTTTGTATAATAATTAAACAGCTTTTAATTTTATTGTTAAATCCGGATGTAATCCCATAGTTACAAACCAACACCGTAAATCTTATAAAAGTTATCATAAAAAGTGTAAATCATTAATTGCGTTAAAAAATAATATATTAATAATTGAATACAATTAAAGTGTATGCATAATAATGAAGTTGCAGTGATAAGATGAAGTGATCACTACATTTTCTAACACTTTGAAAAATTCGTAGTACTTGGTACCTTTGAGCGTAGCTTCTAAAATTGCACGAAATTCGGAGTTCCGGATGCCTGGTAATATTGAAAAAATTGTTTGTTATTATATGCTATAGAGTACAACAATATAACAACATCTCGAACGAAAAATACTTGACGCATTTATTATAATTTGCTTTTAACGTGAAAATAAAAGTTCGTTTTCTTGAACCATTAGCTAAGCAAATCTCGTCATAAACTCAGTGAAAGTTCGTTTATGAAACCTCATAATTATTTTAATTAATTTTTTTTTCAATAGTTAATAACGCACAAAACACATTAAAGAAGTAATGAAAATGAGACGAAACTTACTTCCATATTCACCATTCTTTTCTCTTTTCTCGAAGTCTAAATTAACGTCCCTCCTTTGGCAATTATTATCTTTTTGTAGGTCAATAAAATTTTTCTTCTTAAATAAAGGTGTGCTCGTGGACATGGATATTCCAGCGGGTGACGGCGGCTGTTCACCTGGTAGGAACTTCGGACTTTTCGCGGACTCGAGAGTACCGCCCTTAGGCTGCCTAGGAGCAGGTGGCGGCGGGGCTTGATTGGGTGATCGATGGTGCCTGTGCGCGGGAGAATCAACGTTGCCACCAGCGCCTGCACTGCCGTGGCGATAACTGCCCGATTCCAGGGAGGTGCGACTGTGCGAGACCGAGCTGTCCGAGGAGCGTCCCGAGTCCTGCGAGTGATTGTGATGCCTCCTCGCCGGCGGTGGCGGTTGAGGCGGTATCTGTGGCTGCTGTAAATGTGGCGGCGGTTGCTGACTCGTTTGTTGCTCGACGTGCCTGCTACTGCTGCCGGTGTGATGGTGTCGATTGTTATTTTGGTGATGGTGATGATGATGATGGTGATAACGCCGAGCAGAGGGCGACGGAGACGGCGGTGACGTTTGCGCTTCCGCCAAGGGACTGTGTGGCTTACAGGCACCCATGCTCTATTCAATAAATTCAGATTTTGTTATCAAAGCTCAGCTTACTTTTAATGAATATTTTGGGGAAAATACAACATATCTACTATTATCTAATCAAATGTTTTCACGAGGGGTGAAAGGAATGTAAAAAATAAAATCACATTGAGTATGGAATTAAATTATAAGATATGAACACAATCATTTAAACTGATATTCGGAGTAAGAATGTTTAAAGATTTGAATTATCTCAAAGTAAAATGAACTTAAATTTTGTTGCATCAAATTTGAGAAAAATAATGGTCAATGATAAAAAAACAAGGTTAAAAGTTAAGTAACAACAATAATGAACAGAATATTACTCAGAAAAAGAGTAATAAATATCAATAATTCGTGTACTCACAGCTTTTGACGTACTTAGTTTAAAGAAAATAAAGTATAAAAACTAAAATAAAAGAATTTACCAAAGGATAAGCATGGACAAGACTAGGATTTTCGCGGTGATGGTGATGATGATGATTAAATCGTCCTGAACGACCAACCGTAGGGGTTTGCGTCTGTGTTGAAACGGTCTCTTTTTTCTTGGGTTCGGAGCTTTTGAGACTGTCTATTCCACTGGCACTAGCGCTAGCTGGCTCCGTATTTTGCTTCAGTGTCTGTAGAAATTGAAATGCTTTAGTTTTCTCTTTGGATAACGTGTTTACTTATTAATACTATTATTAAATTTAAATATCTTCATAATCATAATTAAAACCTTATTTGCAAATTTTAATATTGTATTTAAAAAAAAAGTAAAAAGAGCTAAAAATCAGCAGAATTTTCATTCAAATTTAATATCATGTTTACACCGATAGAGTGCGTAAATTAAATTCATTCATTTGTTTACATGACTTTTCAATTTCCTAGCTTGAGAGTATACATGGGAGGAGATATTTTCAGTTGTATCGAGTTCGAGTATAATTCAAAACGAAGTTTATATGAAATAACGTGATATATATTATCAATAACCTCATCTTGCTCAACCTGCTTCATGCCCATCTCTTTCACATTTTTCCCTTTCTTTCTTTTGTTTTGATGTTCTTCTCTATTACGGTACTTATTCTACTTTCAAATCAGTTTACGCAGCAACTGTGAAAAAATGATTAACTGGGCTTCATCCAAATATTTTATAAAGTAATAAATTAATTTTTGAGAATTTAGATTTTGCGTGGTAAGCATTGAACCGGTAAGTTAATGTATTTGCAAGTACCATCCAGTATTAGAGAAAAATATTCAAAGTTCTCTCTTTGATTTTAGTTTCGCAAATATGCGCCTCGGCTAGTAATATGCAGTTCGTTTGGGAGCTAATTACGAGATAGGCTCGCGCGCGAGACAAAGAGTAATGCTTACACGTGCGTAATCATAAGCGCAAACGAGCAAAGCGACAAACGATTCGCTGCGCAGTCCGTTCGTTGGTTCGCTGCAAATCGACGCGTCGCGCGTCAAGCCTTTCTTCTTCGTCGAGTGTAATCGAGCACACGAACATTGCTTAGCGTAGCATAACACCCGTATAGATACCTTATACGAGCGCAAGTAAAGACAGCAAAATCGACGAGACTTTTTTTTTACTATTTTCGGTCGTCCTAAGCATTACTCTTTTTCGATTTCCGAAACAATGACGCTTTCACGGCTCTGCTCTATAACAAACAGCAGCTGCTGCTGCTTTCGGTCTATCTCTTCTGCGATGAACAATGGCTCGTAAAACCGACACACAATGAAAGGTACTCTTTTACCATTTTAAAGCCATTTCTAACAAATTTGAAATCTCAGCATTTGGCACTTTTATTTATTCTTTTAATAAGTAGACCGGACATTACAATATAATCTCGAGTGAATAGTTACGAAAGAAAACGCACAAAAAGCTTGATTCACAAAGTTCTAATCGCCTCTAACGATCTAGTAAAAATATAAGCAGCAGTCAATTAAAACAAAAAATATTTACCTGTAGTTTAGCTAATGGAATAATATCACAATCAGTTGGCCGATGCCATACGGTCTTCTGTGATGTTGCATTGTAATAGTAGAAACGAGATGTACTCTGGTCGAACAGTTCCCACCACTGATTATTATCAGTTTTTTTACTGCAATTAAAATAAAGTATCGTTTATTAATTGTTGTACGCATTACTTTTACGATTTATTTCCATAAATTCGTATTCACGAAACAAGAAAATAGTAAGAGTAATCCACAAAGGAAATATTTTATCGTTATAATTATTAGAAAAAATTACAAACAAGCATTAACGCAGAGTATACTTACACAGGTACTCCGGGGGGAGGATCCCAAACACATTCGCCCGTTGTCAGGTTTGCGTACATGTGCTCTTTTGTTCGTGGTTCGATAATCTCCACCCATTCCATCCTGAAAAATAAGTACAAGAGTAAATACCGGTGTTAAAAGAGCCCGAAAATGTTGCATAAGTATGCAAGTCAGCTTAAAAACTAGGGCAAAATCCGTTGTTTTATCATTAAGTGAAAGTGAAACACCTGTGGAGGTAATTAGTGATTTGCGGCGGACATTAATTGTAGTTTCCGAAACCACGAAATCTTCGTTTTGCTTCTATGAAAGTCTAAACGTTATAGCGCTCGTTACTCGCATTTCTCGACATTGTTTTGTTATCACAGATTGCTGCAGGTAAAACGGAAACGTATTTCAACACTAGAGATACACGTGATTAATCACTTTCAACTCCATAACTTTTATTTAAGAAAATAAGAAATAAATAATTTACATCATTTTTTATATTTACAAGCTTGAACGAGGCCAACAATTTTGTTGTAACAGAAAAATGTCTATAAATAATTTTTCAAAAAGCTTTAAGAAATTGTGTGTAAGACAAGAAATAACGGAAGACAAGGAGAGTTCTTGAAAAAGAGCTAGACGTCAATGGTCGGGGACAAATTACGAGAAAATCGAACGAACGACACGATTGCTGTAGACTTTAAAGGTCGTCGCGATTCTTTCGTAGATTTAATGCAACTTACACGCTCGAGCGCATCGCGTGTATTGATTTTACGGGTAAAGCTCGTTTATTTGATAAAGTCCTCGCGTCCGAGCACGACTGCGATGTAAAATTTTGAGCTTACGGACGTTGAAACGACGAAACATCGAAAAAAAGATGTACTCCAAGCCAGCGGAAGATGGCTTATCTCCTGGTGAATGGTTTAAGCGATAGCTCACGAGCTCTCTTACAAGATTATCGCAAAAGGGAAAGAAAACAACGGTCTATTTATAAAGTCAAAGCAACACGATCAAAGTGTGGTGCGCGCGACACTAGTACATTTTCATATCGAGGCAATGCACGCACAGTCGAAAATAATGCAAACCTTAATTATACACGACCCTACGTAACAAGCTATGCACTGGATGTTCAGTGATAACATCTTTACTAAAAACGGGCACCGCTGGTTGTCCCTGAAACAATATACTGCTAATTGTTCAATGACCAAGTTTCCAGCGGGCTTTTAACGATCAAGTACTGTGTGTACGCGCAACAAGGGGGAAGTTACCGCCTGCAGCTAAACTGCACACTAGATGCGATGCAAGAGTTGCTGCTGCTTCTATTTTCAAATTCGTTAAACAGAAATTCCCTTCCGTTGTTTCGACTCCGAAGAGTGAAGACTGACGTAACGATCGCTCTGCCTTTCTGCAGTCTGTATTCGAGCTCAAATGGTAAACATCTACATTCTACTTACTATACTACGATTTAAAAAAAGGATCCACTGGCTTTCGTATAGGCTCTAGCCTAGCTAAAAATATTTTAAAAATCTGATACGCGTGCATGCGCTTCGCAAAAAGTTTCAAAGCCGAGAGTATATAAACATTACATCATTTACGTCATTAAAAGAATGTACAGTTTTTAACGGTAATAGTTATCATTGACGAGTCGTGTGTTGCATCGCTGCCCAAATGTCATTTTACCGTATTCTTGCTCATGAAGCAGGAGTATTTTTATATTATTTTGTGTATCATATGGATGCATATAATTGTCTCGTGTGGTCGAAAATTTTCGAAAGCCAGTTCCAATTGCGACGACGTAAGAGAGAGCGAAAGAGAGAGAGAGAGAGAAGCTGCTGCAGGCGTCACAGAGCCTGAATACCAAAACGTCGTATATAGATCGCGAAGCGTATTTGCATGCAGATATTTTCAAAGTCCAATCGAAAATTGTAACTCATTGCGCCTGCTCCGCGGCTGGAATGTTGTATATGCACAGCCACGAGTAGGCGTATAGTAGCGAAACAGTAGCAGCAGCGGCACTAGCAGCTCGAGGCTGATGCTGCTGGCTGGTTTTTACATAAGCTCGATATCCTGCAATGACGAAGGGAAGTTTGAATGAGCAGTGCTATAGCAATATAGTCTCGTGGGCTAGTTCTCGCGCAGACGCAGTCGAAGATGTCCGTGGACTGACTCGAGGGTCGACATACGCGTGGCGGCCCTGCTCTGTTATAACATGCGACACCCCCGCAGCAAACTTTGTACATTGGCTAGAGCGGGCTGTGATCGTCGGACGCGCACTCGAATCTATATATGTACGTATATGAATCGCCATTCCTCGGCTTTCGCACGAGACAATTTAACTGCGCTGGCGTCGCTGCCGCGGAATCGCGTGCGCCGCGCTTCGAGTCGAGTTTGCGGCGCGGTGCAGCGCACGAGCTGCTGTCGAGAGGAGAAAGAGAGGAGAGCGTTTTAATGCGTTAATTAGCATAGCGTCGTACGTTCGCAAAGCGCAGAGAGACTGCGGTATAAGCCGTGCGGATGCTATAAAGGAGCGAAGGCAGATCGGAGCTGGACCGACACTGCGGCACACTGATATTTTCTTCCTTTCTCCGGACTCTGCCACACCGCTGCTGCTGCGTGTTGCTTTAAACGCGCCAGTCTGCCTCGGCGGATCGGGACTCGACTCGAGAAGTTGAGAGCCCGCGAGAGAGAGAGGAAAGCGAAATCAATCAACGTCGCGGCGGTGGCGGCGTTTCTTCCACCGATGCTGCAGCAGCGGCCGAGTAATCCCGGCACGACGGCAATAATCGTACAGAGCCGAGCGCACGTCTTCGTGCTGCTGCTGCCGAGCGAGAGAGAAAGAGAGAGAAACAAAACACGGCTTGTTCGCTGCTGCTTCTGCTGACTCGCAGCAGCAGCTCTTCTAAACACAGTGGAGAGCCGCGCGGCGCTCCAAAAATAATCGTTTCTTCGGATAGGGTATTTTTAGAGCGATTCCAACACCTACGTTAACGTGAGTTTCGCGCGCGCCATCGCCGTCGCTCTATACGAAATCTCTATACTGTCGTGCTCTCAACTGGCGGATCGTCGAGGCAGAGTATAGTAGTAGGTATATAGCGTCAGCCCCTCGTGCATTTAGTACAGTGCGGCATTTAAATAAAACGCATAGGCCGCACGCGTGTTATTGTGTCACTTGGTGCGCGTCTATACGCACAAAAGCGCCTCCGCACACATAGTCTCGCACACAGACGCGTCGTCTCTCAATTGATAAGGTCGACGCGCGAGGTAGTACAAGCGCACCGTGCAGCAGCGGCACAGCCACCGTCGAGCCGAGCAGAGCTCTCCTATACATATGATATGCATGAACGATGTCAAGCATTTAATTGACCCGAATGAACTCGCGCGCGCGCGTACGTTCAACGGCGTGAGCGCGACGACTATATGTACGCGCTCGATCTGCCATAATATACGCACTATAAAACGCGCCTGCCTGCCTGCGGACTGTGCGTGTGCTTTATGATGGTTGGCTCGCCGGTTCAGGCTCCAACATATATATAATACAATACGCCGCGCCAATTCAAACGCGCCCAGTGCCGTACACATTCGTGCGCGAGATAAAAGGGAAATTGAGCATTACTGCGAAAGCTCGGCCCGAGGTACGTTTCGTACCTATTATATTTTATACGAGTGCCGAACTGTCGCTGACACACGCGTTTATTGGACCACGACCGAAGGACAAGTGAGCGCGAATAGGACGACGACGACTAGCGCGTTATAGATCTCTTTCTTTCTCTCTCTCTCTCTCTCACTCTCTGTTATGCATCGACGCGCATCATCGATTCTCGCGGTAACTGCCTGGAAAAACCAAGAGTTTGTTTGGAAAATTGAATTCCTGAGTCGATTCGCGCTCGTGAGCTCCGGACGTGCGCTAGTCGTTAACATCTCTGGATATTCTCTCTCTCTATTCGTTTCTATTTATTATAGTTGCTCGAGCATCGGCTAATGATCCTCTCTCCCTCTCCTCGCCAAGTCGATATAAGGAAGAAGAAAAAAAAAATACGAAATCACTGTACGAGCCACTCGTAACGTTTGGCAAAAAGACGAAAGATCGGAACAAAGCTCGGGCGGCGCAGGATTCCGTTCGTTCGTTCGTTGACATAACGTACCGCGCGTGCAAATACTCAAAAAGAATAGGCGGCAGAGAATAATACGGTAACAGCCGCGCACGTATGTTTGTACAAGGTGTGAGAAAAGTGACTTTGCCGTGAAACAGAAAATGAGCAACGCCTCCTCGCTCGAAAATATTACTTATTTCAAAGATCCGGTAGCTTGCGCGCGCGCATAAATAGATCGGAACTCTGCTCTTTTTTGCTCCCTCGCTTGTTTTTTTTTTTTTTTTTTTTTTTTATTTCATTTTTNGCTTTTTTTTTTTTTTTTTTTTTGTTTTCATTTCATTTTTTGTTGCATTATTTTTTCCTCTTTCATTTCGTTGTTGTAGCTCGAGTCAATGAATCGATGCGTCTCGCACGATCGGCTGATCTCGATTCGTACGACGAAAAATGTGGAATAAAAGCGAGACGAGCTGCGAGTCGAGAAATCGAGAGAAAAACGACAATTCATTCGAGTTGACGGTTGTTCGCTTTTATAATACCAGAAAATCATCGAGCGAAACGAGAGCTAGAGCTCGTTGCTGGATATATAGTGGACGAGAAGTACACCTGCGGATCGCGAGCTAGCTAATCCCCGACATCGAAGAACGTGTTTTTCATAAAATAAGTAAACCATATCGCGTGTAAACCATTCAATTTTCCATCTGCTAAATTAAACAGAGTAAATACACTACGAGCCGAGCTATAGCTCACGGTCAACAGGCATTTCACCGGTTAGCGAGAAAAGACAATGAGTCGTCCTCGTCGTCGTTGTCATTGCTGGATAAAGGAGAAAAAGAGAAGAGATGGAGTTAAGCTAAACTATATAACGGAGCTGCGACATAGCCGTCGTCATCGTCGTATACAAGAGAGGAGTCCCACACCCAAAGCCAATGCGTGTGCATGCGCGAAACGACATTTCCAGCGCATAGGTATAGAGTAGATATATGTATACGCGGCTCTTGGTGCTAGCTAGCCCGGCGCACGGTTTATACAGTATACATAGCGCGCGTGCGAGACCACAAAGACAAGTCGCTGAAAAATTCAGCGCGCTAGGCGGACTTTCACTCTGCTGCGCTGCTCTGCTGCTGCTGCTGCTGTGTATATGCACACTGCGCCGTTAGGTGTAGTACGTAGAGCGAGTACCGCGCAGCATATATACCACACCGAGTCTAAAGGCCGATGAGGGCCGTCGTCGTCGAGTTGCATACATGCGGCTGATGCTGCTGCAGATGTCTGAGAGAGAGAGAGAGAGAGCTACACGTCGTCATCGCGTTTACTTTTATTTATCTTTTTCTCGCAGCTGCTCCAGCCGAGAATGAATTTTCAATTTTCCAGGCGCTCTTTCCAGCGAGATAGCTCGCGTACACAGCTCGAATCTCGGATTTGACACACGTCGCCGGGCGGGAGACGAGAAGCTGCAGCAGAGCTCGGCTTTTCGTCTCGCAGACACATATATATATACAACGGTAGCAACGATCAATCCGCTGCCGTATATCTAGGTAAGAGCAGCAAGAAGCGGGCTGTTTGCCAAGCGCGTGGTAAAGAACCCCGTGTATATATATGGAGCGCGTCGATCGGAAAATGCTCCTCTCGTCTAGGGCAGCTCTCGGATGGGACACGAGTATCGAGCCGCTGCTGCTGCTCGTGATTAACGAGAAAATTCTTTCGCGACAGCTGTTCAAATACTTTTTATGTAAAATCGATTCCTGTATAAGCCATGTACATAATACTCTACGGGCCCATTGTTTTGCACGAATCGTCCGATCGATAAATTTGCCAAGCTCGTTGCTCGCTAACTATATAAGTATAAGCGCCGAGACAAGGAAAACGCACCGCATAGATCCCTTTCTCTCTCGCTCGCTCGAGAGCAGCAATGTGTAGCCCGACGACCGAGCCAAAGCTTGCGAGACTAGAAAGTACCTTACTTATATTTACTACGTGCTTATGGAAAGAGAGAGTCTATTGATATAGCTACTATCTACATAAACTTGGACGATTTTAAAAAGTCATTTTGAAAAATGTGATCGACGCGCCTCGAGAGCCACGAGTAGGTTGCTCTCGTATTATATACCCGACGGAGCTTTAAATCCGTCGTCATTTGGCTCGCTGAAGCGCGTGCATTTTCAAGCTCTTCCGCGTATTTACTTCGTTCGGGCTCGCTCTCTCGAGTCGAGACTGTAATTTGTCATGATCCAAGAGTTTCAAACGCGCCCTCAAGTACCTTGTTTGACGCGCAAATTTCATCTGATTTCGAGTCGCACACGCAAGAGCCGATTCGATCGATCGATTTATTTCTCGCTGCGCCTTCTTAATTACTCGGCACACAAGGAGCTTCGAATTTCTCTGGGCCGACGGCTCGTCGAACCGAAGAGCTTCGTGCGCTCCTTTTTGCAGCTGTCAATCGATCGACTTTTGCGCCGTGTACGTTTTAAAAGACCTTTCAGCGACAGAGACTTCCTTCTTTTTTTCCGTACGTCGAGTATTAGCTTTTTGCTCGTCGACAAAGTAATTAACGCTATATGGATTCTGAATAATTATACGTCGTGGAAATGATGCGCACAAAGACCCAAAACTTTTGAGCCGAGAAAAAAAACTAAAAAAGAATCACGTACGGTCCTTCCGTCGATGCTTTAGGACAATTTTTATCCCAGTGCTCCGGATTATATACACACGCGCGTAAAGTATGCGTCATCGTCGACTCTGGCTACGCGGCGCGACGATATTTTTGCGGAAAAGATAAATGCCCCGACGTCTTTCTCGGCTTCGTTCAACCTAAATCCTAACAATGCAGTTAAACCTCCCGACACAATAAGGCATAAATACACGAGTAGTGTACAATTACATAAGTTAAGAACAATTAAGGAATTAAAATGTTTGTAAGTTGTACTTTTTAAACACTATTATAAGAATGACAAGCATTGTTCCTATAGCTGCGCAGCGATAAAAGTATACGATGTCGTAACGCACCGCGCACACACGTACACATAAATTGCAAGCTGCAGCAGCTGCGAGATAATTGTGGAAAAACTCATTGATGAAAAGCTGGACGCGCGATAATTCGTCCGATGCAGTTAATGCTGATGGGCGATGGGCGATAAATAAGCGTCCGAATAATCTTCGCGCCGAACGCATGGTTATCTCCTACTCGACGTGCAAAATCATCCAGCGAAAGCCTCTCGCGCATTTTTAATCCGATAAGCCGGATAAAGACATTCAAGCTCAATTTCAGCTCATCACATTATAATATAGTAGCTCGCGCGCGTGTGCAAATCCATATCAGGCTAGGAGCTTTAGACTTTGACGCGCGTTTCGAATGGAGCCTCTCGCGCTCTCTCTCTCTCGTTGGAGCTGGATGAAGAGGCCACGTGTAATTCATCTCGCCGCTCGACCCTCACCTAGAAAGAGTTTCTTTCGAAAAATGAGAGCCTCTTGTTGTCCGGAAATAACAAAGCTGTGCCCGAGAAAAGTAACGCGTACAATATACACGAGCGAACTTCATCTCATATACGTATTATGTGGATATGCTTATAAAGTAACACGTTGAGAAAGAGACACGAGAAAGAGTAGATGAGAAATACATCGCGCGCGTGTACGTCACCTACACGTCGTCGTCTAATATGTCAAGAGCTGCCGCTGCCACGCTCGACTTGGACCTTGAACGAGAGACTGCAGCTTAAAAAAGAAAAAAAGATAAAGGGCTTGGCATTGTACGCGTCATCAAGTGGAAAACTGGCCCAGCCAACGAGTCTCCTCTGCTCATCCATTCCGACAATTTCGTAAAGTAGCCTCGACTCGATCGATAATTAGTCATAGTCGAAAAATAAATACGGCGGTGGCGGCTGCCTACTGCGTGTGTATTTATATGAAGTGATAACAATATCCAAAAATAGCGCATGGATCCAACGGCGGCGCGAGTTGCTTCATATTATGCTGCTGCTGCTGTCCGGGGCGACGAGCGCAAGCGGTTGCTTCTGAACTTCCGATTAGTTATTTACGTTTTCTCTCTTCGTTCGAACTTCGATCGGGTATACGTATATGCGTTGTTTCGCGTGTGCGTGCGCGTGTATAGAAGAAGAAGAAGAATAAGTTAAAGTGCGCATCATGGCGAGGCGAGCACATGCTGCGCGTGCGATACACGTTTGTGTTGTACCAGGCAGACGTGCATGGCGCACGAGGCGCCCGCTATGCGCTGCGTCGGCGGTCCGGCTCCTCGTATATAGCTTTCGATGAGTCACGCCGATCGTCGCTAAAACTTTGCCCTCTCCGTATTTTTACTCGCTGCGCGCTTTATAACGCTTGGAGCGTGTATCGTATAGGGCATAGATGCGGCTATGTGCGTTGTGTATAAAGAGGGAGAGAACGTCGTTCGAAAATCGGAGTCGCGGAGTATTATACGTTTATTATTGCATTACGAGTGCACGTATAGTGCGTGCGTGCGAAGCAATAGACAACTACACCGCAAGCGCATCGGCGGCGACGAAACGATAAAAAAGCAAAAGCCCCGGACTGTCCACAGCAGTCGAAGCGAAAAAGAAAGAGAGAGAATGAGGAGAAACTAGCGCGCTCGCAATCGATGCACCAGTTTCTAATTACTTTTCTCGCTGCTGCATAAATGCATGCGTGTTTTAATAGCCGATATCGACTTTTGCATACGCGGAAAAACATCTCGAGCTTCGCTTCGCTTCTCTTTCTCTCTCTCTGTGTTTCGTCGCGTCGACCACCACCGCACGGTCTCGTGAACGGCACGTAGCGTGTGATAGCAGCAATATAGCTGCAGCGCAACTCGATGCGCTAAATTAACCGACTTTTTATGCTCGCCGCGAGACGATTCTTCGCGCGCGCGAGACGCGTCGACTTTTGTTTGCGACCCTTTCCGAGAACCAGCGTCTCGTGCAAATATAACCCGCAAGGCACGAGGAGCGCGACGTATACACAAAGTACAAAAAAAAATTGTTCTAACGCCACTTTGAAGACGTACTCTCAATTTCCTGCCGCAGCTTGCACTCGCATACACACGCCACACGAGGAAGTTGGCTGCAGAGCTCGGGAGTATATAAACTAGCGTACGGCACGCTTGCAGCTTTTCAGCTTTCTCCCTTTGAGCTTTGACCTTCGCATGACGAGCACACGAGAGAGCGAGCGAGCGAGGAATAGTTCGCTCCGAAAATATCTTATCGAAAAGTTGACCGACTGCACCGATCGGTGGCGGCCATGGGAAAGCATATTAAACGAACACACGAGTTTATCTCGTCGACGCGATCCACAGCAGCAGCAACAGCAGCAACTCGAGCACACAAACAAGCTCTGCCTAACTCTCTCTCTCTCTCATCGCTCCCTCTCCCTCCGACTTGTTTGCTATCAAACAAAACGGCCCAACACATTAGCTACGGAGACAGATATTCGCTATATACATGTGTATTACACATCGAAGCAGAGACACACAAACACGAGCAGCAGCTAAAAGCGACAGAGCAGCTATCTGTGTGCATGTATAAACAGTTACATAGCGGTTCACAAGTTCAATCGATCGGATCAAGGTGAAACCGACCTCGACGAAAAAAGCGACCCAGAAAGTGTCTCTCTTTGCTCGCGCGCGGCGGCGGCTCCTACTATATCCTCCCCTCGAAGCAGCTGTCGCGCGTCATCCCGAGACCTGTACCATTGCATACTAACGCAGAGAGCTATCTCTAGCTCTCGGACTTTTTAAAAGCCCCGGCAGCAGTACAAGCAGCATCAGCAGAGCGAGGCCCTCGACTATATTATAACAGAGCTGTAAAGGCAGAGAGCACTACGGCCCACGGACGTCGAGGAGCGGCGCAAAAGAACGAGAATTAACGAGCAGCAGCATAAACGCGTGCGAATGTTTATGGAAAGAGCGTAAAACTCTCGGGTTCGCGCGCGCGCGAGCCTATACAAGCACTAATGCTACGCAGTCGAATGGATGAACATGAAAAATGGAAAAAAAGCTGAAAAAGAAGAGAGAAAAGAGCAGAAAACGACACTACTGGTCGCAAGCACGTATACATGTAGTGTACTGCGAAAAATATATGCGATACGCAGGCAGGCAGGCATGCAGACACACAGACACAGAGAGGAGCAGCTCTCTCGCGTGTAGCTCGTGCGCGAGTCGTAGGTATATATATGTGTACGCGACGACGAGAACAGCACATATGGGGGAGAGAATGAGTCTCTTTGCCGTGGCTGCTGCTGCTGCTGCTAGTCTTGCAAAGTGAGCGTACATTACATACATAGACGAGTAAACCGCGAGCGAGAAAGAGACAAGATACCGAATGCGAATGTATGTACATGTTATTGTGCCTGTACAGAATGTATGTACACACGAGTCGCGGCTGTCGTTGCTCCCAACTTATTATATACGCACTCGTATTTATACCTTTTACGCATCGGACGAATCGCATGTGTGCGAGCGGAAACCTAGTGTGCCTATATAACATGTAAGACTCGATATTTTGTAAGGGAGATCTCGATGTGGCTGCACACGCGTATGCGTGCGCGAGGATACGTAATATAGCTGCTATTTCACCCCCGGCGAGCACGAGGAGTTCCGTGAGAAAAACTACGCCCATGTGCAGCGAACTCGAAGCTCCCGCAACTTTAAATGTACAAAAGATAGCTCCGAATCGCAAGCTAAAGAGATTCGACTCCGATGTTATTCGATTAACGCAGACGAGTTTCGTGGATCGAGCCCTAATAGCCATAAAAACAATGTCATAAGGCGGCTACTCCGTCCTATTGATGGGCCACTATCAGCAATTGGCTATATCTAAGTGCTATAGGTATATTACCTCTCGGATGCCATGGTGAGAGCCGAGTCCTTGCGCGCACACGCGCACTAATCGGTCTGCCTACTGCTCTTGCTCTGCTGCTCCTATTCTTCTCCGTCTTCTAAGCCGCGATATAGATATATATCGTGTATGTAAACGCAAATTTACATATATGTATATGTCTGCGTGTGTATGATATATATTTATAAGCGTGTATCCGACCCGTGCGACTGCGGGCCGAAGCGGCAGAGCGATTGCAGAAACTCGTACAAAGTTCGCTCGCTCGGCTCCCGAGGACGAGCTTACGCGCTTACTCCGCAGGACACTTTTGTATATTAGGCTCACTTATGTATTCATCGACACTCGCACTCGCGATAGCACACACACACACACACTCACAATATAGATATAGGAGCACAGAGCGCGAGGACTCGCGAGGAGCCGAGTCGACCGTCGAGTATAACACAATAACGCACACAAGCAGTAGTCGCGGTCGAATGTGTCGGCGATCGTCGCAGGATGTGTCACATGCACCACCACAACAACAATAAACACTGATAGACTGCGCGCGGAGCAGCGACTGGTCTTGCTGGTCGCTCTCGCTCTCTCAAGGAGAGGCTCGCACGCCTCTCTCGCGATCTCGCCTGCGACTGGCCGCTGCAGCGAGAGATTTTTTACTCGTGTCGTGCAATTATTCACACACGCACACAATCGTCGTCGTGTTCGTCGTCTTGGCCCAGCTACTACTCTAACGTAGCAGCAGCGATAGACGGATCGGATCTCGCAGAAGAAAAAAAAACGCGGGGGCGGATTAGTCAGCTCGTGGAGGAGCTGAGCTGCTGGCTGCCGTAGGCCAGCCGCCGCCGCTGCGCTACTGTCGCGCCGCTCGCACGAGCACGGCTCAAAGCAGTCGCGGGGGCACGACGCACACGGATTGCCATCGGCCGCGATACTCGCAAGCAGCAGCACTGAGCCAGCACACTTGGTGCCAGAGTAGAATCGCACTGCTGCTGCTGCGACAGAGAGTCGCTTTTCGCGCAATGCGCCGCTGCCTGCCACCGCCACCGCTGCCGCGGACTCAGCAGCCGTCACCGCGACGCCATCTTGCAGCACCTCCGCCACTATTCTCGACAAACAGACTGCCAGCTACTCGCGAGCGTACACGAACTCTGCGATCTCGGAGTCGGCTGTACTCGATTGCGTTTCGCGCGCGACTCCGAAGCTTACGAATCTTGAAACTCTTGCGATGCTTTTGACAGCTTGTTATTAGCACCGAACCACTACTATCAACGTTCATTTATAATTCGAATGAACGTTCGATGTTATTTATCGAATCAGTGGCCGTAAAATAGATATTTTTCGTTCGTCTTGGATTAATGATTGAGTTGAACAACTGATTTATTAAGGACCTTCATCGATACTTATCGTGAGGGATGTCAAACAAGTATTAGACCTTTTTGAACTTTGGCAAACCCGCGTAGTAATCGAACCTTTGCGTATAGCTTTTTTTCAAATTTTTAGTAAGTAACTCCAAAAACTTGCTCGAAATTGTCATTTTTACTCTGAATGAATAGCTCGCTTGAATATTATATATTATAAACAATAAGTACGCATTAATAAGAGCCCAATGATACAAATTTAAGTTTTAGTTGAGAGCTTTAGAACATTCATTAGAAAATACATAAAACCATTAGGCTATGCTCCAAAATAGTAAGATTCATCTGCACTGCAGATCGATCGATGATATCATCATCGATGCGATTATTTCTCCAGAGTTTTATACACACAAAATCAAAACATAAACACGCGTAATTTTTAAACACAAGCTCTTAGCTTACAGTTTACACCCCTTCCCCGATCTTTGTTTTGCGCACGCCATCTTTTGCCGATCAGCTGCTTTCTGTTGGTATAGTCATCGCGCGCACTCGACTCAGCTATACAACGAAGCTTACAACTATTGCGATTCGCAATTCGTAACAATACACAACTTCGCAATTGGCGTTTGCGTCAATATAATCGTCCAGCACGTTATATCAACTGTGCATCGAGTCTTTGCTCTTTTGGGTAGACACAACGATTCAGCTTTGTGCAACTTTAGTAGGAAGATTCGTAAGTGCTAATCGCGCTTTCACGACGACTTCGTTTCGTATATTGTGACGCACCGAAAATTGCAATACACACTTGACAATTATCTTCAACGTTGACGAAGTTTCGCCGAGAATTCATCAAGGTCGTCTAGAGCAACCATGGATCAAGATGACGTACTGACGATATTGAAAATTCTTATGATTGGCGAGTCTAATGTAGGAAAATCAAGGTATGATTCCACTTACATTCATTCTTGACATATATTATTTATTAAATAATATTTAAAATTGTATTTCTGATATGAAATTTTTTTCTTTGAATTCCAGTATCTTGTTAAGGTTCACGGAAGATGAATTTCACGACAACATTCAAAATACCGTAGGAATGGATTACAAATCAAAGAAAATGTCCATTGACGGTGGCACAGTTAAATTGGCTATATGGGTAAATATCATAATTTTTTGTATATTCTCTAATCTCAAAGATGTTCAAATTTTATAATCTTTTTAGGATACTGCTGGGCAAGAAAGATTCAGGACTTTAACTCCTAACTATTACAGAGATGGCCAGGGAGCTATTTTAGTTTTTGATGTTACTGATCGAACCTCATTCACAAAACTGGATATGTGGTTGACTGAATTACACACTTATAGCAATAAACCAGATATTGTAAAGATGGTTGTTGGAAATAAAATAGATCTTCCCAATAGACAAGTAACTACTGAAGAAGGACTTCAGTTTGCAAGACGTCATCAAACTCTATATATTGAAAGTAGTGCTAAAACTGCTGATGGTATAATGTGTTGTTTTGAAGAATTAGTACAAAAGGTAAAGAATAATTTTTAATCTATCAGTATGTAATTAATACATGTTTAATATTCTGCGAATAATTAATAAAAAATTCTTTTCAAATGCACATTATATATTATTTTATATTTCAGATTATTCAGACTCCAGGTCTCTGGGATGGATACTCTTATGAAGCGTTAAACAATATGAATAGCAACAATGGACCAAGGCAAAGATTAGGAAAAAGAGGAATACAGCTAACTGATGATTATGAACCAGACAACACATACTCTAGTTGTTACTGCTAGTTATTGTAGTTTAACATGAATTTTTACAAAAGTTAATTATGTGTAGTGAATCTAAAATCATTTTAACAAGTGCTTTTCAAAACTCATTGAAAAAATATTTTAATTACTTTTTGCTTTTATTCTTCAATTGAACTTGAAATTTTATGGTCAGTTATTAGACAAATAAAAAATTTAAATGAAGAAATGATGATTATATAATCATAATGAAAAATTTTACATTAGAATATTTAATATTGTTAAGAATGAATGTTTTATAAACTGTAATTTGTGATGCTTTTATAACTCAAAATTAATTGATATGCGCATATCATTACAATGCATTATGAAATTTTGAATATGTAACATACATGCAACTAAGTAAACATTATAATTGTTAATCATATACTTAAAAAAAAATTAAATACTTTATGAGTTTATAAAAATCTAGTGAACTTAATTGCAGTTCAAAAATAATTAGAGTAACATGAAACTATATCGAATTTTCAGTACCTACAGCAAGGCTTTTTCGTTTTCATTGAAAAAAAGGTCCTTTGATAAAATAAAGAAAGTGTAAAGTTTTATATCATGAGCGGTTAGATCGATACTCGAATTCAAAAATACATTTTTCGTATAACTCAACTAATTATAAGTAATCTTAAGACTGATTATTAACAAAAAAAATTTCCAAATTTCATTGCCAGATTTCAAGAATAAAACGACAATTTTTTTAGCAAAACAAAAGAGTGTATTTAGTTTTTTCAAACCTTTCTGTTGTGCAAAAAAATACCCTATAATTATGTCTTGTTCATCACTTTTTAATAAGTCTAGAAATAAAAATCTTTCACAGGAGCAGAACAATGAAACGAAAGATGAGCTCGTTTTAGACGATTTTAATTATTTAAAGTAAAATATTGCTTAAAAAACTCATCAGTTTAAACATTATAAAATCATATTAACCTTATAGAAAACATTTGATGGTCCCTCTCATCTTGGCTACCACAAAAGTATTGAAAAATAGTCCCAAGAACCCCGTCCACTACATGGCGTGTCAACTTCTTCAGTGGAAGGCTAAAAAGGTTGATACCGATGATGTGGACGAAATATTGGACTTCGTGAAGACGGCGGATAAAGAAAGGACATATTCCATGGAAACAATTTGTGATTTACAAAATAAAATTTCCGACGGTGTAATTCAATCGAGTGATAAAATTAAATGAGGATAAATTAAGGATCAAAATTTTATATTAATTTGAGTCTTGTTAAAAGTTGTAGAAATTCTTTTATTAGTATCAAACCATACATTTTTTATCACCAAAAATATTTCAAATGCTATAGAACTGCATTTAGTATGAGCTGTGACAATCGTTTAATTTAGGATATCACATGTCAGAACGCTTATACGCTTGTTTCGGTTGTTACTAACTTATTTTTAATCACAAGTATAGACAAATAACTTAGAAGACGTCAATCTGAGACTGGTTCCAGTATACATTTTCTCATTAATGAAGCAAATAAAAAATTAAAGATAATTATATTAATATTAAAAATACTGCATTCATCAGATAAACGTAGAATCTGTAGTATTAGAAGCTCTGTATAATTTTAGATCTTTTTCCAGAATTCTTTTACTCAGAAGTTATGGGATTCAAAAGTTCTATAATATTTTAATAAGCAACAGATATATAGTGTTAAATTAATTCTTAATATTTTGTCGATTAGAAATAAAAAATGATGTAGTTTGATCATACATCATTACAAATCATTACAAATTAGACTATGAGTTCATTTTTGAAACAATACAACGAATTTTAATGTTTTAATGTTTTGGTGAATTTTAAAATGTGTACGTCAAAAATTAGATTTTGGAAAATTTAAGATTTATCACAAAACATTTATAAATTTTTTCAAGTTTACCAGCACATTTGACTAAAACAACCATTACATACACATATACATTGAAAATATTTATCAAGAATCATTGTATCAAAATATAGGCTTTGCAATTTTTTTGGAACTATTAATAACAGACAAAAACGTTGTATATGGTATTCTATGCATTAAAAAATGGAAGTACACAGAATAGTAAAAAATAAGTTTAGGGCATTGACAAAATAAAATTCATCTTATTTAGATTCAAAATTTAACAGCACCCCACAAATTTGTTTAAGAGTAACTTTGAAAATTAAACTTTTAATCAAATTAAAAGTATGAAACATTATAAAAAAACCACTTCTATAACTCTTAAAAATAATAACTTAAAGAATAATTTATATTTTGAGAGAGTAAATCTTTTAATTACTTTATACTGAATATTCTTGAAGCTTTGCAATTTTAGCTTTTTCTTCATCTGATTCATCTCTACAAATAAAAAGACTATGAGAAATACCACAAGTAAGAGATGTTATGTATAATCCTTCCAAAGCTTTTATTTCCATTGGAGTTGTAGATGATTTTCTCATCTCACCAAAACCCTAAAAATTTAATCATTGGATGTTAAGTTTTCTGAAACAGAAATAATTTAAATTTTAATAGTATAAGATATAAAAACTCACTAATTCTCCATATGTAGGACTGCCACCCCAAGCAATTACAGATTCATCAGCAGCTACTAAAATACTAGTTTGGGAACAAGCAACACATCTGATGTCCCAGCCTGAAAGGTCTTGAACTGGTTTTGGGTACATATTAGCCTCACCCGTACGTTTTGCTTGTCCAAACAGTAACATACTTCCATGAACATTAATAACCAAGCTGAATGAACTACCACAAAAAGCGGCTTTAACGCCACGATTTGGAGGTTCTAGGAATTTTATAAGTCGTGGCACAAGTTCGTCACGTTGTTCATTATGCCCTAGACGACCAAAACCTCCGAAACCCCAAGAGAAAGCTCGATTTTTGCTGTCAACAGCTACAGTATGATTAAAACCACAGCTAAAGTCAGAAATCTCTACACCATCAAGTGGAGTTACATGACCATCTTTAGTTCTTTCAACATAGATAACAATCCGTTTGGGAGCTTTTTCAAAATGAAAACCCAATTTTGTACTAGTGATGAAATATTTGCCATCAGTATTGTGGCCAAGTTGGCCATATTCAGGGCAACCAAATGAATGTAAGCCCCCTGAAATAGGTAAAAATACCAATAAGTATAATTATAAAATAGCTTAATTTAAATTTAAAATTATCATCACCTTTAACATCAAGGATTACAGAAAATTCAGCTCCACAGCCTACTTTTACAATAGGAGGACCAGTATACTTAATTTTGGTTGCTGTGAGAATTTTCTCTTCATTTGATCCAACTCCACACTGTCCAAGTTTATTGTCTCCTGCTGCAAAGACAATACCACGACTTGTTAAAAACAGTGTGTGATGACGACCACAAGCAGCTCCGATTACAGTATGTCCTTTCAATGCTTCAACTTCTGTAGGATCGTCTCTTCGTTTATCATCTCCAACACCTAATTGACCTGTTGACAAAAAAAATTATTAATATAATATTTTATTAAAAAAAAGTATATTTGTAATTACCTTTTTCATTTCTTCCAAATACCAAGCATCTATTATCTTCTGTAACTATGACATTGTGGGCAGATGATGGTCCTGAGGCAACCAGCCTAACTCTAGCTCCATTCAAATTTTTAAAAGTATGAGGAGTCCATAAGTTTCTGCCAATCATCTTTGCTCCTTTAGGCATTGATTTGCGACCTGATGATTCCCAATTGGTAAGGCCACACATAAGTAGAGTACCTGCCTTTCCCCATCCACCCTAAGGAAATAAATATATCTATTAAAAATATGAACGATGGCTGAATAAATTAACAAAAGCTGTATTAATTTGGAAAAAAAAAGTTGTTATGAACAAAACAGTTTATTAATTATTAAAAATTTATACCAGATATTGAAAGTAAACATGTTGATCAATGTTATTTATTCAACAAGTTTTTAAATGTAACGACATACGAAAGAAAAAATAAACATAAGCCACAACATTGTCGAACGAAATTAAAAATAAGCGCGCTTAGAATTCAAAATATTAACCTGCAAAAAGCCGGCTGTGGCTGACAAAGACAGAGAGATGGATATTTGAGTAATGTGAAAGAGAGAAAGAGAGAGGGAGCGAGAGAAAAAGGAGAAACGCGAGAACGTATACAGCGTAAAAAGGACGCGAAGAGATTGATGGTGGTGTACAAAGAGCCCGTAACGGTGAACGGCCTTACGTACGCATTACATGTATATATAGAAACGAGGAAAAAAAAAAGATGCACAATAGAGCGCGGGTATAAGACGCGGGGTCGTCGATGGCAAAAGTGCATCGATATCGTACCTCGGGGGCTGGCAATTCCGGTATGCTGGAGTAATCGGTGATGTCCTCCAAGGCGGCGGCGCCATCCCCGTCAGCGTGGGCACCGTCGTGATTCTTTTGACGCTCGTCCTCGACATCGGACTCGTGCTCGCTCGAGATGTCCGACTCGTCGTACTCGACCTTGCGAGCTTTGCTCTTCTTGCTCTTGGGGTTGGCTCCTTTCCTCTTGGCCGACATTCTTAACTCGTTAGAATCCTTCGATTTATTCTAAAATATATGTTACAGTGTCGAGCCGCTTACGGTCGTAATATCACACGCAGAGTCGGAGACCAGCGAGTCGCTCCTATATACGATACGTGTGTATCTGGCGAACTGATGGTAGGAAAGACTTTGTTGTAGTGTGCAGCTGCCCGCCACTCGCGCTTTATGCCTCACGGGATTCGGTTCGCCGCCGACAATACACCAACGACTCGCAACTGTCGCAACTATACCTATATATGTAACAACGTAAATTTCTTTCTTTCTTTCTTTCTCTCTTTCTCGCGTTCGAGCCCGCTAAACGACAACGACGCTCCGGGAACAGACACGCTATTTCGCGCGTATAGCAGTTTTACCGACTCGTCTTTACTTGGTACAGGCCCCGCGCGCGCGACGCCGAGCGTTGAATCAGCGAAATCCGACGAGGCGGTTTTTATATATTTAAGTAGATTTACAACGATCTCTCGCCGGGCTGCGTTTTTCATATCGCGCCTATGTGTAGGGCTACGACCGCAGCCAACCACAGGGCCGCAATTGCCATATTCGTCGCTCTTTCATAACTTTAATTAAGTCGTGTCTACAATAATAAAAATTCGCACATCTCTCATTTTTCTGCCCTAAAGCCTGCGACCTATTCTGGGTATTGGCGATCGGAGAGAACGAGTCCAATCCTGAGATCGGATTGCAACACGCGATTCGAATGACCGTTGGTTATTTTAAATCTATTCATCTATGGAAAAACAATCTCAACCGATTTCGCAGGCAGTGAGAACCGATCATCGACGAATAAGATAAAATAATATGCTTTTCTTCAAATTCTTAGGATAGTTTCAAATATTATAAATATGCTCTCCCGATTTCAACAACATTTATCGAATAAATTTATTTAAAAAATTGAAATTAACATGCAAGGGATAGCGAGATTCTGAGTTTTATCATAAAAATCATATTTTTATCATTTAAACCTTACCATTAAAAACATTAATTACTCAAGTTTGATAATAAACGAGTTACATTTGTTTGCAACTGAATGTTGATCGGTATTGTTTTGATAATATTTCTAATGTTCTGTTTTGATATCGCGTAAACTCGTCACACGAAACAGTCTTAAACTTGGCAATTATTTAAAACATAGTTAATATTTTTCAGAAAAGTAAATTGTCAAAAAGGAATCTCACGTGAAGGAATACTTGTAAATAGGTATCATAAATATTGAAATTTTAATGAATATTTTTAGGTACATCATGAAGTAGCTAATGCTGATTAAATTGACGACTTGGCATCTTCGTATTGATCGGTCTTGCTTGTGGACGAAAAATATTGACATTGGGCGGTTTTTTCTGGCTTGGAGCCGGTGGCCCATACGCATAATGATTTTGGCTCGTACCATCACTGGACCCACCACTCAATCCACTGCTCAACCCACTCAATGTACCTTTTACTGCTTGCATCACGAAGCCTTCGATGTCCAAGTTCGATTTTGGCCCAAATAATTCCTATATTAATGTTAACATTAAAAAATTACAAGTTAAAATTATAGAGCCACTGTAATGATAGCCCCTACTTTAGTAATGATTTTGATGAGAGACGTCGTTAATGTTGATACCAAATCTCCGCCGTATCTTTCCTGAAGGTCATATTATTATATTGAAAAGTTTCACCTGAATAATTATCAACAAAAATTTTAATAACAATAATTTACGTTACATCACTGAAATATCCAAAGTAAGATGCAAGAACATTTGCGATGGGTAATGCTTGTGGCTGAAACGAATCGTTCATGATAGTGACTCAAAAATCACCGGCTTATAAAGATTTTTTTTTTACAATACTTACTCCACTATAAGTAGAAGACAACGAGCCAAACAGTGGCCCATACAGTGGACCAATCAAGGGGCCTATAAGTTGAATCAAAGGACCCAAAACAGCTCCTACGTCGCTACCCATGCCATCCTTACCCTAAATCAGAATTCATTTTTATGATCGTTAGTGCACGATTACGTAACTCACTTGAATAAAGCGACAAATAACTTACTACTAATAAATTAAGTATAATCGGTATTGTAACTTTGAGTGAATCTGGTGTGAAAGCGACAAGTAGATCCTAAAACAAAATTAACAAACAATTGTAAATATAAATATAAACACAGATGAAATTATCCATCAAAATTTTGGTGAAATCGATCATAAACTCACTTGTCCGATGTCTGCAAAAAGACCGGCACTATCCAGCAATATATCGGCTAAATCCACAAGAGTATCAGGCTACAAAATTGAGAAAATGCCAAATAAAATATCGAGTGTAAGAAAAGAGAATAACTAACTAATGCACTAACATTTTCAAATATTTCTTCGAGAAGTGGAAGAAATAAAGGTAACAGATCTTCTATTGATCCCAAAGACCCTTCATCGTTCTGCGATTAAATAAAAAATAGCTCTTTTTCTCTATAGTTAAAAACACAAAGTAGATTTTTTACCATACATCAACGTAATCTATGTTTGGAAAAACATCGTCGAAAGTTTGTTTTTGAATAGCACCACTATTATCGTCTTCATAATCATCTTCGTCATCATCCATATGATTGTCAGAGCTTTTCTTTCGTTGTATTGACTTATTTTTCTTTTTAGAATTCAACTTCACCTGAAATGCAGTTGTCAGATCATTATTTAAACAAATAAACAAAAATTTCTTCATTAAATAACAACCTGTTTAGCCAAATAAGATTTTATAGTGGATTGATCAAATCCTGCATTGATTAAAACTTCTGTGAGATTGGAAGAAATTTTATTTTTCTTCGATTTATTTCCTATGGAATTACTTGTTTCGAAACTCCTGTTATTTTTGTTGTCTGCATTTTTTCCTGGAGTTGACATTGACAGTTTACTCTGAAGTACATTCGCAAGAACATCATTTTTCGATCTTTTTTGTCGATTTAAGTTGTTCTCTTGTGTACCTGCAATGCAAGTTTTAAAGTCAATGCAATTTTACGTTTTTATTCAACATACATTAAAACCGCAAATTTTTTCAGTTTCAAATCGATAAAATAGTATTTGTACTGTGCATTTTATATTAACATACTCATTTTCGCGTGTAGATCAAGGTTGTGAAAAGTAGTTTTTGATTTTAATGATTCCATTTGTAATCGCAAATTTTTTACGTCACTTTCCAATAACTTAAAAAGTTTATTTAACGTCGGTGAATTTTCATCATAAATCATGCACTTTATCACTTGTACAATACTATTCAAATCCGGTACATTGATCCCATTGTTATTCTTATTTTTATCGAGATTTTCCAACTTCCTCAATACACTCTCATAAAGAAGATTAGCAATTGTTGTCATATTTGGCAATTTCTCAATATTTTCCAGCGTTTTCAAGCGCATTAACGATCGAGCATCGTCGGCTTTAGTCGAATAATTATTCATCGCTGAGAATTTCACAGTGAGCAATGTATGCATCTCTACTTCTTTCACTCGGGAATCCAATGGACTTGGGTTTATGGAATCAATGTACCTCGTTGAATGTGCAATAATTTCTTCTGCGTTGTAAGCTGAGGGCCTTGGTATCGCCATCGAGGATATTAACTCGACGAGTAATAGCAACAGCAAATAACGTCTCATTATTTCACTGGTTAAAAGTAACAGTTTCATTTTCTATAATTTCGAATATTTTTCACAATCAATTAACACGACGAAATTCGTAATTATTTGTTTTAAATTTAACCATGATTTTTATTTTTTTCATTTTACATAGCCGTTTTAAATTATCGATTCGCACGAACTTTGATATTCATATTACGGTCGTGAATACGTTAGCCATCGAAAGCAAATGATATAATGAAAAGTTTCAGAACGTATGTCAGTGCGCATTACGTACGTTATGGTGTATAGCATTTTTGAGAAATGTACGCATTAGTTTTTTCTGAAAAAAGGCATAATCGATTACATCTTCGAAAATTCATTTATTTACCTCACGTACACACATTCACTTCCTCGTTTAAATTGGCAAAAGTAACAATATATTTTTGTATAATTTTTAATATTCACATACTTATCGCTTATCTATAATACACAAACACTATGCTGATAATTTTAGGGGCACTGAATCATTTCTATAAATGAATTATCATATTAATTAGTATATCAGATTTTCACGCGCTGATGATACTCGGAGCCAATCTTTTTTCGCAATGTACATTCGATTGCTAATACTAATCATCGAAATTTGATAAAAAGTCATCTAGCGATGTATCAGCTGTGTTCGATATATATCACCCAAGTTTTTCAATAAAGTAATATCACGATTTTAATATAGAGATGAAGTTAGACGTCCTGCGATTGGTTGATAAAAAGTGGCCTCTCGATAGGCTTACCTGTGAGAGTACCAGTCGAGCAAATTTTGAAGGGTTCACGCTCCATGGCCGTAAATAAGTAGAGTCATAAACATTTTTAATCTTTTTATCCCCAGCCGCAAATTGTTATCAGCCGGTTAATTTTATCAAAATTACTCGTCCCGATTACGATCACAATAAGTCTCGTCCACAGTATTTAAATACATTGCTCACGCAACGAAAGAATAGTAGTACACATCCCTTTGATCAGTTCGTTCAGCTGCATTATTATTTATTTTTATAATATTATTTTGTTTCGATAATCTGAATAACTTTTCAAGTGTTATATTTAGTCATTACTGCAGTTTATTCAATATCAGGAAATTAACCTATCAATTTCCGATGATACTTTCAGATCACAAGTTTAATTAAAAATTCGTCCATTATGAAGACCGCTATCGCACTATTGTATTTCGTCTTCGTAGTTGCAGGTAAGAATATTTCAATTTCGTTTTCCAACTCATGTTTCAAGTTCGTATAAGTAATTTACATCTTCTTCTTTCTCAAGTATGCTCCGATGATTCCGATGATTCCGTGAAACTTCGGATAATTAATAAGGGAGAGGTAGCAAAGATTGGCGAATTTCCTTATCAGGTGTCTTTCAATACCTACGGAGTATCAGTATGTGGAGGAGTATTAATTTCACCGAGACACGTGCTCACTGCCGCCCATTGTGTCATGAATTATTTGTCGGAGGAATACCGTAATACCACAAAAAATTATTATACCATCGAGGTGGGCTCCATTAAAGTTGGAACTGGAAAGCAATACGGCATCAAACGTATGTCGCATCATAAGGATTTCTTTTTGATTATGAGACCAGAACCAGAATTAGTGCGAAATGACATCGCAATGATTCATGTGAGTAATTAAATTAATTATCCAGTCTATCAAATAAACTTTGTTATTACAAAAATCATTTGTATAGCTCAACGAATCGGTCAAATTCTCTAAAAATGTACAAGCGATAGCGGTGCCGAGCAAACCATCCAAAGTCAAAGACGGCATGTTCGTTATTACTTCTGGCTTCGGACAGAGCGCAAGTTATTACGATGGTAAATTGAAATATTTTTACGCTAAAACGGTTGATTGTGAAAGTTCCTTCAAGAACCGCACGTACTTCAACAATATCTGCACAAAATTCACCAAGGGTTACGGAGTCTGTTACGTAAGTTGCATCAAACGATGTCATTCGTCATTTTTCTCATCTCGTCGAACAGATTAATTTATGAATCATTCGATGTGTTTCAGGGAGATAGCGGCGGTCCTCTGGTGGACATCCGTAAAAAAGTATTGCTAGGCATTACTTCTACCTCGGCAGAGGAGTGCGCAAGTGGAGTTGAACCCGACGTGTGGGTCAATGTTTCGTACTATCTGGACTTCATAAGAGAAGAAATGAGACACAACGCGACGAATAAAAGCAGTCATCCAGGTTTGGATATCGATTGGTCCACGCCACCTACTTCAAGCGGAAGATAAGCAAGACACAATTTTCCGGCACAATTTTTCGTCGGAAATCGGTGCTCTTTCGGCAAAATCAGCAGCTGCAGTAGCGCAATGATAGAAGCCGCGATACATCTACCAATATTATAGCATAATTATAACACGTGCGATATATCTCAACGACTTTCATAATCAGTGATAAAAGATCCGATCTTTATATTGTTTATACCATTTTTACTGGCGCAGATGCGTGTTTGCGCTCTGGCGTCCGACGCACGCAGATTGATAGGAACTTTTAATGTATAGGAAAAATTTACAAGTACTCGACGCCGATAGTTAAACAATCGACTGCTATCGCAGCTCATCATCCTTATACATGCGGGTACAATGCGTCGGATATCTCGTGCCGATATTTTCACGTGCTTCTCTATGCCATTCAACAGTTGAGAGTTTTTTTAAACAAATATATGGCGCGATTACGGTCGCATAGTCTTATTTTTTTGTTTATTCCCTCGATGCGCAAACAACGCATGATTATTAATAAACTGCATATCTGTAATTCTTTTTTTAAACGAAAAATGTCATTCATAAGTATAATAAAAAGCTGAAATACAATGATTTAATTGTCCTTTATATATTTTAAAAAGATTATCGTAATCAACTTTATTGTTTTTGTTAATATCATCTGTAAATAATTTTATTTAGATTTTTTTGTTTAACTGTTATTATTATCCCATATTTTTAGTATAAATCCTTTTCCATCACCTTTGGATAACTCCGATTGGAATTACCTATAATCGTCGTTTTACTTCAAGAATGAGCATCCTAAAAAATATTTGAATATAAATTGATGTTTGGAATAGAAATTGTGAGGGGTTAAAAAGGTACAATACTTACGTATTTCATGTAAGATAAGAATATGTCGTAGATCATAGTCATAAGGTTGATGTAAATCACTCGATACTGGATGGGAACGAAAAGAAAGTTTATGAACTGCGTCGGTGGCCAGAACATGCAATCAACCTGTCGCATTGGTACACAATTTTGACGATTAAATTTAGCTCAAGAACGTAATTCATGTTACAATGCAAATAAAGAAAATTATTTAATTCGATCTGTTGTTATTTTTATTTAGCAGGGTAATGTGAGTATTTCAATCGTGATAACGCAAGCGCAACGATATAAGGTAAAAGTTTGTTCACTTCCGATATGACGTGATAATAATCTCTTATTATACAATGATGCATTTGATGAACCATTTTGATTATAAAATCGTTGAAATTTCTCGTCGCATTCTATGGTGAATTCGTTAATCGATATTATCAAATGTAAATTAGCAACTCACCTTCCAAGTATCCAACAGTTTAAGTTTTACTTCTCCATTGATATCGTTCAAATTTTTTTGCTCCATAAGCCCTAGTCCGAAAAAGAATATTCCCAAGCACGTGGGGCTTGCAATGGTTTGATCGACGAGAGTCTTTTTGAAAATCGATACTGTACTCTTGCCAGGTAGCGTCTTTTCGAGAAATGCATAAAAGTAATGATGAAAAGGTCCTTGTAGTAATCCAACGGCTGTCATATTGCGGCAACGAACGAAATCGAAGTTGTTGGATGTCTTGCTATCGACTTCATTTTTATCCACTACTCTGACTAGTAATTCGAGCCTCTCGGGGTCGTTATTACTTTTTTGATTTGAGCAATTCATCACTGATATAGCTGTAGTTTGGTCGTTGACCGGTTGTTGATCGATTTGATTGGCCATGTGCTTCTTCAAAAAATTGCTACGTTGTTGAAAAATATCCCCGGCAGCCATCATCACACCGCAACTCAACGTATTGGTAATGAGAAGATATTTACCTAAAAAAACTCAATTAATTTTATTATTAAAAATAATTAATAATATCAAATGATAACAATAATAATTTCAATTGAAAGACTAAGTTTCAACCATTTTCTGTTATCTAAGAAAAAAGGCCAAGAACTTACGAGAATGTGTTGAGTGAATAATATTTATATTTATATTTACATGTTTATGTGTTTGAGTATACTAAAAAAATATTTACTGAATCTTGATACCGAAGATAAGGGAGATAAGCATTAGTTAGTAATGCACAACCTTCGATACAAAAGTAGAAAAGATTTGAACAAACATTTGTGAAGGATACTGACCTCTGAAAGGATAATACGAGCCTAAAAAACTTTACTTTTTCGCAACAGAAGTATTTTTCAAAATATTAGATTTACGTCTCGATTTCGATACAAGAAATCCACTTTAGTTAGTTTTTATAATTATTATGATTTTCGAAGCTTGAGATTTAAACAGTATACACATTGTCAGTCAAAATCTAAAATTCCACCCGTAAAATAAAATATAACTTTAAAAAATGGATTCCCATTTTTTTGTTTCTTAATATAAAATAAACACCGAAAGAAACGAAACACAATGATTATTTTTCACATTCATGAATTGAGCTCAAAAATAATCTAATTCGTGACGTATTTGAGGTATATGCGTTGTTTTAGTTTTTTGGCAATGAAAGACTAACAAACATACATGCTTATGAAAATCGTCGAAATAAGCATACGGCATTCAAAATAGACAATTCGGTACAAAGGAAACTCACCGAATATTTTACTCTTTACACCCATTCCTTCAGCTTTCGTAAATTCGATTATCTCCCGATACCTTTTGACTTCTTTTCTTATCCCTTTATTTACTTAGCTCCTTTTCTCTTCCGATTTCGATCTCGGAAAATATCGTCGGAGACTTTTCAAGTAGCTCCGCACGACGAAGAAATGCAAAATTTTATTACTTTCGTTAAAATTTGTAATTATAACGAAATTAACTGTTAAGGATTTATCCTCCTTGACTGAGATTTATAAAATTCTTAATCCTCTGGCGTTTGCGTGGGCGTAGAGTTATCGGCAATTGCACAATCATCACCTCGTCGGCTCTCGCGCCCTTTTATTGGCGAGTGAAGGAGCTCAAGCCAGTACCTGGTCTCGAGGGTGCCCTTGGTTTTCCGGCACTACCTCAGCCAAGCCCTTGGAATAACGAACCAAAGCCGCAGGTTCTACAGTCGAGTTTCTCGGTGCGATATTCGATTCATGAAGCGGCGCGTCTCTCGTGGATCGTTTCTCGCGCGCAGATTCGGATCGGTCGAAAGCTTTTGCCGCTCTTCGGGCGAGTAGCTGCTCCTCTCTTTTCTCCCCCGTACTCCGAGCTCAATAAGCTGCAACGGACTGACGATCTGCACTAATGACACCGAGTTAAATAGCCGCTGCTGTCCGTTTGCCAGCAATTTCTATACAGGTAATAATACTCGACTCGGTTCGCGAGCGCTTGCGCGTCGTTTTTTACGTCGTTGGCCGTCGAGCCAAATGATAGTAATACGAGTGCAGCTTACCATAATTGTCCACTAATTCAATTTTTTCTTCAAATTTTACCCTTCATAATTTATTCGTGATTAATTTTGAACAAGTTGAAATTATACAAACGTCTTATTATTAGTTATAAGTATTTGCCAATAAACTGATCAAAGGTATGCTATACAGAATACCAGTATCTCTAATCATTGAGTGACTGCCATATATTCGAGGGTGAAAATTCAAGTGCATTGAAAATTATGTAAATTGAATTTAATTGAAATTATAATTAATAAATTTATTTTCCTAATTTATTTAACTTACAAAATATGTACAAAATTTCATTTTTACAACCAAATAATTGATATAGGTTTAAGAAATATACAGCTGATTTAAAATATTTTATTCAAGGCTAAATGCAGTCTTGATCCCCCCTGATTTGGGTATCTTATCGGTAGCCTTGGATTTCAGTCGTTCCTCAGGTTTGAGGATTTCCGATATTATCATTTCGTCCGTTGTTCGAAGTTGAGTCTTGTTGTAGGTGAATTTCCCTTCTGTAGAATCTGACGAATCGCTATTCGAATTTTTTTCGTCTATGCCACAAGCATCGCCTTCGTCAAGGCGCATTACATCTGCTTGAAGTAATTCTAATGGCATATCTGCTAAAGATTCAACATTTTTTTCATCTAATTTGCCTATCGTTTTTCCATTCACTTTAGTCTCGACAGTTGCTTCGACTACCAAATGATGCGGCAAACTGTCTTCCGAAGATGCAGGTGACTTTTTAACACCAGATGCCTGGTTCTGTTCAGATGCATCCACAACTGATTTAAGTATAGTTAGCGGTTCTTCGTAAAGCTAAAGATTTAATATTAAGAATTAATTATTGCAGTTGGTTGTAATCATAACTAATCATTTTAACTTACCAATGGGAAAGAGGAATCCAAAAATAACTCTTGGAGAAATCTTCTCGCCTGTAATCTATATGTATTATTTGCCAAACGAGCAGCAACTTCCGAGTAAACACATGCATCCTGAAATGACAAAAAGCCATAAATATATTTTTATCAAATAACCAAATAAGAAATCGAAACTGTTCTGACCTGGAAGACTTCGGGATACTGCTGTCTCAATCGAAGTAGATATTGTCTGCTCTGCCTATAGTATACTGGATTGGACAAACGCTGAGCATGTTTCAAAACATCCCGCCGATTTTTATCGATAGTCCGCCGAAAATCATGCTCAACTGTGCATATATCACCGGATGCGCTTCTTTCTCGGAAGCATACCAAGCAGAGCCTGGAATGGTCACTCGGTTGTTCATACTCACTGCACGACTCTTCGTCAATATCACTAATGCTGTTATTTTGTTGACGACTATTAGGCACGGCAAGTCTGTTGTTCGAATCAAAGTTACTGTTATTCGTGCTTGCTTCCGGCACGGCTGCACCTTCATTGTCACCATCGTTGGCTTTAGCAAATTCTTCTAAAATCATCGGATTAGTTGACACATAATCAGAACCACTATCATTTTGTTTAGCATCATCGCGCAAGGTCCGAGTTGGAGTCCGAAATAATTCATCTTGTAATATTGACGAATCACTCGTACTGGCACTCTACAATTGAATCACAAAATTAAGAAAACCTTCATGGAAAAATGTAGTAACATTTTTTTGATTTTACTCACTTGAGCTGCTCGAAGTTCTTGGCTAGGCCTTACTCTGTTGATTTTTTCAAGCATAACATCGGTTGGCGTAGCTTCGGGGAATATTACGCTGAGTTTTATAGGTAAACTTATGCCCCTGTATCGTGGCCGAGTGTCGTCGCCTTCTTCTTGAGTTGTTGAGACTTTACGCTGCTTAGTCGTTGCATGCTTAGGTGAAGCTGATAACTCAAAAGTTGGATCGGTTAATAAACTACGATTTGAATCACACTCCGATAGACTTTGTAACGATAATCTTCCATCTGATATTTGCTATAAAAAAATTCTTCAATTAATTATCTTTAAAATTTTGATTAATTATATGCTCAGCACTGTCATTACCTCAAGACTACTGTGTGAAAAGCTTGGCCTACGGTGTTTTTGCAAGCTTTTCAGTTTCGCGTAACCCTCCGCGTCCTGTTGACTGAGCTTTTGCACACTGGATAGTGGACTCGGTGTTTCAGCTCTATTTGGCAGTGGATACCTTTTTGGGGGTTCCAGGTCGGCTGCTGCACTTTCAGATCGATTCCTTTGTCTTCTCAAGGCAGCAACGGATTCAGGCAATTCGGATTTGCTATCACTTAAACTTCGTTGATTTCTTTGCATTGGCACAGGACTGGGTGACCTATTAAGCGTAAAACTACCAGAGATGGGTTGTACAACTGGCCAATGTTCGGCTCGACTATGACGAACACAAGGCCAACCATGAGCAGCTAAAATTTCTGCACCAGCACGAGTTGTACTTATCAAACTCAATGCATACATGGCAGTCGCACGTACTGAATAATGAGGACAAGATTCAGCCATTGTCGTCATCAATTCAATGATATTCAATGATATGAGTTGTTCAACGCCTAAATTAGAAGTGCCTGCATGTCCTAATGCCCAAAGAGCTGATTTGACTTTCAGAATCCGAGCTGCATAAAACAAAAAATATTATTTCATGAATAAAAGTTCCTTAAGTTCTTGAAATAGATGTTTTTATGTAATTTAAAATAAATTATGCTAACCATCCAATCCATGCATGTATTCCTCCCGATCGTTATCATTTCTTGAACTTTTTTCTGGAGTAGTTCTGATGGAATCGTCTTGACTCAGTTTTCGTCTCATTTCAAAAATATGATCATTTTTTTGTGGTGTACCCTTTACTTCTAGAGTTGTATTCTCACCCTCTGAGTCTATTATAGTTTCTAAACGATTACTACCCTCGATATCGCTTCTCCTATCTTCTTTCCCGTCGTCTCTAAATCCATAATTATCTTTGCCTTGACTTCCTCCAGATTCAATTCTAAATCTCTGAACTACCCTCGAAAATCTCTGCAATATGTTACGCCTGAGTAAAAGTTGCAAACCTAAATCGTGTTGAACCAGTTGCCCGATAAGATGCGGTGGAATGTATACATCTTTTGGAGAGTGAGGAGTGCCACTCATTCGTCGCAAGTAGCAGCCATTTTCATCACGTTGCCGTCGAGTTAAGGAATCGTGAATCTCACACTCGATAAGACCTGCGTAACGTTCAGCTTGACCGCCGGGTCGAATCCAACGCTCGAGCTCTTCCGAGACTGCTGGCATAGTGGAGAAAGCCGATCGCAAGGAATAAAGACGGATTTTGAGGAGATGTCCACGATCTCCCAAATGATTTAGCCATTCATCCCAATTATTTAAATATTTATCCTAAAAATCGACAGAAAATTTTACGTTTACTATTATACATAATTTACTAATGTAATATATAATGTTTAAATGGCATAAGCTAGAATTTGGAATTGAAGCCATGTACTGACAACCTGTTGAATGGTTACAAAAGTATACTTTCGAATCAATATGAGTAATAATCGAAAAATATGTTCTAAGTTAGAATTGAACTTAATTCAATTAAGATAAAAATTATTAACTTGCACTTTTGAGTAGAAAATATAAATAAATATATTTTAGAATCTTTGAAAATATTTAAACTTGAAAATTAATAATTTACCTCAGATTTTCGCATCATGACCTCGATAAACTCGGGCTCTTCGCAGGCTTCGTGAAGCGCTTCAAGTGCAGTAAGTGCTACCATTCTACTTTCATCATTAAGCCGCTGCAACAGCAAACCGAATGCCCAAAACCTCACGTCGTTTACTCTCGTTCTAAAAAGAATCCTAAGGAACTGAGTCGCATACATCCTGGTGCTTTCTAATGTCGCGTCTTGAATAATCTTTGAAAACACTCTGCGATTTGGACCTTCTCGACTGTAATCTAAACTCGAAACGACAAGCTTAACGTAACAGTCATGTTTTGTTGCTATCGCAAGATCCAAAAGTTTATCGAGAAAATTGAAATTGCGTAGAACCAGAGTCCCATGTGGCGAGTGACTCAATTGTCCAAGGAACAAGAAGTACTTTTGACAACAGGTCGTCGTGACAAGTCGGGGTGAAAGAAGGGCATCGTGAGCGGTTTCAGCTATGCGAATGGCCATAATCTGCTCAGCAATATCAATGAGCAATTCGTGCAGAAACCGCGTGGCGTCAGGCTCTTGAGATTCGAGCAAAAAATTAATTAGATCACAACCTGCGAGTGTAGCATCGCGCGCCATGCGAGCGCAAGTAGCCAAATCAATTCGACTGAACTGATTTGAAGTTGGTTTAAAGAACCTAAAAAAAAAAGAAATAACGGATCTTTTAATTTAATCATTTACAGCACTTTTTTTGTAAATTTAAATGAGCGACTTTATAATTATCTACATCTTTTGCTTTTTTCAATATGTCATAAATCGAATAATCATTCATTAAGTTAACTTACTTAATAAGCCTTTTGATAAAAGTACGATGTTCAGTGTCTTGCAGGGTTCTAAAAGTGTCATCTCTAGATCTGATGATTGATCTAATAGTAAACCAGTCCCAAGAATGTGCATCCTTTGCACTTAGAACTTGCGATTCTCGCAACAGTTTGTCCAATAAAGAATCGCGTTTTAGCCATGTACGTACAGTGGTTTGACGCCGCAAAACTCGCGACGACGATAGTCTTAGCCAATTTCCACCTTGCAATAGTCTGTCCATAAAAAGACTTGCTGGCGTCGGTCTTCGTCTCATCATCGAGTGCATGCGACTGAGAATTGCAACGGCTGCAAGAGCTTGATGACATCCTAAACTTGCTTGCTCGAGGAGAATTGGCAGCGGGGGTGTAAGATCGCAAAGCTAAAAAAATAATATACCATTTTCAGTAGCAGACTCCAAATAAAAATAACAATCATTTTAAAAGAACGAATTCTTAATCAACTCACCTCTGATGGTAGTAGTGAATGAGCTAAATGTAATATAGCACCTAAAAGAACTGCTGCTCTGACTGATATAAATGTATCAGATGAAATGATAGTTTTAGCAAGAGCTTTATGTATTCCACATTCAAGCAGTATATTAATTAATAAAGCTTGATGTATTTCTGTAATATTTGGGCAGTGTGACATAAGTGATGGCAAAATAGTTCGACCTTCTGCAGCTACAAAATTTTCAGACAATTTCCAAGAGCTTCTAACTCTGTTTGGGTCGATAGCTGCTAATGCAACATCTGGTTCATCTGTCCATTCAGGTAAAGGTAAGCCTAACAGTTCATATAGGAGCTCTAAAACAGCACCTCTCACCTTGAAAATAAAACATTTTTCATTATAGTTCACTATTTACCAAAAAATTTTGAAACAGTAATGTGTTTTACCTGCAATTGTTCAACGTATAAAATATCTGCAATGGCTTTGAGCCCTGAGTTTTCATGTGGGTGGCAAAAATGTAAAAGACCAGAATATGATCTGAGAACACTCAATAGGGCGTACTTGCTGGCAGCAAACCTTTGGTCCCAGTCCTCTTTGGTGCTATCAAGCCCGATTGATTCAAGCTCGCAATATGGTGCCGCAAGGCATAACAATGATATATCACTTCGCGTTTCTGGATCACCAAGTAACCGCAAAAGTACTCCTATAGAAGCTTCACTAATAGCTGGACTCAAACCAGTTGTACTTGCACGAGCCAGCGCGCTTACTCCACCACAATTAATAAATACGTAAGGATTTAATACACCTAGCTCGCAAACTATAGCTAAGAATACTCTAGAGGCTCGATCTTTTTCTTCCATTCCTGCATGGGAACAATAATTTTAGTGATTATTATGATTTAATATACACCTTTCAAGTATTAATTGAATGTTAACCTCCGCTTGTGATGCATATTATTGATCTTGCTAGAGCAAAACTAAATTGTTTAGGAGCTAGTAATAGAATTTTTCTCACAAGTCTTAAAGCTTGTAAACGTTCTACTTCATTTCGTATATTTACATCTACACTACGTGCAATAAAATAAGGATATTGCAGCCTGTTTAGTACAATGACATCTTGTTCTTTTTGAAGGAAATATCTTACAGCTCTTAATGTAGCAGCTCTGACTTGCGTCGCTTTGTGAACCAGCCCCACTCGTAAACTATACAAACAATAAAAAATTATTGATCAATGAATTAGAAAGGAGTTATTTATTATTTGATTTCTTACCAGCAAAATAATTCATCTTTACTGAAGCCATATTCAAAAGTATTACTTTCATTTATGAGCTTGACTATTGCATTAAGAGATGCCAATTTTTTGGAGCTAGATACTCCATCTACTTGGCATACATTAAACAGACATTCGGTCAAATTTTCTTTAAATCCTTTAACATACAAAAAAATACATTAATTAGTTATTGATCAAATAATTTTTAAGTTAAAAAAATATGTGAAAAAGAGAAATTTTGAAAAGTAAAATCACATTGATGAACTATATTGAAAAATATTTGAATACATTTTCAGCTCAATCTCGTCGCACTAGAAGACCGTGGCAGAATAAAACGCATTGTATGAGATCGCATTTTCAATGGCATGCATTGTTTAAAGTCCGATTTAATTTGAAAGTTTTCACTGAATAATTGCACTTGCAGGCTAAATGATAGTTGGGAATAATAACTTTACATGAATACAATGAAGCAGAAGACTACTCAACACTTGTCAGCAATTTTTTTAACAAATACTTATTTTTTACACTCAGGTCTATGTATTTTAATTTAACGGCACATAAGATTTGACGAAAAACAATACACATTATATATGTAAAAAAGGTATGCGCATCGTACGAAATAACTTGCATCGACCTCGCAAGTGAAATTTCGTATTCTTTGATTATCAATGCATTAAAATCAATGAGTAGGCAAGTTATGACACCAACGACAAAAAGGTATTGTTATAAAATAGTTCACATCATGAAAAGAAGCATAGAATATTATTTCGGTACAGCTAGTTAAAATAGCACTGTTAAATCAATCGAAGTTATTGTCGGTTACTAACCTTTCGTTAAATCCAACTCAAAGCAGTAATCCTCGGTGTCTTGTCTGGCTCCTGTAAATAGTAGAAAAAAAATCAATCATCACGAGAAGCAAATAAGACCATAATGAGGGGAGAAAAATCAAATCAGATATTTACGTCGTAAAGGACGATTTGAACGTAAACTTCGACCACCCCACATGACCCAGCTCGCTATGGCCATAGCCGGTGGTGTTGCTGCTGGCCGATGACAGATATGCCGGCTGCTGCATCAGCCGTCACCGCAGTCTCATTTTATCTCTGGTCATCGCCTGTATCTGTGAGAGGCCTTCATTAGTTCACATCGAGTCAGAACTATAGCACCTACAGCACTTTCTAGAACTAACAACAGCACAAAATCTCGCCTCTCCACCGTAGGCTAGCTGACAAACGCGAGTTCACAACTCATCGCACTGATTTTTTCCCTGCACACTTCCTATATTTTAGCGAAAATGCCACTAACGCTTTACCTCGGCTTCGGCGCGATTCGTTATATATGTCTTACAACATGCAATGCGGCGAAGCGTGGGTGACTGCACTTTGACTGCAGCATATACAGTCAAGCGAAGTATAATCACTGCTCGCGTTTATATACTTACACATTTACACAGCTCGAACACGAATTCGCAGTTTGTATGTGTATGTACGTCATCCGACTTTCGCGATCAACAGCGCCAAATACCAATGTAATGGTGGGGGTGAATTTTTGCAGAATACAAGACCCAACGAACTCATCTAACTGCTAGGCAATAAGAAAATTCGAAAAATTCAACGATTTCTTATTTTCGCTGTATTGTCCCTCCGTGTGTCGTTCGTGTGAGGCAATAGTGCCTCGATGGTATCGATTACTTTTAAAGGGTCGTGTCATAAAATACACGAAAATCGCACAAATACGATCTAATCGAGCCGAGAGACCGAGATTAGATACCTGCAATTGGCAAAAAACATCTTTGCAAAATTAATTCAAGAATTATTCATAAAGATTTACCAAGTAAATAATCAATTCTATTTTCAAGAATCTTGCGACCAATTCATCAATTTCACCCAATATTCTTGTGTTGTGTCGCGAGTATTCAAGAAATTTTAAAATGTTTGACTTATGCTGGTACGAAAACTCCGAAGAAGAAAAAATGTAAGTGTGATTTATAAAGAATAATATTTATGACTGAACTTTTATAAATAAAGAAAACCTTTTCTACATTAAAAAAGGAACGAATTCATTCAAATCGACGAAATGTTGCGTACCATTAAAATTTATTATTAAATTATAAAGATTTACATTTCGCTACTACAGCTAATTTTATTTCAAATGTCCGTGAGATTATGATCCTTTTCTAATTAAACTTCTAGGCAATAGAAAATCAATTTAGAAATGAGATTTCATAAAAGCTAATTTTTATCCCGTGAGATTGTGACGGTCATTGACATCTTCGAATGAGCTCTTTTCTCTGTGAACGGTGGAACTCCACGTAATTTACTTTTTTATAATAGGTTAAGATTCATAATGACATATTGACATTTTTTAATAAAAATTATGTATTAAATAATTTGTGAAGTTGTTTAAATTTTATTTGTTTATAATTATTTTACAAGTTTTACTGATAGCTCACGTACGTAATTTTTTCGGAATGTTAAAAATTGTGCAACGAAAATACTTAGTAGTTAGTAAATTTTATTTGTAATATTTGATTAAAATTTTATTACAGGAAGATCAAAAAAATGGGTCATTCTGATTTTCAAGCTGTCGTCTTAGCTGGTGGTAAAGGAAGCCGTATGACAGAACTTACAGCTGGGAAACCAAAATGCCTTTTACCTATAGCTAATTTACCAATGATCTATTATCCACTCCATTTTTTGGAAAGATCAGGTTTTAACGATGCTATTGTAGTTGTATCAGAAACTGTCAAAACTGATGTCATTTCAGCAATTGAAAAACTTAATTTGAAAATTCAGTGCGATGTGGTTGGCGTGGAAGATTCAGAAGACATAGGCACAGCTGATTCTCTTAGAATTATACATGAAAAGATACATAAAGATTTGTTAATTGTGCCTACAGATTTGATAACTGATATTGATATATCAGAAACTCTTAATCTTTATAGATCACATGATGCAAGTATTACAGGTTTATATGCTGAACAACCAAAAATACCTGATGATTTTATTCGACCAGGTCCAAAAAGTAAACAAAAACCAGAAACTGATTTGATAGGAGTTGGTGAAACTAGTCGTCTTTTGTTTTTGGCATCAGCTTCAGATTTTGAAGAGTATATTTGTATGAATGGTGCATTGACAGAGAAACATCCAACTTTTGTGATTCACTCTCACTTGGTAGACACTCATGTTTACATGATTAGTAAATGGGTATTAAAATTTTTAGTTCAAAACAAGTAAGTTCATAATTATGTGATGAAATGATTGAATATTCAATTTAAATTCAAATGCTTTCTTTCTAGGAGTTTTAGTACTTTGAAAGGTGAACTATTGCCATACATTGTTAGAAAACAAATGAGTAATCCCCAACAAGAAGAGGAAAAAAATATGGAAAACCCTGAAAATAATGTATTCAAGTATGCTTGTAAACCTAAAAATGAAAAGAAAACTGATTTTGAAAAATGTGTTAGAGACTGGTCATCATACAACGACCACAAAAATTCATTAGATAATGCATACCATGATGATATTATTCGATGTTATGCACACATAATAAAGGGTAAAACTTGTATTAGAGCTAATACTGTACAAACTTACAGTTTATCAAATGCTATAGTAAGTGTATTAAATCAATTCTATTATTATTTAGTGACAAAACTATAATTTAATATTATTATTCATATTTTAGGCTACTGACATTTTTGAATTGAAAAAAGAAGGCAATGTAGAAAATTCAAGTATTTCGTCAAAAGCTGTTGTGAAATGCACACAATTGCAAAACTGTCGTATTGATGACAATGCACAAATTAGTGAAAAAACGTCCCTCAAAAACAGTTACTTCAGTTATAATGTAGTTGTTAAGCCAAAAACAAGAATACAAAAAAGTGTTCTAATGAATGATGTTGTTGTTAATGAAAAGTAAGTTATAAGTTAATAAATATTATTATTAAAAAATGACTAATTATTCTAAATTTTTTGCAGATGTGTTATAGAGAATTCTATCATTTGCAATGGAGCAATAATTGAAGATGATACCGTGCTGAAAAACTGTATCGTTGGTGCTAATTTTACAGTTTCCTCAGGTGATCATAATCAAGAGGTCCTTACTGACACTGATGGACTAATGGAAATTGAATAAATTGATCACTTGTCAAAAATATTTCCAAAAACTTTGAAAATATTTTATTCTGTATATATTTATAATATTTATAACAGCTGATCATTTTTATGAATTGTATCATAATAGTTTCATAATTTTGTAATTAATAATGTATGTGTTTGACTCAGATATTGGTTTTATTATTTCCATTTTTTATCTCTTACATATATTTATAAAACAAAAATATCTTTAATTTCTATAAAAAATAACTTACTTTTGACTTAACCATTACAGTGATTTTATGCAGCCACATTAAATATCAAAACTAGTACGATCATAATAGATTTTTTACTTTACATATATACAATTAGAAAATTTTCTATTTTGGGTATCAAAATTTTGATGCTTTTTCAAAAAATACTCAAAGTCTAGTGGAAATTATGTGAATCATATTTACCTCGAATCAATGATACAATTTTCAAATGTTCACAATTATATATTATTAGTAATTAATTTTGTACAGAAATATATCGAGAAAATTTTAAATTATGAAAACTAAATTTACACTCATCTAGAAATAAAAATTTTAATTAAACACCATGAACACGAAAAAGTATTAATTGATATCTAACATTCAACGCTATCTCGATTTATCGGTGCTAATCAAAGTGCATTTTAAAATGAAGATTTCAATTTATTTTTTTTTTCTAGATAGTTTTTTGGTCTTTATTTATATACTTAGGTAACAACCTATTTGAATCGCCTCCTCTTACTCATTATGAAAACGGTAAAAGTAGCAAATACAGTTCGATAAGAAAGATGGAGCTACTCTACACTTTGTGCGCCAGCCGCGTCGGCACGAGGGCCGACTACATCTTTTCAGTGTAACCCCTCAGAAAGTCAAAATGGTAGCGTGTAACTTTATTTTACAAAAACTAATCTAAAGAAATTATAAAAATCACCACAGTGCAAAATGAAATACTTACTGAAACTTGATTACTGTATATCGTGAAACAAGAATTCACCCTTATTAATAGATTTTTAATTGTTGAAACTTATCGTTTTCACGTAAAACTTCATATTAAGGAGGTTAATTTTTCAGTGCCAACATGTGTGCGATTTGTATTTGTTGCTTTAGCAATTTTTGCTGTTCAGTGAACTGATGATTTAAATATTTTAAGAATTTTCCAAAATTTGTTAAAGCATTCATTTTGTACTGTAACTTACTCTGAATTATCATTATTATTGTTTGTTATAACCACGATATAAATATTCATTAGTAATGAGCTGAAGTACACTTGGTTTAAATTCGTTTTGTCATTTGTATATTACACATTAATTTTATTGAACATCAACTAACATTTTATTAACTTCTTTTTATAGACTAAAGGTACTTCCAGTTTTGGAAAGCGCCGCAATAAGACACACACCCTCTGCAGACGGTGTGGTCGCAGCTCTTACCACATTCAGAAATCGCAATGTGCCCAATGCGGGTACCCAAGCAAGAAGATGCGTTCCTGTAAGTATTATTATTCTAATATGATCCTATTATCTAAACTACCTGTTGCACAAATAATTCCAATTATGAAGATCGTTCAAAGTTTTACAGACTACTATGTCATAGAGAAATAACTTTTTTTAAATATTTTTAAACATAGTATTTTGAAAGCAATAAATCCATTACTCTTAAAAATGTACACATACCGGTTAAAAAAGTCAACTTAAAATACTCAACTATTACCTATTTACAGACAACTGGAGCATCAAGGCTAAGAGGAGGAAGACCACTGGAACTGGTCGCATGCGTCATCTTAAGATTGTTCGCAGGAAGTTCAAGTATGTATAACTGATATTTTAAATTATTCTTCTTTTCTTATTGTGATGTTCATGTAATTCAATAATTAATCTGTTTATTAATTTTTTCCATAGGAATGGTTTCAGGGAAGGTCTGCCCAAGCCCAAGGCTGTAGCTAATAAATCATAATTTATTTTGTAAATAATTAAAGTTATTTGGAAGAAGCATACAATAAACCTGATTTACAAAATAATAAGTGTGTGAACTGTTATTGTTACCCATAATAATTTTATCTATTAAGTTAAAACTACTACAAGAACAGTAGATAGAATACAATATTTTGAATAGAATGATAAAAAAGTGTTAAAAAGGAAGAATATAACGTTTTTTAATAGATGAGTCGAATTTTTTTAAATGTATTTGATTTTAAAACTGCTTTTTTGACTTTCTAGTGTTTTATATGTTTCCAAAAAAACTATTTATATAATTTTTTCTTCCATCACAATTTATTGAGCTGTAATCTATAATTTAATATTCGATATTTGAATGCTATTTTTCATACAATAGTGTGCAGCCTTTATGATATTAGTATTCAAATATTTGACTCGGAGCAATTATATATAAGAGGACGAGTTCAATAACAAAGTTTTTCGTCAAAGGAGTATTAGTATTTCTTGAATATTTTATGATTATGAAAAAAGGCTGAATTTTATGAAACATATTTGTCAGTAAATGGTTTTACAAAGGGTCGATTGCATAGTAATCTTTCTCATTCCTAAAACGATCTAGAGTTCATAATAAATTTCGTTGAGGGTCTAATTTTTTCTAAATAAGGAATATTATTTTTTACGGTTGATACCAGAACGATAACATCAAGAACCTCGATTTGATGATCATCAAATGGTAGTGAAAGTAGGTCGTTTAAATGGTTCAAACTACCGCCACTTTTGCATTCTACATCGTAGCAATTTTGGGTTTCGCAGGAGCAACGTAAGATAATAGTAATCCTCATTCATCTGAACAAGCTTTACGCAATCTAGCGGCATCGCTCGGAAGAATATCCGACGAAACAGGAGTGGTGTTGTGTGACAAGATACTCGCGCAACAAGTGTTTAGTATCTCGCTAAACTGGCCGTGACAAACACGAGAGAGCGTTAATAAAAATCCACTTGGCGTAAGATTTGTTTTTAAATAATTCGAGCCGATTATCAGTGGCATTTAGCCGTGTTCGAGCCGCTTCGGCGATAATCGATACTCGCGGCGCGAACAATCATAGCGTAAGCATTATACTGCAAATATTTTTTTAGGTTCAGTATACGGTTTGAACTGCGAGAAAGAGCACATCGACGTTAAAAATGGTTGTGGGAAAAAAGTTTGTTTTGGTGAAAAATTTCGTTGGCGAGCCGAAAGCCGAAGATGTGTCTTTGCAAGACATGGAACTTCCACCCGTCAATGATGGAGGTACGTCACTCTCGCTCCCTTTTTTCATTTACTTCGGGCGTGTACAAATTACACGTACGCAGTAAAATAGCTGATAATTTACGCTTTATTAAAAATTTCCGAGTAACAATTATTGAATGGATTTTATTGAATAAAATGATAGAAAACAAAAATATATAACGATAAATTTAATGTCAAATGGAAGCAAATATTTATCATACAGTAATTTATTATTGAAATTTAAACTAACATTTTATGAAAATGTATTGCTAAAAACAAACAAATCGCATCGCTGTCTTAGAAATATTGATCGAGGCTGAGTACCTCTCGGTGGATCCTTACATGCGACCCTACAGCGCAAATCTACCGCCTGGCACGACCATGATTGGCTCTCAGGTCGGCAAAATCGTCGAATCGAAAAATGCAGCTTGGCCGGTCGGCAAAAGGGTCGTGGGCAATTTCGGCTGGGTCAGTCACACAGTGGTCAATCCCGAGGCACCGGCCACCGAGCAGCTGCTCAAGATCAAGCCGTATTTGCTGCCCGACTTCGGTGATTTGCCGGCTTCGCTCGCACTGGGCATGTTGGGAATGCCAGGGTACGGCATAATTAATTTTTTGTTCACATTTTTGATTAAAATCTTCGAGCGTACGTGTTGATGGTTTCGATGAAATTTGACTGCAGGAACACGGCTTACTTTGGATTGTTGGAAATTTGCAAGCCCCAAGCCGGCGAGATCCTGGTCGTCAGCGGAGCTGCCGGAGCCGTGGGATCGCACGTCGGTCAAATCGGCAAAATTCTCGGTCTCAAGGTGATCGGCATCGCTGGAACCGACGAGAAATGCAAATGGCTCGTTAACGAGCTTCGATTCAACCACGCTATCAATTACAAAACCGAAAATGTCGCAGATGCTCTGAGAAAAGCAGCACCCAACGGAGTTGACTGTTACTTTGACAACGTAAGTGGCTGAGATTTACCGATCGTACAAAAGAAAAAATCATCTAAAAATATAAATGCCAAATATTTTACATCGCTCGCACAGGTCGGTGGAGAACTGTCCAGCATAGTCATTCACCAGATGAAGGACATGGGCAGGATTTCCGTTTGCGGAAGCATCGCTTCGTACAATGATAACTTGGTCCTGGGCCAAGGAGACGTTCCGAAAGCAACGATCATTCAACCAGCTATGGTTTTCCACCAGCTGAAGATGGAGGGTTTCATCGTTTTACGCTGGTTGAACAGGTGGCAGGAGGGAATCGAGAAAAATTTGAAGTGGCTCAAAGAGGGTAAACTCAAATACAAGGAGACTTACACCAACGGATTTGAAAACATGTTCAATGCGTTCGTTGGTATGCTCAAGGGCGAAAACACTGGAAAAGCTATTGTTAAAGTTTAAAGTTTTGTATTTTATTACAATTATGAATTTTTATTAAATAAATTTATTTTAAAATTATCTCATTTCAATTTCTTTCTCGAACTTATAGTTAATAAAATAATATAAATTCCTAATCAATCTCCTCTAAAAAGCATGACCGAATTGTTTATGATTTTAATATTAATCTCAAGTTAATGAAATTTTTATCATAAAAATCACTTTTTCAAGAACCGAAGTGTTGAATCGATTTATTAAGTCATTAAAAATTCGGCAAATTTTCATTATTATTGATATCAAAATCGGTAAACACGGTCTTAATTTGAATCAGCTAATGCCAATGATATCGATACAGGAAAATATTTTGTAGTTTACAATATACTAAGAAGTACGCATTTATCTATGGAAGTATTCATAGTTTAGAGGTATAGGTAATCAGTATTGTAATTCTAAATTTGAGCCGATAATTAGATGTTGGTGCCGAACGAAGTACAATGATAGCAAGAAAATGGGTCATTAATAAGCCTTTCTTCGGCTTGCCTCAGGAATCGGATGTGTCTATAATTGAAGAACCACTAGAGGATCTACGATATGGAGGTGAGAGAAAATTCAACAAATGTCGATGTAATCGGCAAGTATTGTAATTATTCGGAATCGTGTGCCCTAAGACGTATTAGCTAAAGCGGAGTACATCTCGGTCGACCCGTACCAGCATCCGATCGGCTCGCAAATGGCAATAGGCACGACGATGATCGGCCTGCAGGTGGCCCTGGTCCTCGAGTCGAAGAATCCGGACTGGAAGGTCGGGGACAGGATGGTGGCTTGCCTCGGCTGGCGCGACCTCAGCGTCTTCGACCCGTCCCAGGACCTCGGCTACGCCATGATGAAGCACAAGACTTACCGATTGCCGGAGCTGGGGCCGGATCTTCCGAGCTCGCTGGCTCTGGGCATGCTGGGCTTGCCGGGCAACGCGGCCTACTTCGTGCTCAAGGCGCTGGAGCCCAAAGCTGGCGAGACTCTGGTGGTGAGCAGCGCCGCCGGGGCCGTGGGCTCGCACGTCGGTCAGATGGCCAAGATTTACGGTCTCAAGGTCGTCGGAGTCGCGGGAAGCGACGAGAAATGTCGTTGGCTGCTCGACGACTTGGGCTTCGATCGGGCCGTCAATTACAAGAGCTGCCAGGACTTGGCTGCGGCGCTCCGGGATGCCGCCCCCGACGGCTTCGACTGCTACTTCGATAACGTGAGTCGATCGCGAACCGATTTTCCGATCGTCCGATATGTACCGATTTGTGTAATTGTCGTGACGGTGATCGTTCGCAGGTAGGCGGCGAAATTTCCAGCTGCATCCTGGGCCACATGAAGGAGTTCGGCAGGATCGCCGTGTGCGGGAGCACCTCGTGCTACAACCACGGCAACATCTGGCGTTACGAGCTGTTGCCCAAATGCCCGACGGTCCAGGACATCGTGTCGAGGCGTCAGCTCAGGATGCAGGGCTTCTTCGTGTCCAGCTGGGAGCATCGCTGGTGCGAGGGCATAAATCAAACCCTAGCTTGGCTGCGCCAGGGTCGCTTGAAGTACAAGGAGTGTCTGGTTCACGGATTCGACAATACTTTTCAGGCCTTCGTGAAAATGTTGAAGGGAGAGCATATGGGTAAAACGATTGTAAAGGTTTCCTAATCACTTTCATACGAGTGATTTATGTTATTTAAGATGAATTATTTTAAATTATTCGATCTCAAATTAATTAAAAGAGCGCGCTCTTTTATTCAAAGTTAAACGTATTTTCCAAATAAAAGATTTGGGAAATAGAAAGCATAATATTTAGATGATATGCCTTATGTAAAATCATGAAATGATATCAAAATAATTAAATTTTTACATTATCGAGAAATTTTCATTCGACATTCGTAATTCGACTCCCTCCTTTCTTTCTGCCTCCGTCCACACAGATAAAGATACGCGTCAGCATATGGCACTGCCATACACACTCTTCTGCAAGAGCGAAAAAGCTTGCCAATAATTTTACATTAACGAGTTGCCGTAAAACGGCAGGTACTTGAGCAACAAAAACTCCTGGTCCTCTGAGTGGATGAAAATTCGACTATTACCTTATTTTATAATCGGTCGGCTAAGGTCGGCGTAACTGTCGCGTGACAATATTGTAAATTGTGACATCTGCAAAAAAGCCTGTGTGCTGCAGTGTGTGTGTCGTCGTCAGTTCATAATACAGAGCTGACGTGTCCGGTGTTTTGAACTAATTTTTTTTTCGTTTTCGCAAAGATGAACGCGTTTAAACGAGAGAAAAAGGAAGAGGAGGATGGTGAGTGCAATAGTTATTAAACTATCTTTTAATTACGTTTCTTTCATCATTCGTACAATCATTTCGCTATACTCATGCAGGTTATGTCGTTGGCAATAATTTAGCTTTGACAGGCTGTAAACATATTTTTCGATAAATTTATTCATTATTATTAATAAAATTATTTTATTCATCCAGGTGGCAATCCATTTCAACATCTAGAAAAGACGAGTGTACTGCAAGAAGCTCGTACTTTTAACGATACCCCAGTTAATCCACGAAAATGTGCACATATTTTGACCAAAATATTGTACCTGCTCAATCAAGGCGAGCAACTGGGTACCACAGAAGCTACAGAGGCTTTTTTTGCTATGACCAAACTTTTTCAATCTCGTGATGTAGTGTTACGGCGCTTGGTCTATTTGGGAATTAAAGAATTAAGCTCTGTCGCAGAGGATGTCATAATCGTTACATCGAGTCTTACAAAAGACATGACTGGCAAGGAAGATATGTACAGAGCTGCAGCTATCAGAGCCTTATGTACTATTACTGATGGAGCAATGCTGGCTGCTATTGAGAGGTACATGAAACAAGCCATTGTTGATAGATCAGCTGGAGTATCTAGTGCTGCTTTGGTATCTACTCTGCATCTCACAAATGTTTCTGGAGATGTTGCAAAAAGATGGGCAAATGAGGCCCAAGAAGCCTTAAATTCAGACAATGTTATGGTTCAATACCATGCTTTGGGTGTTCTTTATCAGGCTCGCAAAACAGACAAACATGCAGTTATCAAACTGGTTGCCAAACTTATGAGATCTAGCCCAAAAAGTCCTTATGCAGCTTGCATGTTGATCAGAATGGCATGCAAACTAATTGATGAGGTTGATGTTGATGCAACTGAATTTTTAGAATTTATAGAAAGTTGCATACGTCACAAGTCTGAAATGGTTGTCTATGAAGCAGCGCATGCATTAGTTAATCTTGGAAAAAGTGGAACACGAGAAATTGCATCAGCCATAAGTGTATTGCAACTATTTTGTGGATCACCAAAGCCAACATTGCGTTATGCAGCTGTTCAAGCTCTTAATAAAGTTGCCATGTCTCATCCAGCAGCTGTTACAGCATGTAATTTGGATTTAGAAAATTTGATAACTGATTCAAATAGATCGATTGCTACTCTTGCTATTACAACATTATTGAAGACTGGTGCTGAAAGTTCTGTTGATCGTTTAATGAAGCAAATTGCCACGTTTGTATCAGAAATTTCTGATGAATTTAAAGTTGTAGTTGTTCAAGCTATCAGGTATTTTAAATCTCACATCTTGCCTTCAACCATCACAGGCATAGAAACTAAATATTTTATCATAATTTTTATTGATTTTTAGGTCTTTATGTCAAAAATATCCACGCAAGCATTCAGTTTTAATGAACTTTTTATCGGCAATGCTTAGAGATGAAGGTGGTTTAGAATACAAAGCAGCAATTGTTGACACAATTATAGCAGTAATGGAAAGCAATCATGAAGCTAAGGAATCCGGTCTTGCTCATTTGTGTGAATTTATTGAAGATTGTGAACATACTTCATTAGCTGTACGAATTCTCCATCTTCTTGGTCAAGAAGGACCAACCTCAAAAAATCCATCGCGTTACATTCGTTTCATTTATAACAGAGTTATTCTTGAATGCGCCAGTGTCAGGGCTGCAGCTGTAACAGCACTCGCACATTTTGCTGCTGCTTGTCCAGTATTACTGCCAAATATTTTAGTATTATTGTCAAGGTGTCAGCTTGATTCTGATGATGAAGTTAGAGATAGAGCAACATACTATTGCACAATTTTACAAGAGAATAATGAAAATTCTAGCATTTTACCCCTTGTGCAACCCCCACAACTATCTTTGCCAAGCTTAGAAAGAGCTTTGAGAAATTATATGAATTCACCTATGCAAGAAGATTTTGATATTTCTCAGGTATGTGAAAGCTTCAATTTTTTAAAATACTTTTCAGTTAAAGCTAACACAAATATTTCGATTTATTAATGATGTTTCTTTCAATATTTAGATTCCAACAGCACAAACAATAGAAGAACCACCACCAGAAGTAATGACTTCTGTAAAACCTCAAACTCTTCGATTAAGCAGGGAGGAATCTTTCATGGAAAGTTTATCAAAAGTCCCCGAACTTTCGGCAATTATTCGCAACGAAATTCTATTTAAATCATCGCCTGTTTTCGAGCTTACGGAATCTGAAACAGAATACAACGTTAAATGTATTAAGCACTGCTTTTCTGATTATTTGATTTTGCAATTTGATTGTTTAAACACGTTACCCGACCAGCTTCTCGAAGATGTCCGAGTTTCTGTAGAAACTCAAGATATGTAAGTAAATTTTTTTATGTGGCTTTATTGTGTGAAAAAGTTGTAATTATTATATTTTTCGGAATAGATATGACGTGGTTTGTGAAATTCCATGCAAACGATTACCTTACAACGAGCCTGGTTCAACTTACACAGTACTGAAATTCCCTGAAGATATCCATTCTACTGTGATATCTCTACCAACAACATTGCGTTTCATAGCCCTTGACTGCAATCCAGCAACAGGAATGCCCGAGTCTGAACAAGGATACCAAGATGAGTATATGGTAAGTGAAATAAAATTGATATTATGGGTAAATTTACCAAGAAAAGAAATTCAATAATCTAATGCAAACAATTTATTTAGTTGGAGGATTTGGAAATAACATTACGCGATCAAGTAAGAGGTGTGGGTTCAGCAAGAAGTCTAGATTTCCAATCAGCTTGGGAATCGGCTGCCTCACGAAATTTCATCACGCACGAGCAAATTTTTGCTCTTGGAGCCACTGTGAATACATTGGAATTGGCGATAAATAGCCTTGTCAGTTTCCTCGGTCTTGATCCAGTTGATCGCTCCGATCGTGTAAAATCTGATGCTAATCAACATACGCTGATGTTGGCTGGAGTCTTCAGAGGAGGCAAAGAACTTTTGGCTAGAGCTAAGCTAGCTTTGACCGAGCAAGTCACGATGCAATTCACTGTACGATCGGCCGATCCCGATGTTGCCGAATTAATCATCTCGTCTGTTGGTTAAATCTTCGTTTTGTCAACTCACTGATATTGTTGCGTTAGTTCAAAAACTTGGGAAAAAAGAAAAATTTTTCACATTTTTTGTAACATCAGCAATTAAAATTAAATTTTAAGACTTGTTTGTCCAAAATAATAATTATACCTACATGGTGTGTGATTTTGGATACTCGTATTTTCTTTTACTGTTGTAAGCAGTAATTGATTAGAATCATGATATCGATCACCCACCATGGAGCGTACTATTATAAATAACTCTGATTTGGTATTCAAAGTTGTCACAAGCCATTTGTGTTTCATTGACATTCCTTAATTATTGAAATACATTGAAGATATTTTTATGTAAAAAAGTATAATTGAAAAATCAGAGTACACTTGAGTATACCATTTAGTAATTCTTTTTTAACATGAAATAGAAAATTGAACATACAATAGACTCTGGAAAATGGATCATGATTGCTAACAAAGGATGCTGCAATGCTATGCAAATACTGTATTATTTGAGTTTGTTAAAGCTCTAATAATAGTTCATTATGTGAGCTTAATATTTTTATTATTTTATAACTATAAATTATTATTTATACATCTTTTATTAAGTGTAGATTAAATGGTTATCAAATAAAATCATATATTCATTAGCCTAAATTGAAATTATTTCTAAGTAAAAACCTTCTTATTTCATTTTTCAATATTTGTTGGGAATTGGGCCTCTAGTTATTAGCAAGCTTATGTTAATTAGCAAAATCTTTGAAGACTGTTATTATTTTCAGTCACGAAGTCTTTTGTTATGATAATTAGCTCTTATCATAATGAACAAAAAACTTTCATCGATTACGCTTACAATAAATTGAATTTCTTACTTAAACTTAAGTACAAGCTCAACAATGAAATCATATTTTCAAATTATAATTAGAAAATGATGTAAAATGCATCGTCCGGAATCGAAATAAGTGTAGTTTGCGCGCGCGCGGGCAAGTCTAACATTCTGCATATTTTGCTATATGTAAGTCGCACACACTTACGCACTATCTGCAACGGTATGTGTGTGAGTGCATAAAATGGAATATATGAGATTCGTGACACACGAGTGTATACATATAGCAGCACAGCATATAAGGCGCGCAATATATAGGCGCTCTTATTTTCCTTTTGCTCTGCGACTCAGGTCTCGCGGAATCGTCCACGGCGCATCGGTGCAGGCATACGAGCTCCGCATTTGCTCTCCAACTGTGCGCTTGTGAACTCCTCTCTACGATAATCTTTTGGAACTGAAGTAAAAATGGCCACTGTGGTCGACGAGGTTGGTAAAAAAGAGGTTAAGTTCGCCGAGGAGGAGAAGGACGAGATCATCAACGAGGCCGAGGATGCCTCCGGTGATGCGTCTAAAAAGAAGAAAAAGAGGAAGAAGAAGAAGAAGGCCGGTGAGTTGAGACTCCTATCCTGGGCCATGGCCCCGCAAAACTCAAAAACTGTTTTCAAGGCCATTCCATTTTTGCGCGCTTTTTTACTGTAAAAAGATCAATCCTTTTATATGCGATATATCATGCAAGTATTTGATGATTTGTTTAAAGCAATCGTATTTTAAGCTACCTATTGTTGCTCTATTCCATATACGGTTTCAGTCATTCTGTAAAACGTTCTGGTTGTTTTCAAAAGCACGTGTCAGACGCAAAGCAGCCCGGAAATTAAATGAACCTCTAAACTGCTATTTACTTTGTCTTCACATACGAGCGATTTTTTTATTTTTTGTAATTCATAATATTGAATTAATTATTTATGTATAGGTTCTGGAGATGCCAGTGGAGAAGTGATTGAGGGTGATGATGCTAAAGCAGAAGGTATGTTCATGAGCTTAAGTTCAATAAGCTTTTTTATTTAGTCAGTTTAAAATTTATCATTATTAAATATTTAATAAATTATTGGTATTCATAATAATTTATAAAACTTTCTATTTTAATATTTTATAATCTATTGAAATGTATCAGTTAACTTAGTGACTTTATAAATATTAACACCATATTATACTTATAATGAACTTTCAAACTTACTATTGAGTTATTTATTTTTCAGAAACTGAAAATGTACCTGAAAATGGTACAACTGAAGCAAATAAAGAAGAAGGAGCTGCTACCACTGAAAAAAAGAAGAAACGCAAAAATAAGGGCAAAGGAGCTAATAAAGATCCAATTGCTTTCCCTGTACGCACTCTTTATCCAGAAAATGGATTTCCAGTTGGAGAAATTCTTGAATATCCCCCAGTAAATGGAGTCGATGAGAGGAAAGCCAAGGATAGGTACACCAGTGAAGAAGCCAAAGCTGCTGAAAGAGATCATGAAGAAGAATACAACGAAGCTAGATTAGCTGCTGAAGCTCACAGAAGAACTAGGAAGCATATTAAACAGTGGGTCAAACCTGGTATGACCATGATTGAAATCTGTAATGAACTCGAAACTGTAGCTAGAAGGCTGATCGATGAAAATGGTCTTAAGGCTGGATTAGCTTTCCCCACCGGTTGTTCAAGAAATCATTGTGCTGCTCATTACACTCCAAATTCTGGAGATCCAACAGTTTTGCAGTATGATGATGTTACCAAAATTGATTTTGGAACACACATCAATGGTCGCATTATCGATTGTGCATTTACTTTGACGTTCAACCCTAAATATGACAAACTGGTTGAAGCAGTACGTGAAGCTACCAATACTGGTATTAAAGCATCAGGTATTGATGTACCACTGTGTGAAGTTGGTGAAGCAATTCAAGAAGTAATGGAATCATATGAACTTGAATTGGATGGAAAAACTTATCCGGTACTTAAAATTGTTTCATTGAACACTGATTTAAATTTTATAATTTTTAAACATTCTTAATGTACTTCTATAATTTACAGATCAAATCTATCAGAAACTTGAATGGACACTCAATTGCACCTTATCAAATTCATTCTGGAAAAACTGTTCCAATTGTTAAAGGTGGAGAGAGAAGAGAGAGAATGGAAGAAAATGAGTTCTATGCCATTGAAACTTTTGGTTCTACTGGGCGTGGCATGGTTCATGACGATGCTGATTGCTCTCATTACATGAAGAAGTTTGAAGCTGGTTTTGTGCCACTAAGGTTACAAAGCAGCAAGACCCTTCTCAATACCATCAATAAAAACTTTGGTAAATTTTGAAGATATTCATTATCTGACTCCTCCTGATGAGATAAATGTTATAATTAATTTTTGTTTATCACAGGTACTTTGGCGTTCTGCAAGCGTTGGTTAGACGGATTGGGCTGCACAAAATACCAAATGGCTCTGAAAGATCTCTGTGATAAGGAAGCTGTTGAAGCATACCCGCCATTAGTTGACATTAAAGGCTCCTACACAGCGCAATTTGAACATACCATTGTTTTGCGACCCACTTGCAAAGAAGTCATCTCCCGAGGTGACGACTACTAAGTCCAAGTCACGAAAAAATAATTATCAACAGAAAATTGCCATCGATACACAACATTTTAAAGTTTGTACAATATATTAAAATTAACTTTATGGCTCAAAAAAGAAATCAGTGAATTTCAAAGTTGGTATTATCAGAATCTATATTAGTGTCAGCAGGAAATCTGACAGTAACAATGGTGCTGAAATGTTCAACACGCCATTAAGAATAATTGAAAATTATCTTGTAATTCTTAATGATTAATATATTGGTTCGAGGCACATTTATGTTGATAATCCAACTCTAATAACGTTGTGGAAGTTTTGTCGTGATATTTTTTCTCACCTGATCCTTAACTTATAATTATTAAAGTTATTAATACGTTTGTAGTAAACGTTTAATAAATTTCGATCGTCATATTTGTGGAATGACTTCTCTTTCGGAATACATTTTGACTTAGTTTGAGAGAAAAAAAGGAAAAAATGAATTGTGGAAGAGGAAAAAAAATAAATGATGACGTTTATTAATCAAATAATAAAGACATTTGAATTTTTATTTGAATCTTCAGTTTATTTGTTATCTGTTTCGTAATTTTTTTGTACCTACTTACTTTGTCAATAGGTAATTAAGATTAACACTTTGATCAATCTAAACATAGAAAAATGAACGACAACATTTTTGATTGTTTATCGAGAAACTGTGTAATTGATGATTTATATTATTATTATTATTATTATTATTATAACTGGCCTAAATGCTATAACAGATGAGGGGAAAATAATGTACAAGTTAAGGCCTTAGTCGTAAGAAGATTTCGAAAAAATAGATTTTTAGTATATAGCTGCACTGTTGCGGTTCGAAAGTGCTGTTGCACCATACACGACTTCGACGTACACAAAGGTGCACGGAGGGTCCGCGCCGCGCTTCGATCATCGGCGTATAAGAATCGGTCAATATATGGAAACGCACCGCACTCTCGATTCTCCGTTATACATGAAAAATCTTCGATCGTCTTCGCACAATCTTTCGTCGTTTTATCTCTCTCTCTGCTGCTGCTCTTGCTCTTATATACCGGGAGGGGGCTAAATCGAACAATCGATTGCCTATTTTTTTTTGTTTCACATACAGTTGCATTTATACGGTGATACATAAATATATCGTGAGGCTAAAAGTACAAGAGCTCACTGCTTTGTTTTTCTCTTTAAATATAGATTTGCTGAATTACACTTTTATTTACATGGTCGTGGGTGTGACAATTAATGAACGAAAACACGCTTTCTGCTCTCTCAGCATCCGAAAATTCAAAATGGTCTGAAATATGAATTACATGCTCGCCGTCGCGCTCGTGACACTTTTCAATTACACTTACGGGTTTTTTTGCTATTACGTACGCGCGGATATGCGCGTCCGTATCTTCTATATAGCACAATAATATAGTACAATGTTATAATGTAATATTATTATCGAAGTAAAGTAAAGTTGATTTCTTGAAAAGGCGATGATCCGATGAGCGGATTTTTCGTAACTGGTTCGAACCGAACAATCGGTGTCGAATCGCTGCTGTTCGCGTCTCTCTGCACTCGTATCCGCAGTAATTCTCCATCATCGCGAACATATTGTACGATTATAATACGCGAATTGTCGACGAATCAAATAGAGGTGTTGGCAATTAATGGAACAATAATGGGATGTCTTTTGCTATCTCGGCGTTGTAGCACAAAAATGTTCGTGGAGGCCTCCTCGTAGCTTCTCTCGTTCACTGTGACTCGGTGCGCGAACGCAGCTTGGCTCTCGCCGTGGCTAGAGGATTTAGCGGCTCCGGCGGTTGCGGCAGTTGCTACAAAAAATACAGAATAGATCGAATACTTGTAAGGCAAAAAAAAATCAAGATGATGATTGCAAATTTAAACACCCACCGACTGTTGTATGTGCTTGGCTCGCTGCTCGATGGCCCTCTGCAAGGCCGTTCGCGGATCGTTTTTGTGGGACTCCTCTTGCATCTTCTCGGCTTCCTTGCGCGAGGCCATCTCTCTGTGTCTGTCCAGGGCTCGCTGCAGCTCGCTCTTTTGGTTCAGCACACTTTTGCCTCTGCAAACGGACAACACGTATCGATCGTTCAATTTTGGAACAAGCACGAAACTCGTAAATATAAAGGTGATCTATCGCAGCGGTGACGAGTGCAAAAACAAGAACAGACAAAAGAAAGTGACTCACATTTTTTGGTTGAACAGCAGCTCCCTGTGTAGGTCCTTGTGGCTGGAGGAGCCCAGGCAGGGGTTGTAGGGTTTACGAGGCAGAATCAAGCCGTCGGGACCCATGTGGGGTGCAGGTGGCGGCGGTGGCGGTACACCGAGAACTGGTGCCATTATATCCTTGCCTGAAAGCACAAAGATAAAAAAAAATTCAAAAATTGCTCGCGGTGTTCATAATCTAATCAGAAGCGTCGCGACGCGGAAACGAGCTCGATACCGGAAGATACCAAATATCGCGCGGCGCTCGAGCGCGAGCTAGCTCAAAACACGAACCTTCCAAAAAAGCGATCCTCTCGCGCACACTCGCGTAAAGCAGAGACTCGTCATCTGGCTCGGCGAATGACATTATTATTAATTCTACGCTGGAGCAGCTCGACGCGTCGCGATGACGGCGACGGCCGCGGCTGCATCCGCATATGGATTGGACAGACGACGCGTAAGCACTGGAGAGTCGCCTGCCTTCGGCACGATCGCTTCCAGGGCAAACTCGGCCCGATAATACACACGCGTGTGCAGCTCTGGCTCGAGCAATATACATAGTAGCTGCTGCACACACGACACGCTGCATCGTAGCTCCGTTTCAAAGGGCTTCGCGGGTTGCGCGCGCGCGCGCACTTCTGCCAGGCAACAGCAGCAGCAGCAGCGACTCGAGAGTCGACTCGAAAGGCAAGCAGCGGCAGCGGCAGCTAATCGGATCGACCAGAACTGCGCCAAGGTGAAATTCGATAGAGCAACGCGCGATGCACCAGTTTTTTTGCTCTCATCGAGAGAGAGAGATAGAGAAAAATTCCAGGCCTCGAATCGCATACGTATATTTTTTTTATTCAGGAATTTTCATCGCCGTCAACGCGAGCGAATCTCAGACATTCTTCAACTATTATTATCAGGGCAGATAAATATGTACCGAGGACTAGCTCGAGCACTGCAAGTTCGAGTCTGTGCTGTGACCTAATTGGTCATCGACGAGAAGCGAGAATCGCGCGTACGTTTATGGCAGAGGCCAAAGCTCTCCGTCGACGCGGAGTTGGTGCTCCAAGCTCAGCCGAGGATTATGACGTCACTTCGATCTGAGTATAATATATACATACGCGATAACGTGGTCTTTATATAGTGTATACTATCTATATACACTGAATTAAGTAAACGCGTCGATCGAAAATCGGTGCGCAAGCGCCATCGATGTACTTTCTCAAAAATGTCTGTATAGCTACTCTCTCGATCTCGCAGTGTAAACAACGTTGTCTTTTTTGATTGACTGCAGTAGTTACATTGTTCAAAGCAAAGCAAACATTTTCCGAGCTTCGTTACGAGCCTGTCTAATGGTGATCGTTGGATGATTGCGCGCGACGAGCTTTCTGCCACTTTTTCTCGATTGAGCAATTAAAAGAGCTACGATTTGAAAGCTCACCTAATTGTAATTCGTTTTAGTGTTAATTTGAGCGCTGTAAACCTTACGAATTAGACGTCAGTTATCGAAAATCATCGTTGATTTGAGTAGCCGCTGAGCAGAGATTATAGTTTGAGTGGATTAATTTCGACTTCGAGTCGAGCAATAATTGTCCGATCCAACTGATTATATAGAGCATCTGTGGAGTATATGATATGTAGAATTTATTACCCGTATAAAACGAGTCAAGGTCGGTGGATTTTAACATGCTCTCCAGACCCCGAGCGCGTCAGGAACGACAAGGCTCTCGCATCAGTCGAGGATGTACATAACGTATAGGAATTTCTCTATAGCCTTGGCGAACTCGGATATAATACATATAATACATGTATCGCGATCGCTCATTACAATGGCTGAAACGACGGAAATTTCATTATCGTGTTGTGTACGCGCGGCGCGTCGTGCGCAGCTTAATGGTCCATTATCTTTAGGCGGAAAAGTCTCGCGCGCACGCGATGAGCTCTCGCTCGCGGCAATAAGGAAGAAAAAAATGTCCCAGTCATATTGTAGAAGAGACGCGCGCGTTAGATACGGTGAACGCGCCAAGGAGGAAGGAGACAGATAGTTGACGCTTTCACTTGTTGCCACCGCTGTAATACTCGTCGTATAGTCGAAAACAAAGACGCTCGTATGGTTCGTGCTCGTGCGCGCGCCAGCTCTCTCGCTCGGAAAGATGAGACGCTAGTTCTTTTTCGTTCGCAGTCTCTTTGTATATCGCGCAGCATAGGCCTCTCGCGTCGGGCCTCTTATCGGCTCATTATTAACGAGAGCAAAGAGCGATGCTCGATAAATCAGTCCTTGTTCGGTGTTCGCTGTGTATAATACGAGCGGACGTACCTAAACGTACGTCGCTTCGAGTCATAAAGTCGATCTATAAACAATACTCGATAGGAACGTTTCGAGCTCGGCCCCGAGACTGCAGCCGATAGCGAGAAAATAATTGATTATTATTTTTGCACGTACACAAAGCGAGCAGCAGCTCTTGGCACACATATCACAAACGTGATATCTTGACCAATCGAGCGTCGAGAGGAGCCGCAGCGCTTATCGGCCGATCGCGCGATCGCCTTTCGATCGCGTGTCCCTATTATTTTGCGCCGGTCTCGATTCCGGCCTTTGTATGTAGGTGATATGCATATACGTTTATCGGAGACTACAGCAGCTATATGGAGATATCAAAGAGGAAGGAAATAAACGTCGACTTGGACGGTGCATTACGGAATAATTACGCAAGCGATTTTAACAACTGCATCGCGATGTTCGTTTCATTGGTAATGACCCCGACGATGGCTTCGTGTGGGCCTGTCATGGCCCACAGTGAGATTGTCCAGGAGCTGTATATAGTTCACGCCGATGTATAGACTAGCGATTGACTCGAATACATGGCGGTAAAAACGAGAAAATAACGACTCGACTTGTGGATTTGGAGCGGAACGATCTTTCGGATCGAAAATGATGGCGCGCGATAGGCAGCGATACGCAGACTTGTCATTTCTGCAGTCGACGGCGGAATTGTACACCCGGACGAATCGAGAGCTATATATCGAGGAGAGAAAGTTTGATTAGTTGGAGCAACGATTGGCTGCAAACGGCCCAATTGATTTCGATTGCCGGTCGAATATGCATCAACAATTGCGCAGTTGACTACTACCAGCGTGCTATATACATAATGTAGCGGCTGCGGCTTCTCTCTCGAGAGAGCGAGAGAAAAATTGACCGAACGAGATGACTCGCGGCCGAGCAATGCAGCGGTGGCGGCGGCATTGGGATGAGCTAATGCCGCCGCTGCTACTGCTCGTCGATGCGCGCGGCAAATCTCGTGGCAATTTCCTTTTAGCGACGACGCCCGATACCGGCTGACGTTTGCCGGCTGCGCGAGAGGCACCGCCGCCGTCGAGTGCAACGACCCGCTGCTGCTCGCTCGAGAGTCGTAATATGTATATATGTCGCGATATATAACGGCGCCGCTGCGCTGCTCGCAAGAGGAGCTATAAGAGAGCTGATTTCAATCAGGCTCGTTACGTGCGAAATGCGCTCTTCCTAATAATCGATGGCGCAGCTGTGCCGCATCCATATAGCCTACCTCTCTCGCCTCCAGGTACGAATTGCCGTTCGTTTCGGATTTTACGAGCCACGGCGTGCTACAGAGCGCTACGAAAGCGAGATTATTTTTCCTGCCTCAGCGTCGTCGTCGTCGTCGTCGTCGTCCTCGCATATAAATATTGCCGCTTGTAAAATGCACTGCGAGTTGGCTCATGCAAACGAGCTTATATCATTACAGCTTCTCGCTGCCGGGCAGCACATCCAATATATAATCGCAATATGCGATCGCTCAAAAAGGCGCGAAATTGTTATGTCGTCGTGTTAGCCCGAGGCCATTACACGATTTTTCGCCCAAGTAAACGGCTGCTATATCGAAATAAGCAATATTCGGTCGTCGTGACGGAATTGCAACGCGCAACACGTGTACTATAGCCGTCGACATCGACACATCACGAGCTCCCGCAGTCTCCGAAAATTCTCCCATTGCCACGCGATGAAGCGCATTCAAAATTATACCTATAAGTACTCCCGGCGCCTATACCGATCCGCGTGTGCAGATCGATATTCCGCGGCAAAGCGTCTCGGCTACTTGGCGCTGCTCTCAGCTGCAACGCGTTACAAGTACTATACACCGATCATTTCTCTCTCTCTTTATTTCACTCGAGCCACGCGTTTGTTTCGCGATCGAGCGTGTATATACTTTCACCTAACTGCTGCTGCATATAACATCGTGTATCCTATAGACTCGCGCTGCACACGAGTAATAAGGTAAATTTACACGTTGCGTGATTGACAAGTTTACGGCCTGCCTCGGCGCGTAATTCTTCTCCTCTCGCGGGATATATGCCTGTTTTCGTCGACTGGCAGACGAGCATCTTGCGGCATGATGATCATCAGCGTGCGTGCATGATCATGTGAACACACCGGGGCGCCGGAGCGCGAATCTTTACGACCGCGTCATCTTGTGTAAAACGAACGGACTGCTATAATGCAAAAGACAAGCGCATTCGTGACTTTGACAAGTTTTGAAGTTAAACTTCTTTACGCGCTTTGAATATGTGGGAGGTCAAGTCCGTCCAACCGACCGTCTGAGCGAGTGCAACTTCGGCAGAATACGTGCCAAACCGAGCCGCTGCTAGCGAACGTAGCGGTGGACTCGTGAACGAATGGATTATTGTCGTGTATAAAAGACTTAAAACCGACAAAGGCTCCATTTGTTATCGCGTAAAATGCTGGAGCATCCTTTTTTGCTCACTTACTCATACTGCGCACAACAAAGAGGTGATCGAGTGATGAGAATATGGAACAATTTTGTCAACACATCTTTGTGCGATACGTGTTTACTTGTGTGGGCGCGCGACCAAGTCCGTCTCAAGAATTTGGCGGGAATGACAACAGTGGCTGTAGTGCTGCTCCGTATGTTGTTTAGTTCAGTCCGCTCAGTCCTACACACCGGCGGGGCACGTAATTACGACGCCACAGCGTAAAAAAAGGAAGATCGAATCGATTGCAGCCAGTGATTCTCGAGAAGTGAATAAATTTTACTTCAATTATAAGCTGAACCGATATTTCTGTGCGAGTGTAAAGAACCATGTCCGGTGAGGATTTCGTTGATGATTCGAACGACGGTGATCATTTGTTTGAAGAAAACGACGACTCCGACAGTGATTCCAGTGGCGATAATGAGTTATCTGATTACTACGAGACGAGTCAAGAAAAATTAGAAAGATTGAAGATCATGCGAGAAAAGGTCAATTGGGAGATTCAACACGAGAGACTACAATTTTTGTGGCAATTTTATTTTTTAATCATCGATTGGTACGAACATCTTCCAGACTTTCGAAACATTTTTCGACGACAAGAAATTGATTTGCTTCTCATTGATTTTATCAAGTTCGATGTCAGCGTAGTTGAGCTAGCTAAGCTGATCGTCCAATTTATGATCGACGCCGGATATAAAGACGAGCCTGACTATGACGAAGACCAAAATCCACTGTTGCGTCGCAGCACACCGGTGCATCAAGCCTTTCTAGAATCTAGCAGAACTATTATCCCTGACCTTTTTAAAATATACGACAGATTCGACGTGAATTACACCGACGAGTCCGGCCTATCGCATTTTCACGTGGCCTGCTGGTCAGGATGTTGCGACGTCGTCGTGAAATTCCTCGAACTCGGACAGGATCCCAATCTACTCGCGCGAGATTCAGTCGATCCGCCGCTGCACTTGGCTCTGAAGGATCGAAACGAGGCGATGTTAAAATTGCTTTTGAAAAATGGCACCGATCCAAACTCAACCAATGTAGACGGAATGACCGCTCTGCACGTTATTTGCGAGACCATCTACTTCAATGGATTTGTGGAGATAATCTTCAGCGTCAACGAACATCGAGCGGTGCAAGTAGACGCCCGAAACAAGTTGGGCCGGACACCGCTGCAATTGGCCGTGGCGAATCTCTTGCTGAATGAGCTCGATGTACTATTGGATCGTGGCGCCGATCTGTCTAACTTTGTTTTTCCAACCGAGAGTCATTTTGCCGAGAGATTTACGCAACGTAGAAGTGGGGTGCTTTTGGGCCTCGATAAAATAAAATTGGCATCGGAAACGATGCAAGTCGTCGAGCGCCTCGAAAAACGGGGATACCAACTGGACAAAAGTGACGCCATGAAGATCATGAAAACATTGATCAAGCACGTATTGTTCGATACGGTTGAGGATCTTGAATTTTGGCGTCGCAACGAAGAATTCGTGAGCAAAGCAAAAGAACTGAGGATGAATCCCAGCTCTTCGCTTTACGATTTGATTCAATTACGACCCGACAAAGTAAAGTACCAACTCAGAGATACGGACTACTTCAAGTTCGCAACTTGGAATCAATGGAGGAAGTTGCCCGAAGGATCGCGCAGGGCGTCTATCACGCACCTTTGCGAGACAATGTGGAGAGGATTTTTCCAGCAATGGGCACTGGAATCTTTGTTGCAGCTTACGCGCCACCGGTTGCCGATTCTCTGCTGCGATATAATCATCGAGAAACTGATGAACGAGGATTTGTTGAAAATATGTCTGGCCACAGAAATCGTGGCGAACGAATAAAACCCAAAACACGCGATACCGTTCGCAAAGGTATTTTTATTATTAGTTTTTTATTTTATTTTCTAGACTATGATTTTTAACAGCTCTTGTTAAACAATCTGTCGTTTTTTTAGGCAATGAAGTTGCAACCACTCGAGTATACAGCAATGAAGCAATAGATCAGATTTAATAATTCGTCCGAGAAAGTATAAAAAATAATGTAAGTAACGATATGGTTTATAAGAAATGTTTCTTTGACGAAAATTATGTATTTGAATAAAAACGGAGAAATCATCCAATAAGAAACGGATTAGCTCATTTGACCAGCAAGTAAAATTACGAATTTCCAATTGTTCGATAATCGTGACTTTTTGAGCGATACCAAATCGATGAATCCCCCCGCGCGCAATTTTTCCATTATAAGATTAACCAAAAAAAAATGATAATGTTAGCACCAAAAAGCAACTCTCACAAGATTCAATGCGATCTTTTTTGAAAATAATAACAACGATAATGATGATAACAATAATGAAATCAGTCAAGCAGGGCGAATAAAGTTGTAATAATCGAGGGTTGCAGTTTATTAATGCATATCACGCGCGACACGAAAGTACAGCGACCCAACGATTTTTCAAAGCTCGTGCTGCCGCGTGCACACAATACGAAGTTGATCAGCCCCTCGTAATATAGGTGTAGTGTCCGAGTGCGATCCGCGCAATAGATAAGTTTATTTTTGTGTTCTCCCTATGATACGCAGATAGAGCTGCGACCGGTTATACCCGACGTAACTGAAAAATATCAAAGGCCGTTGGTCGCCTCACACGCTACGCCGATTGCGCGTTGATAGCTCTGTACGTGTGTATTATAAAGGGGACGAGAGAACAACGAGAGTGTCGTCGAAAACGCGCGTTTGGCTGTTACGCAGTTTTCTCCTGATGTAGCTTGCCGCTTGACCAAATTCTTATCGCCCTTCATGTATTACGATGCTGTACCGTAGAATGAATCGTGTCGTACATGCATCGCGCGCGTCAGCTAAAAATTTCAATTCGAATCTCGAGCGACTCGGTACATTATCGGTGAGTGTCCGAACACGCGTCGCAACGCTTACAAAAAACTGCTAAAAGCGCGGAGAAAACGAGATACACTCGTGATCGCTTGTTGTGGATACAAAATTATACATTACCGTGAGTCGGAGCGTCGCACTCGTCGCTCTCGCAGCTCCTGGTCCTGAATCCGCCGTTCGTAAACACCTGCAACAAAAAAACGGAGCGCCACCGATTAAACCATTGCCTCGGCACGACCATTTATTTTTATGTTTATATATACACGAAGGCTAGACTGGAGAGAGATTTCTATTGAAGTGCGCGACAAAAAACATCCATACGATTTGAGCCTTAGAACGAGCTTTCTAAGAGCTGCAGCAGACTCGGCAAAATTATCCGGTCTGCGGTACAGAACGGGCCCCGCTTAATTTCACTCTACGACGACAACGGCTATTTTATACACCGTCTCGGCGCAATTAGCCAAAGTTTTATGATTTTCATTGCTGCGCTTTATTATCGGAATTATGAAATGTATATCTTGGCCGCGAGTGCGTATAGTAACGTTGAACCGACTATTACAGGCTATTGAAATAAATGAACTTTGACCGATGAAAATAAAAGTCCATGAATATAAAAAAGTGGAACGCTCGTATTGATCGAGCTATAGGATCGAGTGTACAAGTGGTTTTTGCTGACTACATAAACGCTACATCGCAGATATGGTTTCAACGAGAGTCCAATGACATGGCTTTTAGCTAATTTTGTACAATTACTATATTTCGCCAAATATTCAACTTGTTAAAAATGATAAGCCAATTAATTTTTCCTCTGTGACTCTTATACAACGCTATCGCTATTTTTGGATAACAAATAAATATTCAGATAAAAACACGAGTGTCGATCGGTATTGAATGGACTTTGTAATTTTATTGCCTCAAATCTGATAATCCACCTTGTGCGGGCTTGCGTAGGAGTTGTTAATAACGGTGACACAAGATCTTGCTGGCGGCTCTCTCATCGCGTAACTCTCGTCGTGAAAAGTCAATTTATCGTCTGTGTTTCGTTATCGATTACACTGCAAATTAAATAATCGGACGTCCATCGTGGCCTCGAACGCGTGTAATCTAATACGTGCTTGTGACACGACGACTACATTATAATCATAACCATCGCGCTCGATCAATGAAGCGGACGCAAATAAACGCGATTTTGCTCTTTCTAATGACATCAAGGCGAAGCAACCCCTTTCAGTTCTCGTCTGACAATTTCAAGGCTTTAACGGATTCCCGCGTGCGTCGTCGTCACTTTATCCCCGCGCGATTGCACTTGCCGTCTATTATAACGCGGCGTAAGCAGCCTTTGTCAGACACACGTGTGCGCGCTATCGGCCTTTCTTTTCCGATTTGCCGTTGTACAGATGAAAAACTACGGACTCGTACCGGCCGTGAACCATTACATGTCGTATAATAAATAATAGTTACACTCGCTAAGCACACCCGATTCCGCGCGCCATCGTTATTAATTAACCCGAAGAAAATTACACGAATTCTATTGTACGACTTACGTAAAATCGAGTGTATCTCTTTTTTATTTTTTATTTCATTTTTTTGCATCGACTTACGAGCGATCATAAGCTCCCGTCTACCAACTGTATCATTATTATTATATTATACGCCAATCAACGTTATTATCATCATCATCATTATCATCATCATGATCATGAGGAAGTCGAATCTGATAGTGAGAGTTGCAAGGTTCTTTTTTTATCGATGCGTTTACGCAATGTTTATGTGCGTACACACAGAGAGCCGAGTTAAGGAAAGCGTTTTCAGCTGCAGTAGCGAGAAAAAATCAGGATGTGAAAACGCGAAAACCATGAAATCTATTTGCTTTGGTCGTTACTAATGGCCATAACAATTGTTAAGTGTAAAAAATACAGATTCGTTACTGCGCAAAACTCATGTTTCTCCTCGTAAGTATATAGTTGAAGATTGTAAATACAGAATATTACCGACGAGTACGATTATTTATATGGAAAAGACAAATGATTAGAAAAAATGGTCGCGTGCATTTTAATGGTTTTACGAAAAGAAAGCTCGTAAATCTCAATGCTATCAACGTTTACAATTGAGCAGACAATTTGAAAATTGTCTTCCTTTTTCAGACAAGAGAGGAATTTATTTAAAATTGCATAAATCACCAACGATTATTCGCACTACCAGAAGAGAAAAAAGTATCATTATTTTGCAAGTTTCACGTATATATATTTTGAAAATCGAATTACTTTGCCGTGAATTTGTATTTTTTATGCACAAATTAAATCTCGAACTCAACGGATGATTTATTTATTTTAATTTCTAAAAAAAATTGAATCATTTTTTCACAGGAATTTTTCGTTCTCAGTAATTTCTCGTACATGTAAACAATTCGGCTAATTATCAAGTACAAAGCGCGTTTTTTTACGTCAGTAATCGATCAACAATGTGTAATTAAAATTTTTTAGATTATATTGGTCGTTTCAATCGACTGATTTTATTTCAGTTTAATGTTAACGCCCGCACGTTTATTGTTGGTATCATTAGTACGAAAGTTGAGCGCGAATCAAAAAAATGAACATAAATGGAAAATAAACAAAAGTAAAGCGTGACGTTGAGTAAACAGAATGACGAATCTCGAAAAGGCTGGAAGTTTATAAAGCCGCAAATCTTCGATAAGATTACGCATTTGTTGCTTTCGGTTCCATAGTTCTGTGGAATTCGCAAATTTGGGTGAACAGAAAAAAAAAATTCAGCGCGAATGAAGCGAAACAAACATTGACGTATGCCACATAGCGAAGATTGTGCTCTGTTGTACCTTAGTCATTACTCGAGGGTTCTCCAGCTTGAGGTGCGCGTGCGCGCGACTCGCTCCAATTTTCGAGTTTCCGCGAGTCTCGTGGATTGGATTGTCCGAGATATAGGATTTGTGTATATCCACCTGAGCAACCGCACACACTCTATTCGGGCGCACGCGAGCTTTCGAGACGACGGCTGCACAACACGTGTGACACTTTGTGGTAGTTGTATACAAAAGCTGCGAAGCTTCTGTGCGCGATGTATCTAGGAAGCGGGACAAGGAGGGAGCTTTGTTGTGCACTTTGGGACGCGCTGCGAAGAGGAGGTCAAAAGCCAAACAGCTCCCCGATTGTTCCGTGTTGAATTTATATGCAGCTAGCTAGTAGCTATATGCGTTCTCGGCACAGATTCGCGTCGAGCTTCGCGCCAGCTGCGCGAGTTGCTGCTTGTTGCTATTGGAAAGACGGCGAGCACGCGACTATGAGCTCGCGGCTGCGTGTCGTGTATGGCGCGCGCACAGAGTCCGTATATCGTTCAGCACATACACGAGGTTCGCGTGGCCGGGCGCGCTTGCGTGACGCGCTTGCGATACACACGTATATCTACGTCATTGCGAGCGTCGAGAGCTTGACCCGACCGACTATACAGCTGACGCTATAAACGTCAGTGCCTGGGACCAATTTTCCCGCCCGCGCACACGACGGATCCAGGCCTGGGTCAGAGAGAGAGAGAGAGAGAGAGAGAGCTGATCCTTTATACGAGCAATTTTGACTCGACCTCTCGTCGACCTTATTTTCCTCTCGTTTCTCGCTCGCGACTCCACTTGATGTATATGTATATGTAAGGCAAAATTTCCTTATCACGAAAGCGGTATTAGTAATGAGTAATCCCCGAGCCTCATTATTCTCGCGAGTCGGAAAAAAGTTATCGTGCGCTGAAAGTAACGTACGAGCCTCGCGACACCGCGTTTGTGTTGTTCTTTGCGCAAGAAACGAGGCAAGCGCGATATAAATGACTCCGGCTGATAAGGAGGAAAAAAAACTGCAGGCAGGTGCCGCGTAACGAGAGACGTCGGATGACACAAAAAAAAAGAAAAAGAAAAAGAGGAGTACAAGTGCGCGAAACTGTCGGCAATTATTATGCGCTGGCGTGTAGGTGCGCGTTACGGCAGTCGCGAGGATTGCTCAGCTCGTATCGTCAAAGCCGCGTGCACGGCTTTGTTTTCAGAAGATAAGCGATAGTATACGTAAAAAATACGAGGCTATTGCGTCGAGAAGGAGTCGCGGAGTTTACGTGACTAGAAGCACCTGCGCGTCGCGAAAATTGGCGATGTCATCGATCATTCTAGAGGATATAACGAAAAGAACCGAGTTTAGCATTCGTTGCGCAAATAATATCGTTGACTCGTGAGTTGCTCGAACGAGCCTGACTAGTGCAATGTACAAGACAAGAGCTAAGCCGTAGGAGTACGAGCGGGGCCGCATATACGATTCATCTGGGAAATATTTGTCGTCGTCACGCGCGGCTATATTCGCACTTGAATGAATCGCATGAGCTCACGGATCCTAGCTTTTTGACGTTTGATTTTTTTTTCTTCAAGTACGCGCGACACACGTCCTTCGTGATCTTTTTGTCTCTACGAATTCTATAGCCAGTCGTGCTCGATGAAAGTACACAGCAAGGCCCCCTTACCTTGCATCAATTCCAAAGTATCGAGACACGAGCTCGGAAAAGCGCAGCTTATAATATGCAACGCTTACCGATAAAGCCTGCAGTGCTGGAGCTAAACTAAAACTATATACAGTCGCGCAGCTTGGGTATAGTAGACTTTATCGAGCCATGTACGAAGCTGCACATATAGCTGCACGAAGTTTGCGTCCATTGACGTTGAACCGATTGGGCCGCGAGCCACGTGACCGACCTAATTTTTCCTCGCCTCGCCAAGCCGCGCTATATCCCGCACGCAACGAGGCATGAGCGCATCGTAAAAATTTATGCACAGCTCCGCAGTGTGTGTGCGAGAGAGTCGAGTGTAATGTATAGCTCGGCGGGCGCGCAGATACGCATTACAGCTGAGAGACGTAGACGCGCGCAGGTGTAATTATCTTATGGAAGCGCAGCAACTCGCGGCGGCGGACGGAGGAAAAGGCGCGAGTCTGCGACGGCGCCAGGTGACGGCGGCCCGATCGCGGCTACTACTCTTCGTTTCTCTCGTATAATACAAGTTCGCATAAAATTATACTTTATTAAAAACCCATACGTCCGCGATACGAATATCAATCATTTCATTCGGCTATTTTCCCAGGCCTTGTACATGCGCGAGTGTTATGCATCGACTGGCAATTTCCATTCGAACGTAGCTTCTGCAATTTACTTCATTCTTTTTTTCCTCTCTTTTATGGAAAAACAAAATATCATTCGCGTAGAACACAGCTTCGAGTTTGTCTAACGGAATCGAGCTCGAAAGTAGTGGTTTTTCAGCGTAAATATATGCAACTTTTCCAGTAGCAGCGTAACAGGATTATTGTTACGGCTTGAAAAATGTAAATAAAAGATGTATCTAAGCCGTGGCCATGGCGACAGCGTCAACAATGGTCTTAGCTGCGCACGATTATTCTATAGCGTTCAAGATATAATACAGACGAATCCTCGTGCGCAGGACTTTCACTGCCGCTCGTGATATCGTTTTATTATACGATATAATGTACGAGTCGAAATGCGGGTGCTCGTGCACGCGGCTCTATAAGATCCACCGAGCATTATATATATAGCATCAGTCATAAGAACGCACAACACAATGATCTCGAGAGATATAGACGTATACCTCTGCACGGTACGTAGGCCTCAAATACGAACCTGTACATCGCGCGCAGGTAGATCGCAGGTAATATACACGCGCTGCGCCGCACCGGCCGTGTTATTTCATTTTTGTGTCCAGCCAAGCATTTCCTCGGCAGTTATATAGCTGCACTATATCTATAGGTATGCAACAGCTCTGTGCAAGTGCAGTCCCACACACGAATGTGTCGGGCATCATTGTTATTATTGATTAGCTCGATTGTTGTAATTTCGCAGCAGTTGTTGCGATTGCGCGTGCCTTTGATTCGGATTGGCTCGAGCGATATGCCGCTAATTCTCTCCACCTTCGCAAGCGTGTGCAAGTACGTGTGCGATAACTCGACTAGTTTTCGCCATTTATAATTTCCTATCCTATATGGAGTGCTGTTTTCATCGACTCGTATTTAATAGGCTATTTTTGTAACCGAAGCCGGCGCCTAGATTTTATCAACACTCGCTAAATTCGCTCCAATAATAATAATCTTTAAACCGTGAGTAATGATCGTAAATAATTCCACGTGATTATTGTCGTAACTGTGACATTTAAAATATACAAATTAAACCTTTTGGGGACTAAGACGATGTGGGAGCTGTACGGCCATCGTGGGGCTATTTTCAAAGCGCGCCAGCTGTCGAGGAGCCCGTTCAAAAGGTCGATGTGCGCTAAATGCACGTCCAAGAGAGCGAAGGAGACCACAGTGTGTCTCTGCGTGTGCACACAAGATTTTACACCGCTCCAGCAGACGCCTTTCTCTTTCTGGATTGACAACACAGTTGACATTTCTCATCGTAAATGTATGTACAGCATTTGTGTGTAAAAAGCCGGCCGACATCTCGGGCCGCCCAAAGGTGAAAGCTCGCCTATTCGAGCTTTTTTTCCTAAGTCGAGCTTGCGGATGGTCTCTGTGGCTTTGTGTCTTACGTCCCTGGCGCTGCGAAACCCGCAGGGATTACGTGAACCCTAGAGCTCGCTCTCCTGAAAAGGCCAGTTAAGCATCTCGTACTTTGCGGTCTATGAGAGTTAAGTGCTCGTTCATCCGTACAAACCTTCGATCCATATAATATAAATCTTTGTCGAATACTTATTTTCCTGGATACGTTTATGAAAATTAGCCTTCGTCGAAAAGAAACGTGGAAGCCATGCATTTACATAATTGATGTCGCGTACGCAACGGGCGTTGCAGGAAAAACCACGTGGACGTTTTGCAAGAAAAATATATATAAAATTTATGAGATTGCTTTTATGCCGCAGCACGAGACGCACTGCAATGTCGCGTTTGCGTGAAATCGAATGAAGTGACGTTATAAAATAACGAAAGTTGCCGAGCGGCGCAGTACATGCACCGATCACGAGGCAAAAAAGTGTAAATATCAATTTTTCGTTTAATGCAGCTTAAAATTACGTGAGCGATGCGTTTATTTTTCAAATTTTTGACAAAAATACCATGTACGAGAAAACAAGTCGATACAGTAAAAATCAATGGCTTTGACGAGTAATCTTTATCCCAGCCAACCGCACTGAGAGATGTATAGTGCCTGTCCTAAGCCGTGCAGTGACAATTGATACAAAAAAAAAAGAAAAAAAAAACACAGACGAATGTGAGTTTGCCGCGAGCTGCTCCCGCTACATGCTGTATACCATGGGATTTCTCGACCGCAGAGTCCGCGAGACTTTCTAAAAGCGATTAAACGATTCGTACCTCCGCGGCGAAAAGTAGCGGCCGCCGCAGCTAGAGCCTCGACACTCGCCGCGCGATCTTGGCTTCCACACATAAAATTTTATCCGTTTGTATAGTTGACGGCCACTCCAAACCAACAACAGTTCGCGAGCCATGGAAAAAAAAGGATTTCGCGCGCGCGGGCCACTTGTTATATTAAACACATTAAAAACACAGATATAAAAGGCCTCGCTCAAGTACATAGCCTTGCTCAGCCTCTATTATATGTGTACTCTCGACAGTCCGGTCATTGTAAAAATAGCCACCCATAAGGCGAGCAAGGAGATAGGCTTAATATAGTACCCGCGTGTCCATCCACGATCGACTCGAGTTCTTTGAGCGTTGATCCTTGAATTAATCGTCGATACGTATAGGCTGCGCCTAGATATGCACTCCGCGTGGCGATTTATAGCCTCGTGGCCATAAATTTCCAGTCCTTTTGCGAGTGTACATGTAGCCGGTCTCCGTGACGCGCGTTTCATTTTTTTTGTTTTTTTTTTTTGTTTTTTCTTGTTCGACGATCAAAGCGCTTATCGATCGAAACTCAATGACTTATGCTAACTGAATTTTCAGATAAATCGCGCCCCGCGCGGATAATATACCGTTGAACGTTCGCCCGCAACGAGCTCGAGCAGACAAAAAAAAGGATACATATATAGCGATTTCATTTCACACTAATTTTATTTCTGCCATATCGCGTTTTTCTCTTTACTTAACACGCTTCGATCCGCTCCAGACGTTTTCTCGTTTAAAGAGGCACTTAAGGCTCCTACACACACGCCTTACGTACGTGTTAAAAAATCAACTAATCCGATGTCGGATTGATAAAAGCGAAAACATGCCGATAACGAAATCGAGAGATACGATACAGAGTCGTTCATCAAAAGTACCCAACTTGCGATTTTTTTTTCATCTATGTAGATCACTCGCAAAAAAAGAGAGAAAAAGAAACAATTACACTGCTCGAAAGAGAAAGTCAGAGTTTTGACAACCGCGCCGTACTCGTATCAATTATGCAAATGCTCAACAAACAGTGCACGAATATAATTCATGCCGAAGGAATCGTACCGAAGATATACCCATTCGTACTATTTTCATTATTCGTTTGATTTATATTTACTAAGCTAATTTCTTGCATGTATATTCTTGCAACCCACATTTCTCGTCGAGTATTTGTGCCAGGTATATAGGCTCATTAATTTGCAAAAAAAAACATATGCAGATGCTATAAATATTACGTTGAAAAAAGTTTATATGACCAATAGAGAGAGAGGGAGACAGATCTTTTAGTACTTCATCGACTGCACGTAGCGAAACTCATTAATTGCATAAGCTGTATGTTGTGAGTGTTTCTTCAACTCGAAGCGTTGACGCATCGTCGGGCGAGGAGCGAGAAGAGCATAAAATTCAAAGCTGCCGTGAACTTGAATGAACTCGCGCCCTCGCGCCGCTTTGAGAAGTAGCAAAACCCGGTAGTAGCTATTTCCAGTGGCTCGAGTAAATATACAATAACAATCTGTGCGTTTCTCGCGCTAAAAAAAGTGCGGGGTGTGATTTGATCTTTAACGATCCCCGATACAAGATGTTTTCCGGGCTTTCTCCATGCCGTGTTTTACATGAACAAATAAACGATTTACAATTATTGTCGTTCCACATTCGATGAAACGACGTTTAGAATCGCGAGCAATCGTACGTTCAGCGATCGTCCATCACATTGACGGAGAAAAAGGGCGCGAGAAATTAGAAAATAGAAGATCGGTTGCGGTATATAACCGCAGCAATAGAGTAGACGCGAAACGTCATTTAATTAACTCGTCAGTTGGGATGAATATGCAGCGGCTGCAGAATTAACGAGTCCTATAGGCTTATTAAGCTAGGCGCGCGGTAACGTCGCTCGTTCTCACGCGCGCGCCTCGTATCGTCGCGGTGTGGCGGCGGCTTTTGAAAATCGCCGCGCGCAAAAACTAGAAGTGCATACTGTACACGTAGACGACGACGACTAGGATCGCGCGGCGTAGTAAAGTACGTGCGCGCAAGTTACAGGCGATACGTGCCTACTTATTAGCTGCAGTTGAAGCATCATATACGCGGCGGAGTTACGAGCTTTATCAAACGGCGAGGCGTCCATAGCCGCGCGCGCGCGTTTATTATTGGCGAGCACATGTGCGCAGCGCAGTTACACGTATGCGTGTATACGTATGCGTAAATAGTTTATTGCTCGGCAGCGGGTCTCGGGCAATATTTTACAAGGTTCGCTCGTTCGAGAGCGATTCGTACGGGCTAACGGGACGGTAGCGCCGTTCGCGCACGAGCTCGTATTAACGAGCTGCCGAGACGAGCGGGACCGCGAGCGTACCTATAGACGCGATCATCGATTTTATGCGACGAATGAACTTTTCTCGATGAGTCGAGGTATAGTCGAGTCACCAGTTTGGGCTCGTACAAATTCATCGCGAACGTACCGGTACAACGGAGCAGTGCCTAATATATAGCGCATATATAAGCTGCTGTACGTTCCGCTCATCGCTCCTATGCGTTGCTTCAGATCGTATCGGTTCGCGCTGAGGTACGCACGATCCGCTGGAGCTTGGGCCGGCCGTTCCAAGGCCGTGCTCGAGAAAATGTGCCTCGGCCGGCGAATAGTAGTATATAGGATCGATGCGTTGTGCTGCGCGCGTCAAGTGGGCACTGCGGCTCGCGCAGGCAACTATCCATTAGATCATTCTCTCGAGCGCGGACACAGCTGTTGTATAGTTTCTGCAATTCTCGAGTATACGCGTATATAGTTAAACTTGCACTTGGCAGCTGCAGTGTGAGTGTGTGTGTGTGTGTTCATGTGCGTTGCAGATCTGCCACTGATGTGCGCATTGTGTGCGTACGTGGAAGAAAAGACCAACGCAGGATGATCGTCCAGTTGATCCGCGCGAACTCATTAGCATATGCGCACTCGATCAGTTTACGCTTCGCGCTTCACTCGATCGGTACAAAGGCAATTGCTTATCTGCCTAGTTGGTCATTTTCCGACTCTAGCTACTTATACCGCTAAGATTATATACTTTTTGCGTTTGTTTTATCTTTGAAATTCGGCTTTGGAGTTTCGGCTGTCACTTGTATAGCATTAGAATTTTTACTTTGTTTTGCTTCAATCTTTTGCTGATTAAGATCTGTTGCGCGCTTCAAATGAAGACTCCAACTTCATTGAATTTTCTACACGTCATTGTCGTACCATTTTTATTCGAAATTAATTCAGAGTTGGGATAATTTTGAAACACGCGTGCGATTTTCATTGACGTAAATTTAGAAGCCCGAGTAGTAGTCGTCGTCGGTCCCTCTCGTTAATAGCTCTCGGTATATATAATAAAACACGGCGCACGTATACTCGTATACGCACGCTCGTGCACTGCGCACGGAGAAGGAGCTTTTAAAGAAACTCGAAGGGCTAACGCACGGTATTATATAGCTTTGAGCCTCGCGTTCTATCAACGATCCGCTTTGCTCGTGACGAGGGCTCTCTTTCTTTCTCTCTCTCGGTGCTCGGGTCTCGGCCGTCTCGGGCACGCAAAAAGACCGCGCGCAAGCCGAGCTGCAGCGAGCTTTAATTGGCCAGCCGTGCTCGAGGGCTCCACGCAGCCCGTATAGAGACGAGAGTATGGTAGGCTCGCTTATATAGAGCTATAATAGACACGCGGACCGCACATGCACGCACGCACAAAACGCCTTGTGTGCGCTTTCTCTCTCTCTCTTTCTTACAGGCTGATTCTCGCACCCGCGGTGAAATATGCACCGAGGGATTTTGTGTCGGTAGGGCGCAAATTTGTTAGATTATGTTGGGCAGTCGCTCGCTCGTTGATCCACGCAAAATTACGAGTGCGTTGAACTTGACGGATGATTTTTCGACGCACTCGTAAAAACTACGGAGACATTTGGAGTTTGCTCGCTGCTCATCGTTGCGCTTTGCTCTTCTTCCGATCGTTGCGTGTTAACGTCTTTCTCGCTGCTTATATCGCCACGATCTCCTACAAGATATCCCGCGACGAGCGATAATCCATACAACAACAAGATTGAGTGCGCACCGAAGCTGTTTTCGGACACAAGTTGTAGTTGGTAGAGATGTAGGGAGCGAGCTATTACGCACGATATACAGAGCCGAGATTGCTGCTGCGTTGTGCAGTGTGCAGTGTGCACACGCCTCGCCGCACTGCACTGCGCCCGCGTGGAGGGAGATTTCGAAGAAGCTACGCGGTGAGGCCAGACGCGCAATTATTTATCCGACGATCGGTCGCTTTGTGGCGCGCGCGGCTAATAATCTACGACTGTTTTGCTCTATCTATATACGTATATAGTACTGTGTGCGCAGAGGATTGCCGCGACCTAATAAATGTATACGCGCGGCGTGGCAGGTGAACCGGCCCCGGTGCATCGCATCGCATCGCATCGCACGTCGACTAATCGAATCTGTAACGGTCAACGGTATTCGCTCCCGTATGTGTGTACGCATTTAATATATATAGCGCATTGGAATGCATTTTCGCGTCTCCGATCGTAGCACACATACCCAGATACGATCCCGATTCCGATCGCCTGGATGCGGCAGTGCTACTCTTTTTCGCTCCATCCGAGCCATCACAGAGACGACGAAGAGCCACATATATCGCAGGCACTCGCAGGCACGAAAACCGGATTTTTTCTGCCGCGATCGCGTTTTCGTGTTAACGGAAATGTATATCACCGGGGCATGCGGCTTTACAACGCGAGATTTCGGTGAGCCAGTGTATATAATGTAAGCGAAAAGCACACCGAGTATATATAAGCCGATGCACGCGGCGCCCCGTGTAAAAAAAAAAGTATGGCAAAAGTGCCGCAAAGGTCTGGCATAGATGTCTGGCCAAAGTCTCGCTTTGGCCACTATGCCATACTTCCATATAGACTTGGGGCGAATCAAAAAAAAAAATTTGGAAAAGTTTGGTGAGTTAGTAAAAACATTGGCAGACATTTTTCTCGTGAAAATCGCAGCTTTTCAGAAGTCTGGCAAAATTTGCCAGACTCACATCCTGACTAGTTGCCGTAAAAACTTTAAATTTTTTTTCACGTCGCGAATTTAAGGCAGTGTCAAAATTCAGTAGGCCCTGTCATTGGGACACAAACTTTTTCATACACGCACACACACACTTTTTCTTTTTCTAGCACACTCCTAGCACACTCATTCATGTCAAGGGGAACTTGGAAAAATCCCGCGAGCACCGGAAAACTGCAATTTTATTTTCACTGAAAACATTCTTTTTTTGTCACAATTTCATTATATCACCATTTTCAAGGCAGGATTTTTGCCTGCTTTCGAAATTTTGTTAACTTTCTAAGGTAGGCATGTCAGCTCTTTGTTCATTTTTAAAGTTGTTTATGTTTTGCAAGCTGCTTGACAACCAGAAAATAAACAAAGAGCTGACATGTATTTGCAAGGCTAGGTTTGATAATGCCGCTCAAGTTTTTAAAAAGTTGTTGAACGAAATTTTAGCAGGCAAAAATCCGGCCTTGGAAATGGTGATATGATTAAAATGTGATGAAAAAATTATATTTTCAGTGAAAATAAAAGTGCAGTTTTCCGGTGCTCCCGGGATTTTTCCAAGTTCCCTTTGACATGAATGAGTGTGCTAGGAATGTGCTAGAAAAAGAAAAAGTGTGTGTGTGCGTGTATGAAAAAGTTTGTGTCCCAATGACAGGGCCTACTGAATTTTGACACTGCCTTAAATTCGCGACGTGAAAAAAAATTTAAAGTTTTTACGGCAACTAGTCAGGGTGTGAGTCTGGCAAATTTTGCCAGACTTCTGAAAAGCTGCGATTTTCACGAGAAAAATGTCTGCCAATGTTTTTACTAACTCACCAAACTTTTCCAAATTTTTTTTTCTGATTCGCCCCAAGTCTATATGGAAGTATGGCATAGTGGCCAAAGCGAGACTTTGGCCAGACATCTATGCCAGACCTTTGCGGCACTTTTGCCATACTTTTTTTTTTACACGGGCGGCGGCGCCCCACAGTAGTCCGCGCAGCTGTTTGCTTTTGTAAGCTATACGAGAGCTGCTCCACTGCTCTAGGGCATCGCGTATAATACACCGCAGCACCCACATGCACAGTCGCCTTCAGAAATTTCATGTATATATATAGGAATACATGTGCGCAGCTACGTACGCACCGAATAGACGTGGTGTACGCGCAGTCCCACGCACGAAATATGTCGCTGCTGCTCGTGCGAGCGGTCGTGCAATTTTTATTCCGCCGAGTGCGAATTACTGCGCGATCAATTAATTTCCTGGATTTACGACGTATTTATTTATTTGTCACGGCTAAAATCTTTCAAAATCACTTAGAAGCCTTGGCATCTGCGCGCTCCGTATATAATATGCGTTCGTTTTCATATTTTACGCTAAAAGTTGTGGTGTCGTAACGAAAGTGATTTACCGAACGGGTGCGGAGTCCCTGTCAACGACGACGACGACTGATTTATTTACAAGTTCCCTTACGCGCGCAGGCTAATCTTTGCTGCAGTGCGCGCGCGCCAATGTCTGTCTGTCACGTTCGCAATGCCTACATCTCGCGCGTCTGCACAGCACCGCAAATGCAGCTCCATATATTACATCGAATATTTAATACCGATCGTCCCTAATAGTTCTTTGCGTTTCGGATTAATATTCGCAATTTGTAATGTATAAGCTCGTCTCGTGCCAAATGACGGATTTAACGCGTTCACTGCGCGCTTTGCCTTTTGCGCCGTAAACAGAACGTAACTGCACGAAATCCTGCCACGCTCGGCTTTGCCTCGCGTCGCTGTGTGTGCGCGCGCGAGTATACCTGTTGATTCCACCGATGCAAATTGTATAAGGAACTTGCGTGTACGTAAAAGCAGTCGGTATCTTTCTTACATCATTCCGCTGCTTTTCAACTCGTCGCGGCGTATTCTATTTTTTCGCGTTACAACTTCATTCTTTTCGAAAGAGAGACAATGAATAGAAGGCTTGATTATGTTCTTGCAGGGAGGGGGTCAGAAAAATATACGTTTCATCGAAAGTTATATAAGTCTCTAATACCGATGAAAAGAAGAAAGGCAAATCTAATGATCTGCGGTTTTTCCAACTATACGATCGTGGGGCCAATTTACGACTTAACTTGGAATTGAGGGTCCTGCAATTCTCTTAAGAGTACGTCGTACATTATTTTTACAATGTAATTTAATAACTTACGAGTAAGTGTCGAGGTCATTCTCGCAATTCTCGGTAAAATTATCGGAGTACTCATTTGAAGATAAAAAAACAACAAATAATTTAATTTCAGGTTCTACCAGGATCCTCGCCGAGAAATGATATTTCGATAAGATGAAAATAAAACATTTATATTTCTTTACCTTAGCGAGTGTCGTGTTACAAAAGTGGGAAATCCTATTCGCCGCGGAGAGCAGACAAACGACGTATAAAACACACACACAAGTTCAGATGCCGGCGATGCGTTTTATTATATAAAGCCGATTCGACTCGGTGCGTTGAAATTCGCGCGCCTCCGCACGTGTGAACTGCTCCGAAAAGTACGAAAAAGTACGCACCGATCGACGTTTGCGATCTCTCGTTCACACCGATATAACTCCGTATAGTACTTTTCGCTTCCAATAGCTCCAACTGAAAAATGCCGAGAATGAAGTGATACTGTTCGAGCTGAATCTGCCCTTTCGCGATTTGTCGCAATGGAATTTCAATGATCTCGTGTTATTTCAACGGGTCCACATAAATTTTTATGAAATCTTGGTATACGGGTCGTTATTCATGAATGATACATTTGATGCTGGTTTGTCCGTCCGAGAACGCAATCGCGCTCGAAACAGCAAATGATCGCGAGCTTACTACAATATCTCGAAAAAAAAGAGAAAAAAAAACAAGCATTTCATTGGCGATTCACATCCGCTCGAACGATCTCAAATTAGTCATGGGATTCGAGTAATTTTTTCACTGCACATATCGCACCGACCAACTTGCTCGCGCTCACATATAAAAATTATCTCTCGCAAAGTGTCCCTAAATTTTAATCGGAGCTACTGCCTGAATTCAATGCGTAACGAGCGATGATGTCACTACTCTCGCACTGCTGACAGACAATTTTCGCACGCTCTCGTCAATTGGTAAACAAACGACTACCACAGTATAGATCTTAATCTCGTGGAAGTTTGACGAATTCCTACTCGTACAATGTATCAATTAGCTCTGCTCGATTCAATGCCAGTGTCAAAGATGAATCGAGATGATTTTTATTCCTGCACTCGGTCTTAAATGAAAATCATCGACAACGACAAGATCATTGAAATTCCATGGCGACAAATCGAACCGATGCACGTTTGGATGGTGCAAAGAGGATCGAGAAAAAAAATCGACACGTACCACACGAAGAAGAACGTGGTCAACGCACGGATACAAAACACAAACACACACTCGAGCGGCGAACAATAATATTGCTGCGATAATAATAATAAATCAGAGAAATTGCTGCAGCACAACCAACTGTGTCAGTGTGAGCGGCCTGTCGGCAACAAACTGACGTCTGCGGGCTCGCGCGTGGTTCCCCAGCGCGCACCAACGTAATATACCTACTACTACTACAACTACTACCACTACGACGTTTCTTGGTCTCGAGCCGCCGCCGTTACCGCCGCGCATCGCTCCGCAATAACAGAGCGGCAGGCAGACCCGCATCGCAAGCCCCCTTCACATTGCCGATGCTCGAGCTACGGCTCTCGTGCCAATCTCGATCGACCCAGCGAACCATTTCCAATGCTTTACCTACCTGCGATTCATAGCTACCATAATCTCGATCGTTTCTGACTTTGTTTACTTTCGTAATGAGATAATTGGCCTTTTGCGCGTAATTTTTCCCCATTTTTACAATTTTTGATGCTCCGATCCTCGTCGCTCAGCGAGTTTATGGAATATTTCGCCGGGAAACGTGGATTATTCGAACGCTTGGCTGTATCGCTCGAATTTACGAGCTATATATTTTTTTATTCTCAAAGTGTATAGCTACGTATATGAGCTACATGAAAAAAAATCTGCAACAAAGAAACACCTTCCCTACTCGCGAGCTGTTGGGCTCTCTTTCTCTCTCTCTCTCTGGCATTCTTATATATTTTTGTCCCACACTCTCTACCTGCGCGTTATTGTGTATATCTCATGCCTTGGCCTCTCTTCCTTTTCCTATCTTTCTACGGCTCCCTTTTCATCAAGCTTCTCTTCATGATTCCACTCTGTGTGTACGTGTGTGTACGTGAGTGTGTTTATGTGCTGCGGACCTCGAGTTCTTGCTCACTTTTCGTGCACAAGGTACTCGAGCACACACATTTATATAGACCTACGACGCACACATCGCGCATCAGAGAGGCGCACAACACAGCGAGCCTCGGAGGTCGAATGAATTTCGCTTTCTCGGTCTCTTTCCCATCTCTCGACGCGCGCAACCCTTTCCATCCGCGATGTGTTTCGCTCATTACTTTGTTTCTTTTCCCTTTTTTTCTCTCTTTTCGTTGACTTTTTATCTTTTTCGCGCTCGCCGCCGACGCTGCTGCTGCAGTCAAGGCGCATATTTATATAGATATATTTATACATGTGCAGCGCACGGTGCATCTCGCGCGGCACTGCACTCGTCGCAATTATTTTTCGCTGCAAACATGTACACTACGTACAGCAGCAGCAGCACTTTTGCGCGACGCCGCTGTTGCCGCCGTCGCTTAGCGTGTTTTCGTTCGCGTGAAAATTGAAAGCGGCTCGCGCGCGCGCACGATTGTCGCTTATATATTTCCCCGAGTCCAGCTCGGGTCCCAGAGGAGAATGCGAGAATAGCAAGAAACTCGCGCGCGTACAGCTCTAAATTTTACTTTTTTTTTGTTTTGCGCGCAGCTGCATTTATATACGTACGTGTGTGTGAGTGCCGAGGTTGCGCCGCGACGAGTTCCCGTGTCCCCTCGAGTTCACTGCCCTAGTTCGAGAGAGATAGCCTCGAGAGGTGCATTGCATGCACTCCGGTATGCAATGCGTCGCGTTATATGGTACACGCGCTCGCGACCTGTCCGCGAAACTCGAAAGCGTCAATCAGCCTCCTCTCTCTGCATTCGCTCAAATGGACCGCGATAATATTTCATGCCTCGAACTTTCAGCGAGTGCAAGTGTATATTGTATACGCCTCGAAAGATTTTAAAACTCCAAAGGCTCGACGAGCTACTTTTTGTGTGTTTAGGTGTGTGTGTATCTTGGCCCTTCTCGTATGCGCTGCACACCCTCGTGACTCTCGCGGCTTCGTGCCTCTTTTTCCGTATAATGTACCTACGCTACGAGCTCTCGACGTTCAGGAGTCTCTCGGATTCCCAGAGTCTACTGTTTCACACGTATCCTCTACTACTGTTGCTGTTGCTGCTGCTGCTACTACTGCTCCTCCGCTACGCAATCTACTAATTTGAATACAAAGCCTCGAAAAAAAATTCAGAGACCAAGAAGAGGCAACGCGTACGGCTGTGTGTGTGTGTGTGTGTTGCTGCAGTCTGCACACTGTATGGGATCCCACACCGCGTTCGCGCCAAGGATGTACATATGTTTTTATTTTTTTGAACTCGTAATATTACAGTCCTACCCGCCTGTACATAATCTCGATTAAGACTATGTGTGTACTGCGGTGAGGATATATGTGCTGGCAATTAAGCCAATCTCTGCCTCTAATTGGACTTTTCATACTCGAATTTTTTGTTTTCCTCTCGTTATTTTTAATAAATAATAATTATGCAAAATTATAAGTCTGTTCTTGCTATAACGTAAAATAATTGGTCAAAATTTAAAACAAGAATGAATGATTAAATAAGAAATTTAAGAAAATCTGAAAATCATATAAAATTCATAAAGTAGTATAATATTATTGTTGAGCAAAATAAAACAAGCAACAATATGAGTTGAGAGGGATGAAAACTTATACATCATGATTTATGATGAACCAAGAACCGAAATTTGATCGCGTATATTATGCTTGCAGTGCACGCAGCAGCTGCATTCAAATATCAAATTTTGGTCTCTCGGTATACTAGGGTAAAAAAAACATTCATGTAGCTGCCACCAGAGCATCAAAGTTTCTGCATTCCCACAAGCAGCATCGCTCGATTGACAAAAAAACCAGTCATCTCTAGGTGATTATGTCTTTTTTTCTAATTGGGCCATTGGAGGTTTCAAGTACGGCACAGTTTTCACTGTCTAATCGTCAAATTAAAATTTTCGTCCGCGTCATTAAGTGTATTTAAATACTTCGAGTTGACTATAACCTTGTGGGCATGATTAATTTGATCTAGCATAATGAGCGCGTGCTGGTATGAAGTATATTGTCGGACGTTGTAAAAATAGACTTCTGGTAGATCTCACTTGCGCCGTTCGATTCCACGTATATTTTCGTTTCCGATCAAGTAAGTTCTCTGCACGAGCTCAAGTTTATACAGTATACTGTTGCTGATCGATAACACATATAGACCATAAATTGCACCCACCATGAACTTTTTGTTTCTTATAAATTTATAAATACTACTTTGTGCACGTGATATGGTATATACGTCCCAATATAGAAACTCCGATAACATTTGTCTATAGCGAAATAATTTTTGTGCTTTCTTTTAATTCAAAGCTTAATTTTTCACCGAATCGATCGAATTCTGCGTTCATATTATTGTTTTTAATACATGAATCGTAGTTAAACAATCTGTAAAATGGCCTATAATTTGGATATCTAAATGAACTATAAGGTCCCGAATAGACCTCAGAATTTTGATAAATTTTATCATAGCTCAGATAAAGAAATAATCGAGAAAAACCCACCTCGTTTTTATTGTCGAAAAGATGCGAGTCGTGTGGTTTTTCTCGTTGCTTCGTGTCGATCTCTTGTTCGTTTATCGACTCCGTTATCTGTTGCTGCTGGGCTTCTCCACGATTCGAGCTCGCCGAACGCCGTTGGTCTCGATGGTTTTTTAGCTCGCCGTTCCGACGATGTTGACGCTCGAGCTGTTTCCTAATAAGTCCAATCGATATATTTATTTTGTATCGTGTTGTACATTACAGCGCGTGTGTGTCTGCGTAACGCGTCCGAAATACGTTGCCTCTCCCGCGAATCGGACCGTGCCCCTTAATGACCGAGTGACTTTTTTCACGTGCGAAGGCCGTGAATGTAATTTCATATATATAGCGATCAATTTTTATTGACATTAGCGTAATTTCAATTCTGTATTTCTCGATTAATATCTTTATCATTCGCGTGAAATTTAGTTCAGGATCATATTTATAGGGCATGGCTTACTTGAAGAATTCCGAGTCATGGAAGCACTTTTCGAGGCTGGGGGCCCGACGCAAACTCGTCGGTGTGTTGGGTGTCGAGCGCGACGGGGCTAGTGCAGGCACTCCTGGATTGCCATTGGATTGGTGCAAAATCCTCGTTTCCCCCTGAACGTCGCACATAATTGCTGTCCAACTCTGTGTCGACCAATCTGAGGAGCAGTAAATAATTTCGATTTGTTGTAGTCAATTTGTAAATATAGGACAATTGTATGTATAGCAAGATTTGGAGTTTATAATAATGAGATAATATGTAGGTAAAAAAAAAGTAAAAAAAAAGAAATTAATGCAGTTGAAAAAGTATGGATGAATTGATAGTGAATTTCCGTAATTTTTTAAACGCCAGGCTTACGAGTACACTGACAAAGAAATCACATCATAATTCTATGAAGTTGAACAAACCCGAGTTGTTTGGGTTTTTTCATACCGAAAGAGTGGAAAGAGACATGTCAAGGGAATTTTCGACCACCGCGGGCATCGACAAAGACACCCCCTTGTCCCATGAAAAACGTAACCACATGAGCGCGTGGTCTCTCCCTTGTGTCCTAAAGCCACACAATGGAAGGTCGAAGAAAAAAACCTTCATAACTCACACGCGTGTCAAAATCAAAGACGCAGGCCGGAAACAATGCAAGCTGCTCGTCAGCAAAATCGATTTTCTATATTACGTACATGAGCAACACCGGTATCAAATGTTCTTGGAAAATTCGACGACGCTGGGAAAATTTCAACATCAGATAGCAAAAAATTTTCCCATTAAAAATCGATAAAATAATTTGACTCACGAGCTTTGACCGATGCTTTCGAGAGGAATCAAAGCTCAAGTCTTCCGCATAAAATCTTTATATAACAGTAAAAAAAATGTACATCTGCGAAAGTATTGAAAGAAAGCCAAAAAGTCGACGATAACGGCGTCGATCTCTGAAATCACGAGGTGCTAAAAGGGAGGAAATGAGCTTTACACGCACAGTTACGATCGGCCGATTATTATCCAAGTCTGTCGCTCGAGCCAAACAGTTTCTACGCCGTATACAGGTTGTTTACAGTCTACACGGGCATCGAGGCTGCTCGAGCTCGACTGTAAGCAGGAAATTCGATGAAATTTGGCGCGCGCTCGGAGGAGCTTTTTTTTCTCACTTCGTTCGGGCAGGCGCCATGGATCGATATTTCACTTTCGCTTGGATGCCCGATTTATCGGTCGATGATGTTCCAGGCGTTTACGAGGATTGGATTAATTATGGTGGTAAGTGCACGGTCGATTGGGCGCGCCTCGGACCCCCGTGGGTATTAAGTAATTACAAATAAATGTGTTATTTCGTCAAAATAAAATTGCAGAGTAACGAGCTGCCCGAACGATAACGAGTTCTCATCGCGATGGAAAAAAGCTCGACTCAATCTATGTTCCAGCTTAAGTACTGGGTGCTTTATGTACGACGTCCAGCTGATGACCCAACGAACTGCGTCGTTTTAAGCTTTCGCAGGCGATGGTATCCGCGGGTAATCAAGAACAAAGCTCTCTTTCATCGTCGCTTCCGAGCACGGCTCGTGTATGAATTAGAAGCCGTATACAGGCCCGGCATGCGGAGCTTGCAAATAAAGCAGACTTTGCGCGAAATCGGAGTAGCTCTATGTACATACGGGGTAGTAGCTGCTATGTACGTGTAAAATAGCTCATCATGCAGCGTCATGCCAATAAACTTTGCAATCTTCCATTAACCCAATTCCATTCTTTTGCTTCGGGCGCGCAGCACCGAAAATGTATATTCCTCCCAGCTCGTCCCTTTTTCTCTCTTTCAAAGCTCGAATCGCTCGAAGCCGACCAGCTACTACATGTATATGAATGCTACAGCAGTGCAAGCTCTCTCGCTGGCGTCGGCATTTCGAGCTCTATGGTTTCATTTTGTTTTTTTGTTCGCGCGCGAGCTTCGTGCGGACTTTTCATTCATGAAAACTAGCGCGCGGCGCAGCAGATAGTAAACAAAGCCGGAAGACGGATAGGTGCGCTTAAGCCATAAATGAGAGAAAGAGAGAAAGAGAGAGCTTGATCTGCACGTGTAGCGGCGCGGCTTATGCATGCTCGGAGAAGGCGAGAAAGCAACGGCGGCGGCGGCGGCGACTGCCCCAGACTCCCCCTCTCGGGGTAATCAATACGGTAAAAGCGCCTTTCCCTCGCCCGAGCCGTGACTACTGCCTGCGCCACCCGCGCGCGGCCCCGCTTAAATGCCGACTGTGCCTCGTCGACAAAGACTTCTGCCGTGCGTGTATACATGCAGCGTTACGTGCGTATGACGCCGCCAGCAGCAGACCGTATACACGCAGCTCGCACGCATCGCTCCTGCTGCCTGACGTACATAATACACACAGAAACTCGGGGACAACGGAGTGCTAATAGCTATCGCTGCCCACGCACACCAGCTCACACGGACGGGCCGCGTTGAACGATGATATTGCCAAGCCCGAATTTTCACGCGATCGAATTTTACAGACCTGTAACGACTGTATCAATTACACGCGGGCAATTTTTATGCCGAGCACGACTGCGTGTATTATCTTGCATTGGTCGTGTGTATGCGTTTGTTCGATTGAAATGAGCCTTTGTTTACGCGATAATTAATGCGCTTTAGTGCAGTTATGAACTTTCATCGTCGTTTCTCTTTCTTTTTTTGAAGGGAATGAAAAGGAATTAAATGCATCTAACTTTACAAATAATGATAAAAGATAAATAAAAGGTTAAACATAAAACATGAAATAAAAATATAAAATAAATATGGTATAACAAAGAGGAAACAAATACCTTAAATGGAATTTAAAAGCTCAGATAAATGCAAAGAATTTTTTTTAAAAAATCATTCATTCAGTTTAAGTTCATAATTCAATTATCTTAGAGAAATAAATGCACATTGATCTGAGTAAAGTAACTGAAAAATTTCCAATAAATACGAGAAAGCTCAAAACTTTGAAGAAAGAAACATGAACGAATAAAGCAATGATTTTCCATACCCTCGAATTGAGAGAGATCAGTCGCAAACGTCTTAGAGAGGCCAACTCGTTGCAGCAATAAGCTACACTATCGATGCTACAACGCAGGACGCAACGTCAACTTCGTCATAGTTATGTCAACACTGCTCCAAAAAAAAAGCAAAAACAACAACAACAACAACACGTAATATAGGCACGGCAGTGTATATAGCGACTGTTTGCCGGTAGCGACTGAGCCGGCTTCCGATGGCGCCCGCACACATGCGACGGCCCGACCAATCCCCCCATTGCATGAAGCACGTTCCCTTTAAGTATTCTCTACATTCGCAACCCCTCCGATGCCTATTTCACACCCTCGAATGCAGGCCTCGGGTCTCGGACTGAATTTGCGTTCGTCGAAACGATTTATCATCTGATACACGCAGCTATATACTTATAATCTTTTTTCGTCCGGTAGGCAAAGGGGAGGCGAGTTTTTATTTTGTAAAAACTTGTATGGCGTTTGAAAAATCTCGCGATATTATTTAGTGGTTAACATTGATTTCGGTCCAGTCATACGAATCATTTTAATAATAATTAAAAGTATTTACTATTAACAAGTGTAAAATCGAATTTTTTGAAACTCTCAAAGTATCTACATGAAAAACGTGTTTTAACGTACAGTCTCAAAGGCTATACGTGTACACAATTATTATTTTACACAAAATTCGAGCAGATTGTCGTAGACTTTTTACGATGCATTGTAGTCCTACCGTTTTAATAATTAACTCAATCAAGTCCTTATTTTCGGACTAATCCAGTCCATGTACTCGGACACACGAGTGAAAAGGCCGGGATAACGCGTACTCGCGCATTCCGGGTCTTTGATGGACCAGGAGACGACGCCGACAATCACGCCGTTGACGGTCAGTGGGCCTCCGGAGTCCCCCTGAAACAATCACACGAACGATTTGCCATTTGTTTTTGCATGGAAATTTTCTCGATGCATATATATGTGTATTAAGCTTACGTTGCACTGGCCTTGTCTACGTCTAGGATTGTTGGCGCAGATGTTGGTCGGGTAAACGTTGCTTCCCGTGGCCCTGATGGCCCGCGCGCAGGTATTTTGATCGGTGACCTTGATCGACACCACTTGTAGAATATCGGGTATTCGGCCATTCTACACCGAAAAGAAAATCAATTTGTTTCGTGGATCATAATGAGGTGAATTCAGGTAGAATGAGCTTGAGTACTCACAACGCTGAGTTTGCCCCAGCCCGAGAGGACGGCGTTAGCACCGCCGGGGGTCCTCTGGCGAGCCACTGGTAGAGGGACGGCCCGCACCGACTGCGAGTATGCCCATGGTTGACTTACCTAAAAAATTTGATTACGTAAGGACAAATTGCGCGTGAGCTGATTAAAGTTGACAATCAAGTACTCTTATCAAGGCGATATCGTTTCTGAACGAGTCTCTCTTGTTATATCTCTCGTGCATGATGATCCTTGTGGCCTGACGGACCTGACCCGGCCTCTTGTAGTTGATGGTTCCAGCCACGACTCGTATTTGGTTTGCTTGTTTACTGTAGATTCAAGATAAAATATTCTTAACTCTGCTTATACATAACTAAGGCGAGAAATGCCAAATTCTTACCCATCGGTGCAATGAGAAGCCGTCAGGATCCAGTAGCGAGATACGATGGCTCCACCGCAGAAGTGACTACCCCGAAGATTTTGCAGAGATACCTGTGACAAAGTTTAAAAAGTTGGTTCAAACGATAATGCACGAAAAAAGAAGTGCACAGAACTGTAGACACATATTGTGCATTTGAACTTGTTGATTTTGCAAACGTACTTGAAATGGTCTTTGGTTCGGTCTTGAATTGTACCCGTTAACGATCCTCGATTCAACTAAACAGTAACAAATATACTAAGGTCAATCGATTAATTTATGCTACAATTTTTAATTTTGATCAAAGTGTTATCGCTCGACTCTTACGTTCTATCTCATCGCTGAAAGCCACAGCTAGAATCGACAAAAAAACAATAACTCCTCTCATATTCTATTTCAGTCTATTAGTTGAGCGTAAAGTGTCGCATAATGCTCGTCGTTAATCGTACTTATATACACTCGACTCAATAATGAAAAGGCGGAAAAATAATAAATTAACTCGATAGCCTATCGCGCAATTATTTTGTTGAACTTTTGACGCGTTTCGGCTTTTTTAGCTTTTTTAGCTTCTTTCAGGAATCAATAACTGCATAATATAAGATTGTCTGGCCCATCCTTTATTCAGTTGCATTAAAATTAATTTGACGTTACATGTAAAAATCATCAAAATCCAAAAGTATGAAAAAGCTATCGTGTAAAAGTTAGTCAACTTTTTTTTTATTAGCGACAGCTTTGGGTGAGCTTTATATCGGATTATTTATTACAACCGGGAAACGTGTAATTAGCGATCGAGGAGGAAAATACTAATTGACGTACATTTTGAGTCAATAATAGCTAATAACGGAAACAATTTAATATAAATGTATGTTATATCTACTCATGCACGGTGTTTACATGTTTAATATTTTTTATTGGCAAATTAAAATTGATAAATCGATGCTGTTTAAGTCAATTTGATAGTGCAATTCAGACATACAGAAATCGGTAACTTCGCCAGGATCAAAACAGATCGCAAGTTTTAAAAAACAATGTTTTTGAGTCAACCTTTGATTATCACAAGGCTACGAAGATTGGCAATGCGTTACCTTGTGAGCAAATTCATTTATACATATTACGAGAAAGGCGGAGGAGTCTCAATGTAGACGCAGCCTCGACCCTGCCGCGCCGTGCAAATATGCAAAGGGCGAGTTGAATGGGTGCCGTGTAATATAGCAGCTATAAACATTGTTACGGGACCGGCTCGAGTTAAAATGTCTCCACGTTATGCCGCTGCCGCTATATACGTTTACATCTGTCGCTCCCTTTTTCGACCGAACTATCTCTCTCTCCTGCTGCTGCCTGTGTCTGTTGCCTCTGCGTGTATGCATATTACTCGAGCTTCCACCCTCGAGCTTGTGTCTCTTTTCCGCCCGCCAAGCCTCGGAGCGCCTCGTCTGTTTATATTTACTGCTGCTTTTTCTTGTGTAAAAGCCGCAGATTAAAATGAGAAGCCAAAAAGGGAATGCGTGTCTAGCCCAGAAAGTCTAAACGATTTTTAAACTGCGACCTTTTTTGTTACCTTTTTCGAATTACAAATACTCTAGCGAACATACGTGCGATTCAATCTAATTATTCGGTAATTACATTTTTATTCCTACTCTTACTCTTAGATCTTTCTCAGAGCCCTTAATGCACCATTTTCAATTCCCAATTTATTCGTAATAATTTATCATTGATTGAAAAATAATTATTTTTCATAAGACAACGGATAAATAAAGACATTCGTATTAAAAATCCAACTCAGAATCCATATGAATGGGATGCGTAATAGTATCACGTATGCAAATGTTGTACGAAGAACGACTTTTCCATACTGAGTTGGTCTTTAATGTCATGTCAACGCTACGCATATTCGTATACTGCCGAAGCGTGACTCAAAACTTCTCATTGATAATGATATGACGGGGTTCTCCATTTTTTCTGTAGCGTATTTCGTATAAATCGTAAAATGATTGGTGTTGAGTGAAATAACTATTTAAAAAATAAAACACAAGTATGAAGATTAGTTTGAAGAATGATTCAACAAATCAATGGAAATGGTCATCTAATTGCAGTGGGCTTAAAACTTCTTTATATAATTTTTGAATAAATAGTGGATATTATTCTTCAACACAATCTTCATAAGAGTTAAGAAAGTAGACTTCCTATATGTTTAGCTCAATCATTGATTTCATTTTTCATTTTTTTGCGTGATGTATCATTTAATTTAATAATGAATTCATTTTGTCAATCACACATCACATTATGATAATGAGTCGATTAAAATCGATGTAATTATCCGTTAATGATCCACGAATATTAAAGAAATGTTAGGACTTAGATCGAAGGAAGGGTAACATAAATTTTACAAGATAGTGAATTATTTTATATAAAAAATGTTTATTAAAAAATAATTTCTCATTCTTAAAGACTAAAGTTTGAATTATCTAAACGCTAATTTAGAAGTTCGAGCTCTCAAGAAGAAAACTTAAGCTACTGGAGCGACTGGGAGATGGGCACCGGTTGCGCGGTATCCGTTCTCGTCGGCGACGTAGCTGATGGTGTAGGTGACACCGTCGTCACCGACGTAGCTGTAGGATCCGCTGACGCGGTTGGCAGCCTGTTCTGGTCCGTAAACTTGGATGCGAGAGTCTTCTTGGCGGCTCTGGCCGTCGCTGAGTTCGTAGGCGAAGTTGTAGCCCTCGAGACCGATGTTGTTGTTGGGTGTCTCACGGACGAGGACAACATTGTTGTTGTGTTGGTTGACCTGGTGGTAGGTCTGCTGCTGGGGCTGCTGACGATTGCCGGAAAAGTCCGAGACGATGATGGGTTGGAATTGGCGTTGTTGGGGCAACAGACCGGCCGAAGCGACGGCGACCAAAGCGGCGAGTACGACGAACTGCACATTTATCACAAATTAGTTTGATTAATTCATGCCCTATATGTACTATGTATGTTTTTCAACTCGTAGGAATTGTTAATTGCGAATTCTAATTTCAAGTTTAGTGACTTACCGATTTCATTTTGGATTGGTGGGTTTGAGGTCGAAACCAGAGGAGATGATCCAAGAGGCTAAGAAGTCGAAGACTGACTGTGCCTTTTTGCTCGGTTCCTTGCCTATTTATACCAAAAATTTGCCGGACTCGATATACTCTCTCGTCTTTGTTGCTCCCGTGTGTAGCGGTGGATGGCTCATCAGCCAAATTACCTGTATACTGGCCCGAGGCGAGGTAACGAGAGCTAGCCTCGCGTACATCGCAGCTTCTGCTGAAATGTTGTGTAATTTGAATTATATATATCCGTGCATAATTGGAAAGAAGGCAGCTTCTGTCGAGAGCTTTGTTTTTAGCCGACAACATCATCTGCATTTTCGCGCAATTTCGCTTTCATTAATAAGCTTTATTTTTAAAAATATGGATTTGGTTTTGAAATCAAAGTGACTTTCGCTTTGCGAATTTTGATAGTAATATCGCAAGGTCGTATGGTCTTCAGTGAAATTGGAATCCAATTTCGGCTGTTAAAATTTTTTAATTTTGGACGAGTTCAATAATAAATGAAGAAAAATAAATTAAAAAATGAAATATTCGCCAAAAATTGTTGATAATTCTAATGTCCGCATATGAATTTAAAATATTTGATTCATACTCGTGCTTCTTAGTGTAGATTATGAAAATCATGTAAATAAATTATTAAAGTATCAATTAAAAATTTTTTTCTTCCTTTTTGTACAAATTGCTATCAAATCATTGAGAAAAATATTTCGCCTATAATTTAATTTACAAATATGATTTATTAATAATAAAATAAATAAACCGATCAAGGTAGTAAATTATAATCCATCGAGTTTAGTTGCTATTAATTTGTTTAATTAAATATAATGTAAGTATCTCTATTCTTGGTGGTTTTCAGTATCTAAAGCATAAATTATGATTTCCGAGACGAACAAGTTTGTAAGTTTGAACGAATCGGCTAAATAACTTGTTCGCACGGTATAATATTTTTGAGCGAGATTTCGAAATCAGTTTTTTTTTCTGCTACGCATAAAGCAGTGGCTGGTAACTATTATCATAGTATTTAAATCAATTGGAGTAGTCAAATACCCAAACAGGTCTTGCGAATATTTTGTATTAGAAATTAGACAAAAAGATAATCGCACGAAATTCGAAAAATAAATCGCCTGATGAACTTCAATAGTAGGAGTAGAAGTCGGTACATTGACCGCTAATCAGAAGATTCTCGAAGGTATTGTAACTGAATAATTATAAGAAGATGATAATAATGAAAAAAATTCAGCATTAATCTGGAAAACATAAAAAGATACATTTTTCATTAAATTGAAACTTTTTTAAAAAATAGGAACAAGGAAAAAATTAATTTAAAAATAAATTTTGCTTTTGAAAACGTTAATTTTAAAGTAAAAACACGAAGAAACTATTGAAGGATAATAATATAAAGAAGAGTTTTCACTGTGTTTCTAAGCAAACTCCTTGCAAAGAGAGTGACATATATTTCCGAATTTATAAAGACGAATTGTAATCCCTTAGGTTTTTCTCATCTTCTTTGCATGGTTTTTATAGATAATTACCATGCGTAACGGGGTACTAATTATAAAAAGTAATAAAAAAGTTTCAATAAATAAAAACTATGTAAAAAAAGTGTAACGAACAAAATAAAATGTATTTATAAACTTGCAGATAAAAAGAAAGAAATCATTATGTTAATTATATGCGTTGTTCTCAGCGAGCACGTGATCGTTACACAATTCTGTCATTAATATTTGGGGACCTTAGGTGTCAGAAGTTGGTAAATAAATCATCGCTCATGTCAGTACTGCGTAGGCGATTTGTCTATATAATCAGTTTAGCTCAGGTCGAGTTGACATTTTTTTTAGTCATAAGTATACGGCTATTTATATTAATCGATGGGGATTGAATTACTCGCCTCATTGACGTATAAAACATTTACTACTCTTTTTGTTGATAACTTAAACAGTAAAAATGGTTTCCCTATCTTTTAGATACTATTCAAAAATTTATAAGGTAAAATGGTGACTGCAAGTTCAAGTAAGTGAAAAAATTAGTGAGGTCACTCGTCGAAATCCTTTAAGCGTGTTCGAGTTTAATTCAACAATTGTGAAATGTTGCATTAGAATCGTTGAATTTCAGAGTCCAGCGTATAAGGTCGCAAAATCAAAAGCTAAAAGAAACTTCGATCGAACTGGAAAAGCCTGAACGAACTGTCGCGAAACACAAATACGATCGATCCCGAGATGAGGTCTCAACTTATGAATGAAAGTTTGTTTCAACAGTTTGTTTTAATTTTTACCTCTAAGTTTGACGAGAAGTATCGATGTCGTCATTTCAAATGCCATTAATCATCAAATATAGAAGTTCATGATTCAAATCTATGGGGTCAAATGAAAAATGTGCAAAAGTACTAAAAAATAAGAAATATCAAGCGTAATCGCGTCGTTCACGAAAAAAATATGCTCACTTTATATCTATTCATGTAAAAAATCGTACGTACTTCACCCATTTTTGAACCCATTAAACACTATTTTTGCGATAAAATTAAAAATTCTTCGCGGAAAAAAATATATTTTTGTACAAATCAAAAGGTGAATCGTCATGTTTTAAAACGAAGTAAAAAATACCATGAATACTTGATCTTTTTTGAGCTCGCTTTCCTTATAACTACTAAAAATCGATGAAAATTTTATATTTATACAATAATACAATATTGAACAATTTGAAAAATAACAAGCTCATTTGAAATTTCGTATCATAATGATGAAAACAGCTTTTTGTACTTTGATATTCTTTTATACGCGTCGTACAAAAAAAACTTTCTCGGTTACAGGTCTAAAAATAATAATTATCAGGTAATTATTTGTACCATTCAACTTTTACGTTATAAAATAATTCAATTTCAATCCAAAAACACGTGAATGCGGTCGCTCGTTCTACCTTATCGACCCAGACAGCATCGAGGGATTTAAATTATGTATCTATACTTTAAAAAAGTATGGTCATATAGATACACTTTAAAATAATAGTATAGATAATATTATAGTAATGATACTACTTCCAACAATTTTTCTTTCAAAACCATAAGAAATTTTTTGGAAACTCTAAAAGGTCAGTCAAAATTGTACTAAATTTATTAATTTTTTTTTCTTTGAAGTTTGAGCCAACTTTTTCGAATGTTCTTTTACTCAGTGGAGCTATATTTCATGTAAGTATGATTCAATGAAGTATTTCCTATTTTTCTTTCAAGCACGTAAATGCAACTATCCAATTTTAATGTGTGTTGCTAAGTTTTGCCACCTCGTGGCTGAATCGCTGGTGTCGTCATATCGTCTGCATTCTCAACCTGTGCTGTGACACACGTGTTTTGAGTACAAAACTTTTTCAAAACACCGTATTATTGTATTTTCAGTACTTTTAAGTGACGTTTAAAATTAATATAAATCAACTTTCAAAGTTCGATTGAAAATAATCAAAATGGCAAAGGCTCGTTCAAGTGAGTAATCATTCACAAATAATAGAGTTAAATCATTGGTTTGTTCAATGTCTTCATTTTCACAATTCAAATAATCCAAATATTATAATTTGTTATAGAAAAACCAAATAAAGGAAACCATGGCAAACCAAAAAATGACAAAAAAAATCATTTGGATGAAAGTAGCATAAAGATTAAAAAAAGAAGAAGTGACTCTAGTAAGTAGCAAGTTTATTGTGAATTAATTAATTAACCTAAATGTATTTGTTTGGAACTCAATATCTTTATTACTTGTTTCAGGAAAAAAACAAGGCATAATGATGGTGCCAAATTCTTCTGGTGATATTCTGGATAGAATTCAGGAAGCACCTATGGACATGTCTTCAATAGCAGGAAAAAGGTTGAAACATACTAAATCCTTCATGAAAGAATTTAAAAAAGTTCTTGAAGAAGCAGACGTAGTGTTAGAAGTAGTTGATGCTAGAGATCCTCTTGGAACTCGATGTTCCCAAGTGCAAGAAACAGTTGCGCAAATGAATAAGCGACTTGTTCTCGTTATAAATAAAGCAGACTTAATTTCTCGTGAAAATTTAGCCAGCTGGTTGAAATATTTTAAAAGAAGTATTCCAGCTGTACCCTTCAAGAGTTCTACTCAGAGTCAGTCAAAAAAACTTGGTCGGAAAAAACTTAGTAATATGAATCAAGAGATTTTACAAAATAGCGCTTGTTTTGGAGCAGAATTACTTATGCATTTACTTGGAAATTACTGTCGCAATGCTGGAAATACTAAAGGAAGTATTCATGTTGGTGTTGTTGGTCTGCCCAATGTTGGAAAATCTAGCGTGATAAATTCACTCAAAAGAAGTAAAGCTTGCAGTACTGGAAATACTCCTGGTAATATATTGTTATATTTTATTTTATTTGATTTTGAATTTTAATTATGTCTTACAGAATAATTTCAATAACCCCTATTTATTTTCAGGAGTTACAAAAGCAATGCAAATTGTTCAGCTCGACTCAAAAATAAAATTATTGGATTGTCCTGGAATAGTCTTTGAGAACAATGACCCCAATAATGCAAATGTTGCATTGAAAAATGCAGTAAAAATAGAAACTTTGGATGATCCAATTACCCCTGCTACTGTTGTATTACAAAAAGTACCTATGTCTCAATTGGCAGAACTATATAATATTAATGAATTCAAAAGCCCAGAAGAATTTTTTGCTAAAAAGGCTATGAAAATGGGTAAATTAAAGAAGGGCGGTATTCCTGACATAGAAGCTGCAGCTCGCAGTATTCTGACAGATTGGAATGCAGGTAAAATCAAGTATTGTTCTATACCTCCTGAAGAAAAAGACTCTCAAATATCAGCTTCAATTCTGACTACATCCAAAGAAGAGTTCAATATTGATATGTTTGAGGCTAGTGAAAAAATGGTGTTAGACAGCATATCAGGGACAGGCAGTAATGAAATGGATACATTGTAGTTTAGTATCTTAATAAAAATGTGGTTAAATTTCATTATTTTTCTGAATATAATCTTGTATTAAGTGAAAATATTTTTGTAAATAAAATAATTTATTCAGTACTTGTTTGGTCAACACCCATATTAATTGCTGTTACATTAAACTAAATAATTTGCATCCTCTGTTTTGATATCTTCTAGTTTTCAAATTACATTCATAGAAACCATTTTAATTCAAGTAAAATGTTTGCAGAAATATATAAAATATCTGCGATATTTGATTTGAACCTTTGGAAGAATGTAATCTATATCACTAAATTCATGACAACAATGAATGTCACTCAAGTTTTCAATCTTTACTTATTTTGATCCGTCCCGCCACCATCGCCAATGATGCGCGAACGAGTCGAGAGTCGAAAATTTGAGCGCGCAAACGATAGATCGCGGCGCAGCAACGACCATTGAGTTGCTTCTATTGCAATCGCGGCCAAGTTCGAGTATATTACCGACCGACACACAGACTGCAGGCGAGCTAATGTACTACTGCTAGACTTGCGCGATTTATCAGGTCGTCGAACGAAACTCGCTTGGGGCTATCGCGCGCTCAGGTGCTGTACATCGCCAGTGACAGAAGGTTCCTGGTACTTTTTTTCAACGAGCATAATCACGACGAGCTGCCCGCCGGCAGTACCGCCCATAACTCCTCGAAATGCAAGCCAACTTGGTGAATCTTATGGCCGTGTCTATGAGGGTGAGTACACTCGATCGCTGCACTCTGCTCTTTCTCGAATCTCGGAAATTTAGCCTGAGTGTCACTGGCTTTCGTTTAATTTCCCGTATGAGCCACGTCGCGCGTCATATCGTTAGTTAATGCAATACCAGCTCTCTCTATCAAATTTTTATAATGACATTGGGCTAAGCTAATGTCATCCAAATGAGTAATTGGAAAGAGATGTGTGTCATTCTGCAACTGGGCTCCCTTTGCTCGAGCATTGGTTATGTTATGTCACTTTTTTTGGAACATATACTTACCTACACAGAATAGGCGTCTGCTAATGTTCTCGCGTGACACAAGACCTTGACGATTTTATCTCGCTCTCTCATGCCTCACACTACGCTCAGTTGATATTTTTACCTATTTATCAGTTTTACCAATGTTGTCATTTTTCAAACAGAGTATATTAATATGTATTTACTTGAGCTGAATTTAAATGAACAAATTTTTAAAACTCTTTCACAACTTGCACACAATGTGCACTGTCCCATATTGCTATACAACAATCATCCTAATTTATCATAACAATAGAGATTCCTGAAATATCTTTCCCTTGAGGTTAATGAATTACTTAATAAACCATCACCACTCAAGAATGTCTTTTTAAAGTATTTTCATTATTACAGCCAATATGTATGAAACGGGCCGCAAATCCCATTCTAGCAGCTATGCAGCAGCGGAGATATGCTAGCACACTTGATGCTGACATTGTTGTGATTGGCTCTGGCCCTGGTGGCTATGTAGCCTCTATCAAAGCTGCTCAATTAGGTATGAAAACAGTTTGTGTTGAGAAGGATCCAACTTTGGGAGGAACTTGTCTAAATGTAGGATGTATTCCATCAAAGTCCCTTTTAAACAACTCACATTATTATCATATGGCACACAGTGGAGATTTGGATGACAGAGGAATCAAAGGTATTTGAGTTGATTAAATTTTTAATTTATTATCGTGCATCTAATTTTTATACTACTACAATATACTTAAAATTGTACAGTTTCTGGAGTAACTCTTGACTTGCCCAAACTTATGCAACAAAAGACAAATGTTGTAAAAGCTCTGACTGGAGGAATTGCTGGATTATTCAAAAAGAACAAAATAGAATTAGTTACTGGTCATGGAAAAATTACTGGAAAAAATCAAGTCACAGCATTAGGTCCAGATGGTTCAACAGTAGCTACAATCAATACTAAAAACATTCTTATCGCTACTGGCAGTGAAGTTACACCATTTCAAGGAGTTCCAGTTGATGAGAAACAAATTGTTTCTTCTACTGGAGCACTTTCTCTTGCAGAAGTTCCAAAGAAAATGATTGTCATTGGTGCTGGTGTGATTGGTCTGGAATTGGGATCTGTATGGCAAAGGTAAATGATACAATCCAATTTTTTTAATTCTATATAAATTTAGTTTTATCAAAATGTATTTATTCAAGAATTTAAATCTTTCAGGTTAGGCTCTGATGTTACGCTGGTTGAATTTATGCCTGCCATTGGTGGAGTGGGCATAGATGCTGAAGTAAGTAAAACCATGCAGAAAATCATGACCAAACAAGGTCTCAAATTCAAGTTGGGAACTAAAGTAACAGCAGCTGCTAAAACCAATGGCGATATTCAAGTAGCTCTTGAAGATGCTAAAGACCCTAGCAAGAAGGAAAATGTAAGCTGCAATGTTCTTTTAGTATGCATCGGTAGAAGACCATACACCCAAAATCTTGGTTTAGAAGAAATAGGAATCGAAAGGGACGAAAAAGGAAGAATTCCAGTCAACAGCCGATTCCAAACTGTTATCCCAAGGTTTGTAGAATTTCATACATATTGAATTCAACAAAGAAATTTTAGGATAATTATTTTACTCAGATATTAAATTCTAATATAAAAATATAATTTAATTCTAGTATCTATGCTATTGGAGATTGTATTCATGGACCTATGTTGGCACACAAAGCAGAAGATGAAGGTATCATAACTGTTGAAGGCATTGCAGGAGGTAATAAAAAATATTCTTTATATTTCTATTAGACCTTATGCAAAATGCAAAAATTCTAAAATCTATTTTTAAAGGTGCTGTACACATTGACTACAACTGCGTACCAAGTGTAATTTACACCCACCCAGAAGTAGCTTGGGTTGGAAAATCAGAGGAAGACTTGAAGAAGGAAGGAATTGACTACAAAGTTGGTAAATTCCCCTTCATGGCCAATTCAAGAGCAAAGACGAATTTGGAAACCGACGGTTTCGCTAAAGTCTTAGCTGACAAAAACACCGATAAAATTCTTGGTGTTCATATGATTGGACCAGCCGCTGGCGAACTTATCAACGAGGCAGTTCTTGCTATGGAATATGGTGCAAGTGCTGAGGATGTTGCACGAGTTTGTCACGCTCACCCGGTAGGTTTTCATTCATTTACATTCAAACGTAAAAATTGAAATTATTTTCATAATAAACCGTTCAATACTAATAATATCTTTTAAAAATTATACAGACTTGCGCTGAAGCATTGAGAGAAGCACACTTGTCGGCGTACTGCGGCAAACCAATTAATTTCTAAGATATTCCATCTCAACTTGTGAGCACGCCATAAATCTCAGGCTAACGATGCGGCTTTGTTATCTAGTTTGCATTGTGAAGCGCTGAAATTTGAGATTAACTAAGTTGAAGTTCAATCATCTATGTTGATCGCAACTTCAGAAATTTACTACGAACGAGACTCAATGGGAAATCATCAAAACCAAACTAGATACTTTGTAAATAAGATATTTAAATCTATGACACACAACTTAAAGAACGCTTGTTTCTCAAACGGGTTTATTGTCAAATGAGCCTGACATTTCTTGAGAATAAATCGTTAGGTACCACGTCTTGAAGACGTGCAAACTGTAAAACGTTGAAATCAAGTTTCTTGACGATCCTCTCCATAATGAAACTGATTCTCTAACATGGATAATTCATTGTTTTTAGTTCATGGCGTTCGATCTCGTTCGATATGCATTTTTAATTCAAATATCATTATTCAATGTCCATTATATTTGCTTTCGATTATTGTTATGCAAAAATTTAGAGCACTCATTTCAGTTCCAATTGAACAAATTAATGCTTTAATGTAAATGTTACTAAAAATAAAGTCATACATTCATGTAGAATCAAATTCATGTACTAGCATTAATTCACGCTGTGAGAGAAAATGGGCACTGTAATACAGAAGCACTGAAAAGTACTATGTAGATATTATTAAAGAAACTCACCGTTATAAAAATTTGTGTTTATGGTTAGCGAGTATCAATCGGTACTCAATCTAGTGGTAAAGAATAAATTTGTTAATTACACAAATATTCCACGTTGTTTGCATGATATTCCGAAATTATTATTTTCTTTCGTCCAAATTTTACTTTTGGCTCAATTTATCGCAACGAGTCTTAAATCACGAAGTGTTCTCTATTACAATAAATAATTTTTTTTATATATCAGTCCTCCGTAAGTGCACATCCCTTGTATTCATATATAATTTAAAAATTATGAATTATCTTTTGAATTTGAATCGCTGTTGAATCCTTTTGAAAATTTCGTTTAACATAATATACGAGTCTTTGCACACGTTTGAGCTCACGTTCCAGTGCTATTAAATTATCAGAAAAATTATTGGGAGCTACGAAATACAAAGAGCGAGCCCCAAAAGCATATTATACTTGCAAGTTCGATGCTTTTGCGTAGTTGGCAGGATCGCGCACATATACAGGCAGTTTATTAGCAATACATGCACGATAGTTGTCGTCTCTCTCTCTCTCTCAGTCTTTTTCTCCCCCTTCTGCGTAGCGCGCAGGCGCTCGCCGGTGGAGAGAAAGTCTGCACACTGTGCGAATACATTCGGCGAAGAACTAATGTGTATATGTGTATATATGCAAGCGGCAGCGGCGAGCAAAGGCCAGCCGAAGCGAAACCCGGCAGCCGAGCGAGCGAGCAGATCCCCGGCAAACAACGCCGGGACGACGCGTGTGTCGCGACTCGAGCTCTCGTGTCGTCGTCGTCGTCGTCGCGTGCGCTCGGCGAGAGACTCGGCCGCGTTTATATACACGTTATATTATTCGACGGCGACAGCCAACAACAAAAAAAGACACGATCGAACGAGACAAATAGAAATTCAACAACATCGGCTGCTGCTCCATATTATTATAAATATTTACTCGAATTGCGCGCACGCACAGACCGACGACCCGATGCCTGCGTAATCGCGAGACGAGTTGTTACTTTCGCGCTCGCCGTCGTATACGTTTGGGAGCAAAGTAAATAGAGGCGATCAGCTTGAGAGAGGCTCGTTTGTGTATCGTATAATAGCAGCATTACAACAAGTAGGAAATAATTCGTATACAGGAGATAGAGTCGAGAGATCGCCACAGGATGGTCTTATAGGGTGCAGTGCGCGCTTACGCCCGTGTTTTTCAAGTGCATTGGAATAAAGTAAACGAGTGCATCGCGCAGTGTGCGGTTCGTCTCCCGCCTATACGCATCGATTAAATGCGAAAGAAGAAAAAAGTATAATTCCACGTGAATCGGCGAGCGCGTGTGCTTTATACCGGAAAATATCGTACGTGATACAATATACACGAGTGTAGATCGACGAGAGAAGAGTCGAGAGAAATTTCGCAGTGGTGCCTTGTGCCTGTGCTTCTCGTTGCGTTTTCCTGACAGATTTATCATTTTTCGTGTACGGTGCTGTGTGTTTATGAGCCGTGTGCGTTTTGTGCCGACGATATCTCAGTGTGTATGAGCTCGGTGCGTTCGCGTACACCGACATATTCGCAGGCCGCTGCTCGCTTGCGATGTATAAATAAATATCTAATAAGCAGTGAGCGAGCGAGCGAGCGGGAGTTCGCTGTGCAAGTAGTGCGTCGCTGCGTGTGCTGGAGTCACACAGCCTGCGTAGTCTCGGAGTAGTTATACACGTATCAGACACGCAGTCCAGCTTCTTTGCCGGCAATCAAAATGATGTGGACCACTACGAGAACGACCAAGTACGCCGTCGGTGAGTGTCGCGATGATATTTACACGAGTCTGGTTTGTCCTCCTGTTTGTCCCGTTAGCGTCGAAAGCTCACCCCATAGACTCGTCGCGAGCTTATGCTCTCTCTCTTTCGATAACAGTACGCCCATTGAAGGGCCGGCTCGGTTTAATCCGCTGCCTTTGGCGTCGAGTAAGCTGCGGCATTAAATCGCCGGCAGCAGCTCTGGCCGCATTCACTACTTGTACTCGAGGAATAGAGCCGCACAATGAGTCGTGCGCCAGAGCTTGCGACACGAGCTATGCCCGTGAATACGTCAAAGGCACGTCTCTGTGTGCCCCGTGGCCGCCGCCGCTGCTGCGCGTTTAGCGTGTATTACGATGAAAAGCTCGTCGTGTCCGCAGAGTCGCCGCTGCGCAATATTATACATACAGAGCGCCTCAAGAGAGCAGCGTCATTCATATACGCGCGAGACGAGTATAAGCTGTATGTGTATTCGGCTGGGGCATTTGTATAGCCGGCGCGTCTCACATGTATTCGCTCTTTTTTTAAATTATTTTTCGATAGGAACACCGAGCTGACCAAAAAAGCCTACGCGGCTTCTCGAGCTTTTTTCAAATCTTTTCCTCTCTCTCTCTCTCTTTCGAATGGCAAGCACGCGGCAGGCAGTCCAGCTCTCGGATGAACTCGTGTCGACGCTCGTTATTTGCATTTAATTGGACAGGTTGTGTGTGTTTAATCGGTCGGTCGGCAAAAAAGTTGCGCCGAGCAGTAGCGAGAGAGCCGCCTCGTTAATTCGCCATCCCGCTGCTCTCTGCTCTGCTCCGCATCAGCGAAGTAGGCCCATGGTTCGCACGAGATAAACCGCGACGACGACTGCCGTATATTCCCCATACGTAGCGGCGTTTTTGCAGCGGTAGCAGTTTCTCTCTAAGCCCACTGGCATTTAGTTCAGTCGGCCTGTCGAGACTCTTTGTTTTGTTTTTCTTATTCGCTGTCATTGTTGGCCGCAGCAGTAGCTACAGCAGCAGTAGTGTATATAACGCAGCTGACGAGCGAGAGAGCGCAGTGCGCTTAAACCACGTGCCACCGAGCAGCAGCAGCAATAGCAGCAGTGCAGCAGTGGTACATATAACGGTGCTTTGCAACAGCTCTCCGATGATTATTTATTTCTTTGCGCCGATGCGTTTCCGCGAATACAAAATATTTATGTACATCTGTGCGGAGCTCGGCCGACTCTTCCGCGATAAAGTTCATACGAATACGTGTATAAAAGTGCCTCGACTGCAATTCATATCGATATATACGCGAGCGAACGGTCTACACACATTTCTATGCATTACGGGCGCGTTATCTCGCTGAACTTTGGCGCGGATAACAATTGACTGGAGGGGCTCTCTCTCCTATATACGTACTATAGGCTCTCGCTCGTCGCCGTTGTCGGGGCACTGCTGCACACGGAGCATCGATCTGCAGCCGCGATACACAAAGCTCGGCGAGTCGGAGGATTCCTCGCTCGCGCAACTTTGTATATTCATACGTTCGCGTCGTTGATTCCGAGGCTGCGATTATTTCGCTCGTGACGAGAGCGAAAAAGAGAGAAAGAGAGCGAGGAAAAAGTCGTGCTGTGCGGCGTGTGCAGGTGCGCTTGGAGGGAAAATCGATGCCGCTGCCTGCCTGCCTGCCTGCCTGCCAGCCAGCTCGGAAGGGCGTAGTAGCATTGTGTCGTAACGCGTATAGCATACACGGCGGAGTGCCGGCAAGGTTACAGCTCGTTTGCCGTCCTGCGAATTGTCCGCCGCTGCTACAAGCCATGGCTTTAGCTTGCGGCATGACCCAGCGGCGTCTATATCTGTATATCGGAGGGCGCGTGCGTCCCTCGTGCTCCCGCACAAGTCACCGAGTCCGCCATGTATAATGCACGCAATAAATTCAGTCCACCCACGCACTCGTCTGCTGCGCGAGATCAGTTTATGTACGCGGCCCGGCCCATTCATAAGTGTATTCGGCATCGACCGTTGTATACATTACAGCGTCTTGACGACGAGCTTCGAGAGTCATGACGACAAACGTTTAGTTACGCGTCGTATCCGAGGAGAGACTCTTCTTCTTAACCCTGCGCTCGTTGTATAATACGCGACTTTATTACACACTCCCCGCAATTGTTTTTAATTACTTGGCTGCCACGAGTGTATAAGAGAGTAGTCAGTGGTGGTGGTGGTGGTCGTAAGACGAGCTCGTTTGCGCGTTTCGCTTTTGGAAGCCCTTGACGATTCCCTTTGCTCGGCTCCTTTCCCAGAGCAGCGCTTTCTCCGCTGCTACTGCTCGTTCTCGTTGTGTATAGTCATTTCCTGCGTCAAGATCGACGCCGCAGACATTTAACTTTGCTATATACACTCCGATGTTTGGGCTCTGTCTGTGCGCGAGACTCGACTCTGTTATCCGCAGCTTCGATATGTAATTGTGTGAGTAAAAAGCTCCAATTCGGTAGACGCTTTCGGAAGGAATTATGTTTTTTTTACAAAGATCGATGATTAGTAACTCAATTATTCAGTTCACTGTATCGAAGTTGTAAATTCTTACTCGATGATTGACAAATCCAAATATTTGTTTCTTTGCGTATTCTCAGTCAGGCAGACCCAGCAGTTTGAACTTTAACGGTTGTTTATTCTCACTCTCCTATAGCCGCGAGATACTTGTATTTAAACAGCCAATTCGGTGGCAACTCTTGACTCCATTGTTGGCGATCGAGCCTACACCAAAAGATGGGTCCTGCTGATTAAGCTCTCTCTCTTTCTCTCTCTCTCTCTCTCTCTTCGCTTTAATAGTCGAGCTCGTCGTCCCAACTCGCCCTCGCTGTTACGGGCCGACTATATAATAGGTCGTGACGCGATGCCCATGCACACGCGAAAGTATCGTTGAACTCGTATAATATGCACGTGTTCCTCTAAAGACAGAAGAGAGCTGCACTATTTATATTATACGGGAGCACGTAACAGCCCTAAACGTGCATGCGGCTGAGCTGCTGATTACTTCGGACGTTGCCTTGGAAGATAAACTCAATTTATGTGCCACGCTGCAGCAGCTTTGCATTTTCTTTGAAAAAAATACACTGCCAAGTAAAAGCAAGCCTGTCGCAGCAAGCTTTCAAATTGATAAACGGTGCAGAGTCGATAGACGCTCAAAACGAGAGGTATCGAGGGAACTAAATAATTTTTCACGTCTTTTCCAAGTCAAAGGACTCGTCGAGCACTTTCGGTATTTCTCGAGCGAATCGCGCGAGCATTTAAATTTGATCCAAACGAGCTGCGAGTTGATTGTTGTCGTCCCCCCTTGACGAAAAGTGCATCTCCTCGTCTGTCAACGACTATATTACGCCTATACCTATACATATAGTCATTGGACTCTGGCGCATTGTCGTCGTTCAAGAGATCCCATGCACGCACATACACGCGCGGCACAGTCACATATATCTGGATCGCAGGCATCAGTACAACGGCATCAGCTCCCGCAGTTTATAGTACGCGAGTTTCTTTTTCGCTTCGACAATTGCTCCGCATTTATACGGCATACGTATATATGTATTCTTTGAGAAAATTGAGCGATGCAGAAGGAGGCATATCGGTATAATGCTTACGCGCGTCCTATACGTGTATGTGTGCGCACAATGCGGAAACCGAGAAGCGCGTGAAACGGGAACGTCCAAGAGGCAGTTGCGAGAATTTTGTTTCGCTCGAGCAGCTGCTGCTGCTGTTGCAACTTTGGTAAAGGCTCGCGAGTCAATATATATAGACCCGGTACTGGCATGTAAAACAAACGAAATGCTTTTTCCACGCCGTGAGCGAGCTAACAGCACGTAGCTCTATATCGTATATGCGCTTGGGTGTAGAAAACAGTGCGAGTCTGACGGGTCCAGCTCGATTCTGGAGAGTCGCGACTGCGGCCGATGATCGGTTCGATCGCGGGCCTCGACGACATTCTTTTCATTGCTCATTCCCAATGCGGCTTTCTCGAGCTTCGAAAATTTCGCGCGGTCAGTTGCTGGCTCGTCGAGCGATCGTAAACACAAACGAAAATAGCAATTTGTGGGGAATTTCTAAATTTCTTCCGCGCCGAAACACTCGAAAATAATCGACGAAAGAGCATGAGCGCGCCAAGCAACGGTATATACACACGCTTTCGGACACGCTCGATCGATTGCATAAGCCAAAGAGCTTGGCGGTACTTACACGCGTTCATGGCCGCCGCAGCTTTTATCAGCTAAGCCAGTCACATAAGATCGCACTGGCAGTAATAATAAATGGAATTCGCGCGCGTCAACGGATGTATTTATGCGCCAGCAGCAGCCTAACTTGCAACCCATGACTTGTGCTATTGAATTCGCTCTTGCGCCTCTTTATAATCTTCCGTTTTTGGCTTGCGTTTGTTGGTATATGGCATAATTGTTATTGTTTTTTATTGATATTTTTTCCGCGTTTCATTCATTCTTCATCGAGGAGCGTGCCTCGCGCTCCAAATGACATTAATTTCAATTTAAAATAACTAACAACGTCTGCAGCTAATAAAATTTCAGGTCATTTTAGCATGAAGAAACTTGTTTGAAATGAAACTTTATTATTTCTAAAAATGGATATTAATGACACCACTAAAATCATTAATAAAAATCAATACGCAAGATTCGATTCAAATTTGCTCCAAAAAAGCTCGACTTTAATGCTTTCGTTCAATAACGAGAAGCTCAATGAAAACACGATGATTCGTCGACAATCGATTTCCAATTATATAACTGCAACGCCCAAGATGAATCGTAAAATTGTCGAGTGCCAAAGAATCGCGGATGTTGTGACACGATGCCATTACATTCATCAGCTTTGCATTTACGCGTCCAGAAGAGGCAGGCAGGCAGGCGGTAGCTGCGCGGCGCATCGAGTATATATATCTCGAGCCGAAGGTTCAATACATCGGCTCAAAAGAAATGTAATATTGAAGTAACGCGCCGCGTGCTATATAGCAACAGCTGCCTTACACCCTCGTCCTTGGCGCGCGCGAGCACTCGGCAGCACGCATTTTCATCTTGTCTCGCCGTAGCTGTGCCCCGCAATGTATATAATCTGCTCGATTCGGTTCGTGCCACCCCTGCGCGTCGTAAAAGTCCCGTACGTACTGTATAATCCAGACGTACGCATATATATGAGGCAAGACGCAAATGGATCGAAATTTTCGAGCACGCCCGAGAGCTATATATCGTGTGCATGCGCTAAGCTCTTCTGCTCGCCTAATGAAAAGCTCTTTGCCTCCAGTAGAAATCGATTCGCGGGGGAGCTTTTTGAGAGATGGACGCGCCGCGAGCGAGAGATGTACGTATCGCGCGCGAGCGGACACCGTGAACACGATTGCGCACCGCAATCGTGACAGTAATAATCTCATTAAAATCTTCGGCCTTTCGGTGAGTCAACGACGTGCCGAGCTATATATGCGAGTACATACATACGATTACAAACAATCAGTGCGGTAATTAAGATAAGACCACGGACTCATTAGTGTACAATGATTGTGATCGCATCTCGAGAGCTCGCTCGAGACTTCTCCAACGAAATGGTAATTGAACTGATTGCTTTTGTACTTTGAGCTGAGATTCTTCGGAATAAAGCTTATCGCTCACAACTGCTTCACGGCTGATTTTCACCTTTTCGAAATATGTCGCAGCGCTGCTCCGACATCCGAGGAAGGAAAAAACATCTCCTCGAAATGTAATTTTCACGGCCATGTGTGGCATTTATTTATTTTGAAATGGCTGCTGTTGCCGGTCGGCTATACACGCGATAATGTCCAAACGAGCTTTGGCCGAGCGCACGAGCCAAAGCATACAGCGCGCGAGTAAATTACGAGCGCCTGAAAAAGCGGCGCTAAACACATACACACGCAGACGGCTCGACGTGCAACGCGTCACAACCGCAACTTGCTCTCGTGCATAAATATTTTGCCTCGCCGAGTAAAGTTAAAAAAAAAAAAAAAACAATGGGATGACACATGCGTGCAACGTTGCGTCTACGCTCGACATGTGTGTATACGCGTCGTTCGCCGCACACGCGTATCAAGTACGCACGTATATGAAAACGTCATTTGCAATTCTAAGTTATTGTGTTATTTTCTCTACTACGTCGAGCGGCTCGTATACATTCGTTTCGTACGGCGATGCAAACGTGCGATGCACGCCTTTATATTTTTATGAAACAGTCGCTAATGCCATGGTAAGACATTTGACCCACGCTTATTATTTTCAATTTTTAGGGTACGTACACCATGCACAGCTGACTTGTTATTGTATACCCGAGAAAGTTGTTATTATTCAATTTTTCGCGCAACGAAGAGGTAAATAATACATCTCATTCAATTATAATGAGGCTGTATAATGTATCAAAGGGAGGATATTAAACGTGCGGGGCAATTTTATTGTTACTTTTGCTGGCAGTTGTACGGTGTATCAGAATGAGCCATCAAGGGAGATTTCAATGACGAGTGACAAAGTATACAAACTAGCATATGATAAATGAATACCTCGTATAACGCAGCCACACTTACGTAACGTCGGCAGATACTTGGAAAAATATTGACATTTCCATCTTATGGTTATCCATAAATGTTTTATTTGTTTTTTCGCCTACCGAAAACACGATTGGGATCATAAAGAGCCGAGCAAATAGATATGGAATTGCTGAAAAAATGCGAAAATCAGCTCGTGAAAAGATGTCTGCTTCGGTGACTTTGACGACGTCGTCGTGTCTCGAGTTTCCCTGAGAGTTTCCCAGGATATCGAATCAATAAGTCTCTCCTTCGCAGGGGCTCTCGCGGTACGGCTGCCGAACGTACTACGACGACGACGACGACGATGACAAAAGTCGGGGACGACGAGAGAAAGGCAAAGGGGAGAGAAAAGATGAGAAAGTTAGAGAGAGAGAGAGAGAAAAAGAGAGGATATATAGCATTTTCAGTGCGATGCGCGCGCGAACTTTAGGGTGCTGCTGCTGCTGACTGCTCTTTGAATGTCAGTCGTTTCTGTGCTCTTTGTTAGAGGCATTAAATTGGCCACTGCTTTCTAGCTTCGATTCTGCTTTTTTCATTCGTTTTTTCTTCTCTCTCTCTCTCTCTAAAAAAGGCTCGTGAATGAAGAATCGTGTTCTGCGCTCGCTTATATATATCCTAAGGTTTTCTTCTAACTAAAAAAAATCGCGATGAAACGTTCTCGTTATAATCGAATCGCGTCCTCGCATGCATTATATCGAGCTGAATTTCGCCTAAATGAAAGCCCAAAGAGATGTGCGCGCGCGGAGCATTGTGTGCCGGCACACCGACGCTGACCCTTTTTTCGGCCTGTATATAGCACGCGTAATTCTCTGGCACGACTGCGTTGGGGTGCGCCGCCGACGCTGCCACTCCCGCGCCGAGAACACAGCTATATAGAGCTAAACCCATTGGGAGCCCCATGCGAACCCACGCAACGATCACACACACACACACGTATAGGCGCACACATACACGTGCGAGGCAGCGCGGGGAAAAAGCTCAGAACTGACTCAGGAGCGTATAGAACACGATAATGTGTGGTATTCTCTCTCGTTTCTCGACTACGAGGGGAAGTGCTTCACGAGATATACGCACACACTCGTTTACTACGAGCCGAACCCCAGAGTGCGTGGCGGCTGCATATTGTAGTGTATAATACTGGCCGAGCCTTGTACCATCGATCGAGCTCTTCACGAATCTTCAAAAAATTGACTATTTGCCGGCTGCTTTTCGGACTTTTTTTTAAAGACCGACGCACGAATGACAGAAGCCGTACAAACGAATTCAATGATTTTATCAAATCGTCACGCTGAAATTTAAATGGCTGCGCGAGCTTTCATGATCGCCCAAAGTGAATTTAATGCTTGCCTATCGTCGAGAACGATATCGACATGTGCTCTCTGAAGCGTATCATTAGTCATCGACGAAGTCTTTGCGAGCATTAAATGACACACGATGTCTACTCTGAACTCGACGCTCCAACGACTCTTCAATCGATTTCGTATATACTGCACTATGCGTGCACAGGCAAATGTAAACAAACTAGCCGAGTAGAAGACGATGAATGCCTCGATATCGCTCGGGTAAAGGGGTGTAGCTATGAATACGTGTTGTACATATGCGTGACGCCCGGGCCGAGACCACACGCGACGTATACGTATAAAATATACGTGCGTAAGCGCAGTTGCCGCTGACGTATCGATTTGAGCATTAGTTGAATCGACTCGACTCCGGAATAGTATTCCAAGAGCCAAAAGTATATGAATGATTCTATAAATTATCGGGACAATTCGAGGCTGAAATGATGATTGAACTTTTGTGATTACAGACATACGTATAATCCAAGAACTATATCGACATTTTGGAAAAAATGTTCCCTGTCGTCGTTTAGTTCTTAAACAAGAAAAATGTTTTTCTAAATATTACTATACTTATTCCGCTTTCGATATTCATTCAATCAAAACTGATCTAATTTTTTGGGTTTTGGATTTGTATATCAATTTCAGTCTCGAATTTTGTCGATAAATTGTAGAATTTCTCATATGTTAAACGTATATATCCGGACTGGAGCAGCACTGCACACGTTACTCATTGCGAGGATAGTTTTCGTGCTTCGGCATATATTTTGGACGAGAGAGAGAATCGATTCTATTGAGAACATCGGATTACTTACGAATTTGCTTTGAAGCACGTTTTCAAAACGACCTGTGTACGACGAAGTATTAATGGATTTAATTGAAAGTATTTACGAGTCAAATAATTTGAGGGCTGGGAAATAACTGTTGGGAAAAGTAATCGACTTGAAAATTTTTGAGAAATTAATTATATTTGCGATGTGCACGCAATGAATGGATAGATGCATCATGTACGAGACTTTTGTACATGAATAATATAAGCACGATGAGGGTCACGAAGACGGCGTCGGAATGGAAAAGGATCGAAAGGCCGCGCGCGAAATGTTTCTTCGTCGACAGTTTATAGCTCCAGCTGTTTTTATCGATGAAAATTCCTCCGAGACTGTTGCGTAGGCTACTTTCGGATTTCGAGCTTGTGTACCATGTAAGACGTAGCGAGTTGCGATCGCTCGGGGGCAAAGAAGAAACGTCATAGCGCATTAGAGAGAGAGAGAGAGATCCGTAAAAGTAGCAGCAGCGGCACGAGTTAGACGATCGAGTGGCCGACTAGACAGGTGTACACTCGGCTGGCTGCAGTCACATACGACTCTCGCGACGTCGGAGTGAAAATCGTCGTCTCTCGCGCATCATAGATTCGACCGAGCGGAAAATCCTGTCTCGCTTCGGTCGCGCGGCGTGAAAAGTCCACACGTATACGCGATCTACGCGCGCATCGACCTGTACTGCTGCTGCTGCTGCTGCTGCAGCGAGTGCAAACGGTTAGCGAGCGTCTTTATACCGTTAAAAGATAATGCTCTCGGACGTGCGTTTACAGCGAGTAGACGCTTACGCGCTGTACGCTTTTTTATTCACCTGACTACCTTTATACGCAGGAGCTTTTATTCAAGCACTTTCATGACTGCTCGTCCAGATCGCGATAAACGTCATCGCGTTTTGTACTCGTACTTTGAGTACTCGACAGTTGGATATCAACTCTTCTATATGTAGAGATATTTAGGAAAATATTTTAATGCTCGAGTCGTTGGGCAGAGATTTCGAGCGAGCTTACAAGGACACGCAAAAGCGCGCCAGAATAGAGAAGAGATCGACACACGTGTTTTGAGTTTAGCGTGACAACATATACTACACATAACACGCGGTTTAGCTGACGTCGAGGGAGGAGCAGACATGTGCACCGTTACGCGCACGCTATCCCGAATCGATGCAAATGTCTCGTTACAATTAGGCCTACGAATCAGTCGGGCGCGACGCTACCGAGCTTTCAGGATCTCGGCTTCAAGTTTTCGTCTCGCGTAATCCTATTTTATAACAAATAGGAGCGCGACGATCGTAAGCTCGCGCGCCGACGCGACACGATGCAGTAATTCGCGCGCAAGTAGCAGCCCGAGTATAAGTCGTCGCACATATTTAGAGTCTCTCGCAATGGTGCGGTGGCGCACACACACACACGCGCGCGGCAGGATGTCCGCATATTGTCGCGCGTTTCCGGTCTCCAGACACGTCGTGCGCGCACACATACGCAGGCAGTTCGTCGTCTCATTCCGACCGCGTATACGAATGCAATACGCACAAACGTATATATACACGCGGGACACGGAACGATCGTAAACTCGCTTGCGCAGCTGCCTGTATTATATATACGTGCTCTTGTCTCGTTCTGCGCCTCGTATAGCTGCGGATTTCTTACGCGCAGCAGCAACAGCAGCCTCGATACGCGACTCGTGCGGTGGTCTTTTTTCTTATATTCTCTCTTTCGGAGCGACTCTGGTATAGGCCTCAGCTGCTGCAGCTACTGTGTTATGGCTCTCTGCGACCGCCGCTACTTTTACACACGCGTACATCTATATAATACGCACGACTTGGCTCGCGTACATCGTGCGCAGCTTTCTCTCGAGATATCTGCAGTCCGAGCGCTCGCGAGACTGCTCGCTTTGTTTCGCGTTGACGCGCCTTAATACGTGCGAATCGAGATAGTAATGCCTGAACGTACACACACACACCTATGTGTGCACTCGCGATCCGTCCGCATAAATCTCGACTCGACGCGCAAATTGCTCGCAAGGTCCAATGTCGAGGCTCTGCGCTTCGTTAAACATTCAATATGTGACACTCATCGGCGCTTGTTTCTTTTTTCCATGCGTCGTATGGCTCCTTTGCAGCTTCTTGTCGCGTCGAGACTGACGTATTATTATGCGCTCTCTCTCGCGAGTGTCGCGCGTGCATCGTGAAATCGAGTGCACTGCTGCGCACTTTTACGCGACAGAATCGCGATCGTGCATCGTGCGTACATGGATCTTGATACTTAGGGGATAATGGCCATTGACACTCGATACTCGAGCGCGTTACGATCGATGTATTTTGACGGCTTTTTAACTCAAATTTTACTGCTCAATTAATAATTATTTATCGGTGAAAATGCAAGAGTTCTAACGAAATTATGCCTAATAATTGCTCCTCCGTGTCTATCGTTGCAGCGACTTTCACGAGGATAGCGATGTAACTGAACGAGAGGGATCGTTTGACGTAACTCCAATTTATTACAATTCCCGTCCCCGGAAACGCCAATAGGTTCATTATTTTGCATGTGCGGGCGAGATATATTACGCTTCGTACTCGCTATTGTAGTGCAGTCCCTCTTCCAGAGTCAGAGCTCCCAAGCCGATCTAGCCACCTAATATAATGATACAAGTTTCATTTCTCTGCTAATCGATGCTTGCGGCTTTTGTCTACATAATGCCCGTTTTCTTTCTTTTGCAGCCATCTACAACTGGCGGGGCGACACGCGCTACGGACTGCCTCTCGAAATCGGAGAGACCGTCCAGATCCTCGAAGAATGCGCAGGTATGCCACACAACGCACCGAAATCATCGTCTATTGAACTTTTACCGAAAATAGCTCTTTCATTTTTTCTCCCCGTCTCTCGCTTCGTTCGCAGCTTTGATCGGTTGACTATTTATTATAAATGCGGTCACAGACGAACGTAGCGAGAGTCGTGAAACTTTACCAGCTGCGTGTAAATTTTCAATTGAAAAAGTAATAAATGAGAGCAACGATTCGAGCGAAAATATATATTTTATCATTTACAGGCTGGTACAGAGGCTTCTCGATAAAAAATCGCGCCATCAAGGGAATATTTCCGAGCACCTACGTTCACCTCAAATCCTGCAGAATCGAGAACGAGGGACTCTTCGAATCAGTCATTCCGCTCGAGGATCCGGTCGTTCGAGAGGTCAGCTTGGTTCTACGGGAATGGGGCATTATATGGAAGAGGCTATACGTGGTTTGTATACATTCATGACAGTACACTGTATAATGTACCCGTACTCTATGCTCGTCGCTCGCATCTTCGATACTCCTTTGACACTGACGATCGTTGAAAATGTCTTTGCACTTTTTAATCAATGCTCCTTTATGTATGCGAATTGAATTCAATTAATCAATCAGACGAGAACGAGATCCGTACAATAGTACGCACGATTATGGCCCACACGACTACGATACTACTTGCTTTTGTGTTATTTTCTACAGGAAAGAAACGATTACAAATTCAATGCGGTAATGAAAGTAATGTGCGAGCTGCTGAATTGGAGGAGGCAGCTGCTGTCCGGCACCCTCACCACCGAAGAAACGCGCACACTCAAATTACACATTATTGGCAAAATAGATTGGGGAAATCGGTAAGTTACTTTTCTCTAAACCGTCTAGTATTACATATATTTTTGCATCGAATTCGCTCCTGTTAATTAGCGGTACTAGTGATAGGCGAGTTATTAAAACCAAAGTACAGTCAATTTACGGGCTAATATATACATTAAAAAAGCATAACCATGTATTTTTTAAATTTACTTTATTTTGTTTTCACTGTTAAATTTACATTCACTTTCATACGCTTGACAATTTGCACACGATTAGCAGTCTTTTATTACTTGGTATCGTGATGCAAACATACATTACAAAATGAATGGCCATTCATTTAGTTTCTTTCCTTCTTTTTTATAAATCGTATAATTTTTTTTATAATATTATCATAAACCCTACTGGAGGCACATCGTGAAAAAATACAAATATTTATATCTAAGTTTTTTGTCATTTTGATAAATCCTATACCAAATCTCTTTATCGCATTTCTCTTTTTCACTTTCCTCACAAGGTTCACAATTACTTCCTCACTCCATATTAATAGACTATGGTCTATTAATATTTCTTATTAAACTATATACCTATAATTATATGGAGTAATTGAACTCAGTGAATTATTATGAGTAGCAGCATTAATTTCTGTTAAGCTCTAAATAAGCATAGTTGAATCTTATGGTTCTTTCAATAATGCTTAATTCTTTCATTTTTCATCTTACATGCGGTATTTTTTAAGTCAACTAACATGATTGACTCAGAAATACAACAATTGCTCAAATTTGTTTTAATGCGACGCAATGGTCAAACGTGACCAAGTTTATAAATACTTTTTGATTTAAAAAGGCACTTAATATGAATTTTTAATTTATACAAAAATGATGAACTATAATTTAAATACACGTTTTATATGTGCTTAAATATTGTAAGCACATGGAATTGTTAAGAAAAAAAAACAACTATCTTATTTTATTGGAATTTGACATCAATCATAAGATGAGTTTCTAGAATAATAAATTATGTAAAACGAACAATTAAGATACTACGATCAACTCGAAAGTAATGAAGTATTTTTTTATGATTACGATGATAGGGCTGAAAAATTGTCATGAACAACTCTTTAATCGTATTCGTTAAAGTAGAAAATTATAAAGATGATTTACTTTAAAATGAACAATTTTGTTCTAAGAGACAAATAAGTGTGAAAGACATGCCATAAAATCATTACATCATTATTAATAAGATTGGTCAAATTTCATATTCAGTCTTACAGTATACGTATTTTTACTTACGTATTTGCAGTAAGAAGAGTTTGGCTCATTTTCAATCTTATTGTAATGAGTAAAATGTTTAAAATTTATTTAAATTTTTCAGTAACATTTGTTACTTCTCTTAAACGTACTATTGCAATTATTCGGTTTACCACTATAAACAACAAATGACTTTCAATTGCCTTGCTCGTATTAATGAAGTCAGTACTAGCGATTAATAGAATAATTCATAAAGTCAAATATATCTTATTTTTTTAAAATAAAACATGAATTTTCAGTGGCTAGTAAGATTGCTTGGTAATATACGAAGCCTTGTACGTTTGTACAAAAATTGTCGACTTCAGCAGATTATAATTATTTTGATCAGGCAGTAAGTCAATGAAGAACGCTTAATAATTTACATGCAGCTGTGAAATATCGCGCGTACTTTTTCATTATCTGTAGTACCTCATAATTTTGGTAAAAATATATCTATATTTTACAAATTTTTTTTCATGAATTAACCACGACCTCTACGTGATACGAAATATTGAAAACCCTACGTACTAATAAATGCTACTTATAACAATAGATACAATTATCGATAACGTAAAAAACATGTTTTAATAATTTTATTTTTGAAGTTTCGTGATGTCATAAGTTCTTTTGTGAAGCAAAAGCTGATCATATACACGTTAACATTTCAACACTCGAATTAGTGCTGTTAAACGTGATCCATTTGAAATACTGCCTGCTTAGAGCGAAAGCAGAATCAAAATAAAATAATAAATGAAAAAAAAAAAAACAATCAATGCAGAAATGAAATAGTTATAGTAATGATAATCGTAATAATTTAAATAATATTAACATAATATATTATGCGAAGATCTCGCGGCATTATGACAACGTCGACGGGGATTTACTCCTTCAAACGAAAATATCAAAGTTTACAGGGGCGGATTAGGAAAAAATTCATCGTTCGGTGGCTAATCAACCAAACGATGAATTTTTCATACACACAACCTTATACATACGCTCTCACAGCCCATCGCTTCTCCCGCACGAGCGCACATTTTCATTTGTCTCGTGGAAATAGCCGCTTTGATCGTTCGTTGACGAGGTTTTGTTATCTTCTTAATGCTACAGTATCAAAATTGGCCCCTCATATTGTCGTTTTCCATGCTATATCACAATTTTCATATTTGTCTCGAAAGATTCTGGTGATAGTGAAAAACCAGCGTCAAAGGAAGAGTAGAACTTAATTCTACATGTCAGCGTCTTTGCTGAATTCGTCTTTGCTGAATGCTTTGTCAATTGCTGGGTATATGGGATTCATTTCGAGTGTGCTAGGCGCTGATGGCAAGTTCGACGATGGCGAAGCTCCACTCGAGCCCATATGTAATCTGCGGCAAAGCACCTCGAGGACTTCGTTGAACATCATCATGTTCATGTTTTGACCAAGCAAGTGAAGCATGAGGAAATCACCGATCTAAAAAGTACGGAAAAAATGTCAATGAAAAAAATGAAGCAGTGTGTGAATAATGGCAAGTGCCAAACTGAATAGCCAAAACAAATAATTACCTGAGTTTTGCGGACAAGGGCGGTGACGGCATTTTGGTCAAAGAACTTGAATCTCCTCCTCAAGATGTACTCGCGAGTGCTGGGCAACAGAACAATGGCAGCGCTGTAAACAATGGCCGCTCCAGACATGCAAGCCAGGATGATGAACCAGAACCAGAGAAAGACGTAGATCTTCTCGTTGAGGATGTTGAGAGCGAGAACGCAGAGGGCGTCGTGCGTCTGAATCGTACCGGAAGCACCATACTTGTGGAAGGTACATTTGGTGACTCGTGGAAAGACCTCGATCATAGGATCTCTGCGGAATTCTTGATCCATCTGACTGAATTTGACCACATCCCAGCCGTACTGCAAGAAGGCTCCTCCGAGGAATTTGTCAACCATAAACATGTTGACAATCTAAAGGAGATACAAAATTGTCTGTTGTTAGATGAAAGTCAAACGAAATGACATAATGCAGAGATAGAAGCACAGAAAGAATTAGCTTTCGTTTTTACATAGTTCCCGCGGATGTCACCGGAAATCCGGCGGATGCGCAACACCCGCGTCTAGTATATACACCCGGAAAAACAGCGAGACCATAATATTATCGTCCCAAGTGCAAGGCTCGTACGAGCCGAGGGACAGCCGCTACGAGGATACGAGAGCTTTACTCACCACATTGACGAAGTTGAGAACCTCGGTGAGGAAGTAGACGAAGGCGTACATGTTGTGCATGTGCATGGTGTCGGTGATGTACTGGACGAGCCGCTGCAAGCGCGCCTGGCGCTCGGCCTTGGTGTCCATGATGGCGCCGCGCATACCGTCGGAGATGCTGCGCATCGTGCCGTTCTCCCACTGCTTCCAGATCCAGTGGGGCGCGTAGAACATGACGCCCTGGAAGAAGAGCATGAACGGCACCCACTGGTAGTACGAGTGGTACTTCTTCTCGCCGTTGTTCTCGTTGCCGATGGCGGGATGGGGCACCTGGACGCCCACCTGTTTGAATTGGTCGGTCGGCATCGTGAACGTGTACGTGATCCAGCAGTAGGTGTTGATCACGTGGCCGGGAACGCCGTTGTCCGTTATGCAGTTGATCGGGTCGCCTGTTATAATAATAAAAAACGATACCATGACTATATGTTGGATAGCGCAGGCAGGAATTCGAGTAATGCGCGATGCTCGCGAGCGAGCTTCCAAGAATCAGCGCGACTTTATTATTGCTGCCTATCGAAGGCTCGCGCGACTCGACGATCGATCAAACATCGATCAAAAGTTCCGAGCGAGCTATACAGTATCAAGCTTGCGGAATATTTATCGGCTCGATAATCTTTCGCTTAGTCGGCAAAAACTGCAGCGCGCGATTCGCGAGTTATTACACTCCGCGCGCGCGCGCGCACGGGTAATTGAAGGACGCGATCGCGTGGCTCTCGCGCCTCGCCGCTGCAAACTCGTTGAAATTCAAGTAGTAATACGACGATCGCGTCTATATACGAAAGTGCTTGCAACTGCACAAGTGGTTGATTTCGAGCGACGAATTCATTTCGATGAAAAATAAGCACGCGGGAGAGAGTTCAACGATATCAGCAGAGTGACGCACGAGCATATAGTTTTTGATGAGAAGAAAGAAGAAAAAAAACACTTACCTATCAAATTGTTGGCCGTAACAATGATGCAGCAGGCGAAGAGTATGGCTGAGGTGATTCTGTAATGTGCCCGGAAGATCATGTTATCGATGACGGCTTTGTCGATCAGGTACCGAACCTTCACGAAGCCGGTCACAGCCGACACCAAACCAAAGATCGCCATTGTTGATTTCTTTTAAATCTGGAAAAACCAAAAAAATGAATTTAGTCATCGTATCGTTCACACTTGTAATCGTGTGCATATATGCAGTACACGTGATAAATGCGCGACAATGTCTGTGTGTGCACGCGCGCGTGTGTGTATCATACAGGATTCAAGGCATTCACTTTTCATAGAGATCGCGATTAGAAAAATCTGCATATTTTGTGCGTTACACGATCCGTCGAGCGTGCGCGCAAAATTCCCATAGGCTATATTATGCACGATTGCGAAATCTACAGGCGACTGTCAAGTTCTTCGTGTGCCTCTCTCTCTCTCTTTTTCTGTATTCATTATGTACAATAATAATATCGATGGAGCGCGCGTAATTATCCATTTGCGATTATTTAAAAACGCTCGTAATAATAGCTCGCGGTGTGTACGCAATCGCTAGTCGATCGAGGATCGAGTATGTATGTACGCGCGTGAAACTAGTTATTCCACGATTAAACTGGGACAAATAGTCGCACAGTCAATAAACAAACTTTGAACGCGCCGCATCGTTAAGTAGGCGTGTTAAGTAGTGGCGATTTTAAAATCCGATAAATGCTGACGAGGCATGAGCGCGGAGAAGGTCTCTGGACTGCGCGTTGGATCATCGTCGCGAATACAAAGAGCTTCATATCGCGGGGAAGGTGTTCATCGAGAAAAATTACATGTGCACTTGGAAAATCGGAGTACAAAGCACAAACGCAGAGGCAACGATCGCTCGGTCTAGTGCGCAGCTGTCTGACATGGACTGGAACGACGTCAGCTCATGTTATCGAGTCAGCTGCCGTCAGTGTCAGGAACATTCGAGGCACGGCATATAACACTTTAGGCCGAAAACAAAGTCTCGAACGGGAGCACTAAAAAGCACGAGTTTACACACACACACACACTCGCTGAGCATAAGCACAAAAGCGCACAGAGCAAAGGAGAGTATATCCCAGATACATAAGATAAACAGACGTACGCAGATCGAGTCGTAGGGCAGCTAGTTTTCTGTATATAGGAAGCGGGCGTGAACACGACGCGTTGTCGAGTGTCGGGCAGAAACTGTCGCTACGCCGCACGAACCGGCCTATGAGGCCGCCTGCGTGCTGTGGTTCGTTGCTGCGTGTGTATGTATACATGTACATCGCAGGTCCATCCGCGCGCGCGAGAGACCCAAGCGTTAAGCGACGTACAGCGCTTCGTTTCCGGCCTTCAATGCGTCATCGTATACGCGGCACATGTGCTGCTGCTGCTGCGACTTTCTTTTTCTCTCTCTCTTTTCTCTCATTGTTTGCTATTCAAAACGTACGAATGACAAAACGAGAGCGTCTATATACAACGTTTATACTAGAGAAGTGTATATACATAAATATAGTAGCAGCGATCGTACACATCGAGCTGCGCGAGTACTAGTTCAACGTATTGTAATAGTAACAGCGGCGGCACACGTGTGTGGGTGCGGAGACGGTCGCGTAAAATCGGAGAAGCGTTGAGTGACTGAGACACTACGTCAACAAAGATCGGCGAGCCGTATCGGTGTGGCTCGCGCCGACAAAAGAGCTGATCTCTCGGCTCGGGCTTCGTTTTCGCACGCGTTCGCCGGAGCACGCGAGGAATACTGTAAGTCACGCTCCAAAAACATCGGTAATTTTTTATCGATATACAGCGGTGCGAGGGAGTCTGCATAGTATAGCAAAAAATTGTCTCTCTCTCTCTCTTTTTACTCCAAAACATCCGAGTGCAGTTTTCGGCGGTTCTTATGAGAGCGTCGAGACGATCGCATCGGCCATATAACTCGACGTTCCAACAAGAGCCCCAAACGAAATGGCACTTAAGCGTTTCGTCGCCGCGTTAAACGATAAGACCCTGAAGTGTATAGGAGTTAAAGTACGGAGAGCCTGCAGTGCCGAGAGTATAGTAGTAGAGCTCGCGCCTCGTCGGATCGTCCGACAACTCGGAGCAATGCGCGCGCTCGTCTGCCCCGTCTCTGCATGTTTGCAACTGTATATAGCTTCTGCTGCTGTGCACGAGGTATATACTACAACTACTACATGGCGAGTAGAGAGAGAGTAGCCCGAGAGAGCGTCGTACGAGCGACGACTTGATTAATTGAAGTGGCTGCGCGCAGAGAAGAAGCGGGGTCAAACTCCACAACGCGAGATGCTACTGCTGCTACTGCTGCTTCGTATAGCCATTGTCCCCGTTACATTGCGTAGATTTCTCTTTCTGCAAACTGCGCACACAGTACGCCAAGTTATTTTTTCATCGGAAAGGGATTTTTCTTTTATTTTACCCGCGCTCGCGCGACTCGCTGACGTTTCTGTCAGTTCGCCGAATATGCGTTTCGGCGTATATAAAGAGCATAAAAAAAGGACGCCCCTATACTCGCGTCGAGAGATCGCGATGCCCGCTATAACTAATACAACTAATATATTCATGGTTTGCAGCGTTACAGCGATCTCGACTACATATTGGCGCCGCGCGTCGACGAGACACGCATACACACATGAAACTCCGTTCTCCTCCGTTTCCACGATCATCATCGCGGCTCCAACTGGTTTTATATACAAATCGAATGCCACAAGTTTAATATTGCCGTTATACATCCCGAGCGAGGTTTCTCGCGCGCGTCGATGTATTATATACGAGACATGGACGTACGAGGACGCGCCTCTCGTGCTTTGCTACGATATTATATTGACGATGATTTCTACGAGCTGTCTCTCTCTCTCGTATTTGCGTGCCACCAACACATATGTATACGCGCACACATGGACGCACGCTCGGAGCCTCAGTGTCGCGTTACTTTTTCAGGCCGATCAATCCTGCGGCTACTAACAATACTCATGGCGAGCTGACTCTCGAGCATTTCATCAATTACTGCACGCACTTGTTGTTTTCGCTCCCATTATTCGTGCTTAAAATTCAATTCGTTATGGTTCGTTCGAGAGTATTTGTGACACAACAAGATATTATATGAGAAAAACGAGCCTCGACTCGCTCCGTTTTTTTATCATATTAGTCGTACGTGTATACATTTTTGTACTGGCTCAATTCTCTTTCTCACTCTTGCTTTCATGAATAATTCAACGTCTCAGCTTTGCGAGGTGATTTTTTCCTCGCGCAGGTGAGATTCGTGGCGTATACGTGCGAGACCGTACGTATACATACAATATTAAAAAGTGTGCGCTGCAATGCTTCTCCTCGTGTTGCTTCAACGTATGCTGCTTGCATATATGCAGCGGCTGCATCTTATAAACGGATAGTTTACAGTTATCACGTGGCACACCTTCCTTTGCGCATAGCATCAAATTTTCACGTATTTTAGGTACACGCGAGTGTGTGTGTGCGCGATGCCATGCTCGGCTGCTCGTCACAAGGAAACATGAAGGCTCGTAGCACGCTTTGATGGATACTCCTCAAAGTCTTTTCATACCCTCCATGTTGCCAGCGGCAAAGTATCGCGCTCGAATTTTGGGCTAATCCCGATCTCGAGCTGTCGCGATGAATCACGCATCTGTCATAGCGAGTCATGCGCGCGTTACAAAGATTTACCTGTAAACGATGCAACAGAAAAGTGACTAAGTTCGGGTACAAAGCAGCAATGCAGCCCGCAAGGAAGCATCCTCCGACTGATGCAATTATTCCAAGAATCCGAGCGTTTGATCGATTGCGCAAATAAGCGAGCGCGTCTCGATGCGATGATGATGCTGCGGAACGGTATGCGCGTAACAGTCGCGCGCGTTTAGGAGGAACAATTGCTCGCGTCTAAAGCTATCGCCCGTTCAATTTCAAAGCCAAGCGAGCTAATGAAGATACGCTTGGGCTGCAGCGAGCTCGGAAGCCCACAAATCTCTCGTGAAAACGAGGGGAAGAGCTCTGTGCAACGTAGTCGACGGCCGAGGGAGCCCAAGCGTGTGCCTATACCTACTACCTTCTCGCTTGACAGCCACGGCGGCGGCGTGCACTTTTCAAGGTCGAAGAGCCGGAGCAGCATTGCCGCAGTCGTGCCTGCCTGCGTGTGTACGTGCAGTATACCTTGCAAACCGCACGCACGTGCACACGCGTTGCGCGAGGGCAAAATATTTTTCGAGGACCACACCTAATTATACACGGACGCTCAGGCATGCGGGGGAATAGCCTTATTTTCGAGTCAGACGAAACAAATAAATAACAGCTCGTATACATACAGGCTCAAAACTTTGAATTTTGTCTATGAGTGTAGAATTTATTATACTCTCTTATTCAAATTTTTGATAAATTTGAATAAGCTCGATCAGGTTCATTTTCTCACACAAAAATGAAGAGTAACCGCTATTCATTTCATCATACGAAATATATTCAAATGAAGAATTGAGTGAAGAAACATTTGCCTACAGTGGATAGAAAGTTGGCAGTTTCCAAATTTCAGTACAATAGAATTCACGAAATAAAGTTCTCGAGATCTCACGTGTAGAAACCATTACGTATACGTTTTAATCTAATTGGCGCTACCAAGAAGATTTTGTATTTACTTTACAGTTTTTTATACACATAGCAAAATAAATAGACCACTGTTATTGCTTTCTCGGGAAAGATAGTTCAGAGGTGTTATAAATAAGAAGCTAGATAAGTTATTCAAATATTCTCACATATTCATGCTTACAAAATCAACTTTCAACTATCGCAAACGTCAATACTCGCGTACAGATAAAACTGTAGTCGAATTTATTCAAAAAAAGCGTACAGAAACTCCGTTTTTTGTAATATCATTCGAGATGCGAGGGAAGTTTGTGCGCTATAAATACATATTCTCCTGCTGCTGCTGCTACTGCTGCTGCTGCTGCTGCTGTCGGAGAACAGGCAAACACGATACGTTATTATCGCAGCTGCACACGCGCAGGGATATGAAAATCCGTCCGCGATGGAAATTCATTTCCACGCAGACTGAAAGCTGATCTTCGTGACATTGAGAACGATTATTTTCAACTTTGCAATTACGCGCGCAAGAACGAGTGTATGTATAGATGCGTGCGTACGTATGATTTTCTACCGACGACAACTCGAGAGAGAGAGCCTCGGCTCGGACTGCCAACTGCGCGAAGCACGATGACCTACTAAAAAGTGGTTTATGGAAACTGAAGCCATCCCGAGGCAACGGCAGCAGCCATCGATAAAACATTGAATTTCAAAAACGAGCCGCCGCGTATAATAGAGAAACGTTTCGAGCGTTGAATCACTGAAAATAAACGAGAAAATGCCATCGGAACGATGCAATGCACGGCTTTAGATTTATATACATCGACTGCATCTCAATGCAGACTTTACAATGAAAAATTACGTAATTGAAGAGAGAGAGAGAGAGAGAGAGAGAGAGAGAGAGAGAGAGAAATAGAGAGAAAAAACTCTTGCTGCCAGTGCTGCAGAAGAAGCAGTTGCAAGTAGTAACTATGTCAACGCGCCGAACGCAGCAGCAAGTACGCGCGATGTGCAAGTTGATATATTGTATACGCGTTTGTGCGTTATAAAAGCAACGATCAACTCTCTATTACCGAGCCGATCCTCGCGTACATGTCTCGCGATCGCAGCAGAGCAGCATCACATATAGCCATCGTTTTATTTATACGGTGCCGTTTCGAAGAAAACTCGACGTAGCGGAAAGATAATGGGCTTTGGAAGTGTCTCGAGATGCTACGGGAGGCGAGATAAGAAGGTGTTTCGCTCGCCGTTGTTGTTTTATCGGGGAGCCCTTTTTCTTTTTTTCACTTTTTCCTCGCTTTTTCGTCAGAAGCACGACACTATCGTTAGATTTTCCCCATTATAAGCGGATATCGGCGCCACGCTTCGCCACTCTCCGAAAATATATATCAGAGAGTCACTTAGAACGAGGCAGATGCCTCTAATCGATGTACTTATCGCTTTTTATGGAGAAGACTCCGAAAAAGCGTTCAGCAATCATCCGGGCCTAATGCAAGGTATAATGTAGTATCGCATTATTATTGTGTACATTAATCACACTCGACTATATAGCCATTAAAAAGTTCGTCTTCCTTTGTCCGGTGGTTTATTTTTATTCGGCATTACCAGCAGATATTTCGGCTGTACATATAGGCGAAGGGTCCCAACGCCGATCCGCGAATAGAACACACACGGCGATGATCGTATAATAAATAGATACATGTGGAATAAACACGTGTCCGATCGTGCGTGTCACTCCGCGGTGTCATTCACCGAATAGCAAACAAGGCGGGCTTCGTTATCGAACTTTCGTCCGTTGTTGCTTTCGTCTTTATTATTATACAAAAACGCGGTACATTATAGTCTAGTCAGCTGGCGTTGAATAGATTCGTGTGGATTAGGAAGGAGCTCCAAATTGTACGTGGGTATTCCGTGCACTATATTACATATTAATACGGCTTTGTCCCGCAGCAGCTGAGCGGGATGACGAGAGAGATGATTTTGCCCTTCGAGCTGCGAGCGGAAACTATCGCGTTTCGTGCGTTCGCCAGTGATTATTCAATCATAATGCAAACGACGACGAGGATATATAATAAAGCCCGACGCGTTACGTACGGTCCGCGTAAGCACGTATATCGGGATTAGAAGCGTCTGCGGCGCGTGGAGCAGCATCGCATCGATCGCCGAGAGTATTTAGTAATCCACTGGGAGCGAGTATCGCTGCGTAAGGCCGTCTCTCGCTTGCTGCTTTTTTCACGTATAATAATCAAGATGAATGTGTACGGGCAAACTCGCTCTTATCGAACGCCTCCGAATCTCATCTGGGAATCGAGACGACGCAGACTCCTTGTAATATGCTGTGCACTGGCCGCGAGCTCCTCCAGCTATACATATCACAAGTGCGCGCGCGGCGAAGTATGCCGTGCGCAACGCGATGGGCGCGACTGAATAATTGTCTCGATAATTGAAGGCTATCGAATCGGCGGCGAGCAACTGATTCTCGGCTGCTGCTTTTATTATTAAGTAGTGCACGAGAGAAGAAAGAGAGAGAGAGAGTCAGTCGGCCAATTGAAATTCGTCGATTCCTCGAACTATTTTATAGACTTGAATGACGATCATTGAGAAGGACAAATTCGAGAAAGTATAACTGCTCCTGCGCTCGGCGTGCATCCGACCAATGATCGGCATAAAGACGGCGGCGCGGGCGTAGGCGTACGCTCGAGTCCGTTGCTCCGCGGCGCGCACGTAGGCACTCTCCCAGGCAATTTTCCTATCGGGACGCTCTTTTTTCTCTCTCTCTCGCTCGCTCGCTCACTCACTCCTCCCTCTGCACTGTTTACCATCGCTGCGGCTGGATTTACCTTGCAGTGGGCGAGTGTGTACGTGTGTATGTGCGAGCGAGAACGAGAGAGAGAGAGAGAATGAGAAAGAGAAAGAGCACGCGGGTTCATGCTCTGCTGCGAGCTTTGCTTCATTCTCTCTCCTCTGCAGTTCTGTGTGTGCGCGCTGTCGCGCCCTGCGGGCTACGATCGGACCGTGAGAAAACGAGAACGCGGCGCGCGAGCCAGGGCCTCCGCTTGGAAATTATCATCGGCCGCGTTGGACCCGCACCACCGCTTCGCGATGATGCCACGCGCATCGCTGAATTTAAACGCATGCATGCGCTCGTGATGCCATGTATATAATATATATAAGCCAACGTACGCACGAGTCGACTTGACCGCGAGGTCGACGCACTGTATCCTGCGGAGCGCGCGAGTCCTTCCTTCTCGTTAAGAGACCGGATGCGCGAGACGATGACTCCGCGATCGATGTAAGAAACTCGCGCCACGGCATTGTGGAGGATATGTGCTATAATCTGAGTCGATTCGAGTCTGTGTCGCAGCTCGACGCGTCGACACCTACGTTTCATTGTCTTTACGGAAGAGCGCCTGTGAAAATCGAGCTTCTCAACCGGAACGAGCCGATATGTCGTACACGATACACCGGCTACTGTGGCGCAAAATTTGACTTGTCGGCTATCGATCCGAGTCTGTACGGTAGCAACGAGACGATAACACGTGCTCGTGACGATTCGCGCAACAAGTCCTGTCCCGAAAAATCGATATTTCTACGCGCGCCGCTTATATTGCATCATTCTCTCGTGCTTGCAGCCGTTAGATTTCAAAACGTATAGAAGGTTTTAATGCCTTAGAGAAGTGTGTGTTGTGTGAGAGCGGAGAGGCCAGAGCAGAGCAGAGCGTGGAGCAAAGCAGCGACCACCCGTTGTTGCTGCTGCCTTTCACAAATTCCAACGGACTCGACATCTCGATATACCGAACTCATTCGTGCACGCGCAGCCGTACACAGATGCACACACACATACGTCGATGGTTGTGCAGAGCGCAGGGCACGCACTACGTATATAGGTACACTCACACACCCACAAAGTAGCAACACACATCGAGCGCGTATATATGTGTGCTGCCGAGAGAAAGACGGCGTTCGAACCCATATGCGCGCATCTGCTCCTGACTATCCAATAAACACAGTGCCTACAACTGCCGCACACACAGAGCGACTCTCTCGCGCGCGAACATACACGCGGCACTTTTGGCGTTGCTTTTTTTTTCGTTCTATTTTCATTTATCTAGAGAGTCGCGTCGACGATCGGATCCGAATCCTTGAGCTCGCGACAAGCGCCAATATTGGTAAACAAAATGCTGTCGCTTGCACACTGAGTATTGTATACCACGAATCGAGCGTAATTTCGCTCGGTTGCATGCGGCAGCTGCAGGCGGCTGTTGCTCCTTTTTGTTTTTTTTTTTTTTTTTGCTGCCTCGCATCGTGGCGGCGTCGTAGTGCCCCTAACCTACGCGTAGCGCGGCGGCCAAAATAGCTGCACGGAGATCGGCGTTAGCTGCTGCCTGGTAGCCCCTTGTTTACGGAGTGCACACAGTATCGCATAGAGGATAATAATACAAACTCGCGCGCACGAATATAACAGAAAGAGATAAGTTTGTTGTTCACACGCGACTATCGAATTCTGCTTGTGGTGGTGTCTTTAGTGTAAATGGTAAGAGACGATGATGCGGTGAAGATGGCGAGGAAGATGCGATGCCTACCTGTTGAAACCTAATCAAATCCGAAGAGCTCGCGCTAGCTAGCGGCGTCTCTCGCGTGAAAAAACACGTCGTCGAATGCGGGGCCTCGAGCCACTTCTTTGGCTAGGCCACTGTTGCCGCTGCGATACTCCGCACACTGCACACTGACAACTTACGCACACGCACCACGAATAGACGATAAAAAAAAAAAAAAAGATCGAGGATGATCTCTCACGGACACTGTTGCTCAACGACTGACTCTATGTGCAGGCTTGTCTGCTCGGCTCGGAGTCGCGCTTTTCATCGGACGGCGGAAACCCGTCGCGGAGCCTCGAGAAGGGGACTCACAACTCGGAGCGGGGGAAAGTGGGGGGAGGGGGAGAGACAGCGAGCAAGAGCGAGTGAGAAAAGGAAAGAGAATAAATATAGAAAAGGAGACAGGCAGCTGAAAGGCCTGCGAGAGCGAGAGAGAGAGAGAGAGAGACTATACGGTTAAAAGGGGCACTTTGGTATTATCTAAGCGAGTGCTGCCACACGGGCCCCGAAGAAATGCTACGGCTATGGCTGGCCTAACTCCTGTTGCTCGCTCTGCAGCGAGGCTATGTGCCTGCCGAGGTCCGCCTTCCCCTACTCGCTTGCCCCTACTTGGCTTGCATGTGTGTGTGCATATCTGGAGTCGTGCACATGTGTGCGAGTGCGTACGTACGAAGCTGCTGCTGTTGCGCTGTCACGAGCGCAAGGCCCCACTTTTTGCCTACTACTATACTGGCAGCAGCTCCGTACTACATATACACTGGCGTATCGAGCTACTACATATCTCTCCGCGTGCCGTACACACTACACACTATATAATATGCCGTGTGTGCGTCTATATACGCGAGACAGGAGTACGTGGATATTATACCTATCTCGCGATACGTAGCTGCTAGATAATATAATACCCGAGTGTATACGAGGCTGCACACACACGCAGACAGACTCGCGATCGAGTGTACGTACAACCGCGCCTTTGCTTTCTGTACACGAGGTATTTTGTGCAGTATAGCACGTATGATCGAGGACTCGCGAGCCGCATAGCAGCTGCACAGGAGCTCGCGGCTGCTGCTGCAATTTCCCCGTCTCTCTCTGCTTATCCCGTGGCTATATAGGTACGGGACTCGAGCAGCGATTTCTGCACTCGAGTCTCGGCCTTTCGCTCGACAGCAGCGACGGTCGTGTGATTCGCGTTCGCGACCATGGTATATTATATAGGGGCACGAGATGCAGTCTGCGGCTTTTCTCGAGCGCTCCTGGCTTTTTCGGCTCGCGCGGAAGCCGCTACCGCCGTTTATACGCGTGGGTCCTTTTCCCCACGCGGAAAATCGTTGCAGCTGGCTTCGACTGTATCAATAGTAGGCACGACTGAGAGTCATCTCATCGGGGATTCGAGCTTTCTTGATTGCTTCATATAATTTGTTTGATTTGATTGAAGTCATCGATCGTACACATATCTAAAATTAGATAAGCATTTTAAATACCTTGGGCATTGTCGTCATCGAGTCATGAGAAAGCTACGGCTATCTGTAAACTGTATACACATCGCGAGCGATCCTCTGACGTAATTTCTCCTAACGATTTCTATATCAGCTTTGCAGCTTCTCTTGTTCGGCAAGAGATCGGATGCACCGACGCATCAATCTTTTTATTAATTTGTTATCGCTGGTTTTCGGGGCGCGAACAACGATCAGTAGCAATATTCTTTTTCCTCGTTAACGTCACTGCTCGAGTCGATCGATTGTTGCGGTTTTCTGCGTATGATGTCCACATGTCAACATTAAGATCGTGTAGACGCGTAGCCAAGTGCAATTTGTATTTGCGCGCACTGCTTTGTTCCCGATAGCTCACGTGGATCTCGTTATATTGGGACATTAAGTGAGTGCAATTGTTATTGCTGCTGCTAGCCATAACGCTGGCAACGATCGGTATACGATAAAAAGTACTCAAAAGAGTACAGAGAGAGGCAAGTTGTTAGCGATAACAGCGGTTGACGAGTCAGCGACTCGTTGCACGCGATCTGCCGCATATATATGAATTAGCGCGGTAAAAAGTAACAAAACTGCGACCATACGATCACGCAAACTTCAGCGATTGCACCGCCAACTTATCCATGTTCGAGTAAAAAGGAGGGCGTCGAGGCTCTTTTTCGAAATTCGCGCCTTAGTTGTCGAATGGGTTATCCGCTTGGCTTCGGTGACTGCTGCGCTACGCCCTGCTGCAACAGCACAACAATAATAAAATCGTTTCGCGCTCCTTCGCGTGCGTTAATTTTCTTCGGCCCGTACGCCTGCAGCAGCGAACACATGCCGATACGACATAAAGCGCGCCTACATAATAATGCACGAGGCTCGCTCGTGTGCGCGCACCAACGAGACTCGTAAACATTATATTATGTAAGCTTTAGAACGCGGCGCGCGCCTGACCCAGATTGAAACTTACGCCGCGAGATTTGTCCCCATGATCAATTAATTCTCTCTTTTTCTGACGCACTCTCGCGATTCGTGTATAGCACGAAGCACAGCAGCCACTGCGCGCCTCGACTCTTATTATTTTTCTCCTGGATGACTACCGTTGTTTTAATTCTAACGCACCGCGCGAACGAGCGCGATCGTGTGCTATTTACACGCTAGTTGTAATTTCACGTTTATGATCATTCAGGCTCCGAAGCTAATCACTATCATATTCTTTCCAAAAGTTCTATATTTTTATAAATGTATTTATAAATTATTATGTACTAATTATATTTTTTGCCCGACACCGATAAGATAGAGGGATTCGTTATCGGGGTTGACTAAGCGCCGCTTCGATGAAACTGTCCCTCCGTTGACCCGCCTAACAACGATGAACGAATCCAAAACTGGAAATTTATGTTGATTCATTACCTCATTAAGTTTATTTTCTAATTACCTCCATAATTCTCCCATTACTCACTATCGTTAGCAATGATGTTTTCTTCATTTTTCGATTACACTCGATGATTATTATCAACCGAGAATCAAATACATATAAAAAGCTTTTAGTTTGAGTATTTAATTTGACTTGGCTTTGCATAATTTGATTTTTCTCGAGCCGTGTGCCCAAACGTTCTTCAATTACTTCGTGTGTACTTTGTTCGGATGTAAAGTCCCAATCCGCAATGTATATCGGTACATTGGCAGCTCATTAACCAAAGCGTCTTCGCGTATAGAGTTCAGCGAGCTCACATGATATATCGGTCTCTCGCGTCTGTCAGACTCGCTCCGCTCGCCAAGTGATAGATGCTTATAACACGCGAGCCAAGTGAAAAAGTTTCGGAGCAAAAAAAGAAGCGAGGGAAAAACATGGCTCGAAGCTCGTCTCATTTGCAAGACAGGGAGCTCTACGGCCCTGAAGGCAAAGATGCACCGTACACCCATTCGTTACATTTGATAAACAATTGTCTCCAAAGCACACGCACACACACAATATGCGTGCTCGTAATGGCTTTTCGAACAATGAACAGACGTTTGTTGTGCAAGTCGTAAACTTATTTACACGTTCTGGCATTTGCAGGTTTACTCGCGCGTACAAATCCGTAAATTCACTTTTTTCTCCTGCAATTATCAGCGCCATTATTTTTTCATTTTCAAGTACAACATCAGCTTTTACTACTTGTAAATTAGCTTTTTCAATGGGCGTAGTGGTGCTGACACAAAAAAAAGAAAATAAAGAGTTGCTAACGTCCGAATATAGTCTTCTCCCTTCGTTTTTCGAAATTCCATATTCAGCATTTGCTCAGCTCACGTTGTTCTTCGAAATTCAATTGTTTTTTGACGTATTTTAGTTTAGCCGTATGATTTGCGTTTGGAATAATGAAATGCGAGATGCTGAGACTCGGATGAAATTGTTTACAGAATAATCATACTTCGCGACCTATAAAATAGTTATTCGAGCATCGATATTAAGTTCAATAGAAGAACTGTTTGTAGTGCATTTGCCGTAGGAGCTTTTGGCTCTCTCTTTCTCATTGTTACCTTGTGGAAAAGTTTAAGTCGTGGCTCGCAGCTACTGATAGGAGTGCGCAAGTAGGTATACAACTAGCAGCTAGTGTAAAAAGGCAGTAACTGCATCGGCAGCAGCTTTTACGCTCCTTTATGTCTATCGACAGAGCTATAATAAATACACGCACGCGAGTCGACGGTACACGAATAGTCGTGTGTCGGGGCACAAAGTTGATCGTTTGCTCGGAGAACTTGTACATGTGTATTATATATGTATAGCTGAGAGCTCGCGAGTTCTCGCATGCCGAGTAGGGGGAGTATGTGAGCCGCAGTGAGAATATACATTCTACGTGTGTGTGTGTGTATGCGTATAGTCTTGGAGGAGCCAAGGTTTTCAGCTCGGTGAATATAGCCGGGGAACCTGTTCCATGCGGCGCACAGCCACCGCTAAGACGACGACGACGACTATACACGACTCATATCGTCTTTCTTCTTTCGAGCTCTCTCTCTTTCTCTAAGAGTTCTTGCACGCACGCATATACATACACACATACACACACACGCACACGAGCAAAGCCAGTATACGTAAGAAAGCCACGACCGGGATACTATACACCGCTCGGAGGATCTGCCTTTTTGGGCAGTTTGAAAATGTATGTATACCGAAGGTGCAAAAGCCATTCGATTGAATTATGAAGATTGGGCCGATCGATGCTGTATCGAGCATCGTATAACTCGCCACGCACGTCCTGCGATACTCGCGCGCTCGAGTAGCGGTAAACACCGTGACAATGTGCTACTTACGCGAGACCGCAAGTTCAAAAAACCGAAAATTGTCTGTCGCGATCGCTCGTGGAGGAGGAGGAGATGGGCTGCTGCCGCGATGACGCCGCAAAAGTCACGTAGCCGCGCGCGAGAGACCGGTCCCGATCACCGATTCCAGTTCGTTCGCACATTGTCTCGTTCCCCCCCTCATCGAATAATTAGCCACGAGCCGCAGATGTTGTTTCTAGCATTTCGTATATTAATCTCTCTATCTTGGTAAATCTCTCGTGGCTCCTTCGGAATTGCTACTGCGACTGGCTTATAGTCTCAACAGCTGCCAACATCGACCGACATCATCCCCGAGGATTTTTTGTTCATGATTGCTTTTTGCAGCGTCTATATACAGCTCGGCAATGAGTTCTCTTGCTCGCTCTCTCTCTTTCTCTCACAAATCGCCGAGCAGTTGCTACTCTCTTGACGCGGCAGGCCTTTAAGTCAATTTGGCTTTTACCTTTTGTATATCCCCTCGAGCTGAGGCGAACTGCAGCAGTGCAGTACCATTGATGTTGCGGCGGCAACAGCAACTGCACTTGCTCGCCCTTCGAGCTCGAGCTCGACTTATATATAAACGCGCAGCAACAGCAGCAGCAGCAGCAGCTCACCATTTTCTCAAGTGCTCGGTATTTGCAATTTTATTGAAGACACATTAGGACGCTTATAATAATAAGGTGTCTGTATGTGTGCGCTGGCTTGGGTTGGTATTCGTTGCTTACACATGAGGGATCGCTGCGAAGGAGAGAGAGAGAAAAAGAGAAGCGAATGCCGAATGCGGCCAATCTGGGAGGCTGCAATTTTCGGTGGATCCAATATAAGCTCCGAACACTTTATCGGAAATTCTCCCGACAATCTGTGTACTTATATTCGACTTTATCCGGCCACTCTCGCCAGCTCTCTCATTCTCTTTATCTCTCCTCGGCTATATGTGTATAAGCAGCTATGGCTTTGGCTTATCGTGCACTCGATCGTGTTTGTATATAAGACTCGTATAATCATCCATCGAGACTTGCTCCTGATCGAGCGCGCGAAATATTCTGCGCCGCGCAAATTTGCGCGTAGTCTGGGTCCTGTGTGCCGCATGCTCGACGCGGTTCACCGGCGCAGCTGAGACTCGTAATTGACTTGCCATTATTTATACATTTACGCGCGATCGAACAAGGCTCACATGTATGTAAGCCAAAGCTTTGCGTTAAATTCAGCGATTCTCAGCTGTTCGCGATACATAATGGAGCTTATCTCGGGAATTCATTACTCGAGTCGGAAATCATTAACGCCTTGCTTAACGCCTGGAGCTCGGCGCGAGACGAAATTTCGTCAGAAACGAGTAGCGCGAGCAGCTTCGCAGTTGAGATGTTAGCGATGCGGCTTTCTGTACAGCTCGAGCTTGACTACTACCACTACTACGTGGCTGAGGCCATAGCCACGCTCTAACTCTTGTTAACTTGCCGGAGACGGATGGCTTTCAAGACAGAAAGAAAAAACGAAAAAACAGGGGGAATATAGAATTTCGAGTGGCGCTGCTGCTTTACGCCGAGAGTCGAGAAGAATGAGTCAAGAAAAGCTCTCTGTTTACAATGCAGCCCGAGCCGTACCTACGTACCTAGAGAGCGTATATTGTACGTAGCAATTGGCCTCAACGCGTAGTCGCAGCAGAAGAAACGAAACGCTGTACTCTTGCTCTGTGGTGCGCGCTACTTGCGTTGCAGCTTAAATAGAGCCCCCGCCTCGGGCTGCGAGCCACCGAGCGAAGCAATTTTTTCCATTATTCTCTGGCATTTTTTAATATTACTTTAAAAAGAGCCAACTCGGTTATTTTTCAGTTATATTACTTTACTCGCGAACAAATACCGATGTACACTTTTTGATCGCGTAACGTACGAGTCTACGTGTAGAGCTTAAAATAGTGTCGATCGCGAGTACATCCGGGCGATACAAAAAAAGCTCGCGAATAAAAACAATCGAGCGGAAACCGCGACGCGCAGCTGCAATCGTCGCGATCATTGTATGGAGAAAAAGCCGCCCGCGTCAAGTCGGCGTAGTACGCGAACGCGCCCAATCGCGCGCGTCTAATCGCCTTCTATTCGGCCTAATTGAGGACGAGTCGTGCGGCAAGTGCCGCGTATTATAATATAAACGTGCCGCACGAGCTGCAGTCGGTGGCTGGTGCGTATTAAACATATATGTATGCCACTGCGTGCTGACTGACTGCGAGCTGTGCGTGTGCGTGTGCAGTGTATAGGAGTGACCCTGACATCTATTACGGGCCAGGCGCGCGCGCACGCATGTACCATGTCCGCGCGACAGACCAAAGCAGCAGCAGCAGCACGACGACGATGACAGTACCCGCAGACCTTTTATATGTGTATAAATACTCGACTACGTGTACACATATTCACGATCCAGCTGCATTAATACACGCATCTCTGTATAGCTATATATTTATGGCTCAAACATGTGCCGGCTATTCGAGCTTAATTAAAATTTGGCTCGAAGCTTTTGGGATGCTACGCAACGGCACGTCGAGAGCCGTTTGCACGTACAACGATGTATACGCGCGAATATAACTATTTATTATATGTATGTAACGTCGCACCCGGACACACGGACATTCGAACGTATTGAGGAAGTGATCTCGTAGCTATGTCCCCTAGCACACATATCACTCGCTTTTCCAATAATACGTTCGGAGCGACTATATAATACAATTCATATATAAGCAATATTCATAGTCGCGCGCCACAGTCTCATAAATACGAGCCGAGTGTTTTCATCCTAGCGTATCGGCAACGAAGCCCGAGCCGTATCGTATATAACGCCGACGAGTATACGTCGAGTTCCGCATGAAAGCTCCCTTGCTTTAGCGCCGCCTATGGCGAAAGCTTCGCAGCTACGCTCGACGGAATTCCGCGCGATACGCGTATAATCGACTGCGAGGCGTACTTACGTACGTATACGTAGTATATGGTATAAGCAATAGATAGATAGAGTCGCACTCGTCAAAACGATCGACTATTCATCGACGTCGGTGTCGCTTACGTACGTAGCCTCGGAGCAAAGGATAGGAACAGCTGCCGTGCGGAGGAATACGGAGATAACAGCGTCGCGTGTGCATGTACACAGTAAGAGAGATAAGGGCCCAAGGAGATAAGAGTGTACGGCTTCGTCGTGTACGTAATAGGCCCTGCGTTTTACTTTTTTATCGGCTTGTAGTTCCTTCAAATGGCCTAAGGCTGGTCTGGGTATTCTTCTTGACTGTATCGTCGTTTGACTTGAAATCCATACTCGTTTTGACTACACTTCGATGTTGATTATTGGTAGACTGCGAGCGAAATTATTCATACGACTCCAATAGATGTAGTGACGATTTTAATGAATTATCTTCATAGCCGTTGTAAATAACACTTAAAAAATCTATAAAGGTCACACTGTATCAAATAATTAGAAGTACATCTTTGACGATTATTTCGATATTCCAATATATTAATTATAATTGATTTGTGAAAAATTATAATAAATATTTTATCGGTAACGTTGCTATTAAAACTCTATTGTTGTTAATAAAAATATATATTGCCGGAATTCAAACTTATTTATAAGTAGTTTAAAATGTAATATTAGCCAAGACCGATCATGCAAATAAAGATATTATTGATCAACATTATCAAATACTTCGTTTAAATCGTTAACCGTAACTCTGACTGAGTTCGTGATTGCATAAACTATTTCAATTAAAGTTAGATAATGGTTATCTATTACAATTGGAAGAATAGCAGATAAAAAAGTGTATCATAGTTATAATCAGAAAAAATAATACTTTGCCGGGATTCAAACTTATTTATAAGTCATTGAACAGTTATTTATTTATTCATTGAAGCAACATCATATACATAAATAAAATTATTCGAAGTATAATTCTTGCCATCATCACGAGTTTTAACCCGCAGCCGCCAAGCAAATACCCGATCATCTTTTTCACTCCTTTTACATTTTATATTATCATATCAACATTTAATTTTTAGACTTTTTGGAGCCTTTCCAGCTCTAACAGGTCTTCCGTTATTACGTTTTATGCATTTTTTATTACATTTATTTTATCTTGCTCATCAGTTTGACCTTTAGCCGCCAAGCAAATATTATATAAATCTTTATTCGTCAGATTCTCAAAGATTTTTTCGCAGCACTCAAACGGCAGCCGATAGTGTATCAATTCCATAAAACAGTCCACAGCCCAGTCGTGAAAAAATTTTCTCGTTACTTTCTCGCACAGACGCAAATCACAAGCATCCTTAGACTTGTAGTCGAGGCTCAACGTGTACGAGCTCGCGAACTTGAAGTAATCCGTATACGTGGATTTTTTCGGCATCTCTTCGAATATTGAATCGACCAAATCGTCGACATCCTCAGTGGTCGAAAAATCCGCACTTTCGTAAAATAATTTGTACTTGTCGAAAAATCCCATGACTTTCAGGGCGTCGCCGAGGTCCAGTTCGTGACCTACTCTTGGCTCGAGCAGTTCGACGATGGCCAGCAGGCCAGTCGTAGCAGCCAGTTTAGTTACAGAACAGCCACGGTCGAGAGCATGAAGTGAATTGAAGAAAAGATCGTAGGAATTAAAGTCAGAAATATCAGCAAGTAATCTACTACGATTGATGTCCCTGTAGCTATCAGAGTCACTCGGGGTCGGAAAAACGAAGCAGGACACGTCGGCGCCACGCTCCAGAAGACTCACAACGGCCAGTGGACAGCAACTCGCCGCGGCCCATTCCAGCGCTGTTCGACCCGAATTGTCGCGGGTGTCGATCCGCACCTTCTGCGTGTCTCCGATTGCACGGAAAAATCGCTCTCCTCCGCGGCCTTGCTTGGCAATGATGTGTAGAGGAGTCTCTCCTTTATCGTTGACCGAGTTCGGATCGGCGCCACGTTCCAGTAGCAAGTTAGCTAACAGCTGTCCGCCGCTGCCATGCAACAGAGCCAAATGCAACGGTGTGTTGCCCTCATTGTCCCGGGCGTCGATTTTTACTGGCAGATGTTTTTCGTTGCAGATCTCCAACAACATCTTCATCATAGAGTAACTATGACCGGTATCTTGCCAACAAATGACGTGCAAAGCAGTCGATCCGAGCCTGTTGGCCAGATTCGGATCGGCGCCACTTCTCAGCAGCAATCCGATTACATAGGTTCGATTGTGCTTCAGTGCCACGTGCAGCGTCAAATCACCCGTTTTCGCTACGAAGCAATTGAGATCAATCTGACAGAGCTCGATGAATTTCCTCGCAACGTCGGTCAGTCCATACTTGCAGGCCACATGGAAATGACTGTAGCCCGACTCGTCGATATAATTTACGTCAAATTTGTCGTAAATTTTGAAAAGATTTTTCAACGCTACTATTTTTGTATTGGCCACCTTGATATTGTATTGATCTATCTGATGTACTGGCGTGGTGCGACGCAGCATTGGCTTACCGTCCTCGTCCAAGTTGGGCTCGTCTTTGTAGCCGCAACGAATGAAGAAGTCAACTATTTCTCGACGCTGGTCAAACGAATCGATGCTCGCCTCGAGAAGCCAATCCATCTCTTGCTTTGTAAAGATGTCGCGCAGATTTGGAAGTTGTTCCGTCCAATTTTTTATTGAGATTAGCAATTCATCGAGAAATAGGTATCGATGACTTTTCACCCTCAAGTAGAACATTTCTCGCAACCTCTTCAATTCGGCTAATTTTGGATGATCCACGTGTTGTTCGTCGGATTTGCCACTTGACGAAGACATTATATTATTTTGAACGCCGTAACACACGACACACAAGCACCGATTATTTAAAAAATATATATTTGTTTTTCTTTTCAAAATCAATGAGACAGTTTTGCTGCTTACACCACGAGGTCGAAACGCGTACTGAGATCTCTATACAGAAATTAGACAACACATGGTCGAAGCTACACGAGCCATGCACAGAGACGACTTAAAAGTGAAATGTCCCATAGTGAAATCGGAGGCCCCGTCGCACTACAATAGCGCACAGGAAGCACATTTAAGGCAACGCCCCCATACTACGCTGGCCTTTCAAAAGTTTGATCGCGACGCTGCTGACTGTATACTGGGTTCACATCGATTCTGTCTGCGGTCCAACAGAATGGTGGAATGTGTTTAAGGAGGCTCTACACATAATATAAAAGATCATCGAACAACATAAAACTTATATCAATCGATTTGTTACATCTTCAAAATGAGATTCCAAAAAAAAAAACATGTGGTTGATTTGGCATTGATTTTCATGATTATGCAGCGTTATACGGCGTCGGGGTGTATCGACATTTTTGAACTTGCGCTTGAAATTAATATACTCGTCGATTGATCTATTGAATGAGCTGATTAAATATAATGCTCGACGGAAATAACAACGCTGCAAATCCCGCAAAATTAGTGGACTACGCGGAAAATAACTTTTTTTCAAGTGACGGAGTAATCCTCCGAATTCGAGTACTCGTGTTATAGATATTAAAATTTAATTTTCCTTGATTCCTTTTACGACGACACTCTCGTTTGAATTATCGGAATAACGCCCCCGATAGAAATTCTGATTATCGATATTGACCCAATGACCAGAAACATTTAAAATTGTTAACAATTTCCGTTACAATGATATGATTAAAAATATTGAGCTTCTTCAAGATTTTAAAATCAGTTCAGGGGAATACGATAATACCTCATTTCAGCCACCAGATGGCGACTACCCGTTTTCTGTAAATCTGCAAGTGGCAAAGTAAACATAATCGTATATAAGTTGAAACGTGGTTTTGATAACGTGCCTTTCCGTTATTAGGCGAAAGCGCCCAATTATCAACTCCCTGTAAAAGTATCTAAATGCATCTAAAAGAAAAAAAATATTACATCACTTCGATCGGAAATAACTTCAGCTTTCCTACATTGAAATGTCATATAGATATAATGACATTGTTAAGTTCTAATATGGTCTTTTTATGTCCCAAGAACTTTTTGGACCAAAAATGAGCATTGAAACGCTCGAGCATTTCCATCGGAAACTTGAAAATTTTTCCAGACGCTTACCTGTCAGCAGCAGCAACGACTGGACTGCACGCAGCGAGTATGAAATATATGGTTGATTCTCCCGAAGTCTGCTTTTTTGGAGATAGAAAATGAAAAAATGGTGAAAATTTTTTTGTCACATTGAACGGCGTGAACTAGTTTACCCTTTTTTAAACCATAAAATATGCATAATCATTGAATCTGGGGCCTTGAGACTTCGTTTTATGAAAACTATGTCCGATTTTATGCTTAAAATTAACTATTTTCGGTTAGGGAGGTAACACACACGGAGGTGACAAATCGCTGCTTTGATCAACTAAGTATGAAAAATAAGAAACGCACAAAATTTTCCGTGCAACCCGAAATTTGGTCATGAAAAACGAGTCTTTTGACGGGGCGAGCGGTTAAAAAGAATGATCATAGCTCGAGATATTCAATTCCACGGAGGTGACAGTTTTTTTGACACACGTGAATTTTCCAATAGAATAATTATCGCTGCATAGCTAAAATGTAAAATTTGAACCTGCAACCAACACTAATCGAAAGTTGGGTCATAATACTTGACATTTACGTATCTAGGGACATAAAAAATGAGTTAGCGACCCAAAGCAGGCTATCCCATACAGCGAATAAATAAGTATTCTTATTTAAATGCATTTAATCGAAGCGAAAAAAGGCCAACATTGCGTCAAAGTACTAGAGATATGTTTGAAAATAAAACAACAAAAAATGCAATGAATTAAGCTGAAAAATTCAGCGGCGCATTATCGTCAAAGCAATGTCGCTGTATTTTTTTTGTCATACGATCCGAGAGCGAGCGAGCTGCTCCTCGGCCCACAAAAGATTTTTACATTACCGAATTCGTTATATATATTTTTTTTAGCTGAGCTCGTGCGCGCGCGGGCAGAGGTGCTGCTGCTGCTGCTGCAGCCGACGAGAGAGATAGGTCGTCGCGCTGCCACGATCTCAATTCTGCAGATCCATTAATCACGCGGTCGCTCTCCGAAAGTTCCGTGGAGCAGCTGTATATACCTATATTTTTATACAACACCTACACTTTGATATATTTTTTTTGTTCGACAACGGACCGATGCGGGACATCGATGCGTGGTAAAAGTACGCACACAGATATATAAGCAAGAAAAAGAGATGAGAAAGAGAGAACGAGAGAAAGAAGAAAGAAAGAAAGGAAAGAGTTGCGCGGCGGCTTCTCCCTATCGCTCGCGCACGTATATACCAGCATATACACTGCATGCGGGGACCTAGAGCCCGAGCACAGAATGTAAATCACTTGACAAGGGTTTCGCGTTCTTTCCTCCTGCATATATACGTATAAAAGATGTGTGTATGCCGTGTGGCTCTTATTTGTTTTATTTGCGGCTTTTGACTGTATACTCGTGTGTACTACTCTCTCTCTATATACTCGAACTCGAGGCTCGACTTTGCGCTCTCGATTTTTATATCGGCTCTCTGTCTTGCTTTCCGAAGATAGGCGCATACGTACGAACTGCTGTACTCACAATAGATAGTACACCGCGTTATTCGTCATCGCGCGCACGTGCGTATAGACTTGCACCGTGTCACTGGAGTATACGCAAGAAAGCAAATAATTGAATATCGCTGCACGTCACTGAGGCCGCAAATCTTTTTACGCAATTATCCCCTGTGCGTCTGATTGCTCTTATCAAGTTTACTAACAAACGCGTCGAAAACCCCAGAGCTGACGTCACGACCGTTTAGCTTATTCCGAGAAAAAGGTGAATTCGCACCGAACGAAGGTTTACCCTGACTCGATAAATTCACTTAGTTTGTATAAACTCGCCGTAAGCGCATGGTAAGGGTTTTTAAGAGAAGTACAAAGACTCGCATTTTCGATGCTCGCCGGCTCAGAATTATCCTGCAAGCATAAAAGAGTTTTCAGAATGACTAGAGGTAGCTTCCCATTACAGCAACCCTTATTCTCTCGAGCCTTGGATACACACAGGCTCGTTTCCGCATCTATGACTCCTCGTCCATTTATACTCCCTCGCTCAGCTTGCAGCTGGCGGAGAACAAAAATCCACCGACTGCTCCCGTGCAGAGGAAAAAAAAGGTAAAAAGTAAGCAGAAAGCGAGAGAGAAAAAAGGCCTGCGACCGCAGAGCTTGTACACAGAGCATCACCCTCGCTGGAAAATCAAAACTCAAAGAGGCGTGATGCAAGTAGGCAGAGCATAGAAAGAAGCAGATATTATAGTGTACGCGAAGGCTAGGGATACAAGAATAGAGAGTGTCGATGACCCCGGCTCTCGCCACTCTCCAGCTCTATTCTACATAGTGCGTGTGTGTGTTTGTGTATAGATATGTGATGTATACAGAGAAAACATATTCTCCGCTCATGTTTATACGTGCTCTCCTCCGCGTACGGCTCTGTCAATGGCTGTTTGGAATCCGAAAAAGAGAAATTTTTCATTAACGGAGATACGGCGCAGAGGACTCGTCAAAATGTTTTGTCGAGGAAGGTATCGAAAGTAAAGGTGCATCGTGTAATCGAGAATTCTCGATAAAAATTGAAAAAGATTCATATGAATCAACTGAAACTGCGAAAGAAAAGTAAAGCAATTGCAATACTTCCTAATTGTATGACAATGCAGAACAAAAATCAGCTGGAAAAACGATAGAAATAGGAACAGGTTTTATACTTACGAAGATTAGTTATCAAGATGTTCGAGTGTCTCGAACGCGGGTGACTAGTTATTTCTTCAGCTTTTTTTGTCTCGATAACGGACAAAAGCTCATATTTCTCTGCGGAGCACCAGGAGTGATTTAACGACGCGCACATCTGCCTGCGCTTTAGTCGAGCCGAGTTATATCGTCAACTGCGGTCACGCGAGATGTACACGAGGTGCGTACGCACGCAAGCTTGCGCGTATTCGATACCGTGCCTCGTGCCTTCTTCTCTCTAACAAGCTCAACGCGCGATTAATTTATGGGAATCCGTATAAGCCATAAACATATTAGCTCGCGAGCTTTATGCGTCGAGACATCTGCTGTGCGTATTATATAGCTTGAAAAATGTGGGTTTACGAGCCGAGCTTTTATCGACGCGATCGCGCGTCGAGTATAGAGATACTCTAGGCCCCCGCTCGCCATCATATGTTTTGAAACGCGTCGAGATTTGACGTGTTGTTAATTGAGAGTCTTTAACTAATCGCATTTATGAAATATTCGTAATCTTAACTATAAAAAAAGCTCGTCACTCGTCAAAGTCGTTCTCTCCCTCACGAATTTCTCACGTTATAACTTATTGAAAGATCGATGCCCCGATGATTAAAGTACTCGCTTCGATCATCGTCTTTATCGAGCTTTTAAAGTGACTCGCAATTAGCCGAGCAATAAATCCTCGCGGCGATCGCTGTATACAACTAGTCTCTCCTCCGCTACACACATACACAAGGCGCTCATCGATCGGAGCTGAGCGAAAATTACGCGTCGATAAAATCGTGCACCGGGGCCCCGTCTCGAGTCTCGCAGTCTAGCTTTCCTTTCACTGTCAGCCGAGCCGCGGCTGAGCGAGCAGTGCAGTGCTTTATCGGTATACACAGACCAACTACCACGGCAGCTTCTCATCTTTTTTGCTTTTAAGCTCTACGTTTTTCGCCCTTGCTCAGAGCCCTACGTGCGGTCGCGCTACGATACACGTAGCCTACCATATGTTCGAGCTTTGAACTTTATGACTGTAATCTTTTCTCCGCGGGTATTATAAGTACGGTCTTGTTATATCGGCGCGGTAGTGGCTCTATTGTGGGCTGCTGCTACGCTCGACAAGTTGCACTGTTATAATATGCAGAAAGAGAGAGATCGATCGCGCAGACAACGAAGCGGCTCATTATCAGAAAGTTTTTATAATATGTACTTGAAAAAAAGTTGTAAATTACGCGCGATCGATCGCTCGTCGTACTTTGTTCTTGCAACGGTGCAGAAAGCAGCAAAAATTTGTACTACAAAAAATTACCAGCGTATATAAGAGATTTATTGGAACGTAGCGTCTGGCTCATTGCGCAGCTACCTCATACTAATCAAATTATCGAGATCATTGAATGAAAAGACTCGAGCGTGAGTTACATTGCTACAACGTACGAACGGTTGCGGCTAATTGAGCAAGAGACGACGTGACGTGTATCTTAACAGTCGCGTTCTGTTGTGTCTCGGGCAGCGGTCGAAAGGAATTCGCACAGGCAAGCCGCGTGATTTCTGGACCCCATACGCGAGAGAGAGAGATGGCTAGCGGAGAAAGTAGAATAAGTCGAATTGGCCGCATGATTCTAGTCGACGATCGTGTCGTATAGAGACCTGTTACGAACTTATTATGTACGCTTTGCTCGGTCCTCTTTATACAGCAACCGAGCAAGCTCCGAAAAGGTTCCTCTCTTTTATATTTGCTCGGCTCCGCAGCTCCGAATTCCAAAGGCGTGAGTCTCGAGCCACCAAAGAGAGAGAAAGAGAAAAAGAGTCGCGCACGGCTCGAGCGACTCTATACCTGCGTACAAGGAAGGTATATACACCTCGACGCACACTGCATGTTTATCTGGCGCGGGTATATTATATACACGTACGGTGCGCGGGCGCCCCTTAATGTCATTGACTCTTAATATACAAAGTACTTGATACTCGACTACCTCCGCTCCTGAGGCTCTTTCTTGCGCCCAGTCAAAGAGTGCAGTACATGCGACTGTATATAGGTATACACTTGCATGTATTACGTTCTTTCTCTCTGTCTCGCGTCGCGCACGCACACACATGCATGCGCGGACTTGGCTTACGGGCGCGCGTGGGATCGCGACTGGTGGCCGTGCGCGCGCGCCAACAGCGAATATGCCTTATACGCTCTATACTTTTGCCCGACGACGATGACGACGAGGCTAAAGTAAAGAACCAAGAGACGACGGCGGCGAGGAAGAAGAAGCAGAGGAAGAAGAAGAAGAAGCAGAAGAAGAAGAAGAGGGAGAGGGAGAGAGCCACGGTAAGACCAGTAGTTTCCTCGGCTCCTCCGCCTGTGCACAGTTGTTATATGGAGGCTGCTACGCGGAGGCTATTGCTCCTGCTCGAGGATCATGCGCCCCCACTCTCTCCTCTCCGCGCGACACCACCACTTGCAGCAGCTCCTCTTCCACTCGCCACTCTTTTAGCTTCTGAATCTCGTATGTGTGCGTGCAGGTTTCATTCTCCCTGCAGATTATGGCTTTTTTCACCGCGATCTCTTGCTGCTGCTGCTGCTGCTTATAGCCTACGTAATAAGCTCGCGACGCCTTATTTTCCATTTTTTTATATGTACGCGTCGAGGAGAGAGAGAGAGAGAGCTCGTCGGCACGAGAGCTGTATAATATATACCAAAGAGTGCCAACCTACCGAGCCAACTATCTCGCAACGAGGATCGTGATCGCGATGCCCTCCCCGACCAATAGCCTCGAGATCATTTATATACGAATCGTTATAGGACCCGCGATAATCGCTGACGCCTGCGCTTGTGTGTGATCCTGGCAGCTCGGCCAATTTTTCATCTCGACTGCAGCAGCTCTCTTGGCTTGTACAACGGGGCGACCCCGCGCATACGCAAAATCAACGAAAATTACACACTCGGCCAAAGCCTGGGCATTAATTAAGCCGTTGGCACCGCGAGCATCGGCCTCGAAGTATGTGAGCGCACCCGAGCACACGACTTTGATAGATCAGCCGTAAAATTTCATCCCGCCGCGGCTGAGCCATCGTCGCTGCCGCACTCGAGCCGTTTTCTGCGGCTAATTGAATGTTCATTCTTTCGCGAGGACATTCGTGCGCGATTTCGTTCGATTGCGAAAAGTTGTGTTCGTACAAAACGAGATGAAAAATAATTAATTAATTAATGCATCGAGCGGGAGCTCAGCCGGTGTCGATTTTGCTCGGAAACGTATACATCGGTGGTTTATATGAGACTTTTATGGTTCGTACATCGACAGTTAACGGATTCCAGTTGAATACCATCAACTGGTTTAGCTGTTGTCAAAACGAATTATTAAGATTATTTGGATTTTCGAAAGCTGTATTATACGAATACTAGATATGAGTGTGTTTATGGGGAATTCCTTCAGAGTCGAACACCTCATCGTCCCAGTAAATCTAATTTTTTATCTGCGCTTAACTCGTGTTCCAATATCTTAGGAGTGGATCACATAATACTTATCGTACGAGTGTGTGTGAGTATATGAGAGCTTATAGAGAGTAAGAAAGAATGAGAGAGAGAGAGAGAGAAAAGTTGGGGCCTGAACCTGTCTCCGCGTGCTGCGGTGTGAGGCGCACCGCACGCGAGAGGGGACTCACCTGCATTCCATCAAGTATATAGCTTGACTGCGCCCCACTCCGCTTTTATCCTCCCATGCCATGTATACGGAGTGGAGAGAGAGAGAGAGAGAGAGAGTGGGAAGCCTGAGAGAGAAGATCGAGCTTACACACAGCCCTCCCTCTTGTTGCGCCGAGCCAGGATCGAACGTTTTCTGCTTTGGGCCCTGGACTGTATTTGCATTATTATAAGCTCGTTCCTCTCTTTGTGAGTGTGCGACTGCCGTGCTCTTCGATGCACATTTTTCTCTCCGCTACGACCTGATGCATATTCGCACCGCGAGCTTATGTATATTTAACTATACACAATTTCGAACGCACTGCCGTTGGAATTTTAAACGATCTGCTCCAATTTTTAATAATATTACACGTGCAATGTGCATCGGCGTTATTTTTATATTTTAAAACTTACGAAAAAGTCTTTTGTATTTTCAACTTTTTTACCAGTGGGAGTCGCTAATTTTTTTTTTCATTTTTAATGCTCTCGTCTTTGCTTTCAATGCTTTAAATTAGAGAAGGTTCTTTTAGTCAAAGAGAGAATAGGCAATGTTATGCGTTCCTTCTTCTTTTATTTTTTCTCCATAAAGGGAATTTCACTTTTTTTTTGTTCGGCTAATGCGCTGTGCAGTCTTCTCTTTCAATTTTTCAGGTACTAACCTGTTCATCGATTATCGATGAAGTTGAAATATTTTTCAAACTGTCCATAATTTTTTCGGCTTATTGGAGACTCGCTTCGGCAGAGCTATAATATTTTTTCAAGTTTTAACTGGTATAGAATGCTCGAAGCCTTTTAAAATGCGCCGTCGTTGAAAACATATAACTCACTGCAAATGAATTCGCTGAATAATTGAATCACCGAGTCCGAGGCTTGTTTATACTTATTCTATTTGCAATTAACGACAAATTAAATGGCGAAAATTCATTATATTCACGCATACTCGCACAGCTGACTCACGTGTCCTCAGAAATCTTTTCCTAGAGCGGCAGCATCAGTGGCTCGTAACACCGGAAGTCTCTAGACCATTAGGTATTTTTCAGCACATAGCGCAGAAATATACGCACACAACAGGTAGCAGCCGTAAGATGCTCAAAGAGGATTAAGCACGTGAAACGACGGTAGCTTAAATCTTTACTGGCTTTTATTATCTCTCTCTCTCTCTCTCTCTCTCTCGTCGAGAGCTCGAAACGTTAAAATTGCAGCTTCGTTCAAGCCCTAAGGATCAACAATTTATTCGCAGGAATTTTTTCCCCTCGAAATTTCAATTTGAGCTTTTCAAGGTTACCGAGAGAAATGTTTATTGTGCTACAATTTGAAATAAATACATTACGATATTGAAGGAACGAAACGCTTGACGATTGCTTTTATTTTGGCTCAAAGTCTTCGATAAATCGTATCGTCCTCAATAATCTCTTGGTAAGCTGAAATTTTGCCAATGGAAGCTCAAGGTATAAAGAGATTTTTGTCATCGCAGCTAAAGTCGGCTTCGCTGGCAGTGTGCACGAGTATAAACTGGAAAAAGGCCAGTACGTACGAGGAAAAAAATTGAGTCGCTGATCGTGTCCAGGACGTGCCGCTACGAACATCCAGTCGTCCATCTTTCCCTCTACTTTGCTGCCTTTTTTGTTCTTACCGAGTATATAGTTGCACACGATCGGAGTATTTAATCACTGCATGGCTCGTCGCCATCATCTCATCTTCTTAGGCGCACATGTACGTTTCGCGCAGTCCATTGTTTCCGGTTGAAGCTGATGGAACCGAGGCTCGCACACGCGCGAGGAGCCGAAAATATGAAGAAAAAAACTCGTGCCGCTCCGTCGACCAGCTGGTGGCTACAGTGGCGGCTGCGGCGATTCAGGTTCTTCGCGTCAATTAAAAAACTCGCGTGCAGACATGCGCGCGAGCACTTTTTTAATTTTTTCGCCTCTCTTTCTCGTCTCTCTTTCTTTCAATCGATTATTTTCCTTGTACACACTTATATACAGGGGTAGACTCATTGTGTGGGTGCGTATACGTATACGATGTAATATGCTCTCCGGCTTTGGCCGTACGTACTCACCTGCTACATTCCGATATATCGAAGCCTCGGGCAGCAACGCACGAGGCGCACGGGCCCTTTAAAAGAAACTTGCTCCTTCTCTTTGAGAACTTTTTTGTCCGCTTCTCTCTTTGCTGGCTTATGTGTGCTCTCCGGCTTCAAATGAGCGAGTTATATCGGACTCATTTGAATGCATACGCACGCGAGCGAGCAACGAAGTACGGGCTAAAGCTGAAAAAGAACGAGTATCCTTTTTCGTATCCTCGGCTTGCTCGAGCGCAGGGTCAACAATTGGTTACAAAGAAAAATGTATTTCAACTTTCTTCGGATGACTTTGAATGGAGCTAAAAATAGCCAGTCGACTTATGTAATATTTCAAATAGGACGCTGAAATTGATTGAATATAAAATGAACGATGGCTTCTCGGTTTTCATCGATGCTAAAATAAAAAAGAAAAAAGAACGAATCAAAGAATCGTCGAGGTTTCAAGTATAATTCGTGTATTATGATTCGAGCGAGTGAAATTTCATCAGATGGCTGCGGGTCGCGCGGCGCAAGAGCATTCGGCCGAGGCATATACAAGCCAAGCTGGTAGCCCAGCATCGCGCCGAGCTAACTTTAGCCCAGAACATATACACGCATAAGTATGCATACAATATCGAGAATATAATCGCAGGATAATGTGTCCGAGCAGCGGTGGCCAGGATGTAGAGAGAGAGAGAGAGAGAAAGAGAGAACGGGAGAGAGAGGCAAAAGTGATGGCATAGCGCTGATTACGTCTTAATTGTATGTGCGCAAGATTCGAGGTAAAGCGAAGCAGCAGCAGCAGCGGCATACACGTAGGTATACGACTCCTTTTTTGCTCCTCGACTTCCATTCGGATGATTCAGGCTTCTTCTTCTTCTTTTTCCTCTTCTTCTTCTCCTTCTTACTTCTTCCTCTTCGTCCCTTCGGTCGCGCAGCTCTCGAGAGCCTGCAAGAATTTATTCGTTCCCTCGTGCGCTCAGAGCGCGAGAACTGAATGTGAAATGGCATGCGCGAGCGCGTGCACACACACACACACACAACACACATACGGGCTTATATACATTGGACAGAGAAAAAAAATGAGAAGAAGAAAAAAAAGGCAGCCAGCAGAGCGCACACAGTCCCCGTGCGTCCTGAAATTCCTGCTTTGCGATCGCATTTTGGATTTTTATTTCTGTCGGCAATCGCGAGTGGGAGTCCCTGCCGTTTGCGTGTGTATGTGTGTTGGTTTTATGCCATGTTCTCGCCTTGTATGCGCCTCGTTTTTACAGGATAATGAAATAGCCAATGCCACGCTCCAAGTCATTTATGCTAAGGCACGAAATATGTATGCGGGCGCAGCACAAACTTGCCAAATACCGTTATCGATATGCTTGCCCGACTTTTTATTGCCATACGAATTTTATGTACCTTTGAAAAATCTCATAATTTTGGCAAATTTAAATCTCAGTAACTGACCGACTGTTTTGCTTTGTGCTTTTACAGAAAATTGGGCCTCGACTTGGTGCCTCGCCGTGGCGCGCAAATGGTTGATCCTGAGTCCATGTCGGTCGTTGATTTGTATCAAGTGGTACGTAATAACTTAATTATTCAACATTTTTTTCTGCACAATTACTATATTTGGTGTGTAGTAATAAAGAACATCACGGACAGGTTGTCTACATACTGTACTAGCGTTTACAATATCAATCAGAGTTAATTTTGTTCATTTAAATATTTATTCTTCATGTTTTCAAAATATTGTCAAAAATATTTAAATTTAAACTATATAGGAACATTTTGAAAAGGCAAGTAAGTGGTGGGTACAAACGAAAATTTCAATCAGACATCGTTGTCGCATGACACCACCGATCGGTAAAAGCTAGAAGCGTTTGCTACCTTAGCGACTTTTGGCGATGGACTTATATTTACCATGAGATTTTTTCAGTGACTTTGACAGGATCTAGAATTCGAATATTACACGCAAACACGAAAAATATGATTTCTACTTTATAGAGTTGGCGCGCAACTCTCGATCGAGTTTTTGCTAGCGATATAATAAAACGATTGTCCGCGCGACGTTTTTGCAGCACGTCGAGAGCGCGGAAAACTCCCAGAGCTCGTCGGCCCGCGGCACGCTGCGCCGCAAGGAGCCGAAAAAGATCCTCACCCATCATCTGTACTTCTGCATGCGCGACTTCGGCCACGCCATCAACGAGGAGAACGAGTGCTACTTCTCGCTCTACGACTCGCGCCGCTGCCAGTTCATCAGCGAGCGATTCCTCGTGCGCATCTCCAAGGACGGCTTCTCGAATTACGTCGAGAAGATGCACAGCAACTGCACCATCTTCACCGATCTGGGCAACGCCGACCTCAGCAAGGACCTCTTCCTGGTCGTGCACGTGATGCGCTGCGGCCGCATGCTCTACTCGGACTCGGGCAAGAACAAGAGCGGCGGCATCGTCTACAGGCGACCTCACGGAGTCGGCATACTGCCGCTGGCGGAGGCTCTGCTGCCAGATCGATCGGACGATCAGGAGTATACCTTCAAAGTGAGTTTTATATATTTTGTCGTGTGAGACACGTATCGAGCGGACTGGACGAGCTCCAAATTCTACTCGTAATTTTGCAGGTTTGCCAAGGCGACGAAAAAGAGTTCCACCAACTACACGAGATGCTTATCCGCGGCCAGAAGTGCTCGCCGTTGCCCGGCCAACCGAATTACGGAATCGTGCTGTCGCTGAAATTTTTGCACGGCGAGCTCAATCAGGTGCACGGCGATCATCCGTTGCTATTCAAGAACATTTGCTTGACGAAGAAGCTCGGCTTTTCCGATGTCATCATGCCTGGCGACGTTCGCAACGACCTGTATCTCAAGCTCGAGCGCGGCGACTTCGAACGTGGTGGCAAGTCAACGGGTAAAAATATCGAGGTAATGCTGTGTGTTGTCTTGTACTATTCATACACTATTTTGCGTTCAACTTTACTATCCACTTTTATTCTTTTGTGAGTAAGATTATAAATAATTATGCTACTCTTGTAGGTAACCCTGACTGTGCTGGATGCCGAAGGAACGCCATTGGAAGGATGTCTGTTTGGAGCCGCAGGGGCCGAGGGTAGCTCCGAGTATCAAAGTCTAGTGATTTATCATCACAACAGCCCGTCTTGGGCCGAAACTCTCAGGCTGGCCGTACCGATCGAAAAATTTTACGGCAGTCACATTAGATTCGAATTTCGACACTGTTCTAGTAAGAATCGCCTCTTCTTTTCTATATTTAAAAAGAAAATCAAATCACGTATGTCTGATGATTGTGTACTCATCTCGTAATCGACAGCACGAGAAAAGAACGACAAGAAGCTATTCGCTTTCGCTTTCGTGAGACTGATGGAGGCTGGGGGCGCTACCCTCCAGGACGGCATGCACGAGCTCTACATCTACAAATGTGAGGATCGAAGCAAGCTGGACACGTTCAGTTACCTCGGACTGCCGAGCAATGCTCGCGAACCGAATTATCCAGGTGGGCTCTTGATTCTCTAATAGATAGAATTTACGTCGCGAGTGGTATAAAAAGTAAAGCGAGCATCGCAAATTGCGTCGACAGGGGTGGGGCCGTTCACGCGTTCAGCGAAGGAGGCGGTCTTCGTTCAAACTCTGCTCTGCAGCACGAAGCTCACTCAGAACGTCGATCTTCTGAGTCTCCTCCAATGGAAAGCCCACCCGGAGAAAATTTCCGAGGCCCTGGGCAGGGCGCTGAGGCTAGACGGCGAGGAAGTCGTCAAGTTCTTGCAAGACATTCTGGACGCCCTCTTTGCGATGTTTCATACCGAGGACGGAAACTCGACGGCGCATTCGGGTCTCGTATTCCAAGTGCGTAAGATCGAATCGATCGGGACGCTATAGTCTCGAGCGCGACTCGCTAGTTTAACGAAGGACGAAATGATTTTGCAGGTGCTTATCTCGATATTTATCCACTTGGAAGACTCGAAATTCGAGCACTTCAAGCCGGTCATGAACGCGTACATATCGGACCACTTCGCGGCAGCTCTGGTCTACAAGGGCTTGATAAGTAGCGTCCAGCATTGCATCGAGTGGGCCTCGGCCCCGGAGAAGCAGGAGTTCATCCTCAAGTGCTTCCGCACCCTCGAGTACATCTTCAAGTTCATCATACAGAGCCGTCTGCTGTACGCCCGTGCCACCGCGGGCCAGTACGAGGACAGCTTCCGCAAGGATATCTACTGCGTGTTCGCGGCGCTCAACGGCCTGCTTGGGCTGCCCTACGAGCTGGTGCTGTCGCTCCAGGTGGCCCTCCTCCACTCGATCTCGGCGGTCTTCGAGCAGCTCGTCGACGTGCTGTCCATCATCGAGGTGACGACCCTGGCCTGCTCGCTGATCGACGCCGTGCCCCGGGAGGCCGCCTCGCAGGTCATCCAGGCCAAGCTCGAGGCCATCAAGCGTCTCTCGACCACCGAGCTCTTCAAGGACGACGAGAGCCGCAACATGCTGCTGACCATGATCTGCCGGCATCTGCGCATCCACCTGGCCCGCAGGGAGGAGCTGCGCACCTGCACCGACATACTCGGCGAGATACTGAGCTTCATGTACAAGCGCAGCGACAACAAGGTCAACAACTGCCTGCACCACGACGTCGAGACCCTCTGCCTGACCATAATCGACGTGCTCGTCCAGTCGATCCTCATCATCATCAATACCGGCGGCTCGATTCTCAACTGCCTCGTCGCCTGCCTCATGGGACTGCTGCAGCTGCTCGACGAGTACCACTACACGAGGCTCTGGGACGAGCTCACTATCGGCGGCGAGAGGAAGCCCCTCAAGGACTTTTTGCTGCGGGTGTTCCTGGTGCTGAGGGAGCTCGTTCGCCAGGAGATTTTCCCGCCCGATTGGCTCGTTCTTAGGATGCAGTCGAACAACATCATCTTGAAAGCTCTCCAAGAGCTTGCGCAACCTCTGGCGTTCAGGTAAGCGAGCGAGTGTGGTAAGTGTTATCGCGTAGTTCGATAACGCGGAAGCTATATTTCGACCGGTTAGAACCGCTTGCGTGCTTCGCGCCTCGCTAAACGATCCGCTCTTTTCTTTCTCTCAGATTTCTGCACGGCAGCTTCGACTCTCAGCTCTGGTCGACTTACTTCAATCTGGCCGTGGCCTATCTCACCCAGCCCTCGCTGCAGCTCGAGCAATTTTCCGAGGTCAAGCGCGAAAAGATCATGGAGAAGTACGGGGACATGCGCGTGCTCATGGGATTCCAGATACTGTCCATGTGGTCGCATCTGAAGGAGCGCAAGCTCGAGTTCATCCCGAGCATGGTCGGGCCCTTCCTCGAGGTCACCCTCGTGCCCGAGAGCGAGCTGCGCAAGGCCACCCTGCACATCTTCTTCGACATGATGGAGTGCGAGCAGAAGGCCCGGGGCAGCTTCAAGTCCGTCGAGTCCGAGCTCATCGACAAACTGGACATACTCATTAGCGAGAATAAAGGTGACGACGAGTACAGGCAGCTCTTCAACACGATGTAAGTTTTTCCGCTCGTAAATCTTCGTATAGCGTATCATATAGTTGTATACGATTGAACGACGTAAGGTGGTGTTAAGGTTTAGCCAAGTTACTCTAGAAATGTATATTTTATATGTTGTTTCATGCTTCATTAGGGAACACCTCAGCGCCGTGTAAGTCTCACGACTTAATGATATAATCTAGATGCACAGTACTTTTCATAAAATTGCTATACATGACTGAGTTTCCTTTGTATTATTACAAGTAGTTCCCCGTACACAATTCACAGCACACACGTATCAAAAGATTTATATACATGCAATTAGTTACGTAATTGAATTAAAAATTATTATTTAATCCTAAACATGAGTAATTGAACATTTCACCAAAGTACACGTCACGATAAAAAGTAATAATGCAATTCTAACGAACTGTGTGAATCAGATTGCTGGATCGTGTCCAATCGGAAGATCCAACCTGGAAGGATAGCGGTACAGCGTTTATTACGTCAGTCACTCGCCTTCTCGAAAGATTGCTCGATTACAGAAGCGTCATTCAGGGGGATGAAAACCGAGACAAACGCATGTCCTGCACGGTCAATCTGCTGGTGAGTTTATTTTCATTTCCGACGATCGTTCGCTCGAGTAATTTCGACACGTGTCACGCCGCTCGCTCGTGCCTCTATCTCGCGCGTCAAGCCCAATTAGCACTGGAAAATAAACGCGCTGTTTAGCACCCCCCCGAGCCTCTGTGCAGCGTCCGCAAATTGTGTTACACGTCGCTCGCTTTTTTTTCTCTCGTGTCACGACGACGACTCGTGCATGCGTGCGAAATAGTCACCGATGGATAGTCTCTGCGTGCGCCTCGTTAAAAAGTCCCGCGAGATCGCGATCAGACGCAGACTTCGGCTCAATCGCCATGGCAGCAGCAGCTGCGCCAGAAAAGACTCGGCCGAGTCGACGGAGAGTCGCGAGAAAATTTTGGACAAGGATTTCGGAATCGTTCTAATCTACGTGCAAAAGTACTACAAAGATACTTTCTACGATTTCAAATCGGCTGGGCGCTATGATGTAACTAGCTTCTTTATAATCCCCGATCGGCTAACTCGTCGTACTTAATGTTTTTCTATAAAATTTTGCCATTTTTCCTCTTGTCTCTACGATCGTTTCGTTTTGCTCGCCGCAGAATTTCTACAAGAACGAGTTCAACCGCAAGGAGATGTACCTGCGATACATCTACAAACTGCACGACCTGCATCTGGCCGCGGAGAATTACACCGAGGCGGGCTTCACGATGAAGTTGTACGCGGATCAGCTGAACTGGAGTTCCAACGTCCTTCCGGCCGAGTACGGCCACGACCAGCAACCCGAGTGGAAGCGCAAGGAGATACTCTACCACCAGATCATCAAGTACTTCGATCGCGGCAAGTGCTGGGAGAAGGGCATACCCCTGTGCAAGGAGCTCGCCGTCCTCTACGAGTCGAGGCTCTACGACTACGCCAAGCTGCGCGACGTCCTCAAGGAGCAGGCCAAGTTCCTCGACAACATACTCACGCAGCTGCGCCCCGAGCCCGAGTACTTCCGCGTCGGCTTTTACGGCCTCAGTTTTCCGCTTTTCGTCAGGGTACTGTATATGCGACGTTTTTTATCGATCATTTTCTCGTGCATTACTTTGACCTTACGACAACTTAATTGGCTTTCTTTTCATCAGAATAAATTATTCATTTATCGGGGCTTGGAGTACGAGAGGATCGGAGCATTTACTCAACGTTTGCAAACCGAATTCCCGAGTGCTCAAATATTGACTAAGAACTCGCCGCCTGACGAGAGCATCATTTCTTCCGAGGGCCAATGTAAAGTTCATGTTTATTTAGATCGTCTGTATGCAATCACTTGAAAAACTCATTAATCATCACCATTGCAGACATTCAGATTTGCAACGTCAAGCCAATCCCCGAGGATTCGAGCTTAGCCTCGGCGCAATTCGAAATTCCCGAACGAGTCGTTTCGTATTACCTGGTGAATGACGTGCGATGTTTCGTATTCGATCGACCGCTGCACCGAGGCCAAGTGGACCGCGACAACGAGTTCAAGTCCCTGTGGATCGAGCGCACCATCTTGACGACCGAGTCCAAATTGCCGGGCATCCTCAGATGGTTCGAGGTGGTGGAGAAGCGCTCGGAGCTGCTTGCCCCCGTTCAGTACGCCTGCGAGACTATGCAGACGGTCGAGCGCGAGCTCAGGCGACTAATCGCTCAGGTAAGCTGCCTCGACACTGGATCATCGCATTTCCTCGTTGCGGAATCGTAATTTGAATTCATCACCCCCTTCTATGTCGTTTCAGTACGACGCGGACCCCCACCGAAACATCAATCCATTCAGTATGCGACTGCAGGGCGTGATCGACGCCAATGTTCAAGGCGGCATTACGAAGTATCAGGAAGCTTTTCTCACGCTTGAGTTTGCACGACAGAATCCAGAGATGATTCCACACGTCGTTCGTTTGAAAAATCTCATTTTCGACCAGATGAACGTTTTGGAGAGCGGCCTTCAGGTTCACGGTAGAATAGCCCCGCCAGGAGTGCAGCCACTGCACAAGCGTCTCATTGAAAGATTTACTCAGTTGAAACAGAGTCTCGGACCCATCAGTCGACAACGACTGGTTCATCAAGACAGTATTATAAAGTGAGTTGTGATAATAACCGCGAACCTTTTATATAGATGGTTTATCCATCGGTAACATTGCAATTCTTATCTTCGCAGCTCACCGTTACCACCCGTTCCGGTGCACGACAAGCCTCGACCCTCCACGTTGGAGTCAGTTTTCAGTCGTCTGGGCAGAGCCGAGAGCGACGGAAACCTCGACGACGATTGCTTCTACACTCGTCTCGAGGGCGAGCCACCACCGCCCATACCGCAACGCGAGTCGCGACCCAAGTCCATCGGCTACGCCGCCAATACCAATGGCTCGACGGTCACTCCTCCTCGACCGACTCATCAGAGATCTCACAGCAAGCCGTTGAGCCCGAAGATGCAGCTTCGAACGTCGTTGTCGACTCCGACCGCCGACGGTGCCGAGCCGGTCAACATGAGAAGTTCCTGGAGCGAACCGAGCAACGAGCCAGCACCACCCTTGCCACCTAGAGGTATGTATTATCGATGGTTTATCGTGAATTATTTACATCGCTGTACTTTTACCACGACGATTGCCTATTCAGCACCGGACAAACGTGATGGAATCGTACCACCACCCGCACCACCAAAACGGCCCTACCAAAAAAGAAACCAAGAGTGGAATGGAAGCGAGGACGAGCATCGGAGCTCGACCGAATCCCATGATCCTCGGGACAGCGGCATATCTACCCTGTCCAGCCTTTCGGATTTTCAGTCGCATCTGCTGAATCTCAATAATCTCAATTACGAAGATTTCGAACCACGTAACAGATCCAATGACGTTTTGAACATTTCCCCCTCCAATCTCATCAACCATTCCCAGATGAGTATGTCAACTGTGAGCTTTTCCAGCGTTACCATTACCAATAATTTTCAAAATTCTCATCAACTGCTTGGATCCGAGGTACGTTACCCACGCGCGCTCAGTTTGTGTGGCTAGTCAAGGATTATCAAAAACGTTATTTTGAAATTTGTTTTTCAGACCACCCCACCGCCGATTCCTCCGAAAGCTCACCAAGACGGCCAGTCAGCTACCTCGACATTGGAGCGCGTTACCAATCGGCTGAATCACAATGCCTCGAACAATTCTAATCACCATACGGATAATTACTCAGTGCCAAAGTTGCAGTCGCTCAGCATAGGCTCCGACGCCGATGGAAATTTATAAATTTAAATTTATTTCCCATCTCTAACCTAGTCTGAAAGAAAATAATTTTATTTTTACACATTAAGCGACCGATGCAGTTTCATTAATTTAAGTTGTATATGATATGATTTTTCAAAGTCGAATCAGAACAGAAGTATATTTTTTAAAAGTTCCGGTAGAGCTTTATCGTTATTTCTTTACTAAAAAAAAATGGAAACAATGTTCTTTAAAGTATTTTAAATACTTGTTTTGAGTCCAAACAATGCAATCATTCCACTATGAGCTTAATTTGTATTACTCGTAGTTTAATCGCTAAAATTTGTACTAATCAAAAGCATTGAGAGTTTCGCTATGACAATGACCCACTTTGGAACAGTATTTATGTAAGCGATTGGTGAGATGGAGTCAAGATAATTCTCCATAAAATTGTAAAAAATAAGACGAGGCTATATTTGGCATTTAATCTAGTCACAGATATTACTGTATTTTAGAATTTGTAAGTGTCTCAATGATTGATTCGCGTATTAATACGCGATGAAGCGAAATGCATGTACAGTTAAAAATTTTCGATCTTTACCTATAATTAATATTATTATAATTGTGAATTACACAACTATATTATTCAATTTGAAATTTTATTTAAAAAAAATTAAGCATACGACTAAGTGAATCGGTTCCTCAACAATTTTAATGGAAATTGTTTAAGCGAAAAAGATTTATTCACGCATAAATTCAGGGCAACTGTAAGGCATCTTTAAACTGATCAAGTAACTAACTAAAAAATATTTTTAAGGTAAAATCTTTAAAAATTTTAATTATTTCAGTTAAAATAACTATTAGTTTAACTGAGTGTGAGAAGATTTTAAAAATTTCACTTTTTTTCATCGTGGATTAAATACTTTTGAATAAAGTGAAGAGAAATTAATCAAAACGCACTAAATAACGGTCTGTTGATAATCATTGATTTCAGCGTACAGGAATTAATTAATTTCTATACTGGCAACTATCTATAAATGTAGCGATTATTGATCAAAACTAAGTAATTTAATTTTATTGTGTTAAGCTCAACGCAAATTTCGACTCAAAGTAGATGTAAATGTTCCTTCTTTAATGGAATGAATTAAGTGTACCAGATATTTTTAAATGAATTATAATTGTAAAATTATTGTAAATTTATGTTCGACAAAAGTCCTAATTGTAATTATAATATGATGTTGTGTGCATGATATTTATGGTTTTGCACCTTAAACGCAATACAAATGTAATAACAGTTTTTACTCATTTGCACAAATCAAAAAGACAGCTATTTACTTAGTAAGGCAAAACATCAAAGGGTGAGGAAATGATTGAGTAATTCCACTTATTCAACTTTTTGCAAGATGTTTGATGAGAGGATTTGATCATTCGTACGTAAGGAATTCTATTTTATATTCTTTATATGATAATATTTGAATAAAAAATAAAACCAATTTCAATTATCAGAGTGTATAAATTATTATTTATATTTTATCAAGTATTTTTTATAAATATATATACAAATTATTTAGACAGTAAATTACAGTAAACTCTATTACGATTTTCTTTGTATTTGCATTTTATACTTTCACAGAACGTGAAAATGACACGTATTTTACTTACATAATGATGAAAAAAATAAGGTGAAAACAATGCATGAAATACATACTGGAATGTATGAAATGTCTAGAGATATCTAGCGCTGGTTAAGTACATAAATTACAAGTAACGACAATTGTTTTCAATATCATACGCATGAGTACAATAGATGAAGTTATAATATAGCAATGAAGAGATCATACATAATAATATATACTTTAGGTTCGACGTCTGAGAGGTTCGATGTTTGCCATCTAAACTGACTAAGACACAATATCCTGTGGGTATAATAAATTATTCAACAAATAATTACAAACATTTTCGTATTAATAACTAGAGTGGGAAAACACATTTAATAGCATGCACATATAATTTGTAAACAGGCACTCTCACGCAAACTTGCGATTCAATATATGGCTACTATATATCTCATTGCGGTCATGGCTATCTTAATTAACTAACCGTTTCTTTTCTGACTTACGCTTATAATCTAATCATTGCGTGTAAAAATGACTATTACTAAAATATTCTTTATTCTCTATATCTCATTTTGAAAACTTTGTACGAAATTTTGTTACTTTGATTCTGCTTGTTTGTTATTTAGGACAAGATTGTCATACGGACGTTTCTGCGTTGCTAGTATCCTTCCTGTAACGAAAACGAGCGTAGTTTTATTTAATATTCCAAAAAAACGTAACAAATAAAAGGTTTAAAAATTTAAGCAAAAATGGTTACCTCTTCCCTGTTAGTCGTTTGATTCCCAAAAGAAAGATCAAAAGCAAGAATAGAAAGAAAGTCATAACCAGTTAGCAAACCAACACCATTTATGATATTTGTTAAAAAAATCGAGAGATTTTCGCATCGTAAAAATTAAATTTGAATCATACTAACTCAGTCTCGTCGATTGTGTGTTCATACTGCAGCTGTTGCTGCAGCTGAAGCTGCCTCAGCGCCGCGAGCTCGTTGCTGTGCTGCTGAAGATCGTGACTCAGGGACTCGGTGAGAGTCCGACTGCTGATCGGCATTATGTAATCGGTCGCGCAGTCGTCGAGCAGCGTCGGCGTCATTTTGCCCCCGCCGCGCTTTATGCTGCCGAACCTGTCCAGGCCGTTGTTCAGACTGTCGTGATACGAGCCGTGCAGACTGCCTCCGCGCTTCAGACTACCGTACCTGTTCGTAACGTCGCGATTTATTAATTAGCGAAACGTCAAACAATTCCTTAGCAATCAAAGTATAGTCTTACCTATCGTATTCAATACTGGCTTGATTTATTTTATGCATCTGGCCCCTCTTAAGACTACCGTATCTCTCGTAACCACTGCCGCTTCCGTAACCGTTGCCGGTGCTGCCGTAGCCGTCGAGATTCGACATCTGCGAATGATGGCTTAAACTCGAATTCAAGATCCGCGAGGGATCCGACAGGATGTAGGGGGTCGGCGACATCGTCGTAGGCACTGGAGGCGGCAGCTCGTCCGGCGGCGAGTACGGGTACATGTATTTGTCGACCACGCCGTACTTTTCGTCCTGCTCGGCAAAATTATCGTCGCCGTGCAATTTCGTTTGCAGGTTCAGTTCGGCGTAGGTCAGAGGGTTCGGACTGGCTGTCTTTTGCGAAGCCAACTCGTTATCCGACATCGTACCGCCCGACCATTGGCTACCTCGAGCGTCCACTGCAGAAGATAAAAATAATTATTAGTTTGTGTACATTGATTCCTAAATTAATTCTTGGCCTGCAGTAGAGAACTTACAATTACTTCCTGGCAAGTAGGCTTCCGGTAATTGAGAGCTCCATCTGGGCGCATAGATGGGCTTGATATTGGGAAAGAGATCGGTAGTGGAGCAGTGCAAGACGTTGAGGGTTTCGGTAGTTATCGCGGCATTATTGGATTCACCGGATGCTTCCTCGGGGATGTTGGGTTGATACTGTATGTGTTTCTGCTGCTGCGTACTGACGCCGGCATTTTTCAGGGCCTTCGCGCCGGCTTCTTCGTCCGAGCTGTGCGAATTGGTCAGTTCTATAGTACGCATTCTACCGTCTGGTGGAGTCGTGTCCGAGTCCGATTCCGTTTCCTGCCTCTCTTCATTTTGATTCTGTTGCGTGGTTTCTGCGTATAGAAATCCTACGTTATAGCGATAAATTGTACAAACTAATTTTACTTTTTAATCGAGCAAAGACGTACCAAAGCGTTGGAGCTTAGTTGAATTATTGCCTCGCTTAGACATGAAAGCTCCACGATCGCTGTTGTAATTGCTGGTCGAGGTTGAGGTGTTGCGCAGTTGATTGTCACTTCTGTAGGGACTTGAGCTTGTTTTGTTGGTACTCCGAGACGTGGTGCTGCTCGTCGACACACCGACGTTGGCTCTTTTTGAGTTTCCGTCGGTCCCTCCGTATGTCGACGAGTACGCAATCCCAGACCGTTGCTGAAATCACGAGTATCCACAATTAACGATTTTTGAATCATCGAGTGAGACTCGCTGATGGCAAACAGTACTTACAGTAATGCCGCTCGTGACATTTTGACTACTACTCCCGTTGACCATGCTGACATCGAGCAACGGTGCTTTCTTGCCGATGCACTTGAGCAAACTCAAGTACAAATTTCTTCGGACTCTGCCGTTGATGAAGCAGTAGCCAACGAGACTGAAGGTCGCGTGAACGACTACGGCGATGCTCAGCATGTAGGACAGCGTCGGCGAGTTTTCCGACGCAGATAGTACGGCTAAAGTCCAAGTTGTCCCAAGCAGCGGCAACGAAGCTACCGCCAACCACAGGAGGGTCCTCAAATTTCCGAAACCCATAACGTGATCTTTCAGGGTGAAAGCCACTCGCACCGACAATATCAGCACGCTAAAGTTTACGAACACCATTGCACAGATCGGCCCGATGAGAGCCCATATCACATTTTCGTAAATCGATAACCAGCAGCTAGAATAAATGTTAGGAAAATTCAATCACGATTGTCATAACTTTGATTTAGCTAAAAATAGACAGCGACTGTACTCACAAGTAAAAATTGCCGTACTGATCTGCCCTAACACCGACAGTCAGTCCGACGATGATTGCTGGAATTCCATAGCCCATGGTATAGTAAAAGCCCATCTGTCCGTGATTGATATCCCTCATCTCGGTCAGCATTCGGTAGAGGTGAATCGAGTCCACCAGAGTCCAAGCGAAGGTACTCAACCACGAGTAGTGCAATCCTATTGCTATAATTTTGCAAGGAAACTCGTTTCCAACCAGCTGATGGCGAGCTTTTAAAGCTACGAAATAAAACGTCTCAGCCATGAAAACGCAGAGTATCAGGTTCTTGTGGATGTTGTTGGAATTGGTCTCGCCACCGCGAATCGAGCCCAATATTAGAATCGTCGTCAGTAGCAATGGCAACGCCACGACGAAGGCGCTGTAGGACGTCACGTCCTCGAGCAGCGACGGTTCCGGCACGTATTCCAGATCCATGATGTCGGTGAGTACGGCAAAAGTCGACAATTTTATGCAAGAGCAGTTGACCATCATTCCAAGATTCGTCACGCCCTCGTCCACTTCCGTCGTGCATCCTATTCGACTCCATTCTCCGATTCTGAAATAATCAAAAGTTTAAGTCTTTGTTGATTTGTTAAGATTACGGTAAAAATTTGATCGAAGGCTTACCCTCTAGCCGTACTCCAATGAACGCACTGAGGATTTATTCGCGTTTTGAAGCCATCGTCTTCGCTCAACCAAAGTTGCACTCGAACTGGTGATTTGAGAGGTATTCCTGTCATTGTTTCGTAGCCAGTTTCTGATGGCACTAAGACAGATACGGTAACGATTGGCGATGCAATTCCAACTTCAACTCCCCACCGTATTGTAACAGACTCATCGAATCTATGAATAAGAAAATGGTTGAAAAAGTTTTACTTCTATCCGGTTGTAGATAACGTTGAGCTTTCAAAGTTGATGCAAACAAACCTTTTGGGTAATATGTGTCCAAGTTCTTTATATTGCACGTAGCTTAGTACAGCTTTGCGATTTCCTAGACTGTTTTTTACGTTAAGATCACCCTGATCTACGGGGTTTATTCCAAGCAGACTGAGAGGCACTTGAATTTTCGAGTACGGGTCGAATTTGCTTGGGTCGAGCATGTAGTTGTTGTATTTTGGAAAACTTATCGAAAGACCCATGTGCTGCGGAGAAACTAGAAAACTCGAGGTGTCTGGTAAGATGACTCTTTGATCGGCAGCCGTTGGTCTCGGGGTAAAGTTATTCACTTCTTTGTATTCAGCAGTTTCATATCCAAACAAGCTTTCCGTAGTTACGATATCCAAGCCTAACACTGAAATTTTAATAGTATACTCAATTTTAATAGTAAATTTCGTCTGACGCCTTAAGAGAATTAAATACAAAGTCGCCATCGAGCTTTTTGGAGAAATATCCCGAAGAAATTTCAGAAAACTGTATAGTATTAAAATTGTAATTTTCATGATGGTTTCATCATCCCCACATTACTATCAATGCTTGTACTTAAGAATGAATCTAATTACAATCAACACAATACCAACAAAGTTAGTGAATTTATCTTATACATGAATGCAGAATGCTCATTAGCCCTGGAGCCCACGGGGTGTCGGATCGGCCACGTGAAAAAGATAGATGAAACCATGTTATTATTATGTATTTTTTCCCGCTGAAACCGAATATCACGGTGGGAAGTCGCTCAGACTACCCAAAAATTTGTTATAAACAAATATATTGCAAAATGAAGAAAATTAAATTTTTCTAAATTTCAAACCCATTTTAATGTTTGTGTTCATTGGGCAATTTTAAGCAAAAAGTGTCTCGTGTAAAATTTTCGTAAAATGATTATTTACCGAGATATTGAGACTTAAAGAGGAAAAAATGCACATTTTTTACCATTTTCCAATACCCACAACTTTTAAAATAACAAAGTTAGTAACAAAGGCATAGTGCGGTTTGTAGTGCATGATGAAACAGTGCTTTGATTTATACAATTATTTTATTTTGACGCTTGCAGATTTACTGATAAAAGTACTCGCCATCTAGCGGTGAAAGCTTAAAGTATTCTGGTCAAAATTTTTTGAAAAAGTTGAATTACCGTTTTCGGGCTACTTATTTGTAACGCACTCAATTTTTGCAAGAAAATTTGAACAATCGCCAATAACAAGTCAATTAATGTTAAAGAAAATTTTCAAATGATCCTATTTTGCTCATTAACAACAGAAAAAAACGTAGAGGATAAAACCATAAATGTTTAAAAAAGCTTTACACTTTTTGATAATTATAAGTCCAGTTTTAATGGTTTATTTATATCCAACAAGTTCTTTTTCGTTGGTCAAAAACCAGCCACAAAATGTTGAACATTATTTCCAGGGTTGAGAAATAAGTAATAATCGATTTAAACTTACCAACTCTTGGATCAACGACTTCAAAAGGACTCGTATAAGTGTCGTGCTGGGAAACCGCCAACGTCTTCAAGTACTCAGCCATGGCCATCATAATTTTTTCGGAGCCATCGCCAGTGAGCTTCTCGATTCTCAACCAATTACTGGCGTACTTAGTTTGCAAAACGGCGCCCGTAATACCCACAAGATGCTCCACGTAATCCTTGTCTTGGCTGTGCGTGAGATTCAAACCGGCCAAGCTCTCCTCGTAACGCAGCAGCGCCGTGAGCAAAGACTCGGCGACGAGCAGATCAGCGCCGTACATGGTGCGAGTCGCGTTGACCGCGCGGTGCAATTCCATGGCCGTTTTTACGGCCAGGTAGGTGTTCAGCGTCAGGTCGTTCGTTTCCAGAGCTGCCAGCTGATATCGCTGATCGATGAATGCCTCCGACGTGCAATTGAACAGATCGGCGTCCTGCCAGCCGTTGAGCTTGTCGGAGCACATTCGCGACGCCTTGCCTTCGGCGCTTCCTGGACAGTGTTCTATCGCCACTTGACCGAACTTGGTGCGAGGCCACCAAAGTCCTTCGGCATAAGATCTAAACAAACATAATCGTTACAAAATGCAATTTCTCGAAGCGAAATGAAAAATCACGTATTATTTCGAAACTTTACCTCGGACATCCATCGTAAACAACTTCGCACCCTTTGAGAGTCACTTCGGCGTAGGGATTCGGGCAAGCGGTGCATTGCCTGCCTATGACTCCAGCCCTACATCGACATTGTCCAGTGAGAGTGTCGCATCTGAGCCCGTAACTACCCGTCGAGTAGCATTCGCAAGGTATGCACTCGTTTCTCCCGACTGGTCGGTAATGATTTTCCTTGCAGTAGCACTCGCCGGTGGTCTTGTTACACGCCGGATCGTATCCTTGCGATTCGTCGCAGTGACATGGGCCGCACACCGGAGAGCCCCACCAAGTGGCTGGACATGGTTGTTCGGCTGCAAATTTTTTGGGAAAAAGAAAAATGAAAAATTAGGTAAAATTAACAATAGATACGAATCATAAGCTATGCTAATATAAAGCTGCAAATTTACCTTTGACTTCGCAGTATTCTCCCGAGTATTCTGGAGCTTTGCACTGACAGTCGTATCCCTTTGGACTATTGACATTAGCGACGCATTTACCAGCTTCGCTGCAGGGATTGATGTCGCAGATTTTTTCACAGCCTATGCCGACTCGACCTTCATCGCAGACACAGTCGCTCGATTCCCATTTTTTCAAACAAGTCGAGTCATCGGGACACTGAGTTCGACATACTCCATCGTTCAAGCAGCCAGAGGCTACATTTTCCTGGATTATGGGACGTTGAAGAATCGTGTGATTATTTCCAATTCTCACGTCTTGCAAACAGCCGCTGTACAACGGCAGTTCGGTAATGAACGATTTATCCGGACCACCGATTAGCGTTCTGCCGACGTACAATCCCTGTAGCTTTTCCGGCAACGACAAAACGACCGGTCTGTTTCTGTAGTCGATATCGAGTTCGACTTGTCCCGTCTGCCAGCGCACCTCGATTCTGTGCCATTCTCCATCGGCGATCTCGACCCAGGATTTTATGACATCGGCTCCGTCCAGCAACACCGATAATTTACCTCCGATGACTTCGAACAAGATCGAACTGTTCTGGCCTATTTGAATGGTCATGATGAAAGCGTATTGATCTCTCGTTCTCACGCTAAATCCGGTGAGCCAGGGTAGCTGTATAGGTTTGAGCAACGGATTGAAGCTGAGCACACCGTTTCCTCGGAAGTGCCAGGGTTTGGCCACTTCGTCGTCGCATTGTGGCCCGCCGAAGCCCTCGACGCATTCGCAGATGAAGCCAGCGTAAACTTCTCTGCAGATGCCGTCGTTGTGGCACGGATTGGATGCGCAAAAAGGCCGTTTTTCGGGACAACCAGAGGTAGTTCCGTTGTCGGCCACGAAGGAATTCAAGTCGACGAATTGGTGATCCACGTGAAAATCACTGATGCAGCCGATAAAGTCTCGATTGCGCATTTGAAAGTTGGCCGGGATCGAGGGTAGTCCTCCCAGCTGCAGAGGTCCCGTCAGGTCGAGGAAGCGATGGCAGGTCTCGGTGATGTCGCCGCAACGCTCCGGCAGAATGTGCTCGCTTCTGCTCGCGCAAGACCACTTCTCTCCCAGACGCTCGCCGTGCTTCAGAGCCAGCGCGATATCGCAGTTGTCGAGAGAGACTATCACAGATCGATTGACGTAAGACACCTGCACCTCGTGCCACTTGCCGTCGGACACGCCGCCGGGTATTTCGGCGGTCGCCGACGTTATCTCGTCCCCGAGCGAGAAGCTGAACTGCACTTTGGACTCGACGATTTCCAGGGCGATGAAGTCGTGCTTCTCGTTGTATCGTCCGTTGTACAGAAGCAAGCCTTCCGACGACTCCGTGGCGAATTTCAGTTTGAGGTGGAACCGATGCCGTTGCCTCAGCGAAGGAAACGTAAGGAACGTCATGGGTCCGAAACTGCGCGACTTTAATTGACACAGAGGTGTGACGTTTTCCAAAGGTGTCACTGGGCAATTTTCACAGAAGAAGCCGCCGTTGACTTTGTTGATGCAGGTGGATCCTCCTTTGCATACGTTCGCGTAGCAGGCATCCTTTTTCATTGATATCTCGCAGTTTTTACCCATAAAGGTACTGAGGCACTCGCACGTGTAATCGCCCTCGCGCCTTCTGCACGTTCCTCCATTTTTACACGGATTCGAGTAGCACAAATTGACTTCGGTATCGCACATGTAAGCCTCTCTGCTGCCTGTGAATCCTTTCGAGCATTGACAAGTGAAGGTTGTCAAGGGGTAAATTGGTCTAAAAAGTACACTACTACTACTTGCGAAACCCGAGGCGTTTCCAAACTTCAGAACGGTGACGCATTCTTCGTAATTGAGGCAAGGTTCGCTGACACACAGATTGTCTTCGAACGAGAGAACTTTGACGTTGGCTAATCGAGCAAGAATGCCGCGATTCAAATAAACTCGTTCTTGAAGAAATTGCGAACTGTAAAACTCGTCGTGCAAACCTGGCTCGACTCGCCGGGCTGAAAAACTCACGTTTAGAATTTTACTTTGAACATCCGTATCTTCTTGAATACTAAAAATGAAAATATTTTCTTTGGGGCACGGAATGATAGCGGCCAGTCCGTCCAAAAAGTATCCTAAAAGTGGACTCAAGAAGGCATCTAACGTCATTTCATCTAATCTCACCGTTATGGAATTAAACAACATTTTATTAGTCACTAATCGGACCATCAAAGTCATGGTCGCTTTAACTTCGTTAATTCCATCAGTCACGGACACATCCATCGTAGCTATTCGAGGCACATTTGTGTTCAATTGCGGAGACAAAGTTATTTCTCCCGTAGATTTGTTCAAGTGAACTAAATTGGCATTGTTCCCGGATAATATTGTGTAAATGAGCTTATCCGTTACATCGGCATCAAAGGCAGGTATTCGACCAATGGCAGTGGTAGGAAAATAGTCTTTATAATTATTAAAGATTATCTGAAAATCTTCCAACTTTGGTGCATTATCATTAACATCGGTAACAAGAACCTGCAATAAATCAAGATTATTGTCATTTACTCCGATAAACAAGCTAAAGGAATTAGAGAAATGAGACGTTACCTGAACTATAGCATCTGAACGCAATGGCGGAGACGTAGCTCTTACCACCAGTTCAAATTTCTTCTTCGTTGACTCGTAATCCAGTTCAACGAGAGATATCAGCTCAGCCCGGTCTGCTCCGGGACGGGTGTTCAATTGAAAACTACTTGCATCGTCTCCACCAATTATAGAATACTGTACAATCGCATTGGGCCCCTCGTCGGGGTCGTGTGCGTAAATTTCTCCGACGGTAGAGCCGATCGGAGAGTTTTCCGGTATATAGAGGGTTATTTTATCTTTTTCGAATGCAGGAGGTGAGTCGTTGACGTCCTCGAGTTTGATGATGACGGAAACGGTACTCGATAGAGCCGGAGATCCACGGTCAATGGCCAAGGCTGTGAGATTGTATCTCGCGGTGGATTCTCGATCGAGCGCCTTATGAGTCCGAATTATCCCGGTCGTTGGGTCGATCGTGAACGAGCTGTCGCCATCGTTTTCCAACATATATTTAACCTGCAAATTACACATAAATAAAAATATAAGCATCGCTTGAAACTGAAAGAGAATCAACGACAAAGTTAGAAACTCACTCTTCCATTGAGACCAACGTCAACGTCCGAAGCCGTGATCTGCAGAACACTGGTGCCAATCAACACGTCTTCTCTAACGGAACCTTGATACTGCATCGCGTCGAATTCCGGCGCATTGTCGTTGACGTCCGTCACGGAGATCTCGACGTCGGTCGTGTCGCTCAATGGCGGCACACCTCCGTCCTTGGCCGTGACCGTCAGCAGATATCCCGACATGGTCTCTCTGTCCAACAACTTGGTCGTCGTGATGGCGCCGGTTTGCGAATTGATGGCGAACTCGGTGGCTTCCAGGCCGCCCTCCTCGCTGCCCAGACTGTACAGGATCTGGGCGTTTTGACCGACGTCGGAGTCGGTGGCGCTAACGACCAGAACCGTCGTGCCGATGGGAGCGTCTTCGAAGACCGACACGGAGTACGGGGCGTTCTCGAACACAGGCGCGAAGTTGTTGGCGTCGGACACGTTGACGTAGACGAAAGCGGTATCGCTTCTGCCACCCGAATCCGAGGCCGTTATCGTCAGAACGAATCGTTTCTCCTGCTTGTAATCCAGCGGCTGAGTTATCGTGATCAGTCCACGGCCGTTTTGCGACGTTATGGAGAAACGACCTCTGGTGTTGCCGGATGAAATTTCGTAATGTATTCTGGCGTCCTCGTCGGGATCGGTGGCCGTAACCGTCGTGACCGGAGTGCCTGGCGGATTATCTTCGCCGATGACCACCTCGTAGTTCTTGGGATCGAAGTACGGATCGTTGTCGTTGACGTCCGTGACCGTCAGCAGAACAGTGGCACTGGCGGATTTCGGCGGTTCCCCGGAATCGCTGGCTATGACGATAAATTGGTACTTGGAGCACTGCTCGCGATCGAGTTGTCTGACCGTGTAAATCCATCCAGTTTCGTTGTTCACCACGACGGGATAGTCTTCGGTGGAACCTCCGCTGAGATCGCGAGATCCGATGCTGTATCTTATCAGTGCGTTGGGACCTTCGTCGGCGTCGTACGCCTGTACCCGCAGCACGGAGTAACCCACGGACACCGATTCCGAAACGGCCTCTTGAAATTGCGACGTGTGGAATCTGAAATGGATATTACATCGTTAAACATCTATCGCTGACGTACGAGTAAAACACTATTTCTCTACTTACCTAGGCACGTTGTCGTTGACGTCTTTGACCCGGACCAATAGTTGCGTCGTATTTGACTTGGCCGGCATTCCACCGTCCTGCGCCCTGACGATGATCTTGTAATTCTTCACGGTCTCGTAATCCAGTGGCTTGACCAGAATCACGTCTCCGCTCGTCGAATCGATCTGAAAGGTGTTCTGCGTGTTGCCGCCGATGATGGCGTAGCGGATGGCGGAATTGCTGCCGGTGTCGGCGTCGGTGGCGCGAATCTCGGCGATCACCGGATTGATCGTGTAATCGAGATCCTCGGGCACGTTGACGGTGTAGGTGCGCTCGGAGAACTGCGGATAATTGTCGTTGTCGTCGAGCACGTGAATGACCAGCGTAGCCGAGGAGCTCTGACGATTCGTCGAGGGAGTCGCGAGATCCGTCGCCTGGACTATCACCGTGTACACTTCCGTCTTTTCTCGGTCGAGGGTCGTTCTGGTCGTTACTATGCCGCTTCGGGTATCGATTCTGAAAAAGAACCAATCAAGCATTGAAATATACATCTTCAGCGAAGAATCAAGCTAGGTCGCGAGCATCCACATGGCTTTTCCGTGCGTACCTGAAAGTAGATTGATCCTCAAGCATGGTCGTCGTACCGCCACCGGTGGTCGAGACGATCGAGTACTCGACCTCGGCGTTCTTTCCCATGTCCTGATCGGTGGCCTTGATCGATATCACGCTCGAGCCCAGAGGCACGCTCTCGTGGACCGACGCCTCGTACTCGGGCGACTCGAAATTCGGCGCGTGATCGTTGGCGTCGAGGACGTTGATCTGAAGCGTCGTCGTTCCGGTCCGAGGCGGAAACGAGTCGTCCACCGCGAGAACTCGAAAGTAATGAACGTCCACGTTCTCGCGATCGAGCCGAGCCGTCGTGCTGACTTTGCCGCTCGCCGAATCCAGATTGAAGAGATTCTGCGATCGCGAGTCCAATAGAGAGCTCATCGTGTACCTGACAAAAAACGTCAACGATTCGTTGTTAATCACTTGCCCGTTGAAACTGAGAAATATCGCTTGAAAAATTGTAACTAACCGAACGACGCCACCTTCCGGATCTCTCGCTCTGACCGTGGTCACTCCGATTCCTGGTTCCCTCTCTTCTTCCACCGCTGCGACGTAGAGCGCTTGCTCGAAAAACGGCGACTGATTTCGAAGCTCGCGTCTGACTCTGCGGCCCAGATCCGAGTCGTCGAGTTGCTGGTGATGGAAAACGATCTTCAGGCGATGCTCCGCGTCGGCCAAGTACGTCGTGGCGCATCGCAGCTGCATCGATACCGATATCTTCCACAAAGGATCGACCAGGCATTGTTCCGAGGCCGAGACCAAGTCTCCCGCGGCACCTTCGATCAAAAAACGCGGATCCGCGACTCCTCCTGCAATAGCGTGAAAAATGAATGTACAATTCGTATCGACGTTGGCTCGCTAGTTTTATTCATGTGAGCGTGTGTAACCTCCGCAAAGACTACTTTTAGACGTTGAAGAAAAAATAATTTAAATTGGCCCGTCGTACAATTGTCTTTGTGCTCTAAAGGTGAATGCTAGAATGACTCGGCTGCGGGGCCATAAGAGGCATAAGCGCGCTGATAAAATAGTAAAGGCCTCGAGCCATATACTACTTGCGTGCACTTGGATAAGCTACACATCATCGGACGTAAAGAGTCACGCGGCCTGTATGAGAGCAAATTATATCGTATAGAGAATACTGAACCCGGAAACGACGTAAAAGTCTCATGCTGCAGAACTATATTATTACTTTACTGTAGCATGTGCGCGCGTTGTGTATAGTACTATACATAAATATATGTGTGTGTGTGTGAGTGTATACACGTGCTGTGCATTATGCCGCGAGTATACTGACCCCATCTAGTCTCGCACTGCTCGAGGGCCGTGTGGGGCAGAAAGTCCCTGAGCGCGGCTACCAGCTGCGACGTCCTGAGACAGACCTGGGTGAACTTGTCGGTGCTGGGCATGGCGTAGGAGGCCAGGGTCTCGGCCATCCATCCCTTGGTGGCGGCCAGATCGACGTTCTCGCCTCCGCAGCCGGTGACGAGGATGCGCAGCGGCAGACTGTAATAGTCGATGGTCACTCGGCCCAGCCGCGTACTCGTCGAGTCGATGTAGAACGTGAACAGCCTGCAGGACAGTTGGTAATGTACGTGCAATCATAATTACGCGGCCGCGCAGCGAGATCTTGGAAGGACGATAAGTGCGCGCGCTTTACGTTGCATGACTTGCGCGCGCCCGCGCAAGCGCATCTCGCTCGTGTGTTTTTTGCCGATCGCGCGGAGAAATTTATTGCATCTATTACGAATGCCCGTTCGCGCTATTGTTTAGTCACGAATCTACTTTACTCAAAGACGCTCTGGATGACTGGACATTTTTCTATCGAATCAAAATTGATCTCGCAACGAGCTTATGATATTTTTCAATTAAAATGTTCAAATCATCGAGCTTTGTTCGAAAAAAAAATAATAGATAGCTATAATTTTGGACGAACATCTCAATCAGTTAGCGCCACTTACCTGGGATATTGGAGCCCATCGCAGTTGAGACTCTTGGCCAAGGTAACTCGACCGGTGTGCGGATGAACCTTGAGCAGTCTGAGCGCGAACCACGCCGTCCTGTCCTGGGACGCGCTGTATCTCCTCTTGCCGCCGAGATGCGGCACGCCGGCCTCGAACACGACGGTGCCGGGCGGCAGGTCGGACGAGAGCACGGCCAAGTAAGCAGAGGCCAAGCCCGCGAGTCCCAGCAGCAGCAACGTAAGCAGCAGCAGGACTCGCGGGCATCCTGGGCACCACGAGCCCATCGGACTCAGCAGCGGTGCAGCCTCGTCCTCGTTGCGTTTCTTCTACCGCTGCTGCTGCTGCTGTTCAGCAACGACGTCGACTCGACCCTCGGGGCCATCGAGATACGTGCGCACCGAGACTCGCGCTCTGCACGTGGTGTGTGGCACTCGGCTTGTGCGCTACGCCCTGAAATCAAAGAAGGAGGAGCCATTATAGTTGCGATTAGAGCACGGAGCTGTGTACTTTTTGCATACATTGCATATGTTACATCTGTGTATGCATCTACCTATAGGCCTTTAATCTTTGCTCGCCAGCATTAGTGGAAAATGTCCGAGCGTGCGAAGGAAAAATTGCTATTCACGGCATACCGCGCGCGTGCGCGTGCGTGCAGTGTCATGTAGACTTTACACGCCGAGTTATATTTTATTTTTCGCCCTGAACAACCGTACACGATATAATTAGTGGTAATTTCATGTGCCAAGTCTCCGCAGGCAACTTTGTTTCTCTATGTAATTTTCGATATAAACCACGCGATAAGTACATGCATCGGTCAAAAGGCTTCTTTACTTTTTTTTTAACTAAACAGTTATGTCATAACGATAGGAAAAAATTTGTCCATTGGGTCGAATTCCATTGACAGCAGGTTGCACTCGTGCCGACATTTCAATCGTAACGCGATGCACCCGCTTAAGCTCGCGAGCTTGCAGCTTGGGCTAAAAGCAATTAACGCCGGTGCTTTGCCGAGACAAGCATGTGGCGTAATTAAAAAAGCTTCGCTCAAACAACCCGCGCGCAGTATTTTCATTCGTCAAAAGCTCAAAGCTGCTTCAATGCCAAACGCTTATAGCCTCTCTCTCACTCGCTCCTCTCGTCGAATCGAAACGTTGCTGCTCTCCCTCCCCAGGATAAAAAGCTCGAATAAAAGTGCAGTTTCGCCGCGAGCCATGTGCTCAAAGATCGCACGGAAAAAGGGAGACGAACAACTGCTTTTAACGAGCAGATATGCGCAGTGCAGCCGAGAGAGAAAAGAGAGAGAGGAGAGTGAAGTAGACGAACGAGCTTCCAGCCGCTTCGATTTAATAAATTTAACTACGGACAAATTATGAATATAACAATCGCGTCGTTTGTGCAACCATCAATGAACGTAGAGAAGCGTCAAACACGCACGTTTACTATAAATATATTGCGCCATAGCCCGTCCGTATGCTCCTATCCATTTCCCCTGAATAATTATGGTCGTAATACTTTAATTTACGATGGACGTGTATGGCTTTCCAACTATGTGCGCGTTGCAAAAAACGTTTCGCGGTGGAAACAATATTGTATCGAGAGAGCAGGCGAACGAGAGACCGAGAGAGTACTTAATGAGGCTCGCGTGTTAGATAATGATAACGTTTAGCCGAGCTGAAAATTCATTTTTCAAAATTTATCGACGATTATAAAGCGACGGCCCAACTGCCGACGTTGCTTTACACAATTTTTTGTCATAAAGCGTTTCTTTATATGTGCGCGCAGCGCTCGACAAGTAAACACAAGACTTTCGATATTATATGCTCTCGCGTGACTGAAAAACAACGAGAGCGCATGAAATGTGACTCGCGAGCGGACGCGTAAAAAACGAAAGACTTGTTTTCTGCCGTAGTAGCTTTTTTACCTTGTATGTTATACGCTTTAAATATATACACACACGCGTATACGTCCCTCTTACGCGGATGAGATAAGCTATATGGTCAAGTATACATATTGAACGAGTATATGCATATATACTCGGGTGCGTACATAAAGAAAAATCTAATGTGGCAGTAGCTTAAAATATTATAGAGTATCTAGACGACGTATGCACGCGGGCGTACACATACACACATGGGCATTATACGCGGGAGCTCGCGGTTCCGTGTTCTCTCTTTCTCTCTCTCTCTCTCTTGGAGCTCTTTCTTTCTTCGCTCCCGCGTGCCGCCTGTATGGCATGCATACGCAAGAAGAAAAATACACGCGATAAATCGCAAATGCAAATTAACATTTTTTTCTTCTTATATACAATACAGACTGTATTACACCATTTACTCGCTCCGCAAAGTACACCGACGTCCTATACAGTATATACCCCCGAAGGCCCTCGGGGCAACATCATGAGCCGTGGTGGCAACCAACGGCAGCATCAGCAGCATCAACATGGGTGCAGTATTTTTTCACAAGAGTAAAATGTTTCTTTCATTTTGCCAGCGCTGTTTATCAATTAGATCGCCGGGCATAAAGTGTGAGATTGCGCCCGGCGTTGAATTAGTGTCATTTGGCACCGACAAAACCACACCGTCACCGTCGTCATCATGGAGAAATGAAAGAAACCGCGAGACCGTCGAAGCTGTGCACAGAGTCAAAGTGGCGACGTTGGAATGAACCGAGAAGCTGCGGCTGTTCACATGCCTCTTCGTATGTATACGCGAATACTTGGTGTGCCTGGAGTAATAATTGCGGGTACTGCATCGCTGCCCGATGAATTATTAAACGAAGGAATTGATAATTTTCACTTCATCGATGCTTCATACACGGGCTCGAGTAAATCAATCAAGTTTCGTTATTACTCGGCTTCTGCTGTACGAGACCTCTTCTCTCTCTCTCTCTTGTCGTTCGCCTTGTAGGTACGAGGTTGTACGTTCGACCAATAAGGCCGAGCGAAGATTTTTGAAGAAAATTACCGATTGTATCGAGTCTGATTGATTCGAAGATTTTCGCGCTCGGCTCTGCTGTCGCTCGCTCGGGCGCTTGCATGTGCGTCCGCGCACCTATATAGACGTTGATTAAACGTCGTGCTCTGTTATTGCGTATAAGTTTGTAATTACCTAGAATTTAAATAATCAATCTATACTGTCATTACGCGCGATTGCTCTCATTTTTCGAGAGATCGGCCTCTTCCTATGTATTATAATATATCCTGTACTCTGTTGTTGTTTTTTTTTCGTCGTTGGTCGACGCATCGCTCCAATACGAGAGAGCGAGCGGTAGCAGCGCATCGAGCTCTTTATGACGTCACGCGGACGGGGTATCCGGTTCTGGTGCTACTGCTACTAGGCTGCGGCTGCAACTAAATCTGCAATCTACTCCCTTTCCTTTTTGCCCCGCATCGTGTGTATAAATATACGCGCATAGATACGCGAGCACACACGTATCTCTCGATTTCTTTTCTTTAATTGTAGTCTCTATTACTATCTTAACGAGTTGAATGTTCGCCGTCTTCCGTAGTTTACTCTCTGATGCTGCTGCTCGGCTATATCTTGATGGATTAAATTTTGGAATGTTGTTTCTGAAGCTTCGTCTTTTTTTTCATCGCGTATCAAAGGGGCAGTTCCCGATAGATACAATTAAGTTTTTGGTCTTCGTTATTTTCATTCCATCATGTCGCATTTCATAAGTTCCATATTGCTATGTGTAGAAGAATAGCAACCAGTTTGAATCGAATTAAATCGAGCCGCGGCAGGAATAATTGAGTTTACGCGCATAGCTCGAGTACTTTATTTCTATTTTGCAAAACGTCAATGGCGCAAATGAAAATCGACTGGCACCTAGTGGTGAAGCTTGAAAGTTTCTTATTTTTCTCCGGGTTATTGTACAGGAATTTCCATGGATTGACAGCAGTTGCTTTGTGTGATTAATTATCTTATTTGATTACACATTTAAATGTAATCTTGTCATTGATCTTGTAACGAGGCTGGAATGAAATTTCTGAATGGGTAATCCTCTGGATAGCTTGATTACATCAATTGCTGCGCGCAGCCTCCCGTTCGCATTTTCCGCAGCTCGAAAAGCTCGAGCGTATTCTTTTTCGCCCTTACATTAATTACGAGCTATACACACGCCACGGTTCGCAATGTGCACGTCGCATTCCTCCGCTTATGTGTATATGTACGCTCGAGCTCTGTATTATATACACATGCAAACCCGATGAGCTTCTCATTCTCTCTCTCTTGCTTCGCTTCTGAATATCCTTGCGCCGCTTTAATTATATCTGCTTTGCGTCCCACCCTCAGCGATGTACCTATAGCAACTCTGTCTCTCTCTCGTCGGTCTGCTGTATACCGCTCTGTTTTACGATACCGTTAGGCCATCGTGACTCGCCCTTATCTACGGCCTCTTTCTGCCTCTCTTTCTTTGCTCAAGTCTCTCGCAAGAGAGCATAGCAGCAGCAGCAGCACAACACCTAGTGCTATTTTAAACTCCTTTTTAGTCTTTCACGCATTAGATTCCGTTTATACACATACGTTATATCTATATTGCGCGTGTACGCCAGTACATTACACCGCGATACATATTACATTCGCGGCTAAGTAATATTTATCTGCCAGGTTCTGCATGTATATATACGAGATGTTGTTTTTTACCATGGGGTGCGAAGTAGAAGAAAACTATACGTGTGCGCGAGCAAACAACGTGTTATGAAAACAAAGAATTTCTTGGCAATATGTATGCAGAGAATATATACGCAAGTGTACAGGCGCGAGCACCGGTGTGCTATGTATAGCGTTTGTAAGCCGACTTCACGGAAAGGCGCGCGACGAGTTTTTCATTTTTGATTTCCTTAATATTACTATATTGTGCATTTTATTGCTGCTGCGGCTGCTGCGAGTTGTGCGCGCGAAAGGGGATTTTAACGGAACACGTACGCTACTATACGTACGTCGAGCTCTTTCTCGGCGTCAGCCCGAAGTAGTAGCCTCCGCTCGTAAATCGCGCTCTTTATGTCTTAATTGTGGAAAATGGAGAAGATACACACACACACACACGAGGTGTGCAGCGAGCATTATTAAAGCCCGGGACAAGCCGCATGCGTGGGAGATATTATTATAAGCTTAATGTGCCTCGGGGGGCTTAACATATTCCGCGACTTGTTCTTCTTTTCACAAAAACAACGTCGTGGCTTGCTCGCGTCTGCGAATAATATGATAATTATGAAAGAGCAGCCTCTACAACATCGTTCGCTTTGTCTATCGCCATAGATGCATATAATGTGTGTAAGCGGGTAACGGCCCGCTGCTCGATGCGTTCACAGCTTGAAACGTACTCCTGTGTGTACTACCTGTATGTTGTGCGGCAAACTTTGGCGTGCTAAATTTAGATGGAACTACTTACATATCTCAATAAATCATAGCAACTTACACGTGTACAGTTTTATGGGCATAAAGAGTCGTAAATTTACCATTATCAATAAGCGATGCTAAGTGAATATGTTGTCTGGGTCAAGTCTGATAACTCAATGCGTGAATTGAGAGATGAAATGATTAATTTATTTAAACAGGCAGCAGAAAGGTTGTTATATATCAAAGGGACGCACGAAAGCTTGGCCATATAATATTCCGAAACCATAGAAAACATTATGAAGCTGTGCGACTGGTCGCATCGATATTGCCATTCGCTTGTCATAGAAAACGCACCCCTCGGTAGGCTCAAAACTCATTTATGTTATCTGCGTGAGCGTGTGAGTGCGTGTACGTTTGTTGCTCCCCCCATAAGGTCATTTCAACGACGGGATTAAAGGGCCAAGCGAGCCATGTACATGTCGGCTTCGAAATAGCGTAATGCTTAAAAACGAGAATATGGTCGTCGGCGCCCGAACTTGTGCAATATGGACTGTTTACCGGATTATTCAGATAAGAAAATTGCCGCTTCGATGAAGTGTAAACTCGAGGCTTAACAGCAGTTTTATCTTCCTCGATACGCTGTGGTTGAAACACGTACCTGGCTTTACGTCGCTCGGAATAGGAATTTCATTGAGCAGTTGCTATATAGCTTGTTTCACAGTTCTTTAATTTCTACCTGGGGCATTTGGCCGTACGCTTGTCAACTATCCTAGATTAAATGACGGGAATATACGCAATTTTTCATAGATTTTGCTTGGGAATCTAAAATCTTTTATGGACATTAAATTCTGAATATAGTCAATCCAAATTTTTAGTCTTTTACAATCATTTGATTAAATTGATAAATCCATTATTATGCCTATAATATTTTTCTTGCCCAGTTATTTGAAAAATTAACATGAAAAATTGTTAATAGCATTGTAACGAGCCGAAATTGTAAATATTTACACCGGTCGTCAACGGCTTTTTGTCAATCCGTTGTTCTGCCCTTAACGTCGAATTATCTTTAGCTAGTCATTGAATAGGAAAATTTTATCGATTGCCAGGCATCATCCCTCGTGTTCATCCAGGCCTTCTCATCCTATTTCTCGGTTTCTTAGCCAGTCGACGAGAAAATTCAGTACCAACATTACGTGTGTATAGATAGAAGTTATGATTATTCCGAAGGCCATTACGCGCCAGAGTAAGCACGATAAAGAAAGTAAATGAAAGAGTATGGTCGAAGAGCGGCCAAGAGAAACGCAGCCGCGCATTTATACACGTTGAAAGCCGATCAAGTATAGAGTGCGACTTTACAAAAAGAAAATATGACGATTAATCGATATGATGAGGCTACTTTTTGCCCGCGCACGCGCTTATGTATCCTTTAATCGGCCTGCGTATATGATATAATGACTGTTGAAAATGTTGGAACCAATATGGGCTGCTGCGCGCCTGCGAGATAATTGCAGCAAGACCGGAAGAAAGAGCCGTCGCACCGCATTGCTGCGTACACAGCTCGTATGCAGCTTTAATCGCGGCGGCGACGGCGGCGACGCGACTCAATAAGTACATGAAGACGTTAGAAGGACAATAACTATTTCTAGCGTGTATGCCGCGCCGATATCGCAATTATGATCATAGGTGCTGCTATTAAGGTAACATGTGCTACGATGTTCGGTACATTGTACTCGCAACGCATCGGTGAATACCGACTAATGTACCGCGTGATTGGGAAACAGCGCGCAGTAGCACCGATGGATGGGCGATGAAAAACAAAAAAATGCGAAAGGTCGCACGAAAGTAACGGAGCGTGTAAATCTTTACACGACACGTTGCGATCATAACATCGAGACCGATCGGCATTTTTGACACCTCCGCGCGGAGCTCTCATCGGAACATCTCATACCGGTGCGCAGCGCGGCAGAAGCGGCTTATTTTCGAGCCCTTCTCAAAGTTGCGAGCCGAACCATTCAGTCATCCGTGAACGATCGCGGCGATCCGCAGATCGACGGGAAAAAAACGAGATCGGTGCAGCTATGCTCGTGTGTGCGCGCAGGTTGATCGCTGAAAGCAAGAGCACACGGCAAAAGTGAAACGAAAAAACAAAAAGCAGACTCGGCCGACGTAAGAGCTGGACAAACGCAAGAGGCAGAGGGGAATAGCAGAGCCGAGAGAGAAGAGCAGAGCAGCCTTGGCAAAAGAACGAGAGCGAAAAATAATGCCAAAGGAGATGCTGCGGAGGAAAAAAGAGTATAAGAGAGAGAAACTAAAGCGTGGATATGAAGCGGGACGGAGCGAATACCCTCTGAGCTTGAGCTATATAGCCTATATTATGCGGATCGACGAAAGAGAGAGAGAGAGAGAGAGGCAGAGAGACAGAGGGAGAGACAGAGAGAAGAGAACTTATACGAAACTATTAATTACGAATGCGGCGGGCCGGCGACCAAGAATTACGCGAGGAACAACAAGTTGTAAGGAATCCGGTCCTACCAATTATCTATATAGCTTTGGTAGTCGGCTTTTTAGGCGGTCGATCCTCGGCCACCTTTTTCCCTCTCTTTCTCTCTCTCTCTCTCTCTCTCCCTTTTCGCCCGCATTATGGCTTTCATAATTTTTTCCCTTTCATATACATATTCGAAACTTGCCCACGACTGAAAATGTTGCACACAATAGTGTTCTACGCGTTCGAGACGAACAAGTGTTCCCGCTCGAAGGGCTCGCATGGAGACGTTCGTTGTGCACGGCCGTCGCGCATAAAAAAACATGTGGAGGAAACACATGTTAAACGGAAATATCTGCTACATACAGCTTATTCGATAATCATTTTTTGTATCGTTTAATATATCAACTAAGCTTTCTCAAAAAAGTATATGTACGATATTTTTCGAGTGTACCAACATTCGAATCTCTTGGCAGTTTTGCGATAGCAACTATCAAATAGCCAAGTATATTACACCGTCGTACTGGCGAAACGCTAAAGTATCGCTGTGCACCTTCGAAAAACGAAGCCATATTTTTGCACTATCGCGATTCTGTGTGTATAGACGAGGTATAGGAAGCACAGCCGAAGCTTAGAGTCGTAACGAATCGTAATTATCGTAAATAAAGCCTCGCGGGTTGGTCTGGATCGGCGCTGCGGTGCACTTTCTGGACTCGCGGACTTTTTGAACGCGGGCCCTTCGCGAAAGAAACGCAACGGTAAGCGAGCGAGCCTCGTAAATAAAACTTTGCGCCTCGTATTCTCTACGCGAGCTGCGCGAGTCGGCCGCAGAGTGCATTATACGTCGTGTTCCTTGGGCTATATCGCGCGACTCGTGCGCTCTGGATGCTCCTCGTTCCTCGGCAAGGGCCCCGAAATTCGCTCCGAACAAAGGGAGTTACTTTTCGCGTGCAAAAAAGACGCGCAGGGAAAAAAGGATGAGCCGAGCCGAGCGAACGAACGAAGGAAGAAAGGCAACGTCCGTCCGTTGCAACTTTAATGCCCGCTGCGTTCGGCTATATAATGTGCAGTGTATAGCGTGTGCGTTGTGTTGTGTACGTTGCTGCTGCTGCTTCTTGCCCTCCGGTCCCGACTCGCGCGCGCGCGCACTGTTTGGCTATTATATGCGAAAAGAGAGCCGAGCGCAAGAGGCCGCCTCGCAACGTACTTATTTGAAATGCAGACTGCACGAGCAACATACATAGAGGTACACATCTATATGGCCGAGGCACATAAGCTGCTGCTGGAGCTCGGGCATCCTTCGAGTCTCGCGGCGCTCATGGGTATACATAACGTATATACCATCGAAGCGAGGGACCTCGAGAGTCGCTTTAATAATGGATATCGTGGTGGGTGTTGCGGTGGAATTGAACGGAGGCTGGATTAGATGCGACTCAGCCCGGAGAGAGAAAGAGAAAGAGAGAGAAAAAGAGAGCCCAACTTCGAAGCCGGCCGGCGCTGCTGCGGTATGTTTCTTCGTGTACGCCAAGACGCGTGTTTTTGCGGAGACACAATTTTTCTTTCCCATTACCAACGCCGCCGCTTCGTGCTACACCGTGGCATGTTCCCAGGACTCTAAACCACGCGTACCTACATAGCATACCTATATAGCGCATTTATATACCGCACGCGTGTGAAGATTAATGGAGCCGTGTCCCATCGGGCGAAATGGAGAAAAGCGTCAAATGCTTTCCCATCGCGTCATAAATAACCGATTATTCGCTTTTCCTCTGTCGAGTCAGGGGGCGAAAAAAACCAATCGCAGAGGAGTGAGCCATTAGAGTACTTTCCAACGACTCCGTTCGTTCATTTATTCACGCGATCGGCCGTGCCAAACGAATATTGATATTACCCACCAGCGTCGCTTGCAATGATATTATTATTGAGGATTCATGTACAAGTTGGCGCGTAATTAAATTATTAAGACGTAAAAGTTTATTGGCTCTGGCATTTTATTCCTTACGGTTACTCACGCTTCTTTACAATTTACTTTACGACTCGAAATTGTCTAGTCGCGCGAGGTTTCGCTCGGCAATGAAAATAAAAGCTCTACTGGCGCGTGTTGTGTGTGCGAGCATTGAAAAAAGAAAATCAATTTTCTTCTGGGCTGAAAAAGAGGGACGTCTGACGTCGAGCGTGGAGATCAGAGAGAGAGAAAGAGAGAAGCAGCGAAATCCTCAACATATACGTAGGTATACGGATACGTATAAGTATATACCTCGGCTCGCAGGAGGAAAAATCAGTTATATAGGCGCGTGCACGAGCTTATATAGGTTTAGCGTGTAGGATTTGCGCAGGTATCGAGCTGTACGTATAGGCGGGCGCGCGCGAGCCCGTACTTGATGATAGGGCAGAAAATTCCCGATAAACAGGCTATTGTCCAGGAAGGGGAGTCTCGGGCTGTATCTAACGAGAGGAAAGAGCAGCTCACCGCGCGATGATCTGTCGGATCGTGGCCGATCTCGGTGCAGGCAGGAGAAGATTCCTCGTGGCCGTGCGCACTTCTTACGTAACGGAGAATATGTTATTTATCGCGGACGCGGAGCGGCCCACTGCGCTACGTGTTGCAGCGCAGTACGCGTAAGCCAACTACTACTACTACTACAACTAGCAGCACACGGTGGGCGCTTTACGAGCTGCAGAAGTTTCGCGTAAACGCATTTATGACTTAATTGCAGACCGAGAGCAGACTCGGACGCCGGATGATAATATTTCGCGCAGGATATACGTGCCGATCGTATTATAAACGCGCGTGTGCATATGGTTGCTAGCTGTTGCGCATAGAGCACGTGTTTGATGCAGTTTGATGCAGCTGCTGCTGCTGCTGCTACTGCCACGATCCGGAATGCCATTCGAATTTATGAATTCTACCAGTGTAAGTGACTAGCGAGCGTTTTTACGATCTCTCGGTGCGATAAAACTTGTTATACTAACTGTACGCGGATTAGGCCAGGACTATAAGGTATTCGGGCTCCGCACGGCTTTCTCGATGGTCAATTTCCATATGCAAGTTTTCACGTAGCCTCAATTACGCTAACAGCTTAATAAGAGCCTATTTAATAAAGAGGAATTCCAGTCCAGGTTTAGCGTCTGAGTAACGCGGCGAAATTAAATATGCCAGCTGCGCGTGTAACCCTTTCACCCTGTCTCGATTCGCTTTTTTTTCGCTTCTGGCACGAGAGATACACGACGCACTCGAGAGCGCACGTAGGCAGCGAAAAGCGCGCGCCGTATATATCCCGTACGTAAGCTCGTCTTCAGTTTCACGTCTCGGTGTCGAGAGAACAGCAGGAGTTGACACGGGTCTTGACTTTCCTCCTCTCTCTCTTCTCTCTTGGCTCTCGCGCCTATGTGCCACCACCGAGAAACCTGATGAAGATTGAGCCAACTTTTTGTATCCCCTCGACAATGCGCGCACACCCACGCACTCCGACAGAGTCAAATGGAATGGAGCGAAAAAAAAACGCACGGGGAAAAAATTAGTCGGATCTCTTGTATCTATTCGGGCTGCCGCCCGTCGGCTTTCTCGATATCGTTCGCAACGCGTTCGGTATAAGAGTGGCTGTAGGATTTTCAGACACGCCGAGTATACATATCTGTACGCCAAGAAGAGGACGATCGTCTCTCTCTCGATGGAAGCTGCACGCGGAAAAAAGGTGGATTACCCTCGCGCTGCTCAGCCTGCCGAAGGGAAATGTGCATAGCCAGCGAGATATGTAAATTGCCTTTTATACATATATAGTGACTTGGCGCGAGCAGCTCTAGGGCTCGCATCGATGCGCCAACTTTTTTTCTTCTTCGTGCCTCTATCGCCGTTTTATTTTCAACTCCGATGCTCCAATCGTTTCTCTTTGAAAATATACATTTAAATGATTCGAGAGCGTGTACGCCTTGTGTAATGTCACGAAGTTTGCGCATTTTTCACGCTCAAAGGTTATAATTATTATATAGCTTATGAGCGAGAAGAGAGTATATCGGATTTACTCTGCAGCAGACGTTACCGCAATCAATCGTGATAATTGTGAAGATCGATTTTATTGGCAATCGAGCTTGGTCATGGCATAGACGCGACTCGACGCGGTGGGTGTCCGCGAGCACCACATAATTAATGATGGTGAAAACCCATGCTACATGTGCAATGCAACGCTGCGGCTCGGCTACACTGCAATAATATTGCATTTCGAACGATCGGTCGCAGCTCGCCGAGTTACAAGGGATAAAGCTCTCCCGATGATTTATTTTCAACGCTCGTGTTTTTCCCTACCGATGAGCCAACATTTTCCTACACGCGAATTTGACTTTCGCGGATGAATTAATTTACTAAAATAATCATTGCTACAGCTACTACGCTTGAATCATTTCCGACGGCCGTAATATGTATAAGCGCGACTTATCACAAGTCTTGTGTGTTGTTTATATACAAGCAGCTTCGATCGGATAATAGTTGCAGTACACCCGCTGCAAGCTGCTATGTCACGCTATTGAGATAATTTAGCCGCAGCGCCGTATGAAGCGATCTTTCATATACGTGGCCCCAGACGAAGGTCGAGCCAGTGCAATTAATCCTCTTAGGATATATATGTAAAATTATAGGTTGGCACAATCTATTCAGCTCAGAGCATCGAGAGGATGAAGAAGCTTTTAAAATGTTTCGTATAGCCCGCCGGTGCTAATATGTTATTAGACAAAACTGCGCCCCCCTCGCCCACCGAAACTAACTCACCGTGCGCTTGGGCGTCATTATTTCGTTTCACCCCGCAGCCGCATGATCTCGAGCGATTTTGTGTGTGCGCGCGCGCGAGCTGCCGCCGCCGTTGATGCAGTCGGAGGCGATTCCGAATTTTTATTTCATATTCGCTCCGACCTCTCTCTTTTGGGTGAAACCGCTCGAGCGTGCCAAAGGTGATATCGATACGATCGGGCGCGCGCCTTTTACTTACTTGAAAGGCTTCCTGGGATATTTCGACTCTTACCCGGTTCATTTTACGGCCTTTTTGAAATTTAATTTTAACGCGTTTATCGCTAACACATGCCATTCGCATCATTTAAAAACTCGTCAACGCGAAATTTCTCCTTTTGCGCGAGATTAGGGATAGCTAAACAGTCGCATAAAGAGAATGAAAAATGTGAGATTTCAAAGTTTTGATGTTTCGACGAGTATATGAGTATACAAAATCTGCCGACTGGATCTAAAAAAAAGGAGGAGGGACCGGAATGGGCCCGAGGTTGAAACGAGTTTTTTCGTCGAGCGAGCTACCGATTACGCAATTGACTTTAAACGTTTGAAAGGATTTTCGTATTTTTAGTCGTAGCTATTACGAGTCGCGGCGGAGTTTCGGCAGAGTACTAAGAGACGAAGGACTGCGTATACATATTGTATGTATGTATGCGAGCTACTCCCGCGAGACGATAAATCAAAAAAACATAAAAGCTCATCGAATAAGTATGATATTTCAGCATGAGTCGGTTCTGTCTTTTTTAGGCATTCAATTCATTAATATATGTGTGTTTGTTGTCTGGTGGTGGATGCGCGCAGGAGGGCCGAGGCGGCGGCGGCGGTGGCCGTAGTAAGAGCAGCAGCAGCGTGACTCGAGGCAAAAAATCAGCAAGACCCGATCGCGATCGGAATCAAAGAGCGAGAGCGAGCCTACCCATTACAATAACAAACGGCATCATCGTGTGCTCTCGGAGTAGAAAGAGAGAGAGAGAGAGAGAATGAGAGAAAAAAAGAGAGAAATCCTTCGCCCGGAAACCCATGCGGCATAGGACGCGCACTGTATCGAGCTTGAACAAGCCAAAGGAAGAAGGAAAGCATTTAGGTCTTTCCCACCCACAAAGGAGGCGCTCGCTCGCACTGCTGTATGCGATATATATTACGTATGTATGTAATACGCGTCTGGGGCTCTTCTTTCAGCTCTCTTTGCTCCATCTCGCTCGCTCGGTTGGATGTTTATATATAAGCTCCGCGATACGGAGTACGCGCGCGCGGATTCAAAACCTACATTAATCTCCATCGCACCTTTGTAAACATTAAAAAAGCTCGGGCGCGCGCGCTCATTGCGTATTATAGAGCTGCAGAGGAAGAGAGAGAGAGAGAGAACTGCTCACGAGATCGAGTTGGAAAAAGTCGCAAAGTCAAGTACATTCCTGCCGAGTGTCGAGTAGTGTATAATACATACATACGCGCCTCTGTGCATATAAACCGAGCGATACATACATACATACAACTCACGCAGCAGCAGCAGTGGTGCAGACTCGAGCAGTGCGTGCACAGGCCGCGATGCTCCTCCAGAGATAAGAGTTTCACGGAAGAACGCTCAATTTTATAGAACCTGTTTTTCCCTCCAGCTACCAACTCTTCCATCTCTCTCTCTTTCTCTCTCTTTCTCTCTTTCTCCCTCACTCACTCGGGCTCTCTCTCTCCTCTCGCGCTCTGCATATAAGCTGCTGCTGCTGCTGCCTGCACTTGGCAAAACGAGTTTTAGGCGCGCGCGACTCGCCGCCACTCACGCGCACAGCCATCCGCAGCTCGCTCGCCACATATACACACAACTACACGCATTTAACGCTCGACGCGATCGCGACGTCCTTTTTTTCCAACTCGCGTAAATTAACGTTGTTGCGCTCTTTTGTTTTCTCTCTTTTTGTTTGCCGATCTGGCCTCTGTGTGTGTGGGTATGTGTGTGCCCACTGCCCACCACAGGGGCAACCGTGTGCAGCCACGGAAGCAGATCTGCGGCAGGTTGATGCTATACACAGTGTACGTTACACACACGTATGTTGGCCTGGGCATGGAGCTCGAGAGACTTGTCCTCGCGCACGGATCGGCACTTCGGCAGGCTCGGCTCTCTTCGTGTTTACGCGCGCGCGCGCCTTTGGAGCCGCTACGTACGAACCTTCGACGCCGCCATCGAATTTGCTAAATACTGCCGCCCGACGCCGACGCCACCGCCGACACACAGCTATATAATGTCGTTTCGTGTGTCGGTGTGTGATATCTTAATTGGAAGCTGGCTGCAATCGCGCTGTTGGTGTCCTCATATTCGCAGCTCGCTTATATTCTACGCGCGCGCGCGCGCGGACTCGGCAAACCTTTTCACTTATTTCCTCGCGCCTGCGTCTGCTCGTTTACATCTGTAAATCATTTATTATTTTTAATATGCAGATTCTCCGCAACTTTAATGCAGGAATTTTCTTCCTATGCTGTACGTTTCATATTTTCTTACACGAGTCATGACAATTGAATTAAAAACTCGCTGCCTCTCGTGTAATTCATTTCTGCAAGCGCAATTTACTGCGATAGTTTATTTCTTTGCTTTCTAGAATTTCAGGAATCAATCAAGTCAATTTATTCTCTAACTGTTTTTGAGTAATATTTTAATGCACAGTTCGCGGAAGAACCTTTTCATATCCATCGTACACTGTTCATAATATACTTTACGATAGAAGAGCAGTCCTTATTCATAATTATCCGTATCATTTATCAATATTATTTTTTCTCAAAAAAGTATGGAAACTCATTTATTTTTTCCAACTAAGCTAAAATCAACAGCTTTTTTTTACGCGTAAACGGTTACAGCTACTCTATACGGTGTTTGCATTTGGCCGCGCATGCTGATGAGTCATGTCATCCAGTCGAACATTCCCGTCAATTTCGATACACGTTTCACGAGAAGAGAGAGAGAGAGAGAGAGAGAGAGAGATTTGTGTAATTGGCAATTAATCCTCGAGCGATACGTCCGACGAGAGCGAAATGCACAATATTTTTCCGTACTTAATGCGCGTGCGTGTACTTGAAAGTGCCGATTTCCGCAGCAGCCGTAATTTAATCTCTTCTTTCTCTCCCGCGTCCCTTATCAGCGGGAAATTTCTAATAAAATTTATTATCCACCGAATTACGCGCACAGCTTGCCGTATTTATATTATCGCTCGCGCGCGTCTACGCGTCTCGGCAAATAAATCTTACGTTAAACTCAGAGAATTGATTGGATAGGATGATAATTACACGCTGATATTTATTTTTAGAAGCCAAGATACATTTACTAATTGCAACGTTCAACTGCTAAAACCCCATGTCTGCCTATTTACCGTACTCCAGCCAATCTTATAAAATTGACTAATATTTTATCGATTGTTGCAATGGCACGCGTTCAAATAAAACAAATATGAAAAAGTAAATTGGTAATAAATGAATTTTCTGAACATTCCTTGCTCGAAGAAGTATGGAAAAATATTACACTATACTCTTTTCTCAATGTAAATTTTACGTGTCTACGAGATAATCTATGTTTTTTACGATAATTATATAAATACCAGAGTGTACATATGTTTCGTTGCTTGTATACAAACATAGCGATCAACGAGCAATTTCATTTTTTACCATCGCAGAGATAATATATCATTTCGTAAAACAAGAAACAAGACGAGGCATAAATGGCACTCACAAAGGAAGAGGGTGAATTTGAATAAAATATGTTGAATCATAACCCAAGTTTGTGCCGAAATGAGTCATTGTTCGATGTCTGAAGACGGAGTGCCATGTAAATTTCCCAAAAAAAAGAGAGGCACGAGCTTTGCGGGGTGCTCGAGGTTGTATTTACATACGCTACCAACACACAACCTTATTGATTTTCCGTATGATATAGCCAAAGAAATACTCGAGCGAGCGGCTATACGGCCATGTATAAACTTAGTTAGAGCCAATGTGTACGCAGTCCCCATACGTTTGCTGCTTTTAAGGAAATTGCGACCAATGGTGGTCTATAAATGGATTAGCTGCGGGCGTATACAAGGAGACAAGAAGCTTTTGATTCATTTTCCCGGGGATTTCGTGCTAGGCTTCGAGCTGGAAGCCTCGAACCACGAAGATAAGAAAGTAGAATAGATTTCGAACAAAATTGCGCGTTAGCCACATTGGAGCGGAGTATATGCTCGAAAATATACGTATGTAAGACGATGAGCCGAGAGCGAGTGCTGTGATTGAATAAAATAAAATGAGATGTGTATGACGATTGAAATATCGAATCTACAATTGCGATCTGCTGCCGGCGAACCATGAGAGTCATAAATCACGGGACAGCCAGGCTGGAAACTCGATTACTCCGCTGTTGCTGCTGCCGCTGCTGCTACTTCGAATTCACAGGTGTAATAGGTTTATAACTGTACGTAGTTGCTCCGATTGTGCTCTTGCAATTTACTGGATTATTACACTCGATACACGTACAGCAGGGATGATACACCGGCATACTCGCGCGCAGGCATTTATATACTCACCGCATTACGTATACGCGTCGCAGTTTGATGCTTTTTTTGCCACGGCTGCGCTGAACTGCATCGCGCGGCGCTTCATAAATCATAAATCCGCAGACTAGAGATCGCTATGGGGACGAATGACGCGCGAGTCTTTTAATAATAATGTAATCAGAGGACGAAAAGTATACTCTTAAACTTGCTCGACTCTCTCTCTCTTTCTCTCTCTCTCTCGTTTATGAAATACTTGACAATCGTCAGAGCCGACCATTGAAAAAACAAAATTGATACTTGCATATACGCGAGCTTGATTTATTACCCTCTGAAGGGTAAAAAATGTCGCCGCATCGCTATAACTTTGATTGATCGAGCGAGAGAAAAAAAAGAAAGAACGCAATAATTAGAATTCTCGCGTCAGGAGCACCATATTCTCTCCTCTTTTTTTATCGAAGCCAAGCAAATGACATAATCCCCACCTGTGCTTTACGAAAAAAGCAGTAATAAATGGAAAAAAAAGATCGCGAAACCGTACGTATACTTTTCAACCCGTTCTTAGTAATTATCCGAGCGAAAGAGCCAACGGTATGCACTTGGACGCGCGCGCGTGTGTTTATCTCTTCATTTCGGCAGCTCATATCGCGAGCGAGACTCTCGAGAAAGGCTGAAAATTTACTTTTTAATCTCCGAGTGCGCCAATTGTATTATACACGCAAAAACATCGCGATCTGGCGAATTTTAATTCAGCGAATTAAAAGTTGGCCTTTTCGCAAGATATATTTGATTGCGCGAGTTATCAAATTAAATGAAGTACGAGGCGGCATTCTGCAATTTGTCTGAGTGAAGCAACTTGTAAACATTATCTTTTTCTGAATTGCTACTACATTTTCATTTGATTTACGAGCACATAAAAAATGCGTATATTTTTCAAAAAGTTGGTTTAAACAATAAGAATATAAAATCTAAATGAAAAGATGACTCGAAGAAAGTTCATTTACTTGATCATGATGAAACTTTTTATAACTGGCGTAAAAGTAAAGTTATTAAAATGCTTTATACATAAAAACATCATCAAGATTAATTATATATTTTTGCAATCCAAGGCAGAATTCTAAAACGCAAATAAATAACCATTACGGTTAAACATGCATAGACATGAAGATTTATTCTGATCTTAGGTGGGGTCTTACCACCACTGCAAACAGCAAGCATCCCCTTTACGGTATACCCTTGTGTCTGACTCAAGAGGAACTCAAGAAAGATAATTATTATATATTGAGAGGGGCTGCTGTCCAATAAATTACAAAATAATCGCATTTGCAAGCAAAACATTTTTTTATCTACGCTTACACTCGCATATTGTTGCCTACATTAACTCGCCAGAAGTTGAATTATAACTTTGAACCCACCTGCAACAAAGAAAATAAATTCATTTTTGAGTAAGTTATTAAATTGATTTGAATGATAAACAAAGTACATCATGAAATGTAACTCTCAAGTTACCACCGCGCTTAATCTAAGATGAGCGAATAACAAAGGGCTACCGTATCTCTTGATTCACTTAAACTTTTCTAAAGTTTTATCGAAGTGAATGAAGTTGCCATTCGAAAGGAAACGAGATACCCATTGAAGAGGAAAAAAGTCGAGACAAACACAATAATAACAATTGATCGTAGAGATCTCTGAAATTGACAAGGTGAAAAAAAGGAGGCGTTGCAGCTGAGCTCAGATCGGGTACGCGCGATGTCCTTGCTCCCTTCAGTCAGTCTACCTTCTTCTCTGTTTCTCCGTAAGGTTAATTAACGCGAGAGATACTTTTTAGGCCATAGTAATTGCTTGATTAATTATGTTCGTGCTTGGACACGATAGCGGCCAGGCAATAGCAGATGTAGCAAGGTACATCGTTCTGTTTCTCTTCCCTTTTTTTTCTCTCTCTCTTTTTCTCTTTCGTCCCTTTTCCCTTTTTCACCGTTATTCAAATAAGCGAGCTTTTAATTAACGCGAATTTAGTCGGTGCAGCTTGATTTGTTAGGCGTGTAGCTATTGACTGCGAAGCATGAGTCGATTCTTTGGTGTTTACGCGCGCGAGTCCTTTCCAGCTACGAGTTTGTTTGCATTGCAAGGGTGAACAAATGATTAAAAAAAAAAGTAAACTCATCCAACTGATTTGTTTTGAATATTGATGATAGCTACGTTTAAATTATCATCGTTGTTATTCATGTCGAATAGGCAGGCAGGCAGGCAGTGTACTAGTGTAAACGTCAACGCAAAGTCCGTTAGACAAAATTATAATATAGCAATTAACGAGACACGTATGCAACGTTTCCATGAAATTTTTGCCGCTAAGCTCCCGCTCTCAGATGCGGTGACGACGACGACGACGACGACGACAACGACGACGAAGACGAAAAAAGTAAAAGCAAGCAATTATGGCTGGCAAATATTGTGTGGTGAGTGCATACGTATACAGCGCGCATTTCTCGTGGCAGGCAGCAGTAAAAACAGTTAAGTGACCCATTTGCATGGGTTTCGCGCGCCCCGTATAAACGTACACGCTGATACGCTCGGCGGCTGTAAAAACTAGTTAAGCCGCGCGTATCTACACCCGACGTATTAGAGCTTTTTTTTCTCTCCAAGACGATAATTTACCTATTAGCAAACACTGCTCGCGCGTTCCGAGTGATGAGTCGAGCATCGAAACGAGTTTGCGCTATAAATTCGACGCGTTCCGATGCGTGCGGACGGCTGGAATATCGCTACGAGCCATATAGATTTGTACACAGCCCGAGCTTTACAGAATGCAGTATTTATTTTCCCCTTAAAGCCCCATTCAAAGCTCGCGTGTACGTACGAGCAGATCTAGACGCGCGTCTAGACAAGCCCGAATATGTGCAATATAATAAAAACACACGACACATAAATACGCTGGTTCTGGAATATATATATAGCCACACACGTATGTGCTGGATGCAGGGAAACGCGCGTGAGAAAAATGTATTAGTATTCTCGTCACGCGCGAGACGCGCGGCTCCTTGAGAGCCCGCAGGCATCTTTCGCGCAGCTATATCGGAGCTCGGCTAAGCGTGCCACCGCGTCATATTTGCATTTTTTTCCCTTCTAATCCACCGCGCCACTATATTTGTATAGTAGAGCTCTTCATCGCGAAAAATTTTAATAAAGTTCCTCGAGGCACGACACGTTACATATTGCAGCGGCGAACGATGTTTTTATACACCGTTGGACACCGCATTATCGTGTTGCAGAATATCTCGTCGCAGGTATACGTCATTTCATCTTTCGTTGGATCAATCGGAGAGGTGAAAAAACACGATGTTATTGAAGCTCTCGCGGTGGGGCTGCAGCAGCAGCAGAGGTAGTCGCGTGATCAATCGCATGTATATAAGTTGCATTGCGTACGTTATACACAAGCGCAGAATAAGCTCGGGCAGCAGCAACAGCGACATAGCCACGACGCAGAGTATAGCGTAGCGTATAGTATGGTGGCAAGGCAAAACCAACCCTCGTGCCATGAATCCGCATCACTGCTTGTTCCCTCGGGCTCGAGCGCGAAACCCCTGCACTGCTCACCCTCGATACTCAGCTTTCTCTCTCTCTCTCTCTTTCTGCACGCGCTAGAGTGACTCACCCGTTCGTTCACCGCACACGCGTCGAGCCCTTTGCCGCTCCCCGCCCGCGCACTCGCCGCTACACTAACTATATATATACCTCTATATACGTGCGTTTGGTTGAATCATCCGTTCCCGAGCTATATACCATAGTCAGCGCGGGAGGATAGAGAAATCGTCCCCTCCTGTCGGCGATGACCTCGGCCCGAGGCCAAAGCTGCGCCCGCCGTGCATTACCCATTTTCACCTCGATCTTCACTTTTAATGATCAATAATTTGTATACGACGCGAGATATGAAAAGTGTTGAGATGTTGAGGAAGAGGATGAAAAAAAACTTCTCTTCGGCAACAGCCAATGGTGCGCGATAACGCAACCCCGCGCGCCGTAAAAGCAAACAGACTTATCTCCATGGAGAGCTTTGTGCCCCTGAAAATTGCGTCACATAATATAAGCATGCGCGAACTCCTACCGAGCCCTAATAAATGTATCTGCACGAGTGGAGAAAAAAAGCTACGCGTATATGCCATCTCTCCTTTCATAAAAGCTAACGATTTGGTTACTTGTAAAAACAATTGCGAAACATGACACATCGTTCGAGCTGGGGTTCCGCGTACCGAGTGCGAAAACTTTCGTTTTTACGAAACTTGCCAGGATTATTCTTCGAGGTTTAAACAAATCTGCAATATTTCGAGTTAGTTGTCAGATGTGCTTTTTCAAGCGAGCACATAATTTTTATCGACGTAGCTTCATTACTCGATACGTAGCAATAGTGAGCTTTTTGTCTATCAGCAAAGCTCTATGGGTCGATAAAAGATGCGTTTGCTTTATTATTCATACAAATGCGCCAAGATTAAACTAGACTTGTTGATAATCGATAGGTCAATGGCTACATTATTTGAAGCGGTCACCTATGGTTATAGTCCATACACAATAAAGCAAAGTTTTACGACGAGTGCACAGAAATAGCATATAGTAAAAACCTGCATGTAGTCTATGTAAGCGAAGTTGCACACCATACACTTTGCTTTGCTTCGTATACAACAGATGCGCGCGTTAATTTTAGTCGCTTGTGTATTCATTAAATATCCTCGTAAACTAAACAGGCTTTTCTGACGGACCGAAGAAATAGCTCGTCGATTGAACTTTCAGCAATAGGTACGTGAATCGTAGACACGAACAAGTTTTTCTGCCCTCCCAATGGAAGAAACTTTTCAAATAATATACAGCTTTTCTTGCTTCCTCTCACTCTCTTTCTCGTGCGTACGGCTGCGAGTCTGCGATATACGTTCTCATTTAGTCCTTATCCTCTTCGTTCTCAGCTCGAAGCCAGACTCGAAAAGCAACAAATTTTTTTCGCTTGCATTGGAGCGTTGCTGCGAAAAAAGGCGCGCTTATGCATAAATCATGACCGTCAGAGGCATTAACGTCGAAGCTCGGTGCTGTTGATGCTGCTGCCGTTGCACAGAGCAAGGAATAATTTTGCAAGGAATTTGCAGCTCACCTGGATACAGGACTGCCGTGTCTCGGTGAAAAAGGGAGCCTTCGAGCAGTCATTCGAGCTTGGCACAAAAAGCTGCCAACATCTTGAGAGATGCCATCGAAAACTCTTCGACTTTCGGCCTCGATCGCACACACGAGGTACTATTAAAGCTTCGAAGCGATCGTTTTGCACACTCGAGCAAAGTTGCAAGATTGTCGCGGCTCGGCTGTTGCACGTGGCGCGCGCGCACAAACACTTACACACATCTTGTTAGCGAGCAATTAAGCTAAGATGGGGATTTTGCTCGATGGCGTGACCGCTAAGACGTTGTGCGTTGCGCTCGAGCTCGAGCAAGGGCGGCGCAATCGCTTCGAATTATATATATCGCACGACTACTTGAACTTGGAACGAGCAGACGCCTCGTTCGCCGGCTCATCGCCCGCACTTCTTCAGCTTGGCGCACCGCGCGCGGGTCTTCCGCTAATGCTCTTACCTACGCTAAACAAATCCTAGTATACGAGCTACTCGAGTACGACGTACAAAGTGCTCCGAGGCTCGTCGCTTTTGCTCAACGGAGCTGGCAATTTTCAAATTTACTTTTTGTTCGTTCGCCCGCGAGCCCGAGTCGGGGCTGAATGTACGTATATCTTTTGAAGAAAAAAGTAGTATTATAATAAAGGCGCGCGGTGGAGTCGTCGTGAAATACGTTGGTTTACTCGAAAAATAGAGAGAAATGCGTTGACTCTGGCGTTGCAGAGTAGTCTTGAGAGTCGTCTAGCTGCGACTATTTTTGTTTTTCTCGTTTTTAGACGAGTACAAGGCGCGCGAAAAAAGCATGTAACAACCCAGCATCCCGTATTCACTTGCGCTCTCTCTTTCCATCTCTCTCTATCTCTCTCGTTCTTTCCCGGCAAATTGCAGAGTACACAGAGAAGTAGCAGCAGCAGCAGCAGCAATAGCAGCCACGGCGACGGCGTCGGCGGCAAGAAGAAACGCTACGTTGCGCGCATTAGAGCGCGAAGAACAATAGAGGGGAAGCGTATGGGACTATATAGTACATGTATAGCAGCGTGTGTGCAATGGTGGCGGCACGCACATACACTCTATACACGTACACACAGCTAGACGCTGTCCGTATACATGTGAGCGGGGGACACGACATCGTGCAGGGGTGAGTGACTCATGTATCGTGGGGGTGTGCTGCTGCCGCTTTTACCCTCCAAATATTGATTCGCCGCGCGTATATACACGCTATGCTGCTGCTGCTGCGAGCCATGCTGCCGCCTCTGCTCCATGCCGAGTCTATATACGAGCGACGCCGGAAGTCTAAGGTATATACTGCGCTATCTAAACTCTCGTCGTCGTGATACTGCGCGTAAACCTATAGACTCGCTCGTTACACGTCCCATACGTGTAAAAAACGTCGCGAGCGTTTCTTTGCTCGCACCAAGACGCACTTGATCTCTCCGTCAACCTGTACCACGTATATAAGTGTACCTGCGCGCTCGAGCCAAAGTGCAAAGCTCTATTGTATACATTTTACCCCTTACATATGGCTATTATCAAATGTGAGCGATTTTTTCACCCACTATTCCTCCCTCTTTTAGCTCCTGAGTCGAGCCTCAAAAAATCCAAGGATATAGGAGTGCGTGCGTGCTGATCTAGCTATCGATAAATATGTTCAAGTTTAACGAGAGCAACAGAGTATACGATGATTTTACTCGAATCAAAACTTAGTTCCATAAATTAATAATTTTTGGGTTGAAGAGTATGGCGACTCTTTAAGCCTCGTGCATTTTCATATGGCGAGGTAAAGTCCAAAAAGGACACCTTTTTTGTGGTTGAAAGCCACGAATCGGTTTGGCGCAAGCTCGAAAATCTCTTTGTCAAAGAATTAAACATTTTTCGAGTTTCGAGTGAAATCGTGTATATGAGAGTATAATTTTATCTTTCAAATTCGTGTCAAATTGGCCCTCGGAAAATTATCGAAGCTATAAAAACCCAAAAAAGAATGTGGATATAAGTAAATTCGAACACGACCGAATAATTTTATTGAACTTTTTCTTTGGGTCTGGAAGTCTCGAATCGATTCCTCTCAAGATCGGAAATCTCTCTGAACATGACAAAATAATCTTATCAAACTGGTCGTTTGTGGTTGAAAGCTAATAGGAGACTAGACACAAACTCAAAAATCTGTAGCCTATATTATGTTTTATTTATTTACCTACATGTTTAGAAATTTCTTATAGGCTACGCGTCATATACAGTGACCCCTACAATCATCTAAACTTAAATATTATTTTTCTACAGATATTTCATTTGTGGGTTGGCGTTAAAAAATTAGCTTACCATAATGTTGATGCTTATACCGTAGAAGAAAGCAAATGCAGTTACCAAATACAGAGCTTTTGAACACATTTTTCTTTCGCAAACGAACTGTCGCGTGTCGCACATTTTTTAAACACATTATTATAGTTTTATATATTTTCGCAACGGGACTCTTAACAGATATTCAAAATAACCTTAACAATTTATTGTAATTCAAGCATTGCAGGAAAATTTACTGTATACGAGATTCTTTCGAGCTGGACAATAATGTTGAGTGTGTGTATGGATTTACTGCACTCTTATGGCGGGTGCGCTACTCGGAAATGAACTCGGCTTTCTTGTTCGCAAGGCAAATGTAAGCGAAACCTATTCAATCGCGCACTTAACATTGAATGCTAAATATGTTCAGCAATTTTATTATATACTTTAGCGAGAATTCCGCCGTGCGACATACGCAAATATCATCCCTTTTATATTGAAGAAGATCGGAAAATAAAAGCTTCATTTATCCTTCAATGACAATGAGCTTTTGAACAATAACATTGTCATTTTTGCACAATCTATATTATCAATACTTTGCTCGATCTAAATAAATACTTGAAACAGATTGAAGAATGAAAAGTTAATTAAAATAGTTCGTGTTTAGTATGTTAAGTGCACTTTTGAATCGATTAACTTCACGAGCCACCTCATATGCACAATCTTAATAAGTGTGTTGTCAAACTCAGAAATAGCTAAAACAAAAAGGAATCGAGCTTCAGAGTAATAACACTCGAGACTCTCGACATTGTATGCTGCATTTTTCATTAAACGACGTGCAACACCGTATAGTCGCGATTAAACTGCGTGAAAAAGAATTAATTATTGGGCGCGAAAGGGACAATTGACACCCCGCGAGTGCTGCTGTCGTCGTCGCTGTTGCGGCAGCTATATGATCGATCAACGTCACGGTTCGCGCGAGCGTTGAAATTTCCACGATCGTACGAGAAATGCGTCGCTGCACACAAGCTGCTTTGCTCGCGGGCTGCAATGCGATGCTGCACCTTGAGAGCTCGTATATACCTACCTGTTTTTCCTCTCTTTGCGCATATAACATATCGCGAGCGCGCACGACACGCCAACGTGTGTATTTGCGTGTCAAATGTCTATAGCGAGCATCCTCCCATTTTCCCGCGTGCAGGTGCGAGCTTTAATGATTTTTCGCGCGTGATTTTTTTGTTGTTGTTACTTTTTTCGTTTTGCACAGCGGTTTGCCTGGTTTTGCAGCAGCAGCAGCAGCAGCAGCAGGGGTATATCATCGACGCTTACTCGAGCCGATGATTCGTGCCGAGAGAGAAAGCTGATTGGTAGGTGAGAAACTGAGTTTAGTCTTCTCGCCAGGAGTAAGTCTATGCTGTGCGCGTTCCACGAGCGGCAGCAGCAGCAGCTATGATTAACTCGGTAATCTTCGTAGCATGAAAATGTTTTCCGGCACACCCGTTGCTTTTGTTTTTTGTATCGTCAATGAGACTGATTAAGCGATTAGTATCTGCGAAAAGATCGACACTTCTTTTGCTTCGTATGCTACAAAATTGTTACAATTAGTTCAATAAAACAATAAGAATTTCAATTGCTACGTCCAGATCGTGTATTTGCTAAAAATGTGTCCAAGTTCAATACCTTATTTTCTTGGACTTGTTATACGCGACATTTTCCATCTAGTTATTTTTTAATCAAGATGTACGAATTACGGAAAATTAGCTAGGATCAGTGAAGCACTTGAAAATTAAAGTTTGTTTCCTTTCAGATTGCATTAAGCTGCCTCTTCACTGAATTGCACGTATATAAGCTTAGATTACAGTTACTTTATACATGTCTACACAAAGAATGACTTAAAAAATGATGATTTCTTCATGATTCATTGATCACGGTGGTATATCAGACAGCTCAGCTCTCGCGCATGCAAAGGGCTGGATGTGTACGGGGCGATCTTGAGGAGCATTGTAAGGTAGACACTGCAATTTTCCATCTCGACGTCTTGGAGTTGCGGCCGCGTATCTCTCTCTCTCTCTCTTGGCTCTGTCTCTCGAGCACTTTCAAGAATCCCCTCTTCTCTGGGCTCTCGCCTTCTGCCCCTTGCGCTCCTGTACAAACTCTTGCGGGCTCTCTTCGTCTCTTTCTCTTTCGCACAGCGCGAGGCATATAAGACCTACAGATACGCACATCCGACCCTGCACACACACACACATGTACACACACTCACAAGCTCATGCATACACGTACAGTATATTCCTTCCCAACGCCCTAGGGACATTCTCGCAAACTCGCCAAGTCGAGACTGAGCTCGCTCTCTCGTTCTCTCTCTCTCTCCATTTCATTGCTTGCTCAGGGCCTTTTCTTCGCACCAATCGGACCAACACGCACGCCGAGTCTGCGGGATCTCTTACGTATTTTCTACGTGTGCACGCGTGTATGTATGTACCCAATCGTTCACATTGTCTTCGCTTGAAACGTATATCCTACCCGACGCGCACTGATATGTTTTTGCGTGAAAGGCGGATCTCACAAATAATGTCTCTCGTCAAATTAATCCTGTTAATGTACCTCTTCGAAATATGACTGCAGTGACATGAACATATATTAAAAGCGATGCACGATTCTAAGTACTGCCGTGAGTGTCTTTTTTGTGTGTAGGTGCACAATCATACATCATGAAAATGTTACAGAAAGTTTTGTAACTTATTTCAATTCAAGTCTATGGCTCAGTGATTTTTCAAATACTTTTACATAAATTCCATCTCAATATTTTTCAATAAATATTATAAAAACTTACAATAACTGGTTTATAAAAATCCTGCTGAATGTAATAAGTTGCAGTACAGCAAATACATGGGTTGGTAAAACATTCGTTGATAATTATTTTACTTATTTATATTTTTTGAAAATACCATCATGATCATCGCATAAATAATGTAATAATTGCTCGTACGAATGTGACAAAGTTCTAAGGGCGCACTTAAAAACTTTGCAACTTGAATTTTCTCAAATAAAATCTTCATTTGTATTCCTCTTGTGTAATAAAATCCTGCCTTTCTCTCATTTTGTCTCCTCATTTGCGCGCCCGAAAAGCCGCGAGTATATGGAGGGCGACGAATTTATTGTACCGAGTATATCCAGCACTGCAATGTATAACACGCAGCAAGCTGAAACCGGCGCATATATATACGCGCGCGTGATAGCAATGCATAAGCGTCTCTCTCTCTCTCTCTACAAGAAAGTTACTCTTTGCGCGCGAATCAAAATTCACCCGCAGATAAATTCCGTCGCTGGCGTACAACACTTTTTCAGGGCTTTTTTCTCTCGTTTTGCACGCACTCCTGTATCATCTGCGTCAGCAAAGAGTTATTGTGTACTCTGGAGTTTACCAATACTGTCAGCGGACAAATTCGCAACTGATCGTATAAATTGTTCGTCCACACATGCTATAAGTCAAGTTCAAGTAATTTTCGAATTTGAAGAATAAATTGTTTCATAACTAACTAAAATTTTCTTATTCATTGAAAATACGACTGTAAAAATTGGACATTTTGTAAGATGTTTTTAATGAAAATCTGATAAAACAGTTTGCGATACTTATCGAATATTATTAAGAAGTGATTTTTTTGAAAATCTAGAAAGGGAAAAATTCTACCTCATTATTTCATCTCTATGCAGATAATACGTATAAGGATTTTAATGTGTCTTGCTGAGTCTACCTCTGAAAATGGTATAAAGTAACGAGCAATAGCCGAAAGAAGTTGTAATCTTCTTTAAGCTGTCTAAAGAGCTTGATGAAGCTGTACCAATGCAGTTTCAAAACGTGCTTCTATAGATACGTGTTTTTCTTGCGTTTTATTATTCGCCTTTAACTTATATTAATATTAACGAAGTTCAGATATTTTTTCAACCTGCCGACCAGCAAATATTCATAAAATCTTCGACTCATTTATGACGTTTTAAATTATTATTTATAACTTCATTTTTCATTTTATGCCTCGGTGCGTTTTCAATATTTTTCTGTCAGTTTCTTGAACTGTGACATTAGCCAGAACCTGCTAAAGTCCTGCGGATTAACGTGTGTCAGACTTCGTGTTTTAAATTAAACATGTACGATTTGACGATCATGTTAAATAGCAGTAAAAGTTTATTTTTCGAGCTTACCCTGAAATTAGTCTTAAGCTCATGAAGTACTGAGCGTTTGAAGTTGGAAAAGAAATGAAAAACTTAAAATTTCATGATAAAAACATTATTGAAGTATATTCAAAAATTTTGCGATATAGTTCAACGTTCGTAAACAAATTTTACTTGTAGAGAGCATAACAGCTTTTTACAAGAATTCAGTTGATCTTTAATGTCATATTTTAGAAATTATATTTTTCCCCAAGTTCATTTATCAATGAGATTTTCAATCAATAAAAAGCGAAACCACTTTTTATCCTGAAATTATTTAATTAGCCGGTCAAAACGTTATTTACGATTTTATTTTAGAAATTGTCTCGTTAGAGAAGATTAAAGTCCAAGATTATCTGGTCGCCGTATCAAGTTTACGAGCTTTTTCCTTCATTAATTTTGCCTAATATGCATGGGCAGAGTTTCATATTTTCTCGTATTCGCAAAACTGCTCGTCGCACTATATGCCATACCAGCGCCCGCAGCAAGGAAACTCTCGCACACTTTGCGAAGTCAGCATCGGTGCACAAGAGCAGGTGGCAGGTTCGAGTTTTTTCTTCCCTCTCCCCCATTGGTCTCTTTCTTACGCGCGCGATGAGTCGTCTGTGTATTAAGTTTCTTATGCACACGAGAGCGACGTTAAAGAGTGTATAGGTAAATTATAAGCTATAAATAAATAAGCAAATGAAGCTTAATATTGTAGTAATGCGTAAAATGCAAAAAAGCTCGTTGATTTATGCTGCTCATTTCGCTGTCGGACAATTCGTACTTTTGCTCGTCGTTAAAAGAAACGATGATACGTCGCCAGCTGGACGCGTGACTTTGACAAATAATTTTGCTCCGTACGTAATAACGCAGAAAATGTACGGAAGGAATTTTTATCACTCTTAAATTTTGATCGATGTAACTGACGTGTGGATCCATTTAGAAATGGTGGAGCGACATCGAAAAATTGATGTCTAGAATTTAGCTTCCCACACGAAAAAGTTCGTGGTTCGATCAAACCCCGTAAAAATGGAAAGTAACTTTTAAAAAATTGCCAATAGGGTATGAACTGTACACAGTGAAAAAGGTAAAAAGCAATTGTGCACATAGTAGCATCGGCGTTACAACAGGTTCACGTGGGGCGCTCTTTTATTTTCTTTTATGACTCGCTCTCCACTTCGAATATATGAAGATATTATGCTACTGATACGAGCTGATAGCCTTTCATTGGAGCTCTCTCTTTCTCTCTCTACGTGCATATAGGCGTACGATAGTAATGCGATTTTATCTCTTTGGATGTACAATATATATTCTGTATTAGTTTAATAATTGCTGTTAAGGCCTAGAAAATATACCATATCTGTCGACGTAAAGTATTTCCTTTTGCCTGGAAATATAATTACATACAGGAGTGCAGCTAATTAAGGTTTAAGTTTCTTATGTGATCGGATCACACAATCGTGTGCTGCGCTAAAACTCGTCGCGTCTTTCATATCATTGTCACATAAATATAACGCACGCACGATATTCCATCGAGTGAAAGACACTCACGCGCTAATTTTTTGTGCTCGACTCGCTCGTTTCTTTATTTCTTTTCTCTCGTGCTGGATCAGCGAAGGAAATTTACTGGATCACTTTTTTACTTTGTTTTTATGATCAACGATCCAGCAAACTAGTAAAACTAGGCTATTTAAAGTATTTTTGATTTTAATATACTGTATTAAATTACAAACTTATTTGAGCTTCCTAAACACGCATATATTTCAAGTTAATCAGTTTGCGTGAGTAAGTCGCATAGTTTGTTCATACCTTACAATGTATTCCTCAAAAGTGCAATTCACGGACGAAAGTACGATTATAAATTGTGCTAGGTACATAATGGCAAACTCATAAATATAACGCTTATGCACAAGAATAATAAATTACAGAATGATTAGAAATACGCATATAACTGCTTTCTTACGCGTCGGTATGTAAGTGTGTGCGTATGTGTATGTGTGTGTGATATTATTTTCTGCTTATAAATCAATGGGCACACGAGAAGCTGGACGTTTATTGCGATGATAAATTGAGCATCAGCTAGTGTATGAGGTATGCATGTAACGGGCTCGTTTCCACCGGGTCGTCGTCGTCGTCGTCGTCTTCTTCGCTGCCGCGTGTACAGCATCGTTTAAAGAGTACACATCCTTACGCTGTATGTACACGATATTATATATATAGGCTCAAGTTCATTATGATGGAAAATATAAACTCTAGAGACTTGGAAAATTGCAAATTAGGATTAAAAATTGATCGGATCTCTCGTAGGGATATTTTTATTCTTGTGCCGGGGCATCTAATGAGCTTACATGACAGCTTGATGTTGGTATAACGCATTTAAACGCACGAGCGCGCCGTAAGTATCGATAGGTATATCGTGACTGGCAACGATCGACCTCGAAGTACATTACACGAGACGCGGCGAGCGACGCGCGTCCAAATTTCATACGTCTCGTCGAAGGTAAACGAGTCGTCCTTAGGTAGAAATCACAGAAGAAACCGGGCCGAGCGACGGAATGATTGTCAGAGCTCGTATATACACGAGCCGCTGGGATGTGTAGCATGTATATAAGCACGAGCTGCTACATTTATACATACGCGTAAGCTGTCGGTAGCAGTGTGTGCAAGTCGAGCTGAGGCTGCTGCTGCCGCTGGCGCACTAATTAAAAGTTTGCTTTCCTCGTGGGAAAAGATACGCTTCGCGAGAGCTTCGAGAGTCGTGTGTGTATGCGTAGTAGCTAAAGGTAGGCATGTTCGCCTGCGTACACAATACACATATGAAAGAAGAAGAAATGCGTGTATCGAGCCAGCGAACAAACGAGGGAAACACGAGTTCCTTCACCGACACCACTGCACCGCATTGCCGTGGCTTGATTCAGTTGCCTATCCGCGACTAGTTTATACTCGTGCATAAGCGCATATAATGCTCGAATTTATTTCATTGATCTCGGGTTGTATTTGTCAACTTTCTTAAAGCTTAGTTCAACCAAAATTCCAATACGTCCTTTTGATAGAACAAAATAAACTAGATAATAATAATAATAAACTAGATAAATAGGGGTTTATCAGTGCTTGATCGCTGCATAGATAAAGCCCTCAGTAAAAATGTCGTGCTTTTTCATAAGTCAAAGCGGATACATAAATTGCAACAAAGAATTTTTGCCTGCCTATGGCCAAAAATTCAGTTGGTTGGATGAAATTTACGATCGAGTTGTATTGTCTCGGCAATTTGGCGTCCGTCTACAGGCTAAAGCGTAGCCGCGTGGCGTTTGCCAAGATCAGGAAAGTTTGGCCCTTTTCATTACGGAGCAAGCATAATACTCGACGTGCATTCGATTCGGAATATTAACTGCACTTTCTACGTATATCCACTCACCGTTTTTGCTTTCAAGTCGGCCAATCTTCCGTAGATATCGGCCCGAAAAGTCACTTTATTGATATCCTCGCTCCAGACCGGAGGATACGAAAATCGGCGTCGGGTCGTACGCCAATCGCACGGATATTTCGCGCTTTATTGGATCGCAGCACACAGAAAAAAATACACACAGAGAGCAATGGAACAAATGCTATCACTGCACACTATTGAACTCGATACAATCGATAGTAAAACTTCACTGAGCTTGTATCCATCCAGAGATGCGCACTGTATAGTAAACCGGTCGGGATGCACGAGGCAGTGGTCTGCACTCACACACTACGCGGCGTCCGCGAACTGCATCGGCGGTCTCGACTCGTGTTGTATCATATAAGAAGCGAAGAAGAGCCAAAGACCGAGCGCGTATAGAGAATATACACGGTATAATGGAGGCGCTCGAAACGAAGCGCGATCGCAGACTGCGGAGCCGATGATGCGCGGCAGCCTTCGAGACCGCCCCGCTCGACTCTCCCTCATGCTCTCGCCAGCCGCCAGCTCTACTGTATACGCTTTTCTGCCGCATGCAAGTCTCCGTGCCTTATACTATATACCTATAGGTATATTCGCGCAGTACAAAGCCGGTGTGTGCCTCGTGCTCCGCGTGCATGTGTATGCGTGTGCCCTGCGTGCGTCTGTGTGCGCGGCTATTACACGAAGGGCCGCTCACCTCCACCAGTTGGCCGGCAGCGACACTCGTTCGTTCGCTCGCTCGCTCACTCGTGCATTCGTTGACGTTCCCTTGGCGCTTGGCAGCCGATGCTCCGCGCCTCGTAGTAGTAGTAGTAGTAGTAGTACTTGTATAGTAGCAATGTGCACGCGCAGAAAGCAGCGCATATACAATACGTCCGTGTGTGCGTGCGTATCAACTGTAATACGTGCGTGCGACGAGTTTGCGTATACAGTAGACACACATGCGAGCTTATGATAAGGACGCAGGACGCTCGACCGGACGACTGTCTACGGCGTCGGTGGCGACGGCGATTCGCTCTATATGCTCGTGCCGTGGCACACACGCACTCGGTGCTTTTCTCCATACGGATTCGTATTATGCGATACAAAAGTTGGCTTAGCCGAGCGCGTGTGCGTGTGCGACGCGCGTATATAGCTTTATTGCTATCGGATGACGCTTTTATATACCGAGCCGTGCCTTGTTGACAATCTCACCGTACTATGCAAATATCTCGTGCTTTTTGTAAAAATTCATAACTCCTTTTCCCATCTGGATTTTATAATGATAAAAGTATATTCGTCAAGAACGCAATGTACACATGGATATTATCTATTCTGATATTTCGTATAAACACAGAATCAATATTTTGTTTTATCTCAAAAATTTTTTTAATGACCGAAAGCACGAATAACTTGAAGCTTGCACGTTTTACTTAGGAAATTTTAACAAAAATTTTCTTCGTTCAAATTCATGTGTGCCCCATTTGAGTACCATCAAGAATTATTTAAAGGAATACAGAAATCAGAGTATGATTGAACATTTTTATTACGATTTTCAAAACTTTTGACTAAATGATTTCTTTGAAAAGTTCAATGATTTCTTTTGATTTGTTATTTCCATCGTCGGTCTTCTTTCTCATAAATTGAAGAAATACTTTAAACAAGGCTACTTTTGCGTAAATTCAAAAAAAAATTCAACGAAAAATATCGAATCCATTTTGGGAATTCAAATTTCAACAATATTATAGATATGTCATGAAGTTAGTTAAGTAATATACGTTACATAATTAAAAGTGTAATTGTACGTGTTTTTCATTAACAAACACATCTTGTAAACACGTGGAAACAGTTTTTATTTCGATTTAAATAAGTAAACTTTAAAAATAGTTTCAATTTATTTAAAAGTGAATGAAACCTTTTACCTCCAATATTTGTATATAAACGTGAATATCAAACTTGATTCCATACATAACCTGTTGTCATATGAAAGTGATTATAAAAATTAACGATATATAAAATTATTCAATCATTTTTCAATCATTCAATAAATACACTATCCTTACAAAGTTCAATCGATAACAGATTAAAAATGTCTGACGCAAGTTTAAGACTCTTCAATTTTAGAGAAGACATTTACGAAGATGAAAGTTGCAGCTCTGTAGGGGCTGATGAAATTTTGTATCCTTGCATCCAATGTCCAAGTATTTTGTCCTGTTCTTTAGAATCAATTCCTAATACCAATACCGACACGGAAGAAATTCGCTTGTTCAAGTTGAATGAAATTTTAAAGCAGTTCATTGATTTATTGAATGATCCTATAAAACGAGAAGATGTGGCTGATATTTGCCGTTTGTCTAGTGAATTTTTTCAATTCAATGGCGAGGACGGATACGTATCCTTTTTCAAAGAGCTAAATACAGATTTAATAGCAACAGAAAACTTAATAACTTGTTTCAGTCAAAAAATATTGTTTTTCTAAACGAAAAATATTCAGTATGTACGTTACTTACCTAGAATTGATGATATTATTGAATTTATGTGCTTACGAGTTGAACAAATGGAACAACTAATCTGTCACATTGAGCAATACTGTCATCTCTGCTCAAAACCTTTCATATTAGGTTTTCCGAAAGACATTAGCGACTTAATAAGCATCGAACACCACTACAGTTTGATGGGATATCTTTTGATACTAGCACCATCGGAAAATGTATTTTTCATGGTCGCAAATGCGATAAAAATACAATTCAGTAAAAAAGCAAATAAATCTAAATGTACAAAAGATATAATAAGTTTAGAAGAAATGCTCGGTGCTTTAATACGATCAAAATTTTTGTTAACCTTTACGAATATCATGGCGACATGTTCGATGAAAATATACCAGAAATGTTTAGAGATTGCCGCAGTATTAACTTCGATCAGTAATGAACTATGTAAGTGTTTTTTAGTTACGATACGATTTAAGTACATACTATAGATTGTATAATTAAAATCATTTCATATATAAAAAATGTTATTCATATATTAACGTAAATTAAAATAATTGACCACATAGATACACTTTGAAAAAAAAGTGGAAATACCAACTTAATTTAATGAACCGAAGGTTTTAGGATTTTGGAATCAGGCGTGGAAAACGTACTACTGATACGAATATATCAATGCAAAGCCTGTTCAAAAGGCAATTGTCTAGATAGTAGCTTAAACGACGAAGAATATTATAAAATAGTTGAGTACAGTACCAAGATTCTTTGGCGTTTAATGGTAGTAAGTCTCAAAAGCAGACCAAAAGACTCTGGAAAGACAGTCGATCCTCCAACCGATACTGCAATGCGGTATGTCGATATTAAAAATTATTTTAAATAAAAAAAATCGCCATTGTAAAAATCTATACGTGCAGGTGCTTACGATGCGCTTTACGCCGAGAGATTTCGCGAGCTTCAAAACATAATCGTAGTCGAAAGTTGAGAAATGATTTGGCAAGTTTGATATTGGCTGGCCAACTACGTGAAGGGCCGTCAGTTTGGCAAATACTGAATTGTGGAATAGCTGAAGATTTAACCGATCTTTTGACGCTTTCTGAATATCCTGAATCGAATAAAAAGTGGCTCAAAACAGTAAAAGTTGAAACTCATGATTGGACTGCGCTTGAATTCAAAAAAATCCTTTTTTTGGCTGTGGTTATCTTTATTCAAAATTACAATGATGATGCTCGAAAGGTAATTATTTTGAAGTATTTTGAGTAAGTAGCATGTTTCAATTTGTATTTATTGCAGTTGCTGCAGAATAGAAAAATAATAATTAGTCTTTTAGAATTAATCGATCTGGGAGCAATAGTCGATTCAAAAGATCTAAAAGAAGTAAATAATCTTACTTTGAAAGTTCCTTGGAACGCAGAGAAACTCTGGCATCTCTTTAAATATGCATTAAATGCTTTATCTTATATTGCTTGCATATTACCAGAGGAATTTTTAGAAAATTCAGGCTCAGTAAGGTGATTCCATATTTTCATAAAACTTAATTATTTTAATATTAATATAAAATTACAGTCGATGATGGTTTTTGTTAAATTATTACAGATTGATGCAGATACTTGAAAGATTTTTAACAATTCATGGTGACGAAATACTTTTAATGTATCTATCTGAAACTATTTGCTCACTTGTTTCATCAATGTGCCAAATTATTGTCAATGATTTTAAAAAGAATGATCTTATTTCCATATTTTCACGTAAGTTTCCATGTTTAAGAAATTAACTTCTAAATCATGTTAGTAACGGTTAAAATTTCTCACAGAATTGATCGAGCAAATATTGAATACCGAAGCTTTAACGTCGAGATATCAATTGATCATGACATACGCCTTGATGTCCTGTGAAACTTTGTTAGATAAATGCTCCTGCAGTCAAGATTTTAGATGCAATACAATGGTAAATATAGCTTTAACGTTACTGAAGAGGTATCTTCATCCAAAAAACGAGGATTCCCAATTGGAGCCAAAATTTCAAATAGCAATGAGTACTTACACATGGAAGCTTTTAGTCACGAGTCCACGAGCTTTCGAAGATTTCTCAGTTCAAGGCGGTATATATTTAATTTTGGATGTTATGACAGAAGCGACATTGCCCGTACAAAACGCTTTTCTTGGTATATTAACCGATTTATATGAAAATGAGTACTCTAAATATTGCATATATACCTGGAGATCTGTAAATGATAAAACGAGCATCTTGTCACTTCTTCCGAAAATTTGGAGAAAAGAAGAGACAATACTAGATATACAAAGGATTAATAAATGTTCTAATGATGGTAATTTATTGAGTTTAATTTTATTGAAATGATAATTAATCACTCATAATTTTTTGAAATGATGTTTTAGAAATAGGGAAGGATTTAGCATTGATGAAAAATGATCATTGGCTTTATTTTAACTTCATTAAAATACCTCATAACTCAAGAAAAGTAACAACTACAGTAGTAGGACCTGCTGGACCAAAAATTTATTACTTGTACAAAAATATAAAACAAGATACAGGAAAAATTGTTCACACAAAAACTCAAAATACTCATTACGAATTTCTCTTGGATCGGATATCGAATGAAGATCGAGTAGGTTACAAGTGTAATTTAATTGCAATAAATATTATATTTAATGCAACTTATTTTCAGGCAACTTTACCAATAATCGAAACATACGATTTGGTTCGCGACGAAGACTCGATGAAAGAAATTTTCCACTTATTGGATCAATTTAAAGTACAACCTTTGAAAGAATCGCAAAAACCATTGTTCAGCGTCAAAGAAAAGTTGGAAGAATGGTCTCAACGCATTCAAAATGAAAAGAAAGTGGAAAAATAAATTTTGGAAAAAATATAAATTTTAAAAGATATTGAAATAAGAGCTAACATAAAACTCGATATAATTATCTCATAATTGTAATGAAACTCCAATGAATCGGAGGGGGAGGGGAATTTTTCAAGTTTTGTTTATTGTTCGAGAGCAGAAGTAAGACTTTAATCAAGCCCCATCATACTTGAAATCTGGAAGTTCTATGCCGATCGACGGTAAAATAGCGATGTTATTATTATCGATCGACGATTAAGCACGATGTACCACTGATCGATGAAGAGAACTTCGCTGCAGGATTCTGCAGTATCTACCCATGTTAGGTCGCAATTGCAGAAATGCCCGCGAGCTTTCGTATTGGTCGAACGCGACGCGGTCCGCTATATATGCTAAAGAAGCGAGCGTTTATACTATATATTGTTCCGAGAAAAATAGAGGGGAACTTGGGTGCAATAGCAACAGGCACTCAAGGTAGTAACCGGAGTTGTTGGGGGCCACTCGCTTCGCTCGCTCGTTTCACTATATGCTTACCAGTCACCGGCTTTCAGTTCGAGCTTGGCTCTCCTTTGCGACACTTCTGTACACACACAACACATTACACAGTATAAACACAAAGCGCACAGGCACACACATACACCGTACGGCAATAAAATTTTATATCCAAACACTTATATATATCCACAAACCCGTATACATGCCGAGTACACTCCTTGTTGTGCATCGTCCGAGAGCGTAATCGTAGTCTCTCTCGTACATATAGTCGGACGTAGCCTTTTTTGGAAATCCGTATCGCGGAGAGCAGCAGCAGTTTGTGCGCGACGAGATCGTCGTTGAAATCTTTCGCCAGCTCTGCGAAACACATCCTCGCGGATTCAGCGCAAACAGTCGCTACGTTGGGTCGTCGTGCATACTATACATACGTACAGTGTGACAGCTCTCTCTTTCTTTCTCCGTAAAAGAAGCATCGAGCCAGCAGAATTGAGTCGCTGCAGCGGGCTGATTTTTCGGCTGCCCTCGGTTGTTATTGTTGTTTTGTTTATGTGGTCAACTACGCGCGAGTGCGACACGATATTAAATTGTGAGTGAGTGTGCAATTGCCTCGCGATTGTGTGCTTCGACTCGTAATACAGTTGCGAAACCTCTCAATTGAACGGATTTTTTTGCTAAATTTGTTTCTGTTTCTCTGCAAGTGTACGTGCGTGTGTGTATGTGTGCGCGGATAATTGCAGTTAGCAGGAGTTCTTACACAGCAAGAGGTTACCAGAACAGCTTTTAAGTATGACGCTTGTTCGACGGTCGCCTCTCATCGCAATTCTTGTCTTTGACCTCATCTTCGTTACGGCTGCACATTCTGGTAAGTGGTACACAGCACAGCCAATAGCTTTATTCTCCACTCTTTTTATTCAATTTTTCCTGTTTCTCTGTCTTTTCCTCTTGCTAATTGAACATATGGTCCTTAATTGTTACGAATACGTTTTTAAATTCGTCTCTCGACGTCGCTGGCCCGAGCTCGACGATATCTCTCTTCGTCCGCGGGCTCCTTTTTCTGCTCGATCGTTTCGCTTGGTATATTCCATGTAAAATCGAAGAATACACGTTGGTTAACGGGAAAGTATATGTGCAAGTGCGCAATAATTCGATGCAGTGATTCACTAGAAACGCATTTGGTATTATGTATGCCGAGACTTAATTAATAGTAATTGAATGGAAAGGATGGTGTTACGAGTGAGATGGCATTTAAGTGACAGAAAGAGGCAAAGTGGCAATAGCACCAACAACAGCTCAAGATAGATCGTTTTAATAAAGCTACATAATGTTCTCAATACGATCCTCCGATGAATTACAGAATACATGGCTCTAGCTTCGTATGCTTTTTTTTAGATTCTCTGGAAGCCTTCATTCATAAATTTAAATTTTTTATAAATAAATACTTTGAGGCCTACTTATTCATTTTCCTATGTAACTAGTTTTGAATAAACTAAACAAAGCGCTGATATCCTTTAAAACGTGTTTTTTACCATTGAAGTCGAATCAAATTAGAAATTTATTTTTGGCAATTCGATATTGAATAATTACAAAAATGTTTTCAAAGATTTTAATGAAATATTCATTTGCACGGCACCCGAAATAGATCTTTTTTATTTGGTATGCCTATACTTTTGTTTTTAAAATTATATGATTGCTAGAAATTTTAATAATAAATGTTGATACTTACTCTATAATCTATATTATAGAATAGGATCATTAATAGATTACCACACTCATCTTTTTTTAAAATTAAGAATTAAACATCTTGAAAATAGTTTATTTTATTTCCAGGATTAAATATTACTCGAGGTTAAGAAGTAATATTTTGTCTTGTATGAAATACAAAAAATTCTACAAAAACACTCATGAATATGCGATTAAAAGAAAGAAAACATCTGGGTAACAGATGCAACTTGTCTGGTTTCATTTTCTTGTTCTTATTTTAAGACTCCTATGAATAAGATCAGAAATACACTATTTTTATTTGTTTTCCAAAAATTACAGACGAGCTCATAAATGCAGTTCAAATTTTGAAGAGTGAGAAATTTTAGAATTTAATTTTTTTACCGAATGTTCCTTTTGTCGTTAAAAAAATGAAGCAACACTGTTCGAAGAGAAAAGAATCATTTCATTACTCGTGATTCAATAATTTTACTGCATTAAAATTTAGATTGAATCGTGCGTTTCTAAAATGAAAATAAAAATTCGCAAAAACAAGATATGTGCGAGAGATACTGATAGAAGCTATTATTCTATTGACGATCGAAAAATAAAAAAAGTGAATCTCTTCTATAAAAAAGAGAAAGAGATGTGTGAAAGTCTGAAAAACTTTTGTTTGTACTTGTGTACGTGGGACTAAAAGTGCGCCTAAGTACCTTTATGAGAAAGTCTTTCACTCGTTGTTTACGTAGATACGAACTCAGAAATTTATGATCAATAAAATTTACGTTGACTAAAAAATTTGCATGAAAAAAATGTAACTTTGATAGTACTTATTTGATATTAAATAATGATAAAATATTTATTAAAGTTATATAGCTTCAAAATGGATGGTTCTTTGTAAAGAGCTTTCTTCGCGCCTTTAAAAAGTAGTTCATAATCTAAAAAAATCGAGAAAAGTGTCGATACTATCATGAGCATAGTAGTATGTATTTATACCACCAAACACCTCAGATTCAGAAATAATGTCGCACATTATCGCAACGCGACATGTTGATCGCACTTGATACATTCGTACATCATCCTCATTCTGCGATGTTAAATTATATCTCAAAAAAAAAGAGCTTAAAAATGAACTTAGCACAGTGTTATCAAATGTCGCAAGGTACTTGTGCTTAAAATAACACTTTTTAGTTCGATCCTTAGTGGTGTCCTTAGGAGTGTTATTTGAAGCCTATATTAATGAGCCTACCACTTCAGTAATATTATGTACTATTAAGCAATATGCTTTTTCTGTAAAACAAGGAATTACTGCACGAGGTAATGATTAGTGAGGAAAGCTCTACTTTCCACATGGTGAAGCATGCTGAAATGGTATTTTTCATCATAAAATGCAGAAAGTTGATTTTCAGATTTTCCCGACAAATGCATAAGTGGAAAATTTTCAATTGATTTAAATATACGTTCAATTACTTTGACTATTTTGAAGTCACATAATTATTTATATCGTAAAATTTTGAAACAATCTATATCTCATATTATTTATGAAAAGTTACCTTCATCATAAACAATGGTGTAATGAAGGGTGATCAAGAAAGGTTGTAATAGAAACTTGTACAGAAGTAATTTCAAAACTTAACCCACAGTATAAATTAGTGCGAATGTAGCAGTTTTATTTTTTGTGTAAACTATTATACACGATTGACAAAATTAAGTTTCTTTAAGATGATTAATTCAATTGTAACATTTGATCGTTTTTCTGATTGATGAATAATATTTGATAAAAACAAAAAATTAATTACACGGAACTTAAGAGTTGTAGGACCGTCAAAATGATCGAAATGAATAAATCGTCCTCAGTAGGCCAATAATGGAATACTCGATCTTAGTGTACTTCATTTCCACTATTTTTTCTGTCTCTTACTCTCCGTAGATAGTCTATTTATGACTGTATTTGCTGCATTAGCAAAAGTAAAACTTTCACCTTAGCATTTTGCTTTCGCTTATTACCAGATTCGGTTCCATACAAAGTAATCGCACGAACATTTTTAAATGGGCTTAAAAATGTTTTTTGAATACATGAAATGTTTTGATGCTTGCAAAATTTTTAAGAAAAATGTATGAAAAAAAAAATATTAATTGTTTTCTTGTTAGAATAATTTAAGTATGTCGATTTAAATAAAAATAATTTAATTTTAATTTTAAAAGAAAAATATTTTGAAAAACAACTTCACTTGTTGAAAGACTTATGCAAACAGTATAACAAAATTGTTGTGTACATCATTTTCTATGTTCGTGAACAACAATAAATATAGGTATGCACATAAGAGACTTTTTCATGAAAAACACAAGGAACTTTTTTGTTTAAATTTTTTGCTGAAAGTAAAATGTTTCATAATCAACACTGCTACTTCTAAAATTAAAGAGAGTTTTAAAATTTCTTACATATTTTAAAAAACCGAGCTTAATGATAATGAGAAGTAGAATTGAGCGGTTGTTTTTAATTTTCTTGAACTCTTTTTTATCGTAGAAGTAGCTTTGTGCACGTCATTCTGACTTACTACTCGTAATTATTTCAGTCACTGGCCTGAAAATCCTCGTGTCCGTGTCTCTTTATGGTTTACGCTCATGCTCGAGTCATAAATGTTGTCTCAAAAGCCACCATGTAATGCATCTTACATTTTTCTCGTCTATAAAACTACAAAGTCGATTTTTATAATCACATGTCATTTTCTAAATTAGTCAATTACGTTGCTTTAATTTCATTAATTTCATAAATTTATATCGCAATTCTGTGCAATATTGAATAAATTTTTAAAAGATACTTATTCAAAACTTTTTCATACTGAAGTTACTTTGCACCATAAACGACAGATTTTTATGTTTGAATTGCGACATGTAAAAGATAAAAAGAAAAATGATATGACGATCATACACGGAGCTAACAAAATTTTTATCATAATTAGATAAACTTCATAGGGGTTCTAATGAAGGATAAATGGCATTCAAGTTTAAAAAAGTCTCAAGAACAAATACAACTCTTTGTCACTTTGAGCTCTTGCAAAACTTTTATTTTTAAAATAAAATAAAAATCGAACTTTAAAGAATTATTTTTTTACCTTCTTTTAAAAATTGATCATGAATCGTTGCTTTTATTTTCAATTATAATATTGTAATTAAAAAAATTTCATGTAGTTACTTTGAAGTTCGTGTTTTATAAAAATTCCGATGCAACTTGTGCTAATATATTTTTTTAGAAAAACTTGTTACATTTGCCTTAGGCTCATGACACAATTCCTCGTATTCGATAAAAAAAATCATAACCGCACCCGTTGTATAATGTTACAATCGACCAATACAAGTGAGACCATTGTTGAGATAATTTTTTATGTGCTTTTATTGTAAAAAAATTGTTAATAATTGTTGTGTACTTAAAATTTTATTTTATCCATGGTTATAAAAGAATAAGTAACAAATAAAGGGTGTTCGTGAATACACATTGAGAAGTGTGCATAATATTCATGAGCGCAAGAGTTTAAGCGACAAAAGACGCAGTGTAAATGCGACTTGTACTGTTGAGAGGGTATAAATAGCCGGCGAGAAAAAATTCATCCTCGTCTGTCCTTATTGCCGTACTTCTGCAGTTGTATAGAAATTGTTTTTGGCCGCATTAGAACGAGCAGAAATCTTAAATATTCCTTTCTCTCAATTATACTATCAAGCTTTAAATTATATGCGATGGGAAAAAGATATAAATGTATAATAAAATAATTAATACTTCCTACAAATATTTATGTATTGAAAAAAACTCGATACTCGGACAGTTATCACAATATTCGCTATAATACGTGGCATCGAACGATCAAAAAACTAGTTTATAACGCATCGGACGAGCTCTTGCGGTTCATCGTGTTCCACCTCTGCGAATTATACGTATATGTTATATATACACATACATTTATACTCGCTATATACCTATAAGTTTCCTGATCGTCATAGTGTTCGCATATACGATGATTCGCGACGACGACCATGTCGGCCTTGACTGCTGATTCTTCGTCGAATGTTTTTTGCTTCTTTTATTTGTGATAAAGTAATATAGCTGCTGCGCTTTGAATATTTACAGCTCGATTGGCGCCTTGCTATATTTAGTCGCGAGGCACTAATGCACACGCAGGTACAGCATATATGTCTATAAAACAATTTGCACGCAACGAGCTGCGGATATTGCTGAGCCTAGGCTAGGTCGATTAGCCTCTAGAAATTATAAATTATCACTAATTTTCCAATGAATTCATTCATTGAATAGAATTGCTTAAACTGTGCTATCAAAGAAAAATTGACCCAAGAACGTTGGCGGATTTTTAACTATGTATCGATTTCTTTTTTGCAAGTCTGTATGCATGTAAGTGTAAAGTGAGAGTCGTTGTCTTAAGCCGGAAATCGTTCGAGAGAGGCATCTCTGCCGCTCATACAAATCACTCGCGCAGCAACTCAAGTGTAGTGTCGACGCTTCTGATTCGAAGAGTGCCGAATGCTTTTCTAAAGTCGAAGAAAAAGCAACGTAGAAAGTGTACCAGAATATTTTTTTCGCTCAATAACAATATTTTATTATTTATTCATTTCTTTAACGAAAAATGAAGTCGCGTTGTTTCAATTAATTTCTCATTATAAAAATTTCATTTTAAATTTCAGGGAAGTCATAAAAAATACTGTTCAGTTGAGAGAGATCACGAGTTATCTTATCAATTGTAAATTAATAAGTTCTCGATAAATATTCAACGCAAAATTATCAATACCGACTTTTAAAATCGATATCTTGACTAATTAATAATAAATATGAAAAAGATCTTCTCTGAAATCGTAAGTTGAAAGTGCATCGATTGAAAGCCATTATTTGCAAGCTTATTATTCGTCAAACAATGCATTCATTCGTGAAATTTATTCATCAGTCATTCAACTTTTTGAAAATATTGTTTTCTTCCAACAAACTACATTTCCACTGCATGTCCCATTATTGAACAATGTAATATTTGAATTTGTTATAAAAACAAACAAGTTTGAAGAGAACTGATAGCACTGGTTAGTAATAAAACTCACTCAAAGTGAATAGTACCATATTACTTGTAGACGCATGATCATTTAAAAAATTTAGATTTTGAATTATTTTGTATTGGTCAAATGCATCAGCTCGTATTGATCGCATGTTATTTCCGGTATATTTGTTATTCTGTACATTTTCTGTAAACTGCATATGCTGCATACGAGTGTGAGCGCGATGACGACCAGAGAGTTACTTTTGAAAATGTAAATTCGTATGTGTGTATAGCTACAGAATACAGATCCGACACTATGCATGTGCAACAATAAATTCCGGAAGTTCTTTTCTTCTCCATTCAAATGCCAGCTAATGCCTTTTCCTGCGTTTGCACCGTAAACTGAATAGTGCATCAATAAATAGCGATTTGAAGATAGTGAAGATGAAGTTGATTGATGTTTATGATTCATTATATCGTTCTAAAAAAATTAAATTGTATTATAATTTAATCTAATAATTTCTTTAATACGTATCAAAAGAAGAAAATAATTTAAGGCATTCTAATAAAAAATTACGCATCGAGAGAAAGAAGTTTTAAACCAGTTGAATTGTGTGTTTTCGGATATAGAAGTAACAAAAACAGATAAAAAATTTGTCACGGGACACGCTGATGAAACTTGCTCGAAGCGTAGTTTACTCATCTTCGGTTTACGAATTAATCTCTTATTTGCAAAAAAAGCATCCCCCCCCCCCTTGCGCGATAAACTATTCAAATGTTTGCAGTATGACATTGCTCCGTTATCGTCGATTCGGAAATTTCTCGGATAAAGGTGCAACGATAAAAGCTGCAATCGAGATGAAAAGAAAAGATGCCCGTTGAAACAATGTATAATCCTTCGTTCTTGAGTATATAAAGCCGATGAACGTCTGACGTCAGTCAATTGTCTCATCTACTTATAATTCGTTTCAGGCATCGCACAGTCATCATCTAAGGAATATTTGCATGATTGTCTTTTGCCAAATGAATTAACATCGCTTGAATTATAAAAGAGTTGAACCTTTTTTTATTGCGTCTAGCTATTGGGTATTCGACTGAGATATAAAAAATTATCGCAGAGAACCATAATAGATTACGACGGAAGCATGGTTCAAGAGATACGAACTAAATTAGATAAATTACAATTTTCTAGAAATTGCATTTCCTATCCGAATGGAAAAATAATTTAAAAATTAAATTTTCAATTTTTTCATGTTACGCCACAGTTATTAGTTAGTTATAATTCAACTGTTCTCGATTACATATTATTTCTTTCACCTTCGCGAATCCAAAACGTCGAACGACTGGAAAACAATCCCATTTACTTTTAAATCCTACAGGGTACAAGTTATAATTATTACTCGAGCTACTCAACAAGGTGGCAGTAAATATTGATACATGCGAGGCTCGTGAAGAGTATCAGTTGTTGCGTTGCTTACGTAGCTACTATGTAGTAGTAGTAGTCTCGTGCGACGATGTGTTTTTTTGCCAAGCTTCACTAAAAACGACGCGATCCGGCGATCGCAAAAGCACCAGCATTGTGTAGCCTAGGAACGAGTGGGTATAGACCAAGGACGCTCGCTCGAATCGCGTATAGTTGCCGCGGAATGCAAATCTCTGTTTCAGCCGAGATGTGTAAATGAACGGCGCGCGCTCCATAAACATCGTGGTAGTAGGATAAAGAATCGAAACGCTCGTTCTCGCGCGAGCTCTTTTTCTCGCTCGCTTTTCAATGCGCTACGCGTCTCTCTCTCTCTCGCTTTGCTTTCGCTTGTGTATGCATCGACAAAAACTCGGCGCAATAATTTTCGCTTAATAAAAGGCATATTTTTTTGTTTATTTGCTCGTCGCGAATCTGTTGGATTCAAATGGACGACTAAGTACAAGTACAGCAGTAGCAACAACAACAACAAAAAAGTCCGAGTACGGCAGAAAAAGCGGTAGTTAGGCAAGCGATAACTACTTTATACGGGACGTGCGCGCGCGAGAAACGGTATTATAGTTTCACTCGCGCGCGCGCGCTGCAAACAAGATGCAGTGCGGCGATATGCCTCCTTTTGTAAAATGTGCTCACAATATATACACATGTTCATTGTGTGCTCAAAGTACCTCAAACGTATTTTCAACAGTGTCGAATGGTATATAAGATATTTCGTCAAAATGTGCAAAGTCATCGATTGTTCCTCGCCGGTCACTTCCTACGATCGAATTTTCGTTTATTATTTTCGAGACGCGTAGCAACATTCGAGTGATTTTCGAGACTGTTTTAAAGCATCTCGAACACCCTCAGCCATGCTATACTTCCTTCTTGTGCCTATACGTACTACGAGCTGTCTTGGTTGCGAGCGATCACCCTTACAGTTCAGCAAGGTTAACGATTCCAGAAGTTCTATATATATACCCAGGCGCTTTCGCGTCTCTCTAACGGGTCTCACGGTGCGTTTTCCATGGAGGAGTCGTTGGGCTGTACGCGTATGCATGTGTGCGTATACGTAGCGCCCGTTTGAGGTTTTCCCCGCAGTATATAAACTCGGACGTCACTCATGTGGAGTGTATAAGGCCTATACTCTAGAGCAGCGACCAATAATATCGCCGAGACGAACGATTTCTCGTGTACGAATTTATATATTTATGAATGTGTATGTGAGGCAGCGATCGATGAATAAAAAAAAATATGACTATAGCTATAAGGCACTCGAGTGGAGGAGCGCCGAGTACAAGTTGCTGCGACTACGCCACTCGTTCAATTCACTTGAATTAAAATCTGATGTCATGTTGTATCATTTTTAACACGAAATAAGTATCGATTATAATCGCAGAGTGGCTTCGAGAGACTTTCCGAAGAGTATATCCAAACAATAGATCTATCCGATCATAAATAATGAAATTATATGCTATCTCGAACAACAATGAGGATAAAAAGTACTTCAAATATGGCTAACGAATTGAATTTTTGCTACTTTCAGATTTCTACAGATACGATGTAAACAAAGCGACGCAAGTACACGAGCACGTGTACGACTTCGAGCTCGATGAGCCGATCGCGGTGGACAGGAGAAAAAGATCCCCCCTGCCGCCTCAGCCTCCGATTCAAGGTTCGCAAGCGTCGAAACCCAGTGCCCCGGAGCTGGTGATCAGCAACAAAACGGACACACCTGCCAATGTTTCCTACTCGACTTCGGAGCCGACCGTCGTGGTGGCCCAAGCCGCGACGGTTTCGCCCATAATCGGTCTCAATCGGACCACGGTGAAACCGATCGGCAATGGCAAGGCTCCGACCGTCTCGATCCCGATAGTTCCCTCGCAAAATCCTACCGCTAACGTTAATCGTACGAGTCTCGATAAGGACTTATCGGTAAGTTTCGTTTTTCGATCGCGCGAAGTGTCGAGCGATGTGAATTCACGTTCGGTAACAAAATTTGCTCGATACAGAAAGTGCACGTCTGGGCCAACCAGACCAGATGGGCAAACATGACCAACAAGGACGTGGAGACGACTACGAGCAACAGTAGCAGCAGCAACAGCGACGCCGATCTCGACTTCGCCATCAACAAGTATCCGGCCGAGGTGACGAACCAGACGCTGCGCGAGAACAACATCCTCAAGTCGGAGAACGACACGCACCAGTACTACAACAGCTCGTTCAGCGTCGACGAGGCGACCGGCAAGGGATTCTGGGTCGATCTCGAGAATCATCCCGATCTCCAGGTCAACAGTCTACTCAGCAAGAGTCATCGCAGAGCGGCTGTAAGTTGCACACACACAAACGCATCCGCAGAATTCCGCCCGCTTCTGTAATTTAGCTATTGTTCAAATTTGCACGTTGGTCGTTTAGACACGTACTACAGGAGAGACTGGCGCATCGCCGCTCTCTCGTAGTACGTGGCGTGTATATTTTTTAACTGCCGCTGCCGCGAAATTGGCCAATTAATCGTGTATGCTCGCGCGCGCGCACGCCTCGCGTATTATACTTCTAGACCATCGTCGTCGTTGCACCGCACGCTTAAACTCCTAGACTGTATTCATGCCGCGTGCGCAGTGCGCAGTTGATTATTTTATTGACTAGTTTTTTCTTCTCCTTTTGTTATGTTTTATCGTATACTCGCAACAAATAGTATACAAACATCATGAGCTTTGAAATGCACATTATACCCTTGCCTCGACGCGATGATATTATTGTGGCGCATCATCTCTGCTATTAAAAATCGTGACATCGAGGAAAAAAAAATCAAATGTACTCACCGTTCGCGATAATTTGCGGTGCGTTTTCCGACTAATCGTCGACATTGTCCGCGATGTTCGACGATGATTTTCGCGAGATATTTTATGCTCGCGCGCTATAGTGTCGCGTCGCAGCGATTCGAGCAAGGATGTTTACCGATTACTCAACTGTTTTTTCCTTTTTTTTGTTCTGCATGTTTTTCTGGCGCACGAGAGCAGACCATCAAGCTGAAGTTCGACTTTCCGTTCTACGGGCACAAGGTGCGCAACATCACGATAGCCACCGGTGGCTTCCTCTACACAGGCGAGTACGTGCACAGTTGGCTGGCCGCTACTCAGTACATTGCTCCGCTCATGGCCAATTTCGACACGACGCTCTCGTCCAAGAGCTTCGTCAAGTATGCTGACAATGGTAAGCTTACTGCACTGCACACGTATGATGCATGTGTGTAATGTAGGTATATACGATCCGCTGCGGGTGCGCGCGGAGAGACGCGTATGGGCGAATTTCGATCCCCGAGAGCGACACCCGAGACGCTGCTGCTGCTCGACAGTTTAAGTTCGCGACGCGCAGTCTATATTTATATTTACACAAAACGATCGCTCGGTATGAATTACGAATGTATTATACAGTACATATACGTGTATAACTCGATCGAGCGTGTTGTTCTTTTTGCGCCGATCGCCGGGCACTGGCACGTTTCTTCTTTTTTTCTTTTTCCTTTTTTCAATTTCGTCAGCTTTTCTATTGCTGCAGCAGCTCGCATTATCGTTCGATCGTGCGCGCATCGCGCGGAGCGATTAAATGGCACTTTGGTATTTTTTTTTTGCTTGGGACGCAGCAATAGGAGTTGAGTCATTTGAGTCGCGAGTCTGCACGAGCCGACGACCGCCGAGCGATTGTCCGTGTCACGTTTCTCTCTCTCGACGACTCGTCATATAAACGATTCATTGCTCTTACTGCTACTCTCTCTCTGCCCATGTATAGGTACTGCCTTCACCGTCGAATGGGAGAACGTCCAGCTGCAAGACAAGCCAGAGGCCGGCGCGTTCACCTTCCAGGTTACCTTGCTGCAAAATGGTGACATCGTCTTCGTGTACAAAGCCATACCGCTGCTGGTGGAGAACATCGAAGACAAGGAGCATCCCGTCAAGATCGGCCTTAGCGACGCTTACATGATGGACCGAACAGTCTTCTGTAGGGAGCCATTTCTTTTTCTTTTTCGTCCCGTTAAAAGTTTTAATTTTGCATGTTCCGACGATCGTGTACGTTACGCTTACGGAGTAACTTTCAACCCAATGCTACAATTTACATGTTAAATATATATAAATTTCACAACTAGCTGGTTACATTTAGACAATCTTTGTTAAATTAGACCCGCTGGCATTAATCCAAGTCTATTTTAACTGCGACATCGCTACAGTTGCTGCGACTGCGGCCATGCGTTATAACGAATGCAGTCTTTTCTGCGATATGCTCGTGAATTCCATACCGGCGCCGACAGTTTTTCCCCCTCGAGCCCACAAATTAATTTATAACAAGAACTGTATACTGATTCATAAATTTTTCGAACGCAGTTGCCCGTCGCAAGACCATCTACGAGTACCATCGCGTCACCTTCAACCGGCAAGACATCAAAAACTGGACGGCCATTTACCTCAAGGCACTGCCGACTTGCTTGCAAATGGACAACTGCAACGACTGCCTGACCAAAGTTCCGGATTTCGATTGCAAGTGGTGCCCCGAGTTGCAAAAGTGCAGCACCGGCACCTTCCGCTTCCGCCAGGACTGGCTGCAGAAGAACTGCGACACGAAGAACATTCGCGAGGAGGCCAAGTGCCCGGCCAGATCGGCCGGCACCTCCTATCGGGAGCACGCCCAGGAGGCCAGAATCGAGAATCACAGGACGGAGGACGGCTCGATAGTCGCCAAATTCAATCCCAACCAGGCAGCCGTGGCCAGTAGTTCGATCGAACATTGTGAGTACTTGATCGTTGTATTTCCGAGCTCGGGGCTCGGAGTCGTCGATCGGAGGAGAGAAAAAAATTAATACGATCGCGTGTGATTTGCAGCTCAAGAAAATATGAGCATGGGCGTATCCGGAATCATCGGCATACTTTTCGTTCTCTCGCTCGTAGCGGGACTTGCCGCATGGGCAGCTTACGCTTATCGCAATCCGCACAGCGCGTCCGGTCAGATGCTCATCAGGGTAAGACCAAATCGAGCTTTCTTTTTCTTCTCCATTAAAATCGAGACATTATATTTCGTCGCGATCTCACGCAAATCGATTCTCGCTTTACAGTACCGACCGAGCCAGTGGAGCTGGCGCAGAGGAGAGGCCCGCTACACCGCTGCAACTATTCACATGTGATGCTGCGACCCACCGGCTCAGCACTTGAGCAGTATCAGCGGCAATCTAAGCGGCAGTAATAGTTAATAATAGAATTGGTGTGTCTCCTTCGTCGTCGGGACTGTCGGACCAAATCAACTGTTTTTTCCTATACACGCAAATTTTGTGCGCGCGCGACCGCGCGCATAAGCGGCTGATGTTTTATAATTGCACAAATGGGGCGGCTAGCTCATTTGTATTTCTCGCGTATGTGGTGCACAGTTGCATTTTTTATATCAACGATATGAATTGATGATAATCATAGTGATACGTGCGCACGACAATATTTATTCGTCGGATTGACTGTAAACTAATAATTAACAGTACAGCTCTCGTTTTGGATTATATACACGTGTACTTTTTGAGCAATGTTTCCGAGCAATATGATTATACGGCGATGTATAATCGAAGAAAAAGCCAAACAAGTCTGAACTTCGAAATTTTTACACAAGTTTATGACAACGTATTTGAAAATAAATTGAAATACATATATTTCAACCGAATTACTTTTTCAACGTTTCTAAGGATTAACAAAAGAATAACTGTAAACGATGTTTGAAGCTTGTTATAAGTGCCTTTTTATGGAATTTTAGGTCGATCATGAGTACCTTGAACGGCGAAGCGCAAATTATGCACCTTCTCAATAATCCATAATTTTACAACTCACAATGTGATTTTTTAGCAGCATATCTAACGTTTCTTTTTCTATCGAGTAGTTCGATTTGTTCAAAGCATCAAAAAATCGATCAAATAATTTTTACTTGTTTGCAAAAAAATCGAATTAAAAATATTCGGTGAGGTTCGTGAATCCTTCAAAAATCAGCACAGTAATGAAAGTTACGTTTACCGTTACGATCTTATAGTTAAATCGAGATTTTTCTTTTTGATGTAAATACTATATAGAAGTAATAGACAATCTCAATGAATCTTCTATAGCGTACTATGAATCAAATTTTTCAAAGAGGAAAAAATAAACTTTATAAGTAACTTATCTTATTGAAAAAAGCAGAGTATTTTAAGGAAAATTTACAAAAAAACTAATGGAAAAATTGTATAGTATATGTATCAAGCATTATTAATTTTTAATTGTATATAGTAGCATTTTATAAATAAATATTTTTATTTAATTTATAAGCGAGAATATAACGAGAGAGGTGCCTATTACAAACTTTGATTTATGTACACAATCCAAATATAATTGATAATTTGAATACAATTACATTTATAAGAGTATAAAAACAATTGAAATTTAATCTAAAAATTTAGTCAAAAGCACTATTAAAATAGGCAAACCTTAAATAATAAACGTGTCAATCTTTGCAAGCAATAAGCTTGTATAATCACAGTTATCTATTTTATTTCAATGAAAAAAATTTCATTGATTATGCAACAAAGTAGTTACATATAAGTTCAATTATACGAAAATTCAATAACTCATTAAGTTAGTTTATATCTTGAAATTGTAAATTTTTAATAAATTGGGATTTATTATAAAAAAAATCTAAGAGCACGATGTACGCTTTGTTGAGTTTCTTTCAACGATATAATGTATATGTGTAGCTGATAGTTTGTGATAATAAATCTTTTAATTTTTACCGGGAAAATTGTTTCTTGTAATTTTATTTTTAGTCAAGTAACTCAATGGACTATCAGAACAAGGCTCAGTACTGCGATTACAATTCAAAATCTAAAACGAATCCGCTATGGACCACTTTTGATTGCTCAAAAAGAGATCGCAATGTTGTAAAATCATTTCTGCTTTTCCATCGCTTTGAAATTTGAGTGTAAGGCAAAGGTTTTGTCCCTTTAGTTTGATCATTTTGTCCTGCATGAAAAATTATAAGTTCTGTAAATGATGATTTTCGTTTCACACTGTTGACACACGATTATTATTACCTCATCATTGAGAATCCATAATTGAGTTTCACTTTCATCATTGCAAGCGACCATCTCCACAGGAGACATGATACCATTCTTTCCATCCAAGCAATAGCCATTGCGACCAATTTGTCCATGCAGCATAAGAACAAACACCTGCAAAATGTTTTTAATATTCAATTATATATCTAAAAGAAAAACCACTTGAAACATCATTTAACGCTCTTACTTGATACGCATCGAGGTAATTGCAGGGAGCTATGAGTGGATCATCAGGTTCTCCACTAAAACATAGACACAGATGAGGAGTCCTTGTGTTGGTATTCTTTTGACTTATAAATTCGAAGATTATAAAAATTTTGGACCCCTTGACTTTTTTTCTGCATTTCCTTACTAAAATAACATGACCTATTTTCGATAAGCTCGTCGTAAGCCTCATATGCATCTGCAAAAAATTCATCGACGACGAGTACAGAGTTTTAAAAAAAAATCAATTATAATCACCGAAAAACCAATTAATTAGAAAAAGAGGCACTCGCTGGCCTTCACGAGCCATTAGTTCTAGACAATTTTAATTTTCAAATGTACAGTAAACTCGAAACTTCTACCATGACACTTTCTTTTCATCAGAGTGAAGACACTGTTATTTTGACCGATTTAAGAATAAGCATGGTAAAACTTTTATTCCATCAGATGATGGTACTGTTTTGTAGCTATCCAGTTTTATAAAAAAATGCAAAATTTAATGAAACATTTGCCACAAATCATTTGTCTAACAAAGATGCCCATGTTAAAGAAAATAAAGTATTAGTAAAAATCACTGATGTGTAAAACTCGAGAAGCTTTTTTAATCATAATTTTGTCTCAGATGCTAAATGTTCTCAGAGATTGGGGTACACTTTTCATAAAATTTTTTTTATAAAGTTTTTTTTTTATAAAGCCTTTTTTTAACTCGTTTCGGCCCAAACGGACGAAATTTCCCACATTTTTTCCGGCGCTATAAAATTTGTGAAAAAAATATCTGAAAAATGTTTAAATAGTCATTTCTGACGTGAAATTTTATGAACTTTTCGAACCTGGTAAGACTTTTACAATGTACAAATTTCATCAAATTCTTCATTATCAAATAAAGAAATTAAATTATAATTATTTTAAGAACATACTTAGTTTTCATAACTTGAAAATGAAAAACTTGTAAAACTTGTCGAAAAAGTGTTATACGTTATAAAAGTTTCAGAAGATTTCAAAGAACATGTCTGAATTTTTTTAGATGTTTTTGGATCATTTTTGGTATTTTTGATTCTGCCCATTTTCAAAAATCCAAAAATTTCTCCGGAAAATTCTGAAAAAATTCAGTGGGCTTTTTTGAAAAATTCTAAAAAATTTTTCTATGTAATACAGTTTTTTTCCTAGATGCTTGGTTAGCATATAAAAAAATTGACCAAGTTTATACATAGTTTTTTTTACGAGGCGCCATTTTGTTGTCCACCTTATGTTGAATTTAGATATTGTAACTATTGGAATTTCGTGTCTACAGCCCATGGACGCAAAAAATATTTGTTAGACCCACGGATCAAGTTTCTTTTGATTCGAAAATTTAGGTCGAATCAAAATTTGTTTCAAAAAAATCGAGTTTTTTGTTGTTTAATTGTTCATAACTTTTGCTCCTCAACTTTTTCGACGATTCTGACAGCGGATTAGAAAAGTTCAAAAAATTTCACGTCAGAAATGTCTATCTTAACATTTTTCAGATATTTTTTTCCCAAAGTTTATAGCACCGGAAAAATATGGGAAATTTTGTCCGTTTGGCCCGAAACGGGTTGATAAAACATATTTTTATAAAAACCTTCACAACCAACAACAACAACCATCAGGACACCAACAACATGAAGTTAATAATATTCGGTTGTTATTTCCCAAGTTGTTCCGATCTTCGCTCCAGATATTGATTCTATTTCCTAGGTCGTAAAAATTAAAAAAATACGTATATGAGTCCACAAGGTAATAGTTGACAAGGTACTGCAACTCAAAAACCCGAAATCGATTTTCAAAATAGTTCTATAAAAATTCTGAAAATATTTCTTTTCGTGTTCTTTGACTATTATTTTTTACTGTCGCTGTCCATCAATATTTCATCATTTATAATTCAGATGCTCAGAGAGTGGTTTGAAGAACAAATGTTTAGATCTCCGCTGCTAGGTGGCGTTTACGTGACCTACCGCCGTTCACGCATGAGAGTAGTAAGGCCGCAGGCATATTATATATGTGGCATTTCACGTCAACTCTCCCAGTGCCGTGCGGCGCGGCAGAATTTATGGTAGTGGATACCGTGATTCATATCCAGAATCCGTAATTAGCAACGGACAATTAAGAAACACAGCTATAGCTCATAGAATGCACAAAAATCATGCTTTTGATCTTCAACCGGCTATGGGCTACCTCTACAACATATACGGTACAGATCAAAATTATAACGATTTTGATGTGCACTTAAGCAATTTCAGCCATAGTTTATGTATATGCGAGGAGCTTTCAGTAAGCTCGCCGCCTAGCGGTTCGTTCACAAACTACTACGTATGCCTAATGTTGTTGTGCCCCGGCAACGCCGATATCATAACAACATAATGCGCTTGACTATCCATAAACGATGGTTGAAGCTTGTTATAAGTGCCTTTTTATGGAATTTTTGGTTAATTGTGAGTACTTTCAACGACGAAGCGCAAATAATGCACTTTCTCAATAGTCTATTAGTATATTAAGATACGTGTGACTTAAGCAGACCATTATAGCACGGCACGGTCAGCACCCAAGCGTAGTGAGGGTGCTAGTGCCGTGTTAAGAATGGGCTACTTGAGTCATAAGTATCGTATTCTTTTCTATAGCACTGTGCTAAATTCACGATTAGGTTCTCTTTGGCGAGATATAAGGTGCTCATAATAGCGTCGTGGTGCAATAATGATCGAGCAGCTTAAGTCACGGCAAAGCGTGCCTTAAACGTGAACTTTCGCCATGCAGTGCTACGAATTACGTTTATCGTTACGATCGTATACTGCAATTCTTACATAAATATTTTTATTTAATTTATAAGTGAGAATAAAGTGAGAAAATATAACTTTGATTTATGTACACAATCCAAATATAATTGATAATATGTATATAATTACATTTACAAGAGTATAAAAACAATTCAAATTTAATCTAAAAATTTTGTCAAAAGCACTATTAATATAGGCGAACCTTAAATAATAAACGTGTCAATCTTTGCAAGCAATAAGCTTGTACAATCACAGTTATCTATTTTATTTCAATGAAAAAAATTTCATTGATTATGCAACAAAGTAGTTACATATAAGTTCAATTATACGAAAATTCAATAACTCATTAAGTTAGTTTATATCTCGAAATTGTAAATTTTTAATAAATTGGGATTTATTATAAAAAAAATCTAAGAGCACGATGTACGCTTTGTTGAGTTTCTTTCAACGATATAATGTATATGTGTAGCTGATAGTTTGTGATAATAAATCTTTTAATTTTTACCGGGAAAATTGTTTCTTGTAATTTTATTTTTAGTCAAGTAACTCAATGGACTATCAGAATAAGGCTCAGTACTGCGATTACAATTCAAAATCTAAAACGAATCCGCTATGGACCACTTTTGATTGCTCAAAAAGAGATCGCAATGTTGTAAAATCATTTCTGCTTTTCCATTGCTTTGAAATTTGAGTGTAAGGCAAAGGTTTTGTCCCTTTAGTTTGATCATTTTGTCCTGCATGAAAAATTATAAGTTCTGTAAATGATGATTTTCGTTTCACACTGTTGACACACGATTATTATTACCTCATCATTGAGAATCCATAATTGAGTTTCACTTTCATCATTGCAAGCGACCATCTCCACAGGAGACATGATACCATTCTTTCCATCCAAGCAATAGCCATTGCGACCAATTTGTCCATGCAGCATAAGAACAAACACCTGCAAAATGTTTTTAATATTCAATTATATATCTAAAAGAAAAACCACTTGAAACATCATTTAACGCTCTTACTTGATACGCATCGAGGTAATTGCAGGGAGCTATGAGTGGATCATCAGGTTCTTCACTAAAACGTAGGCACAGTTGGGGAGTCCTTGTGTTGGTATTCTTTTGACTCATAACTCGAGTGACCATATATGTACCTTTGGGAATAGGAGATTCAGGATAAATTTTTTTCAAATACCACTCGAAACTTTGGCATTTATTTCGCTTTTTCAAGGCAAAGCGTTCAGATAGGTCTCCAACGTTTACATTTTTCGCTCCTGTAAAAAATGTAACAATCATAGCATTGCAGTGAATTACTAAGCGACGAAAGTTTGCTCCAACCTACCTGGATTAACGGCGTAGAAAAATGTTTTCCAGCCATCCATCCAAACCTCAGCCGTGCGGGCATGATTTCGATCGATGGTAGTTGCTGCGTCGTTCGCAGGAAATGAGTACGGAGTGTTATCGCGATAAACGTGTCCGACTCGAGAACACGGTACTATTACCAGTGATCCGTGACACATCCAAATCTAAAAAATTGAGCTCAAAATTAAACGACTGCTCCGGTTGTGCATAACGATTGACTTATTGTTTAAGTGTATATGTAATTTACCCGAAAGCTCATTTCAAGATTTTCGCCACCCCAAATTTCCATGCCTTCGTCGTAGGATCCTACTTCATAAAAGAAACGTTTATCTATTGAGAATAAACCTCCAGCTATGGTTGGTGTTCTGTACGGGTGGTATGCAGGATCAATACTTTTTGCTCCATCTAAAAGTGTTTTTTCGGGCCTCAGATGCCTGTACAAAGTCAGAGTGATAAATGAAATATTTTGTTCATAATCAATTTTATTTACAATAACTCACTGACCAATCAAATTTAATGAACCAGTCGTAGCCGCCGCGAGTTCCTGCGCCAACTTTTTGAAATTCAAATGTCTTGTCACTTATGATATCTATAACTGGAGATGCGACTGTTTTTCTATTTAGAAAAACCTGGTGAAGCAGAGGCTCTAACCATCCAAACGTACACTCGCAATGAGAATCTAAAAAGGTCAATACTTGTCCTCGAGCATATTTGGCACCTAAAAGTCTAGCTCTTATGAGACCTGATCGCTTTCTAAACCGGTGAACGAAGGTTGGAACTGGTAATGTTTTAAGGTAATCTTCGAGGTCCTTCTGAAGATGCACTACAACGTAGTAATTACAATATTAATTTACACTCTACGTTGCAAATAGTGTGTGAGTTTCAACAAACAAGGTTGGAAAATGTTCATTCTAGTTTTAAATTTAAAGCCAGCTCCAGTATGTATATCGAAAGATTTAGTTACCTTGAAATTTTCTCACATTTTTACTGTTGAGTCATACTTTACAAAAATGATTTTATTGAAGAAAATAAATTTTTGATAAAATAAACCTCGAATTGGCCAATTTTTACACTGTCAGAAAATTTGACTCATTGGTTCGATTTCAAAATTCACCCGCTCTATTTGAATGCAAATTAATACCGAAATTTCGCGTTCAGCTGGAGCATGTATTAAGATAAAGCGCGCGCGAATTTTACATAAAATTAATGAACGCAATAACCTCGATCGCTGGCGTCGTCGACGAGGATGATCTCCTTGAGCAGAGCCCGTGGCGATCGATTGATGACCGACCAAACGGTGCGCATCAGCGTGCTCCAAGCCTCGTTGTGGAAGACTATGATGACACTGGTGTCCGGCAACAGAAGCGAGTACCACATTTCCGAGCACTTCGGGTGCCTTTGATCGCCGAGAGTTCGATTCAGCGAGATCATGTTGCTCGCCATGAGATTGAACTCGTTCAGTTTGAACATTTCGCGTTGCGCAAAGTCCTGCAAGTCGAGCAAGTCCACGGGTGTCCCCATCTCGCCCGGACCTTCCACTGGTTTCTCGATAGCTCTGCGAAACCATCTCTTCAGATCGTTCTCGTTATAGGTGATTACTGCCTTTTGGATGTCGAACGATTCATGGACTGGTGTATCGTAAGTATCTGGTATTATAAACGGAACTGAGATCTTTGGAAATTTGGAGTATTGTTTGTAGATCTTTATCGAACAAACAACCACAACAAAGATAATAGCTGCTATTTTAAGCTTTCTAAATCTTCTACCAAGACACATTTTTTTCTATTATTTTAATATTCTTTTTTTCCTAACTAATTTTTATTCTAAATTAAATTGCATTGGCCTATAAATCCCAGCCAACATTACACTGAAAAAAAACATTAATAGGCTTATTTTATGTTTATAATTAAATGTAACAACTGAGTTAATCAATGAAAGTATCAATGTTTCAATTTTTTTTTTAATTTTTAAGTTGAACGTATCTTTTTGTAATAATTTTTTAATAAAATTTTTGTTAAAATTAATTTCTGAAGTAATGGATCGAATTTTAACAACTTACATACATTTTACCTATTCTAAATAGTTGACATCAAGGTGAAAAAATAAATAAACTACACCAGCACTTGCCTCGTATCACCGAAACAAAGTCACAACAAAACAGTTCATTTTCCACCGACTCGATTTGTATTTTTAAAACCGGAGAAATACGCACTCTGCTTGTTTAAGCATCTGCCGATCGACGCACATCTCTGCAATCACTGACCGACTTGAAACTCGCGAATGAGTCGCGAAAGTACGTATAAGCCGTATACGTGTGGCATGGTGACTTTCACGTTACAACAGCTGTACAAAGATTCTTCCCACCTTTTTTTCATTACACACATATAGTTCACTACATAATTATTATGAATTATACATTACTACTTCGTCTCTGTAAATCTAGTTGCTCGAGTAAAAATTGTACTTGAAGTGGACCTTTCGTGAGATTATTATACAATATACTCTCAAAACCATACGTTACTATAATAAGTTTACCTATAGTTTTCATAGATTTTAAAAACGATTGCTATTTTTTCAGTGAAAATGATAGACAATGTCCGATCGTTAGATGTTTTTATCTTATTTTTGATAACACTAGATTGAATTTTGAGACACTTTGCACGACTCTGATGAATGAGAGTCAAAGTAAGCTCATGAATATTCATGCGATATTTCAAAACAAGTTTTCTCTTTGTCGCACGTTTTTTATGTTCGTGAACAAGTCTTTAAATTCAGTTTTATTATTTGAAGTTTAAAAATATATTACTGCATATGTTTTTTCCATTTTATACGATGATTTTAGCATACTCTTTTACTAATTCCAAGTATAAGAAAACTCAAAATTGTTTGTAAAGAAGGGAAAATTAAACAAATAAACAACTCGACCTAGATTTCTATGATTTTCGAAGTTATTATCAAGACAATGTCAAGTTCTTCTTATAATTTTTAATTTCAGCAAAATTGATAAAATATTCGATGTGATGATAATAATCTATCCAATATGTGTTATTTACCTCAAGTTAGTTTTTATTATTACAGGGCTTTCAAATATTGTTGATTTTTATAATCACCCTCGATAGTTCTTATAGAGTTACTTGAATAATCTAATGCATATCGAATTTTGTGAATTAGGCTATAAATACTAAAACGATATTTTTGCCTAAAATTTTAATGTTAATTTTTGAATTTTTAATTTATATAATACTTTACAGTAATTGAAATAGTCTTTAAAATATTACTATGTAATTAATTAATTCGTATGGAATAAATTAAAAAATTATAAGTTATAACAGTGGACAAACAATTAGTAAATAAAAAAAAATGTCACTAACTTAACTATTATTTTTAAAAAACGTTTTTCTAAACTTCTTCAACGAAGTGGGTATTGTCATGCACTTAATTATCGGCAATTACTACTGGCTGCCGCTGCCATCGCTATGGCGCACGCATTCAGGTCCATAGCAGAACACTCGTTTTGATATTTTGATTTCTGCGTACACTCGGTCGTTCGGCATTTCAGTGAAATTGAAATGTTAAAGTAGTTTGGCCGAATTGACACCTGCAATATTCAATTAGTTGTAAATATGATTTCGCGCATTGTACGTATTGATGTTCATATTCTTTGAATAAATTTACAAATGATTCAAATAATCGGCGTTCACCTAACCTTTTCATTATTTTGTGCAGGCAAGGCAATACGCTGTAGCGGCTGCAACTAAAATTCCAACAACAAACAGTGTTCACATCTTGAATGGAAAATGTTCGTTAGCTGCTGTTAACAATAACATCGTTACAAATCTAATTTCTAATGTTTCCAGGTACTTTTATAAACATTAGATCGTTCTGTAAAAAAAAGCAGCTCATCATCTTTTGCATAAAAATAACTTCATTGTCTTACTCATTTCATAGGCCAGATTCTCATACTGGAAAATGTGAAACTCAAAAAAAACCAAGCATAGGCAGCAGATGCATTAGTTTTTTAACCAAATGCTCTAGTGGGTTTCAGTTGTCAAAAAATGTTCAAAATCACAATGCACTAAATAATGTACCATCTTCTGCTATGTAAGAATTGTTGGAATTTTTAAAATTTTAATTAACACTTTTACATCATACTTTCATATAATTCTTCTCCCAAAACTTTGAACAGAGCTTTGTTTCATACAACATCACAACGAAGTGATCTGATGGAATTTTTTGACGTAGAAAAGAATTGGAATAAGCAAAAAATTCAAACTGGACGTTCATGGCGAAAAGGTGAATTAAGAATTAAAAGCAATGAAGACTTACATAAATTATGGTAAAATATATTATTAGTATTTTATAAATCGAATAATTAATAATGATCTTACTAATTAATATTCATTTTGATTCAAAGGTATGTTCTGTTAAAAGAACGTAACATGCTTCTTACAATGGAACATGCATGCAAGGAAGAATATGAAATATTTCCTAATCCAGAACGAATCGATAAAGTTGCTGAGAGTATGGAAAATATTGAAGCTGTTGTTCGTGAGAGAAATGAAGCCTACCATTTATTAGAAATTGGTGAAAGTGGAGAGAGGCCAGCTAAATATATTTCTAATGTTCTAGGTAAGGTGTTTTGCTAGAATTGATAAAAATTTTAAATTGTTCATCATTTTGATAACTTGTCACTTTAATAAAATTTACAGGAATTATCCAAACATACAGATATTGTCAACACGTCATACCTAGATATATGAATACTAGTTGGAAAAAGAAGCACATGTTTTATTACAATGGTTATGCAGTTAGGAAATTCCAAAATCTTTACAGAGAAAAAATGTGGAACCAAAGAAGGAAAATGCTTAAGTAAGAAAAAATAGTTATTAAGTAACAAATATTTGAAGCAAATTATAGTAATAAATGCTGATATTCTAATTTAATTTTCAGCCGGGAAAAGAATACTGCTATTGCTCTGATCAAGAAGTTCCCTAGTCTTAATATAGAGGCTTTGAAAAAACAATATCCATCTGTTAATGTTGATCGAATTTTGCAATCCAACAAATTGAAATCATTGAGATTAGCATCTCGAAGTAGATAAATGTATTATTCTTCTAACTACAAATACATGTAATAATTGTAAAATAATTATTTAATCTATACAATCAAAAAGTTTTAATAAATCTATAAACCGAAATTTTCTTTATTATATTCACTAGTATATCATGTAACTTTATTATTGAAATTTCATCATACTTTTACATATATTTTGAAAAATAATCAAATTACAGAGAATTTTAAAAATTAAATTTAACTGTCACAAATCGAATCATAATTCATGAAATTCAATTTTTTACAATAAAGTAATAATTTTCAAATAATGTAATTACTGAATCATGGTATAGGTAAACATAATTATTGAAAAAATTGAAGTGTTATAATCAAAGCATATCTTTTAGATACCTATAGACAAATATAACGTTGAAATTCACTCAAAATATAAAACATTATAAAATTATATAGAAATTAACAATTTAAATAATTTAATTTAAAATTAATTAACATCAACAAATAACCAATTTCAAATTAATAAACTAAAGGTCGTCTGGTCCGATCAATACTGTTCATTTACACATTGATTCCTTAAAATGTTTTTGATAATTTGGAAGATTTTATTCTGTGCCAACCGCGCAATAAGTTATTTACTCTAAAGCAATGGAGGAAATAATTTTTCCTCGCATTTCTAACGTGTCATATTCTGTTAGTGTTTTAACGTTGCGTTATTGATACACGTACAAGATACAAAAAATATAACTGCAAAGCTAAGGCATTTTTAATCTGTCTTAGTATATGAATAATGATAATCTTTCTTGGGTTTCTAATGAGGCGACAAATATACCTATATTTAAATTCTGCTCAAATAATCTATTGTATCTTTGATAAAAGAGTACAAATAATATGCTGGAAAATGCACCATTGCTATCTTCTAGCCACTCTTTTGATAAATGCAGTTAACATTTTATATAACATAGACACTTATAATAATTAATGTCATATATAATTTATATACAGTCTTTATAGCAAAATAAATAATAAAATATTTAAATACGTTCAACGAAAACAATGGCGATCTTGGTCTCATGTAAAGTTATATATACATAACAAAAGTCAAGTTACACCTTATAAATAAACTACATGATCATTAGAATTTCGGATCGGATCTTTTTTTAATAGCTTTGCTATGTCTATGATTTATATTTGATTATTTCGGCTAGCAAAGTTAAGATGATACAGCAGATCCTTGACTATTTCAATTAATTGGACTTAAAATAAATTTTTTTGAAATTCTTGATAACTATTAAGAAAAAATGATTTAAGAGCATGAAATTCGAATGTGGTGAGAAAATTTATATACTAGTCCGATCCTAATGGTAACAGATTTTTCCACGCTTGTTCCAGATTTTTATTTGCATCAGAGCAACGATGATGCAGTTTATCCTCCGGTGAGATAGTTGATATTGGAAAATCTCCCTATAAACAATATTAAAGTTCCAATATATTATCCTTCAATAACCTATATATTTTTTATATTACTGCTTGAAATTTAAACTCACCAATTTAGCAGTAGTCCAGAGACTTTCAAGAACTGCTCGAAAAGCACAAAACTCTTTGGAATTCGTAAAATAAACTACCCAATCACCGCTGTTTTCATGTACCTCTCTGCACGCGAATTCCTGTTGAAATTTGGATAAAAGTTAACTAAACTTCTGCGAAATCTTACAACTTAAATTATTGTTAATGAAAACTGACCAATATGCACCAAGATTGTTGAGCAAGAGGCACTCGGAACGCCGTAAGATCCTCGATACTAGCACAGGAAAGAGTTTGACCTCTCTGTGTCCCCGAAAATACTTCTTTCATTGTAACCATATGCTTTGTAGTTACAACTAGGCTACAAGGCAGTGGATCTCGTTTTTCTGAACAGTCATAAAGTCCAGAAGCACTTTGGACAAAACTTTGAAGCCACTCTGATGCTACGTACTCATCTGGAGCTGCAAACTGTAAAACAGAAGCGATAATTAGCAAATACAGAAATCGTGAATAAATTTTACATTCATAACTTAATAAATGAAGTAAGCAATGAATAGTGGAACTCACTTGATAAGCTTTATTAGGCTTTAATAATATTTCAAATGTATGTGGCCTGTGAGAATTCGGTATTCTTCGGCATCCCATACAGAGACCGCCTTTAAGTGGTATAGCACGTTTTGGTAGTCTTTGATTACTATCGGTAAACATATAGACGACACCACCTTTGAGTACAAAATATCCCGCTTCCCAAGGACTGGTGGATGCATTCGGGAATTGCGTTTCGTAAACGTGAGGCCGAAACATTAGGTCGCCTTCCTTCGTAGGACCGCATGGTGTCGTGGGTGGCGACATATGATCGTCCTCCATGTAAATGAGGCCATAATGTTCGATTTTCTCATCCTATACGATTATTTCAAGGGTCATAACTCGTCAAAATATTGCATTAGAAAATATGAAAATTGATTAAATTATTTACTGGGTGAACAGCCGTCTCGGCGAGAATGGAATGTTTGAGCGAGTGCATATCGTCGTAGTTAAGTTCCTTGACCGCCGGCAGTCTAGGTTTCGACGGCGATCTTCTCATAGCCATCTCCAAGTGTGTTATCAGCTCCGATGTAATTTGACTGCTACCAGTTGAAAAGAGGTATTGCATCTCATAATCAGCGTTCGATATGAGTATCGTTTGGGCATTGGGTCCAATCTGAAGTTGTAAATAGTCATAAGCATTATTCCGATGCGCAACCAAATTAAATACTTAAATTTTTTAATATCTATTTTATATTTACCAATATAACATCGAGTTCGTTATAAGGAATAACGAATTGATTGCTGTAGGTCTGATCGCTTTTTATACCGGTCAGGTACAAAGTTTTATCGGTGAGCAAGGCGAGCATCGGTTTGCTCTCGCCGTTCGTCATGTACGAGCTGCGAACTTTGTAAACTTTGTAAAGCTGCTCCGTTTTATCTCTGTAGATATTTTTTCTGAACACTTCTCTCAGCTTGAGATTAATACGCTCGCCACTGAACGTTTTCTTGCTCGCAGATGTATTTTCTTGCACTTCGCGTTCCAGTGCAGCGTCGAAAGCACGCGAAGCGTCTTTGTCCACTTTAGCACCTTTCATTCGCAAATTATTGAATTTTGACGCGGTCTTACGATCCTTCTTTGGATCCAATTTGCGCTCCGTAAGGGAGCGTAAGAATCGACTGAGCAACGATGTTTTCGACGTGGCTGATCGAAGTGGTGGCACCATTAGACGATTTCCTTCCAGCGATAAAATCGGAACGGAGTAGCGTTTTTTTATCGGCGAAGCGAGATGCCGAGGATTCGTTTGAGTTATATTGCCACCGGGTTGACTCGGCCCATCTACGCTGTCTGAGGTCGTTGTTACGCTTTCGAGATCAGACCAATCGCTTGAACTTGCGTATTTTGCCTGAAATAACAAATAAAATCATTGAGAATTTAAATGAATACCATCACACTAGACGTTAATTTTTACAAAATGACTTTATGAACGGTACAGATCAAAGAATGTCTTACTTGATGTTTTCCTAAAGGCATTCTAGGCATTTCCAATTTAACGAATTCCGGCTCTTCGACGATACTCTCGAACTCTTTTTCCTCGACGTAAGCCTCCTTCGCCTCGTTTTCTTCGAGTTCGCAGAGGATTTTTGAAAAAGCGGGATCTTCCTGTCCTTCGGGCACACCTCGTTCGCACATCATGTCGAGCTCGCAAACGGCACACTCGGCCTGTTCGGCTTCGGTTTCGGCAATAGCCGCCCCGACCATCGGCTCTCTTGATTTATAATCTAGATCGTTACAATTATCGTATCCACTGAGAGTCGATGACGACGAGTAGTAATCGGAAAACGTTTGTCGAGTCGGCTGGGCGGCTCGCTCGATGAATGACGAATCGCCATGCGAACACCAGCTGTGCCTAGAAATGTCAATGCAATATTTCAATTTGGTTTGATGAAAAATAGAATCCATGCATAGGTAAATATAGAGCCACTTACCGGACTTTATGAGTATTTTTTTCAGTCTCGTTGAGCGGAGGACACGGTTTCGAATAAGTATCCACGTAATCCTCCTCGTCGTCGAGCTTCATCATCTTGAAGATATCCTCGTGGAAGCTCACGCGCTTTTTCACGTCGCCTCGCTTCTTCTTGCGATGGCGTTTCTGCACGTGCGAGTCCGAGCTCGACGTTGACAGTATGCCGGTATCGGTAACATTGACCGTATTTAAAATACTATAAGGCGCCTCCGTATTGTCGCAGTCCGAAATCGTCATGCTGAGTTCCAGCAGATTCGTATCGTTATTGATGACGTAGGAGCTGCCGCGATGATCCTGCAGAGGTTTTTTAAAGCTGAAACCGTCACCGTTGAAGCTCGAACGCTGCTGTAGACAAGGTCTGATTCCATTGTTCTCGGCATCCGTACGGGGTTGCTGCTGCTCGTGCTGCTTCGAATTGCCAAATTTTTCTTCCAAGTAGTTGTAATTCTGAAAATTTTTAAATTTTCTCGTGTGAGGTACTGATTGTCTATTATCATGCGCTAATTGGATATCAATTAGAATTTTCAATCATTTATCATATCTGTAACTATCTGTACCTTGACTGTATCTAGACTCGAGCAGTCCATTTGTTCATCGTCGATTTCACCGACGACGTTTTGGTTAATTATGTCGCTGTTCGTCACGACGCTGTTGTGAAACTTGCCGGCAGAACCGTTGTTGGACAATTTGGCCTCGTCCGACGAGTGGCTGGATGACGAAAACAAATCCGTGTCCCTATTGTCGTTCTCGCAGTCGTACATTTTACACCTGTTGTAATGATATTTGGCCGCATTTCCCGTCGACCAATCCTCCTGCAATATAAGATAATAAAGATTATGTATTTTCGTCGCGATTTATTTTTCAACTCATGGCGCTTGCCTTGTATCAATATTCGACGAAAAAATGCGCTTCGCATAGCATTCGACACTCGTGGATTATTGATTCGTACGAATAAATATTATTAAAATCAACCAGTCTTATCTTAAACTTTTATTATAATTATTATTTTTTTGCAACGTTTAAGATAACTAGTCGATAATATCGTTTAGCGCAAATAGTTGCCTTAAACGTTATCGATGATACGCGTGAAAATCTTAACTTCGGTTTACCTCTTTGTAGCCGCTGTTATCGGTATCGTTAGAAGCGTCCATATCGGTATCGACCCCGGACGAGAGGCTGCCCCGTTGGCGGCAGAGGTGCAAATTCAGCAAGACACCCGACGGCGAGCCTCTCATCGGCCGCTGCGGCATGTAGTTGCAAATATCGAGATACGTGACATCCTGCACATTTCATAAGGAAAAACAAGTTGTTCATTGACGAGTTTTGTAATAAAAAAATGATAGTGTCTAAATAAATAAACTTGTTTTTATACAGAATTTGCAGTATCGTCAAATTAATCAATGCATGTTTATAAAAGCGGCAGTTCATTGGTGTACGAGAGTTCGAGTCTAATTATAACTATCTGAATGGAAATGTTTTCCTTCGCATGTTTGCTCGATTTGCGCTAATCCATGTTCTCGTTAAAGTAATGCTATACATAATATAGGCGTGTTAAGCTGAAACATGAAGTTTTACGGTGACACCCTCTTTAGTTTCCTCTTATCGCAAATTTTCATATACTTTCACAGGCAAAGATTTTCCACTGCAATACGTCAGAGAGATTATTCATCACGTTTATCAAATTGACCACGCAGCAAATGATTACAGTAAAGGAGAGAAAAATAAAAAGCATACTACGATCAGCCACAAAAAGAGAGTGCTATATTGTAGCTGTATGCGATAACCTGTGATGACCTTTTCTCACAATTAAAGATAAACGTGCCTGTAATGAGCCAACTTTCTGTTAATTACCATTATTAATTACCGTTCTCAACACTATTAATTATTATTTACAGGGACGAAATTGATGTATACTAAGTATTCAATGGATGTTTATCGGTCATCGATATCATTGGTAAATGATCAAACTTGTTACATTTTATCTACTCACTGCTTACTTTAACGAGAACAAGGATTTTTGTTAAGCAAGTGTTATATTATTTCATTAACTGATATAATATAAGTGACAAAATAAGATTTGCAATTATATTACATATATCACAACTGAATGAAAGTTTTGACTCATCTAATTGAATTTATAGGCTGAAACTTATTTGTATGCTTATGATTTAAATTTTTAGTAAATCCTACCATTTTAATTAATACCAACATTTATTTTATCAATAAATTTGAGAAGTGAATACAGTTACAGTTATATATTTTCATAAAAAGTGAAATAAGATCATAAAATGATATAATCTCAGTACATACCAGCTGCAGTGTGAATGAAACATTTTCTAATCCTGCCAAAAGATTCACCAATTGATTAGTTCGATCAGCATCTCGCACAAGAGCATGGGGAAAGTATTGTTTCTTCAAGTTTTTAGCATCCCTTAACATGCATGCTAAATAGCTCTCAAAACTGCCTTCACTGAGTGTATGATACAGCCATGCTCTTCCTGTAAAGACAATTTTTGATAAACTTTGATGAAATGATTAATAATCTTATACATACCTTTTCCTATAGATGTTAACACATTTTGTAGTGCATGTATAACGACAACAGTATCTTGATGACTAAGTTCTCTAACGGTACCCCAATATCCATGCCGCTCAACACGTAAACCATGACGCAGGGCTCTGTCTAACCAGTATACAAGCCAAGAGTCACCGTCAAGTACAACAGATCCATGTAAACTTTGAATGTAGATCTGTCAAACAAAATTAAGTTTTGTTGAATAATTATGTTAATATAATATTACAATGTTGTAAAAAAATACTATATTATTTCCATAATGCGGAGGTTATATATGTATCATTAGTCGTCTTACTATAATACTCAATGAAATGTTAAATATGTTTGCAACTGGCAGCTTATGACTAATCTTTGATACAATTAATTAAGTGCAAATTCCATTGGATGTCATTAAGCCAGTGTAAAACATTAAAAGATATTTTCGAATTTCACAGATAGGCAACTACGACAGAGCACAAATCACACAGGTCATACTTATCAGGTGTCCAAGAGGGCAACAGCTGATTAGGACAACAAATACATTTTTTGCTCTATCGAGAGTCGATGCAGAAAAGTGCAGTTCTGCTAGACGTCACTGGATTGTTATAATCACAACAGCAGCTTCGTGCGGCATACAGCGCCAAAATGAGCGTGTAAAAATGCGCTAAGCGGCTAATTTTGTAACTTCCAAAGTTCTCGAAGTACTCATTATATTGAATTTCCATTTATTTCAATTAAACAGAATTTTTAATTGAAAAAGTTTTGATCTATTTCGTGATGAAAAATCTCTCATTTTAACTAGTAGGTAAATTTTTTCACGCACGCAACAAAACACGCACTCGTCTCTTCATATTACTATGAATATCTATTGAAATTTTTAAATCCATCACGAGAAACAAGCCATTAAAATTTTTTTATTGAAAAATATCCATCAATCGAACAAACGGATTAAATGTATCGGAGAAAAGAAAGTATGAACGTTGAAAGGTGATCGGAATAGCACGTCGGAACGGGGAAAAGATGTCTTATCGCTTCGAGAAAGCCGTAATTTATCAACTATAGACGTTGAGACGCTCCGATAGTCATTCGTAAGAGAATAAGCACATCGAGCATGCAGCTTAGAATGTTTATGCCGAGACGATAATTTAAAAATGACAACGAGCCGGGACTGAGAGAAGAAGCTTGCGAGAAAATTCGATACACATCAAGGAAATGCTGCAAGCTTTACAGTACATTATAATGCGGTCGTATGAATTATTTTAAGCTTTTTTAAAAGTCGAAGATTTGTCCTTAAAGGGAGGTGATAAAGAATTCCATGCCTGAATGCCCTTCAAATGAAACGGGACGTGCGCGAAATGCGATATTAAAGTATTTTCGTTGCAGATGCGATGCAGGTAACACAGTCAATGCAGGACAATACGGCTAAGCTGCTCTCGAGCTTTCAACTACATAAAGAAGAACGAATTATAAGAGTAGCCGTGGTTAAAAAAAACACGTTAAACAACGATGAATTCAACATTAACGGAAAAATCGATTCAAGAGAGATAAGTAAAATGATGCAAGGGTCGATTGTTCACGATTGATTTTAAAGCTCTGTACGATAGAGGGTCGCGCGTCAAGAGCTTTTGTCTCGATCTTAATACCTAGAGGTGTTCCATCTTGGCTATATCTCAGCGAAGTTGGAGTGCGCACGGAAGTCGAGTAGAACAATCGTCACTCACCAATTTGACGGCCTTGGTGAGCTCCTGGAGTATCCGCTCCTTGGAGAGGACCTTGTCCGTGCAGAGCTCCATGTCGGCGACATCCTGGCCTGGCATCTCGAGATTCTTGGCCTGTCTCGGCGCGTTCACAGCATCGCAAAGTGGATCGAGAAAGAGCTTGGTGCGATCCTCCTGTCGCTCGACGACACCTCGAAGCTCTTCGACCTGCTGCGATTGTTGTTGCACCTGATGACGACGACGAGGATGATGATCCTCTTCTTCGGTCGAATCCAGCAGTGGCCCTTGGCCGCAGATCTGCGCCTCCGGACGACACTGCGCAGGCGTTCCAGCGACACCACTGCGACTATTATCAATGCAGGCAGCAGCACTGTCAGCAACAGCAGCAGTAGTAGTCGTGGTCGTAGCAGCAGCAGACACTTCGTCGCGTATCAGCCGCATGATCGATCTTTTGCACGAACCTGTGCAGCTCTACGTGCGCGCCTGTATAGGTATATATCGGCGGCCTTGCGTGTGTTCGTATATAGCACTCGTTGTATACCTATATACGAAGCCGAAACGGCAGTTGGAACAAAGCCGCGGCGCCGACGCTTGCGCGCTCGAGCTTTTCCGACGGTGCGGTGGTGTACCGCGAGCGAAGCGCTAGATTCGAACGCGAGCTTTCGTTCCGGACGCGCTGACGGATGCGGTGAAGCGACGAGTAGCTTGATTGACTCCGCGTTCGTCGTCGTCTTCGTCTCTGCCGTCCGCAAAAGACTCGAGGATTCGAGGCGAGTAAGTCGTTGCGCGCGTGCCGACTGCGAATTAACGATTGGCGTGGCCTGCAGCTCTGCGCGCGCTTGATCGAAATAAGCGCAGCTCAAACTGCCGAGCTTGCAATCTTCCGATACTGATTATAGTATGCGTATGGCAGCGAAGAGAAGAGAAGAGTCGATAGTGATAACGTGTTTACTTCGGAATATGAATATGCATGGATGTTTGTGCTTAACAGCTCATTAAGCGAATGCGGAGCGAAGCTCGAGGCGGACAATATGTGCAGGGGTCGAGCGACGACGCGAGCCAAAGTTTCCGAAGAAAAATCGCGAGTTGCTCCGAATCTCTTCGCTCGCGATTGTTGCTCTCGCGCTCGCGGCCGACGACATCTCGCTTGGCTTCTTTCGCCGTCCGATCCGTTTGGAAAATTACGTTTTTTTAGCTCGTGTCATGCTGTTCCTTCGTCCTCGCGCTCGCTCCGCGATAACGTGCGTTACGCAACGATTATACGAACTATAGGCGACAAATCGTAAAGTACGATGTAATGCCATCGTTCAAATTCTGACGATTACGTTACTGGCGAATCGCGCTCTGTGTAATTTCGAGCCGCAAGCCGATTCTCGTGTCAGCGGTATCGTCGGCAATAAATGTCTGTTGTTTTTGGCATTATATATCGGCCGTACTATACGCGGTATCTTCTTCGTCATCTTTTCATCGCGTGCTCGTTTTACAATCTCACGTTTTCAAAGTAACAGCGATACCTATTTTGGATTTTTGAAGAAAAAACATTCTTTTTTTGATCGGTCGCATTGAAAACGAGTTTATTCAAAATTGCTCAAGTTCATACAATTTTTTCGCGAAAATATAAGGCAAATTTCAATAGTCGTGATTCTAAGGAGACAATAAAGCCATCATAAAAATGATTTATTTCAATTGCATTTTCTGCAACTTCGACTAAATATTTAAAATAATTTAATTTATAGGCGAGAAATATAAATCTAGTTATTGATTAAAATGTTGATCATTATGAGAGGAGTATATCTCATTTATTTTTCATTGGTAAATTATTAAAGATAATCTATTTAACAATGTAGTATTTTTTTATTGAAAAAAGTTTTTGAGAAAATAATTTTTTATGAGAAACAAAACCATTTTAGTATATTCTAAAAATAACAAAAAAAGTCTCTCGATATTTATTCGAAAACGATAAGTAAAACCACTCTCTATGAGACATTTATTAATGATATCAAAAATAAATCTTTATACACACTTTGCCATATCAGTTGCTTTTTCAGTTATCACTTATCGTTCGTTCGCAAGATTAATGTCAATGTGCGTGCAGTTGTAGCTGCGATCATTTATTAAACTGGTTACAATACGTTCCTACCGATTGTTTTTAGTAAATTACTCTCACTGCAAGTACTATCTTAATTTACTCGTCAGAAATCATAGTGCAGTGAAGATTTTATTGGATTGCTAAATATGGCACATTGGAAGCGACCAGAAGGACCATTAAACGTATGGAGAATCGTTGATGGTTACGAGCGAATGGAGGATGGGTCAAAAAAACCAATCAAATTTTCTATTCAAGATATTCCTGACGATGAGTCCAGACGACAGGAAGTCTTGGATCATTTTTACGATTACTTTTTAGAGGATGAGCCAGTGAGCAAATCCACAAGTAAGTATGGTACTGATCAAAAATATTAATAAAACCAAAATGAGACGATTCAGTGACTCATTTTGATAATTCCATTAACTTGTATAATTCAAAATACATTCGCTCAATCAGTCAAAAGAATATTTACAATCATTGTTAATCACTTATAATTATTTTATGATTTATTTTTTAAATATTAATTTGTTTTGAAATCAATTTCGCAAAAATGTTTTTTGTAGAAATCAAACAAGATCCAGATGGTGTAGCTGATTTTCAAAGTGTTTGGAATTATGCCTTGGATCAAAGAGTAGTTATAGGTTGTTATAAGTTAGACTCGGACGGAAAAATTGATAAATTAGTTGGAGCCAATATTGTTTTCATGGTGACAAAAGATTCTTCCAAAGATATGGTATGGATTTGATCAAAAAGATGAATATTTTTGATTTATATCAGGTATAAAACTTTTTAATCTATTCACAGAAAAATTTTAAATCTGAGAACTTCAAAAAAATTTGGCGACTATTCGAAGATCTCGTGAGCAATGCAGATGTTTGCAAAATCTATAATGTTGATAAATACATTAGTTCGATAAGTCTTAGTGTTTTACCAGAGTATCGTGGACAAAAACTTGGACAATATATTCTAGAAACGAGGTAAGTTATTTCAGTGAACTTTTTTTATTAAATTTTATGGAATAAACATTGTTTCACAACATGATAGTTTGACTGGACAAAGAATGTGGCAAACTGTACCGATTATATTCTGTTTTAAGTAGTGATTACTGACCACTTCACTCAAAAAGAAACTTAAAAACAAAATGAAATAAAACGATAAGGATAAAAGTCATATTTTCGAACATTATTTTTCTTACTCGAATGAGATACTAAAGTCCGACTAAAGAGGAAAATTGTAAAACTTTTTTAAGATTTTCCAAGAATATTTTTTTTTAACATGATTATCTAGAAAACTAGAAAATGAAGCAATTCGCGTATCTTTAAAAAAAAATATATCCTGCGGAAATGTTTACCTTAGCTTTGGTATTCTCCTTACCTGAATGAACAAGCATACAACATTATGATTTTAATTAAAATTTTAGAGACGACTTGGGCAAAAAATACGGTTTTCCTGCAACCTCTACGATGTTTACAGCAGCAGCATCACAACGTCAAGCAGAGCGCGCCGGATTTGAGGAAAAATTTTCTAAAAATTATGCAGATATTGTAGATGAGAATGGAAAGCCTCAATTTCCTAACATCACTTCTAAGTGTGTAAAAATTATGATGAAACGTTTTGCTCATTAAAATATTTTTATGAATTTATTTCCAAAATAAAATATTAAATAAAACGAACTATTAATCTATGAATAGATCATTGATTTAAAGAAACTTTTTCGCAAATTCAGAACGTAGATTTATTTTGTTTAATATATAAGTAAGTTATCCTGATTTTTTTGAGAAAATCATACTCTATATAAAAGTATTTAATTCTTTCGATACAAATTTTCAGGATATAAAGATTTTATTTTTTTATGTTAACTGTCAATCGCTGCAAAGTTGCTGATATCAAATATCCTGTAGGATCTGATATCTGCGAAAATGTTTGATTTAATATGGGAGTTGCGAGAAATTGCGTTAAAAAAGATAAATTTGAACTTTCATCAAGAAAAAATGAATGAGGAAACATCTTGCGCGGAAAAAACTTTCAACTGACGCACGATAGAGCCATTCAGTTATTCAAATTGTTATATTGAGTCACAAAAAAAGGCGAAAGAATTTTCAAATAGAAAAACCTTGAAAACTTTCCCGATAAAACGACTATAATCAAGTGTATTTTAATTTTATCAAAAGAATTATGCAATCCTCCGTAGCGAGGAAGCTTACAATGTTTTATCACGATACGCGGATACTTTTCTCCGAGAAAAACGAGAGACGCGGCTTCGCTGCTCGCTTCTCGCGCACCGCCGGCACACCACCACTACGCCGCGCACTTTTATATCTTCCATGGAGATGTTTATTAGACTTTAAAAGTTGGTTGACCGAGGACGCGGCTGCAGAGGCGAGCATAAGTGCACGCGAGATGTGCTTTTGTTCCCGGAATAGACGATGGGAGGCCCTTCCATCATTGTGCATTGTGCTCACCCCATGATGCAAATTACGTTCTTCGTAGCGAGAGAGAGTAAATGGGTAGTCGGCTAAAACGCTTGGCCGAATACAACAGGAGCGCGAAATTTTCTGGCGAAAGAAGCGCCGACCGAATATAGATCCGCAGGCTATGAGTGGAGGAGAGGGGTAAGTATGCACGCATCCATGGTCCATTTGGCCCTTCTCTTCCGGGCGTGATGCGTTTGGTATGTCTATATAGATGGAAGATATCGAGGCACGCACCCCATGCCCTCGCTCGTTGAGCGAGTAATGATATGCACGCACATGCGTATACGCGCGGCACGATCCGTCCGTCGCTGCTTGGCATGATCCGTCGCGCGAGCTGACACGAGAGAGGGGCTCGTCGACTACATGTACTGCCTATACGATATGCACCGACGTATATCTCTTTATTATATCTATGTATGCGAGAGATGAGCGCATCGTATGAGATGGCGAGGATACATTATATATTACGCGCGTGCGACATATTCATATATAGTTGGAGCGCGGCGATTCGCGCCAGTGTACGCGATAACGTGTCAACATAACGGTTGCCGCTGTTGCTGCTGCTTCTCGTCCGTCGGTGCTCTGGCGGCGAGTTTTACGAATTATCGCGCAGTGTGTGACGATAGATTCGCCGAGAGCCTCGATGTATGTGCGTGTGTATGCGTGTGACCAGGCGCTATACGCAAATTAATTTTCAATTTTATATACACAGGCATACACGAGCATACGCTCGGCAGTAGCAGCGACAGACTCCGCTACTGTGCACAGGAGCGCGTATCATTAGTACTATCGCGCCTGTCGCTATATTCGCGTGAGTAAGACATTTTTCGCTTACAATATATGTATATATATATATCCATCACGCATGACATTCTTTTTTTCTCATCTTTCCGCGTGTATATTCAACAACAACGCGCGGTGTGCCACCCGCTGCAATTGACCATCTATTCATTCACGCAAGCGTCGTATATTTTCGCTTCTCTCCTCGCCTATATCCGCTATACTATGATTTTCCGCTCATTGTCTTCGCAGCGTATACGCGAACATTTTTATAATGCCTATGAATCCGCGACATTTCTATGATTTCATAGGTCGAATTCGCACGGCTTTAATTGCGTATATTGGAAATCAAATTATTGAATACTGCACACGCTTTCTATATAGTTTCGACAAAAAATATATAATGATCAATGCGACAACGGTCGCGAGCTACTGGGTGGAAAATTTAATTTCTTATAAGAATTAGCGCTACTATGTGTATCGTGTGGCATGCTGTGTATTATTTTGAACGAGTTATGGCAAAAAAGTACTCGGTTCCAGCCACACGATGTAACGAGACTTATCGATTTTGATGGAATTGTTTTTCTACAATTTTTCCCGCAGTAACACTGATAACAACTGCGACGGAATCAAATAAACAGCTCATCGTGTCATTTTCAATGTATACGTGTTCGCGAAATTCTATAAAAAATGTCGACTAGCAATCTTCAATAATTAAGACTATATCTGTTGAGCAAACATCGAAGATAGCTGAGAATGAGAGTTAAGTTGATTATTTTGGGCGGGCATCACTATGATGTAGCATATATGATTTTGGACACACAATTGTTAGTCTCTTTGATAAATAAGTTGACTCTTCTTCCTGTCAACGAAAGATATCCGTAAGTCATTAGGTAATTCTGCACGTGGGTACGTATATAAAATCGGAAAGTAGAAGCGGAAGACTCAATTGTCCAGCAGCCCTATCGGATGATCTCCAATGGCAAACAGACTGCGCCGCGTAATGAGAATTGCACCCATCGCACACGCGTCAAGGTAGAGCTTGTAAACTCGGTTTGCACTTTGACACGTGACCTACTTTTAGTCTTTTTGCGTTTAATCGTCCGTTGTAGTTGTAAAGTGTAATTCGTAAAAATATCCGCGAAATTTCCTCGGTGAGAATTGCGATCGTTTAAAAGTCACTTTAACACGTATCACGCCAACTAATGCGTTGTACATACCCGTCTTGCGTTGCATTTAATTCTGAAATTTCGACGACGCGCACACCATACATAATTTTTCATTTAAATTAGGTACTTGTGCATGTAACTTTATTTCAGTTTAAACTTATCTTTGGACATCGTGAAAATCGTTTCGACGAAATTCCGTGTCTCTGCTAATGTGTTTGTGTGTGCGTGCGTGCGAGCGGGTGTCGTCAAATGTGAACGATATAGTGTGAGATGATGAGCATATTTTAAACACAAAACTTGTTACTAAAAACATCATGAACATTCGAATTAACTAGGATGTAATGTGAAATCATTTAAAATTATATAATAGTTCAACAAAATTGCAGAGGGGACATTTATGCTTTAACAGTATAAGTCATACCAGTAGAGCAAAGTATCAAAATTATTCCTATTCCTCGAATGTGCAGAGTCATAAAATTTGCTCGATCACTGAATTAAGCTGTGAGATCTCGTAAACGCACTTGCAATTTTCCAAAATTACTCTGAATACGTAGATATTTTAGCTTCGTAAACTAAACGTAAAACAAATTTATGAAAAATAAAAAAAATTAAATTTTTTAGTGTCTCAAATGAATTTAATCATTCAATACCCTACATTTCTTAATTTTGTTATTTTTGAGCACTAAAAATAATTTAGTTGTGTTTAGTTCGATAAAACATTTATAACATTTTCTATAAATTTTTTCAGTGAGTTTGAAATTAAATACGTCATTAATCGAAAAAAAATGGTGGATGAAAGTAACAACGATGTCAAAAAAAGACAAACTATTAAAAGCTGGAATCGGCCGGATGGGCCTTTGAACATTTGGAGAATAATTGAGGGCGAAGAACATCAGAATGATGGTACGAAGAAAAAAATAAAATTCTCCATCCAAGATATTCCTGAAGAGCATTATCAAGACGTCATAAAGCACATGTGTGACTACTTTGTTGCCGATGAAGTCACTTGTCAATGTTCAAGTACGTAGATATATGTCTTCGATGTAGGAAATTTTTCTTTGCAAATTACTGAAAATAAATGTTAAAACTCGAGAATTTATAACGGAAATGGAAATATAAATTAAATATTGATATAGTTTATGTCATTTGCAGAAATTAAAGATGATGAAGAAGCATTGAATGATTTTCGGATTTTGTGGGACTATTTATTGAAAATAGGAATCAGTGTAGCCGCCTACAAGCTTGATTCGAACAATCAAATTCAAGAGCTAGCCGGAGTCAATATTCTTTTTCCAGTAACCGACGAAATAGAAGAGGCAATAGAAAATTTTATGGTTAGAAAAAATAAATTTAATTGTTTAAAAGTTGTTAATAATGCAAAATGACATCATTTATTAATTAATTTTCCTTACTACAGAAAAATTTCAAATCTCAAGGCTCTCGAAAAATATTTGAATTTATGCATGATCTGAACGAAAAAGCTCCCGACGTTCGTGATATCTACAAAGTTGACACATACATTTCAGCGTTGGGTCTCAGTGTTCATCCCAATTTTAGAGGACAGAAACTTGGAGTCAGACTTCTTGAATCAAGGTGAATTATCTATTCGTGAAACATATCTTATTTGCGTAAAAATTCAAGTTGAAAAGTAAATTTTCTAAACGAACAGGACCTTCTATTTATTAAAGGAATAACGAATTATCATCACTGACATAAACAAACATGCAGATATCCTCCAATCTAGTCAATTACTTATTCATTAATTTTGACTTTTAAAACAAATAGTAATTTTACATAGATTTTTTATAGATATTGGATTTATCGATCATGACTTAATCATTCATTTAATTTCATTAATTTGAATAAAATACAAAATTATAATTTCAATTGAGCTATTTATATTTTAGAACCGACATAGGACGCAAATATGGGTTGACCGCAACTTCGACGGCTTTTACAGCACCGGCATCTCAAATACAAGCGGAAAGAGCCGGTTTCGAAACGGTGTTCGAGCAAGACTATGCTTCAGTTCTTGATGACGAAGGATCTTTAATTTTTCCCAATATTAAATCAAAATCAGTGAAAATTATGATCAAAAAGTTGAATTAAATAGCCAAATACAACATCCACCTTTTTGATTATGTGTAAGATGTAAATACATGTAGATACGTACATTATTAATGATTAATTTAATGTAAATAATCAAGTTTTATTAAAGTCAGATGAATGTAACTCTTATTTTATTAAATTTATAGCGAAATAATTTAATATATTTGTTCTTTGTCTTGTAACAAGATTTCGTTCACGTATTATCTGACGGTATTTACATGAATATTAAGTATTGAAAGTATCAAATGAAAACTCGAGCATCGACTTAAGTCATCTTTTGTTATTCGTGTTTATTTAACTCTTCATCGCATATGTTTGAGTCTTTGTGCTCTTTATCTCATTTCCATAGTCTATTGTAATTGCAAATACCGTTTATTTTTAAAATAACTATTATGCCCTTACAGAATAATCAAAGAAATTTCGAAACATAAAACGAAGTTCTCTTTTAATCCAATGCATATCAATTCGAAAAATAATATGATGGGGCAAACTTACAGTCTGTTGGATAGTGAACTACTATATGTACTTTTTCCGTATTAAAGAAATCTGATACAATAATAACGTAGGAGATAAAGCGTTCATTCTTTTGTCAATGTATTTATGTCATTTTTTCTATTTGTTAAATGCCATATGTATATCCTGATAATAAAATAATCGGATAAGCTATTTTTTTATTTAACTTCTCCCAACAACTCTATTTTATTATTGCCGAGGATAATTAATTAATCGCTCCATGACATCTTTTTCATTTTGAGCCATACTGTAAAATGTTAATATTAATTGAAAATTATTTGACTTCTTTCAAAGTGAACCTTCTATCTAATTAATTAAATGTTTTATTTTATGTAGTACTTTTTCAACAATAAATTGAGTTGAGTTGTTTTGTTTCGAAAAGCGGGTTATAATTTTTGAAAAATGAATTTTTACATTTTAAATCAGTAGCATGAAAATCCAGTGCAGTGATTAAAAACTTTCAAACATTTTGGGACTTATCAAAGAATATAACTAGTGAAATTTAAGCGCGCTAAAATCCAAAGATACGCGTTGATATACTTTTACGCGAATACAACTGCACAATGCCGGAAGCTTAATAGCAGCTTCCCTCGATTACATAACTCGAAGTTTCTTCTTAAGGCTGTAACAAGAGATCTGCGCATCGAGTTGTTCTCGCTAATTTTCACATTTTCATTCAATTGCAGGTTTTCGTGGATAATATAACATCACTTTATTTTATATTTACACGCACATATACCCACACGTCGTAAAATCATTTGGAGACTTTAAATGTGTTTAGCTAAACGAGAGTTGGAATTTGTCGACGTCTGTGCGACAGTGGCAACGACGGCAGCAAGCGGCAGCAGCAGTAGTCTTTGCTATTTTCGGTAGAGGTAAGCTCAATATGCAAGTTTACATTCTATAACTGACTGAGATGTGATTTAATGGGGAGTATAAGTAAGCAGTGTTGTAGATAAACTTCAAACTGCATGGCTTATCGCAGTTGATTATTTAACCAAAAAACGTTTTTACGCGTGTACGCTATATATTTCTTTCATCATAATATAGATACAAATTCTTTACTGACACTTATTTCGTATAACAATGATGTACATTTTTCCTATCGCATTTCATAATATTAAAATTATTTGAGATATATTATCACATATAGCTTTATATTTTCAATAAGTATGGATGATAAATTGCCAAAGACTTGGCAGAGGCCTGCCGGTCCATTAAATGTTTGGAAAATCATTGAAAGTACAGAAAAATTAAGCGATGGATCAACAAGACCGATTCGGTTTTCTATTCAAGAAGTTCCGGTGGATAGACGAGAGGAAACTATAGATTTCATGCTCAAGTATTACATTCCCGATGAGCCTATTTGTAAAAGTCTTAGTGAGGAAAACATAATTAAGCAATAAAAAATTTAATGAATTTCGATACATTTTAAATTAATAAAAAATTTTCGGTTTCCATTGCATAGATTGTAAAAATGATCCAGATATGATTCATGACTTTCAAGTATGTTGGAAGTACTGTTTAGAGGAAGGCTGCGTTGAAGCGGCTTACGTACTTGGTTCTGATGGGAGCATAGGTGAACTGGTTGCTTTAAATATGTTATATGTTTCTTCTAAAGCAAACGACCAAAAAATATTTCAACTAATGGTATTATAAAAATACGAATGAATAAACGTATTTATCATCGCATAAAATGTTCACTTACATTCCTTACCGAATCAATATTTGCAGGATAGCTTTAAATCGTCGAAATTTAAAGCATTGGCAAAAATCATGTTGGATGCAAAAGAGACGGCTAACTGTTCAAATATTTTAGGCGTTGATGAATATATATCTGCAATCGGACTTGCGGTCGCAACTCATCTGCGGGGACAGAAGCTGGGCTTGCGACTTCTAGAAGCCAGGTAGCATTTATTACAATTCTTATTTTCATTAAAAATTGTTATTGATACTTTGTTTTAGTTGTTTGCTTTGTCTAATTACTATTATAATCGTTTATTTTTAATAGAAGCAAGCTCTTATTTCGAATACTGAATAAAGCATAAAAATCTCACTTATTAACTAAATCTCTTGGTAAAATTAAATTTCCCAAAGACTTTAAATTTTATAATTATTGATGACCAATAATGATAAATTACTGACTAAGTTTATCATTACATAGAAGTGAAATGGGTAAGAAGTTTGGTATAAAAGGAACATCCACAACATTCACAGCAAAAGCTTCCCAAATTCTAGCCACAAGGGCGGGATTCGAAGAAAAATTTTCATGGAACTACGCTGACATAATCAACGACGATGGCACTCCTTTTTTCCCAAATATCGAAACAGAAAATTTTAAAATTATGACCAAGAAGTTTTAATTGTATTCTAGATAAATAAAAAAATCTCTTTCTTAAAATTGAACAGTTTTTTGCAATCTCCTTTACAAATTCTGTAGCCAGAAAACGTAGAAGAAAATTCGTTGAACTTATTTTATTCGTTTTTGAAAAAAATTAGCTTCATTGAATTAACTTAAAAATTATTTGGTGTCTGATTCTTAAAATTAAAAGCTCTAAATCTTATGAAGAATTTTTATAATTTATGTAGCTAAGTGATGTAGCTAAATAATGTATTACATAGCTTTTTCCGATTCGACTTTGATTCAGTTTGATTTAGAATTAGTTTTCTCATTTAGTCTGCGTAGAAAGTGAAATAAATTATACGTTGCATATGGAGAATATCTGATAAATGAGCAAAGTCAGCGATAATATATAGAAATTCGTTCCCTGCAGCATGTATAAAAAATACTGGATGAATCACGCTCGCGACTCAAAGCCATGATGGACCAATTAGAGTCGGCATAAACCTTGGAACAACTTTGGTACGTCGAATAAATTACGCTTGCTTTATGCATCAGTAAGTTTCTTTTCATTTTTGCGGGAAATCGAGCGAAAGATTGAGATCTCGAGCATATTATATCGAGCAAAAATTTTAACTATATAACATCGAGAAAGGGCCGGAGCGCGTCGAGCGTGCACCAATTGTCGAAAACAACGTCGAATTATAATGTATAGCCTCGAGGAGATTGAGATGTATTTTCATAAAATACATATCACAGTTGAGCACATATTATACTTGCTTACATAGTGATCGATCGAACGGCAATGAACAATACCTGGCAGCCTGACATATTTTGTTTGTCCAGTGTCCGGTGGAAGTGCAAATTTAATTTTCCCTGCGGAACCCGCATAGAACGATGCGATGATCAGCAAAATAAACGCAAAACGATGTTCTTTTATAGACTTTGTCACTTCACGTAAAATTTGGTGGATTTTAATAAATTTAATGTAAAAATACATTTTTAGTATCAGTATAGTTTTCTAGACCCAGTACAAAATACATATTTTCAATTGTACGATTATTTTACATGATTAAATTATTAGGACTGGAAGGGATCTTTCAATTTTAGCCGAACACGTGCCTGGTTTAAAGGTATGTAACTGGATGATGTTATATTCGTCAAATTTATTCTAAAAAATGTATGATCGCAATTGTAAAACTGTATCTGTACATATACGCTTCGAATATAAATCAATTCGATTAGCTGATTATTGATTATCGATACTGGAAAGGAAAAATGAAATTTCGATGCTGTTCTACAAATGGACGAGCTTTTTTTGTCCAATATCCTGGCGTGCTGTTACATATCCATGCGCGTTGCATTATTTCCTCAATTTACCGAAGCTCGCTAGCGAGAGACTCGAGAGCTAAGTATATAAGAGCGATCCTGTAACGGTTGGCAATGACTGACTATAGGGCCGTGGCGCTTAATTAGTTTGCGCGATCGTTTGAATTATACAGACGATTGGAGTGCAAAAATATCGGTAAGAGCAGCACACGCAGCACGACGAGTCCGTCCAGTCGGGAAGATGGAGCTCGTGGAGCAGAAATAGCTCACCTAAGCTGTCCCTTGATCTTGACTCGCTATATTTCTTCTCGGATGCTTCTGCTGATGCTGCTGCTGCTGCAGTCGTGCGTATACTCCCACGGAAACTATGACGTCAAGCCTGGCTTGTGATCGCAGAAAAGCTCGAGCTACGTACCTATATATTCTGCACTCCCGTCGTCGGAGTCGTCGTCGTCGTCGTCGTACGTGTGTAAATGCAGCACGTCGGTCCTATCATCACCCCGCGAGACGCGTTTATAGGCGCGCGTGCGTAACGTTGCCGGCGGTGGCTGCTACTGCACAGAGAGAGAGCGAGAGAGCGAGAGCCCCGGTCCCCCGAGTTATCCAGCAGCAACACGCGGCCAATATCAGCAGTCAGTCGTGGGCCACGCGCCACCAAAGACAACTGCACCTCCTATGTATACACGTGTATTATGCCATTGGCATCGCCGTCGCGCACATAGTCCTGTCGCGATAGATCGCCAGTGTCAGTAGTCCCTTTGTGCCACTCGACTTGTTGCACGTGTGCGATCGACCGGTCTTGATACCGATTTCGTTCTATCGATGACTGTTCTCGTCTCAATGACTTTTACGTTCATGGCTGGTGCGATGACTAGTTTTCCAAGAGAATCACTTGTATGCGACGTTGACATTGTGCTGTAGTGTTGTAGGTAAAATTGTACAATTGTGAGCGTTGTTCGTACGACCGACGCGAGTTCTGATGAAGCGTTTGTAAAGACAAATAAGTCTTAGGATTATTAATTTATCTTTCCACGAGAAGATGTGAGGTAAGAATATTTTTTTTAATAATAGTTAGTTTTAATGAAATTTTCCTATACTCTTATAATTTCATACTTAACGGATAAGAATTTTCCATACATTTTTCATCATAATGGTGTTATTCAGAAATTCAATTTATCACACGAAAATTATTGACAATTTCAATCAAAGAGCTATGGATTATTAATCGATAGGTTCCTCGATTACAAAAATTATCACAAAAAGGATTAATAAAAGTGCATTATTTTAAACTTCTTGATTGATGTTAATTTAAATTAGAGTAAAAAAGTAGGAAAAAATAGCGGCGCGCAAACGTTGTATTATATTAAAGTACAATTCTTTTGTCATCAATTTCTTTACTGAGATAAATTTCATTCTGTTTCAAAATAATCAAAGCTGATTCCAACTATTATTATTTTAGATAATTTCGAGTGCAATTTTTGGGAAAAATAATCAATAATTAATTGAAGATGCGATTGTAGGTAATTGCATTGCTCGAATAATTTAATTACGCACGGTATAAAATTAAATTTTTGGCATTGAACATCTGTTTTTAAGAGTTTTCGTGTCATATGGACAATTTTTTACCGTTGCTTTACAAAAGTTCCAATCCACTGAAACTTTTTATTTTGGGCATTGTTATGATCTGGTACTTTAATACTTTGACTCTTTTAAACTTTGAAACTTTTAGAAATTGGAACTTTCGGTTTAGAACTTTTGAGTAGGTACTTTTCGATTACCACTTTCATAACCCATTCATTTATGATTTTAACATGTGAATTTTCTTTTTTTTTTAATGTTTGAAATCATTGATTTTAATAAAAAAGATATTCCAATTGGTTGATTAATAACTTTTTATGAATACTTAATAAACTAACAATTATCGATTAAATAATTCATTAAGCTTTTGTTGCTCTTGATCCTGGCGAGAAAAACGAACGGAAGGTGATAAATATTCATAAATATCTTGAAAAGCAAAAACAATCATCCGGGCTAAACCACATAGCGTTATCACACCATCAGCCGCAGTACCATTAAATGCGCAAATATGCATACGCACGTGGGATAACGACAGTATTCAAACGCGTCGAGAAATGTATACACACATTAACATCCGAGCAACAGAGTAATAAATACAGTCCACGCGCGCACAGCGGCAATATCTTCCGGGGCGATGAATATACAGAGAATTGAGGAAGAGCCTTTGCGATGCATCGCGTGGCGCCTCGAGAGCCTTTTCCAACTGCTGTTTCTCTGGCGGGAACACATGTGACAATACTAAACAAATGAATTTCCGTCAAATGCACGACACAAGTCAGTCGAACATAGGTATGTGCGAAGTGGGTGGATGCCGCTTAGAGATACGCAAATAGCACACCCAGCCAACCTTTTGTCTGCTTACTTATTTTTCAACCCCGTTACACATTTTGAGTTTCATGGCTTTTCAATAATGGCTTCGGATTGAATTATTAAATTTAATAGCGAATCCGTCGAGAATTTTGGGCGATGTTTTGTGGCAAAGTCCGTAGTTTGTACTCAATCTGTCTTCGAAGTTTTGTTTTATGTCTTTCGCCTATATACATTGGTAAAGAAATACTATTTAAATCAACTTCGAGTAATAATTTTGAATACCTTAAAATAGAAAATGTCATCATAAAAATCATTGATATTTTAATAATGTTCACGTAGAACTGCATTTTGTGAGGTGGATTATCTGTAAAATAAAACTGCATTGTTAAAATAATACGAATTTAAGAACGGCTCAAGATAATTTTTTAACGACTCATGCTATTTTATGCGTACTATCTATAGTTTCATCATAAAGTTTGCAAAACAAATTATTTATGTTATTGTCGAAACAAGACGCAGGCGCTGAATCGAAACTGCATTGACGTGATTAAATAAAGCTTGCAATACAACCAGATCGAACTGTTTTAAAAATACGAATGTCATTTACGGCTCAGCGCAATGCATTTCGTGTCATTTATGAGAAGTTTCTTTTATTTGTATTAAAATCACAAATGATGGCGAAATTATTGTACGACTCGAGAGTATAATGTACTTTGAAGCTATGGCTCTATTTACTTATATCAAAATAAACTCCTTTTTTCGCTGACTTGAACTTAATAGACTTCACTAATGAAAATCGTAAAAAAGACTTTGTTAGACTTTTAATTATGAACTTTTCTTTTTAAATACTAAGTATGCAGTCTTCTTTTTTTTTTAATAGACCTCGGAAATGGATACTTTTCGATTGTGCGTCGATATAATAAAATGAAATAATTATATTTATCTTGCAATTTTGGATCTATAAAGTGAAAAGTTCTCATCCTTGGTATTGCACACATTATAGTGTATAAGTTTAACACATTTAAACTTTATAGATTTTGAAGTATTTTAAGTTAACGATGTTATCTAAAGCATCTAGAAGTTGTTAGTAGATACACGATAAACGGGGCAAAATAAAGTTCGATAGCTTGTGTAGCTTTACTTAGCGAGGCATTTTTACGACTTGTAAAACAAGTACCCGAGATTTGTGCCATTAATGAGTTTTTTTTCTTCGTGCTACATAACTTTTATTGATACATCATTTATCAATTTTATAAATTCTATTGCTTCAGTCGACGAAAGTTGTAGATTTATCGAAACTTGATACATTTTATGTAAAATAATTTTTTTACCGCAAGAATTAAATTAAATGTTATTAAAGAAACTGATCTTTTTAAAATCATTCAGTGAAAATTATGTTCACATATAAGATTTTTTTATAAACTTATTTTCTTCCATTTTTGTAATTAAAATAAGTAGAAGAAATTTTAATTCACATTATTTGTAATAATGTAATGTATATTTTTCGTACAAAAAAATTTTTTCTACCAGAGAAAAATTGTGCGAAAAATTATCTTGTTCTAGATATAAATTTGTAAGCACATTATCTTCTCAAGCATTGCATTTCTGAGAAATTCTATTACAGTCATTTGTTTAAACAAATTATTTTAACAATTTAATTTTGCAAAATTTATAATAAATTCGATATAAGTGAGCCCAAAAACCTTGATAGGAAAAAGTAATAATATATTGGGTATGAAAACAAAATATTTATGATTTATTTGCATAACTATTTAAATAATAAAAATGACATAATAGTATATTATGATACGTGTGAAAAATATTCATTCGTCACATAAAAATGAATCATTATTTCTATCAAATTGTTTCAAGTACAAAGAAAATAAGATAATTACACAATTAAATTAAATATGAATAAAGGTATCATTTGCGCGAAAAACGAATTTCAATACGTACTTTGCCCACAGTACAGAAGTTAAGGTAACGAGTCATCGGTTAAAAATCAATAATTGCATCTGAAGTTCTATGCAACTCCATCATATTTATTCTGATTAAGTTTGTTCATAAACTCAAAACTTCTCATGATTTTTGTTTCAGCAATGTTTATGAGGAACTGACTGATGTATTAAATAATTGAGCAGAACAAAGCATCGTCAATCACAATGATCCCAAATCAAAGACGTTTTGTACATAAACCAAATTCAAAAATACAGAGTCTTCAAGGTATATTCGAAGATATAAATTTACAATTTGTAGTTCTATCCAATTTAAAATACGGTGATTAGTTAAAGTATGATTCTACATGTTGTATAAAATTTAAATTGCAAAAAAAATTAAAAAGTCGAAAAAAACTTTCATGAAAATGGAGTTAAATACCGCAGATACAGCAATATCAACTGATATAGAACTCAATAATTTTCACGTTCTTCTGCGTATGACAAACTCTAGCGACAATGCCAGCTATTTCAATTCAAATGATGAAATTGATCCTTACTACTTTTATGAGGTAAGTTTTAGTTAATTATACACATTTTACAATTACAAAAAATAACTGCGTGAAATCTTCGTGAAACTCTTTTTGTTAATATTCAATAAATTATTTTCCCTCAATACTCAAGTTTCATTCCCGCTGACTGGGAGCGTTTCCAAATTAGCAAATTATTAACACCTCCTTTTATAACAAGTGAAACAAATTTGTTTCAGTATTTGGTAGCCTTTTTTAGATATTTTTTTTAATTATTTCATCAAAGAAAACACTGGGAAGTATAATAAAACCCTCATGGTTTTCTTTATTATTCGTATAATATGAATTTCTCCATGGAAATTAAATATATCGATTTCCGTAAACTTGTGCCCGCAGCTAATCCCATGTATATGATGAACAGTTGTTTTATACGTTTGTATGGAAATTTCTTGATCTACTATACTAGTTTATTCCAACCGCTTATTCAATCAGCTACGTTTTCATTTTAAAACTCATATCCTTGCAGACGGATATTTTAGATCATATTGAAATAAATATGATGCAGACAAAACCAAAACTATTAGCGAATATTTTTCATCTTTTCTGCTTGAAAAAGTTACAATTGTATTACGATTATGTCAAAGTACTTCAATCGTTGAAAAAAATATATCGAATGCAAAACAAATACCTGAAATCAAAGGAAGATTTATCGTTTCATTTTTTTTCAAACGATATTCAATTAAAGGTATACCGTAAGTCATAGCATTATTTTCCTTGAATTTCCAAGTGTAAAACGTTGTTTCGAAGATTGTGAATGCAGAAAAGTAGAAGATCTATTTCCTTTGATAAAAAAAATATTTACCAACTATAAACAGAATTTTCAAACGAACATGTATACTACATTTATAAAGTAACAGGTATACTGTTTTTAGTACTGTTTCTGTAGTGCTAAAAAAGTTTTGAATATTCAACCTAATATTTTGGTTTCAGTAGATCTTTTTTTGAATCGGTTAATACAAATTAGTAAATTTATATGGGCAATAGTAACTTTTTGTGTATCATTACTACTTTAACCCTGAAATTATCTTTGTACTACTTGTGACAACCATCAATCGAAAAATCGAAAAATGTAATCTCTTGCTTTAGTATGCTTTGATAATTTCTGATGATTTAAATGCACTCTTGGAATCTGGATATTACATGGAGAAAATACTTTCTTTTTACCATGTTGATTATGTACATGAAGTTATTATCTTGTTTTTCTTGCCTCAGGTGTATTCAAGTTCAAACACAGCTTATCTGTTTTATAAAAGGATTTTCAAATTACTTCGAATAAATAAAAAATGTTTTTAGACCACTTGCTTTACATGATATCATCCAATTTTATTTCATTGATATTAATTCCGTATTATTTAAAGTTCACCTATTCCAAATTTGAGCATACAACAAGTTTAGGTATAAAAAAAAATTTGTAGCTTCACATCTTTTGTTAATTAGAGAAACTACGTCTTGTGTACAAAAGTTTTCTCGTGCTTATGTATTTATAACTTGAATGAAGTTTGAGTTCTTGATGAAGTTACAATGCACGTATATACCGTGTGTGCTCTCTACTTGCGCTCTCTTAGCTACTAACAATTATTACCGCAAATTGTGTATGCAAGCTGAATCGTGTACATAATTATATTATCTGGCCAGCATTGGGTTTTATCACTTAAAGCTTTTTTTAGAATACTGATTGCTATAAGTATTTAGCGATTTTTATACCATCCTTTTATGATAAACCCATGTTTCACTCGGATTGTTTGTATATTCTTAAATTACTCTTTTGTTTTGATACTTGATACTTGGCTGGTAATAACATTAAGTTTTTATTTATTTACTGTATACTCGCTTTTCTTATGCACAAACTTCTGAAATTTCTAATTTATTTATTCTAACATCTAGTGTCTAGAAAAAAAGATACACGGAACAATATTAGTACACATTAAAAGTTTCCGTAGTGAAACTGAATATCTTGATCCGCCTCTTTTACTTACCGAGCTTTAAGGAAAGTTGAAATTTAATGGTCTGGAACAATCATCGTGTAGCTCGAAACCTTCCCAGAAAAATTTCTTACTTCATTTATCCAAATAACCGCATTGAAATTAAAAAGTTGCAAGAGCCAGAATGAAAATTAATTTTTTTTTCAATAGGTTTTCACAAATTCTTACTGGAATGATGAGCTCTTAGAGTGCACAAAATTGTATTATATTTTCAAACGAGCTATTCTAGTAGTTTAAAATCAAATATAGTTTTTCACTAAAAAAATCTAAAAAATTCCAATCTATTGTTGATATCTTATTCATCACATACTTGCAGCGTTAAACTGAGCTCAAAGCTGAAGAAATTAAGTTAGAAGACTCTATGAAGTGAAGCAGTATATATTTAAAAATACAGCAACTTAACTCGAGGCTCAGGTAGAATTGTTAAAATGATCTTATAATTACAGCTCTCAAAAGGAAATGTAAGCTGTATAGAGCAAAATTGATTTGGCAGGAAATTAAGATAAAGTTTACACTTTGTCCGCCAGGACATTGCTTGTACCATGTCTCGTTAATGAGAATCAGATGGAGGGGAAAAAGCGAACTACCTTTCGACCAGCATTAACTTGGGGACGTTCGAGCTTTTATGCGTCGATCGTGCAAGAGATTCCATAGAAAGACGAAAAACAAACATTTCAAGTAAATCAATGAAGTGAGGCTATTTGAACACTTCTTGAAAAGTTGAGACGTTGAAATACCTGCTTTTTCGTACGGGATGATATTACCCAAAAACCCGCATTGAACAGTTCTTTTGTATTTACCATTCACAAGAGTAAATTAAAGTTCTATATCTAATTATAAGGCTTACTAGAACTGAAGAACTAATTAAAAAACAAGTTGTTCAAATTCATTCAGAAAATAAATTAGTTAGATACCATCTATTAATATATAATAAAATATTTTGCCTCGTATAACGCTTAGTGCAGGAATAATCTATTCTATCAAATTCCATATAAATGGTATTCAATTTCGATAATATCAAATTAATTCGTTGTAGTTATCTAATCAATTTTATTGAAATAAATTTACTGAATTTTCTAAAGTGCGAATTAAGAATTAAATCATTGTCTAATGTCGAATGAAAATACTTAATTTATCAATTAAAATAGAAGAGAACATAACGATGAAGAAAAAAAAATACAAAAGATGAATTATGGAATAAAAGTTGAGTTAATGAAACATAATACAAAGTATGCTTTAATACGGAAAATAATAATATAAGTCCACGAGTTACAATTACTTTTTTCCTCGACAAAGCTCAAAACTCAGAAAAGCTTCAGAGGTTGGGTAATTAGTGACCGAAGCTTATAAACACGTGTACTGGGGCTTTTATTTTTATTGCTACATACGGGTTTATATGATTTCCCTCGAATTCACCAGCATAAAGCGTAATTTCTTTGTGTTTTCAGTCTCAAAAATATTACTATTGTCTAGAATAGCGTGTAAAAATTGAATAAAACTATCGGTGCATAAAACGGCTTCTTTAGGCCGGATAGATGTAATGCCTGAGACTTATTGCCGAAGAATATGATGTAACAAAAAGATTAATATCCTTTCGAAAAGGATCACAAACAGTTCGATACCTTAAGCATCTCTTAACAATAGAAAGTCTTTGATTTTTGAAAAACTGTCTCGAGAAAAAATAAATCTCTATATGAAAAGCCTTGACGAAAGCTTCAAGAGGTCGATTCGTTTCCCTTATTCGAAGTTCGACGCAGCTACCACGCGCGAACAAACATCGTTATCCAAATATAAACAAAATCACAAACACAGAAAAAATAAAGAAAGCGTAATTCGTGTCGCATCTGTCATCGAATAATTTAAATAAATAAAAAATCTACTTGTTCAGAATTTCAAAGTCGAATATCTAAACGAATAAGGAAAATCATAAAATTTGACGGGTTACGCATAAAATATGATTCCAAACAACAGATTTCGAAGTATAAAAGTTTCAAACTATCGGATTCGTGAGACGGGGACTCGCGCAATGGGAAAAAGTACGTATTCGTGAAAAACATTATGACTCGCAGATATTTTATTTTTTTCCAATAAATAAACAAAAAACTTTTAATTAATTTTTTAAATAGCTTTCACTTTCAATTTTTACGCGGTTTCGTTATAATGTTGTTTCGAAACAATTTAAAATTACCATTAACATTCCCTTGTTGCACATTTTTCCGTAAGTAAGGACAAAGTTAACATTCCATTGCTGTGCATTTTTCCGTAAGTATATAAGGACAAAGTTGTGCTTTGTCTCTGGGCGATGGTTATACGCGTTTGCTAACAAGGATAGCTACTTGATTTTAACTAAACACACAACAGCAAAAAAACATGAGAAGGGAGAGCACATAATAACGAGTAAAAGTTTAATTAATTATGACTAATTAATTTATTCAGCGACTTCTTAAGCAAAGGGACGCTGATAAGAACCGAAACAATAATCTAAGTCATTTGCAAACTCGAAGCCGCACGATGAAACGGCTGTTTGATTAGTTTGGGTTTCTCTCTCTCTCACTCTCTTCCTCTCATTTTCTCTGTTCGCGATGCTCATTTCGAATAGATGGTCCAGCTGCTGCTGCTGAACTTTTCACGCAAGATGACAGCAACGCGTGGAACTAACTTCTTTATACATGCATACGCGAATGCTATGTACTTGTGCTATCGGATATGCTCTTCGAATATTTGCATAATAATGCGAATATATTTATAGTAAATGACAAAAAGCCGGTTATCTTATTATTCATGAAAATAATACAATTACTTCTTATAAAGTTTTGAACCCGATAAATTACTTACAGTAATTATTAGAAACTTAAAAAAACAAGTTTAATGTGACACGTAATTTGTTCATTATGATACGGACATTTGTGGGCTTACGCAGAATATCAGTGAAAAGTATCGTATCTTTATTTGTTTTATATTATAATACTGATGCCATTACACCATAAAGATTAAATAAATTCAGTAAAGTTAATTTTTATTTACCTTGGAAATTGTAAAGTTTTTATCCTATTTATTTAAATGGGAAGAATACTTTTTTCAAAGTATTGCGTTATTCTTACGATGCCGATGAATATGTACACATTTTGTTCGTCTTATTTCTGAAATATGTATAACAATGCATAAAATATTTACTATCATTCCAATGTTACGGGTTTTCTTAAATATTCAAACGAAATTTGATACCTATGCAAGATTCTTCATTGGATGATTTTCAAATTCATCCGCATTGACAGGATAAAAATGAATTACCGAGAAATGCTTAATTCGTAAATCGCCAAGTGAACGTATCGTATTAACATCGAAGTGCATTAAATGGGAAAATAAGGAGAATTTCCATGCGAAGTCGGTTCGTGCAGTGGCAGCATTTTGTACGTACATATAGCTACGCGTGGGGGTATATATCGGAGTTCGCAAAAGAAATAAGTACAGAGTATAGCTGGTGCAAGACCAGCTTCCCTTATCCGTACATATCGTCGTCGTGCGCGACAGAGAAAATTGGTTTTTCGCTTACCTCTACATCGGACGACGACGAGAGGGAGAGAGAGAGAGAGAGAACGCGCATATATAAACACTCCCACGTGCCTTGGCTGGGCCAATTTTACGCTTGCACGCAACACAGACAGACGCACACGCGCGCAAAAGACTATTTCTCGTATTTGCCTGCATAGGAAAAGCAAGGACTCGAGCGGAGCTACACACACACAATATAATGCACTCAAAGTATTTACACCTGTACTGGTTTCATCTTTTTGTTGCAACAATTTTCTTTTCCGATTTAATGTATAACGACCACTAGTCTGATTAGATTGGATTGTCGCGCGTGGACGTGATTTCTTTCTTTTTTTAATCCAAATGGAATAATTCAAATAAACTCGCTTCTGCCTAGATTTTGTAAAAATTTCTCGAAAGAATTTGCTTTGTCTTGGAAAAATAAAATTGTTTCAATTCTGCCTCATGGTTTTTGGATAGCTTTTGTACTGCTTCAATATTATGTAAGAAACGTGTTGCTGCAACTCGTTCGCCATACTGCAAGACTCAATACTTTCAAAACAAAAACTATGAATGTTGTAAGATATTAATTTCCCGACATTACTTTGATGTTATAATGTTTACGTATCCTCGAAATATCGAGTTCAAAATATGCACTGATCGACGCTACGCAGACTTTATAATTTAATGCATTTCCGCCGTTTTCCCGAATTCAAAATTTATATAGATTTATTTTACTTACATATTTGTTTGTACAAAATTGTATGAAAAATTACACGCATTTTTTGCGCTACACGAATTTTCATATGAGACTTTTTCTCTCCCAAAGTTATTACGACATGATAAAGTTTATTGCAGTCTATCACTGCCATGTGTTGTTCCATTTTTCTCTCTTTCTCCTTCTTTTCTGTTGTCTTGCCGTTTATTTACTAGCTGCGCGCGATGTGGAACATCTGGCACAGGTGATTCGCATTGATCGCTCCTTAAAACGACTTTTATAGCGAGATATCAAGAATCGCCGAGTCGCTCTTATGAAAGATCCCGAAAATTGTGATACTCTCGCGGAGAAAAAAGAAAATCGCAAGGAGCAATTTATCCACTAATTGCGGTGCTTGGAGTTTTTGTTTATTTTTTGATAATCTATTGTGTCTGCAAGAGAGGACTTTCAATTAGTGGACAGATTTAGCTGAGATACAAATGAATTAATGTACTTGAACGAGCAAGAGAGAGACTTTGATAGATAAAGAGGGAGTGAGAGAGAAATAGAGTTCGCAAAGCGACGTGGCGCCATAAACATCATTATACTGCAGCCAGCCTCTATCATAAATACAAGCTCGCATCTGAGAATGTATATACGTATGATTCCTCTATATAAATCGTGGGCATGTAGATGCCTGTGTGTATATTACGCCTAGGAAAATATATGACCCATTCAGCGGATCAAAATGGACAAAATACCCTTATTACATAGTCCCTGCGATATATGTGTACAATACATTTATCACGCGCGAACGTGACAATCTGCGCCAGTACGAATAATGCAAGCTATATTTTCGCTCGGCTCGCAACAGATACAGCTATACAGTATCCACGGCGTTGAATAATACTCGTCGTCCTAGCTAATTCCCCGCGTGCGAATATTATATATTTTGAAATTTCCCCCCGCTGTCCTTCGAAACTCGTTCGAAATGACGTTTGACATTTAGATACGCGACGCGATGGACCTCTTCATTAATGACGCTCGGCTAGATCTGTTCATAGGAAGCTTCGTCATTTCAAACGAGTGACTGCGCTCAAAGAAATACTACAACGAGCTGCGTACGCGTTCGCTATCCCGACTTTTACGCAGTCTACTTGCGGATGACACTGGAAGCACGAGAGAGAGAGAGAAAGAGGGACCTTCGGAAAAACTATACGCTCTAGGCTACTCTTCGAGCCCGGCTCATTTTCGTAATGGAGCGCGTCGATTCAGCGAATCGAGAAAAAATCCTGCGACTCTATAGTATCCACAAGTTTCTTCGCTATTTTGACCCACCGCACGGTTATACTTGTAACGAAATGCAATCTATCATCCAACTCGTTAAATAAGTAACTTTCTTCGACCACCTCCTGCAATCACATTCATCTCGAGGTTTTGCCAAGCATCCAAACTTTACAAGATGATGCACAGCTCATAACTTGAACTAAATTCAATAAACAAGTTTTGGTTTATTATTTACGGCACGCATCCCATTAGTATAATATTCAGATGCGACGAGACGCGGATTTATCACGAACGTGATCGAAATTTCATAATGCAATTTTTCGATGCGACAACGCGACGCGTCGTGGAAAAGGCGCGAAATTATTATCGTTAGAATCGCCTGTGGGGATGCGAACTGAAAACGAAATAATTACTTTTCTGCCGGCGATTCCGATGATAATTTGCGCCTGCAACCTTTTATTCCACGAAGATTGACAAGTCGAGAAACGTGTCAAGCGTACACATTTCTCCCTCTCTCTCCCCTGCGAAATCAATGCCAATTAAGACTCGTATCTAAACGCCGCGTCGAACACCTGCTAAAAGTTGCTGCGTGCGCTGTGGATTTTCACGCGTGAGTCACATGAAAGGAAGATGAGAAAGGACAGGTTGGCTCACGAGGCAAGTGTGACATATATATACGTATACAAGTGGTGTACTACGCGCGCGTACTACGTACACATGCGCAACCATCAAATCTGTCGCTACGCGACATTGACACACACCGAGCGAGCCAGGACAATCTGTGTGTGTGCGCAGGATATGACTCGACGTATAGTGGAGCTGTGGCGCTTACGTTGAACGTCTATAACGCTGTGCCGTGCTGCGGTGGCTCTACAACCTCGTCCCTTTGACGACGATTGTCCGTCTTGTTAAAGATAAATTATAGCTTCGCGTAATGTCGTGCGGTCACGCGTCAACGATTGAAAAAAAGCTCGTCCGAGCTTTATCGCCCGATCGCGAGACTTTTATTCGAAAAATGCTTGACACGCGTAAAGTGTCACGGAGAATGGTCCAACGTGTCCTTGGACGATCTCGACCCCAAGTAGAGCTTCTTCGAAAGATTAAAGCCCACGATGTATTCGATTTATCCTGCGACTTAGTGCCGGATCTTTATTACAGAAAGTCATTGCGACACCTATAAGCATCGAGCCGGCTGGACGTTCCGTTGGACTGAAAGCGCCTGAGAGATCATTCGACGTACTTACAAATCTTGTAAAATCAATAGTACAGCAATCGCAATGAAGAACGAGTAAGATGTATGACTAAGCCGATGCTCTTCTGACAATTATGCGCTCGTTTGTCTATGTCTGCTGTTTTGCTACAATGGTTACACTTATCCCGGACGGAATATAATGTATAGGTGCAAACACATGTTTGCCTATTTTTCGAAACAGCTGTTATTTATGGCTGCATAGAATGCAGACTTTTTTTACTTCTTTTACGACGTCTGACAACGCGTGTATACGTACATTACGCCGGCGTGATACCGCCGCGCGAGAAAATTATGACGCGGATCTTTTCTATACATATTTTTTTTATCCTATTCATCTTTTGTACGTGTAGAAACTAGATTAAGATCGGAAGTATACTTCAAGCGACTGTAGTGCGATTCTTGCATCTTGACTCCATCAGAAAACTCTTTAAACTTTGTGATATTTTTTTTGTTAAAAAAAAAAAGGTTACGCCACTCGAGTAAACAAAGTTCAAAAGCTATGCGTTCTGTCTGACATTCCGTACTAAATGTTTTTCGACATTTTAAAATGAAAATAAAAAAATTATCCGTAAACTTTCGAAATTTTAAGTACATTTTTACAACAGTAAGCATTGTTGTATTTTCTTTCAAAAGTGCGAGACAGTTTCTTAGAATCACAATCAGTCAGATTTGCGAAGTTTTACAATTTAAAAAAAACGTTCAAACATCATTGTAATTAAAAATATTTTCATCGTACGCGTACACAGCCAGTTTCAGCATGTTGAACTAATTGGGACTCTCCTCTCAGTCGGCACACGCACCATGATGAGCCAGATAGAATATTTACGCATCACTCCAAGAAACACCAGAGTAAATTCTATGTGCGTATAGTCAAAACAAAATTTACTGCGACCGGGATGCTGTGTGTGATATGGAATTCCATGCATATACGTGACTTTACTTGGGCGGGAGCACAGTCGTCACTCTTTTGTTCGCGATCTCCGGTAACTTGATTACTTGACGCCAAGCTCAGCGCACCGCGTCTCCAAAAAAGCACGTAAAAGCATAAATTGAAAAATTGATTAGCCAATGCATATTTTTTTCCCGCAAGATAATTTGAAAAATTCTACTCTGCGTGTTTTATTTGTTCGCCCTAGTGAGCAAAAATTTATGTGGCAAATTTTCTATAAAATTGAATGGACGAAAAATTTCTTTCCACAATATCAGCTGCGACTTCATATAACTACATACTTAGTTGCTTTACAACAATACTTCAAAATTGTCAACATTATGGTTGAAGAAAATTTCAATTAAGCTCGTTTTCATGAAATGGTTCTTTCATCGAGTAAGTCTTTTACATTTAGCGTTTAATTTTGTTACGTCGAGCGGCAAAACTAACACGAGATTGACGAGAGAACTAACATTTTCGTTTAATCATGCCGAAACAAAATATGCCACGTAATAGAGGTTGATGTCCAGAGTAAAAATACGAATAAAGAGGGAGAAATATTATTCCTCGTGTGAATGAACTACCTCCCCATCGTGATAATCAGAAAAATTAAGTGCGAAATTCAGAAAAACCGACCCACGTCATTTTTAGAATCGTTCCTTTGATTAATCCATCATGGCGATTGTTAGACCAATTCGTGTCCTAATTCTACTAAAACATTTTATGTTTCAAAGACAATCCTAGTCGAAAAATGAACCACCTTTATAAAAATTTTCTTTTCTAATCTCACAGTTATAATTAAAAATTATACTAAAAAAAATGTAAATGATATCATTTTTCTAATGTACCTCGAGCTGCAATTATGTTTTTCTGCAAACGGGCATACATATTTTTCAAAATAATGCTTAGGGTTATTTTCTTTTTCATAAACCTATGAAAAAATTTTTTGTTCACACTTTACAGCTACATGTTATACTGCTTTCTCTTTTTATCTTTATAGACTGAACAATTCACCATCATGTGGCTACTATTCGCTCTGATTGTCGTTGGCAACACTGCTGTATTAGCTGGTTTAGCACGTGGAAATAAGAGAAAATCTCGCATGAATTTTTTTATTCAACAACTCGCTACTGCAGGTTTGTTTTACTGCTATACAAAATGATTTCATCAAGCTTTGCTTATAGTACGAACAATCAATTTCTAGAGCATTAGCAATGTTTTTATTTGTAAAACTTTATTTGGTACATTCAGTTAATAAACATTTAATTAACAATTGAGAATGAGATTATTTACGAACATGGAACTATTTTTTAGACAATATTTACAAGGTTGACACACTAATCTTAAGCACTACAAACTTGGCACAGAACTATGCCTTTCAAATTTTTCCATATTGAACAGTAAGTCTTGCTGAAATTTCCGCGCATTCAAAGTTGAAAAAATCCCTCGCTTTACATATCTTTTATTCTCAAAAAAGATGCTCCAGTTAAAAATAAATGGAGTTTATTCGCACGTTGTTATAACAAAAATAACATAACTCTTATAGCTTTGAAGAAAATTGAATCTCGTGAAAGAATTTTAAGGGTTTCTTTTGTTGTTAATAAAAAGTCAATATTCAAACTGCTTATTATAATGCTAAAAATATGTTGCATCCTATTGACATGAAACGAGTAAGCTGTAAATATTCTAACAACACCACCAAAACACTGCAAATTCCGAAAAATAAAAGTTATCTCTGTATCCTTACGTTTTGAGTCTTAAATACAAGTTTAACTGCTCATATTTCATATTTTAAATAATTACTTCAACCTTTCAAAAAATCTAAAACACAACACTTTTTTTAATTTCAAAAAAAAATCCAAAAAATTGAAAACATTTTTTCCATTGGGAATTATAATATCAATTATTCGGATATCAACCTTATTATAGTAGATAGTAAATGCATTTTAATTCGATACGAGTTATTGTCCTGTTTTTGACATCATGCTCTGCGCAAGTTACACACACACGCGCACACCCTTATGTACAGAAATATGTCGGAGGAAGCAATTTCACAGAATAAAAATGATCTGTTGACAAGAGTCGAATCATTTCAAATATAGGTATTCGCCGCACAAGTGAAATGTAATGATTTGAGTGCAAAGGGTGCTATTATAGCAGGTTACTGTTCTAAAGTGGTAATTCACGATAATGGAATAATAAATGATATAATCAAAATTTTACTTTATACTTTTTGATGAACTTTTAGTTGAAATTCAACTCAAAACTCGGTTCCCCGAAATGAATAAAGTTTTTTATAGTAATTAAAAATAATCTTCCAACGGAAATTTTTGTTGTAGCAGAGTATTTTCGATTTAACACTTAAAAAAATACAGCTTTTTTTAAGAGGATTTACAAAAATGAAGTCTATCACATTTTATTCTGTTTTCGAAAGAAATCAAATGTAACCTTTATGTTTTGCTATTGAAGTGAAGAAAGTAAAATAGAATTGATCTTCTAAAAACAGTACAGTCCGAGTTCCAAATATTGAATTGAAACTATTGCTCTGCAACTATGTGGCAAATAAGATCTTGTACATAAAAATTTTCTTTTCTAAAAAAAATTTCAAAATTTAATCTCTATCTTTACCTTTGATTAACTAATTCAGTAACAAATACCGGATATCTCTACCAAATATCTAAATTACACAAATAACTATTAACTTTAACGGCAAAATAACTACAGTAAAATTGTATAATTTCATTTGCGGCAATTCGATCAGTTAATTATCTCTGGAGGTAAACACATTTGTATAACGCCGCGAAGTCTCATCGCTTTAGCTTGTATGGGAGCACAATTTACACGTATAAATCGTGCTGCGTATAATGCGTTTTAACCATGCACACTGGATGTTATATACGATATAATTATAGCCAGCATGCGTATAAGAGCCTGAATAGCAATAATGATGGATGCGCGCGACGACGCCCGTTTGTATTACAGATTTACTGGTGGGTCTGATATCAGTGCTGACAGATATAGTGCAGCGCTCGACGGTGGCTTGGTACGCGGGCAACTTTGCCTGCAAGTTCATCCGATTTCTGCAGGTACTAGTCACCTATAGCTCGACTTATGTTCTCGTCGCGCTGTCGATCGACCGACACGATGCCATCACCAAACCCTTCAATTTTTCCAAGTGTTGTGAGTACCAATAAACCAAATTTTTGTTAAATTTTTATTTTCGACATCATACTCGAGTATTCGGTTCAAGAATCCTCGATATGACTGTAATACCATTCGTCATGCGAGATTGTGAAGATGCTCTGGGTGGCGAATCGGGGGTTTGTGCCATACAAGCCGAAGATGAATGGTTTTTTTACTCAAGTTGGGAGCATTAGTTTTCTTTTCATAAGGGCTTGAATATATTGAGTTTATTATACTTTCACAATGTAATCCAAAGAATTATTTGAAGAATTTTATCAAGTACAACATCAAGTACAACAACACGAGTGTTAAAATCAAGTCCTAAATCAATCGTTCAATAATGATTTAGATATCAAAACAAACGTTACTTCATTTCAAACTCGACATAACATAAAATGTTTGCTCATCATTAAAAACAAATAATATTATTTCATACTAACTTAATGCCATCGTCAGCAAGTCTACCGTAGCGTGTAACTCATGCAAACGATAATAAATCAAGTCAAAAGAAAATATCTGCTGCCGTTCGAAACGTGGACGCGAGCCCGTCATCTTCCTCTGGAAGTATATCAATTCAATCGTTAAAGAATTGATCTTGTCATTAGCAAGCCGTAATTTCGAGATTTCAATAATATTCGCAGAGTCGAGCACGTTACTTTTCATTCTATATATGTCTTCGCTCTCGCTTCACTCGGGGCGCGCTCGCGCGCAGATATTGTCACGAGCAAAATTCGGTATATACGTATACGCACCGGAGAGAGCTAGAGCTTGAAGCACTCACACTTTTCTTCAACAGCTTTCTTTTACGGACATGCTTATAAAATAGAGATTTTTCCGAGAGGACGTATATAAGAGCTTTTATTTCTTTTATCCTTTTTCTTTTTCGAAGCAGTAGCGCAAAACCGTATTCGTATCTGGAGACGTCGCAGCGGAATAATCCGACTGGATATCTTTACGTGTGCGTGTGCCCGAGTATACGACCCATTGTGTCGGTTCGCCAAAATTTCCTGCCGAAGATACTCCCATGATAGTCGCCCTATATAGTGCCATATATATATTCTTGTTTTTGCAATTCTTTTATGGTACATATCTTTATTAAGTTTTATTGTCTTATTTATGACTATCACTAACTTTTGGATCATAACGTATTTCGCACATAATTTCTCATTAAAATGCGCTCATAAGAATATCTCGTTCATTGCTAGAAATTGATTTACGAATTAAGTCTTAATAACGAACACTTCGGGGTTTTTCCAATTACTTTTTTGCAATGTTGTTCCAACTTCTCCTTTTGATAATTAGTATTTTTCAAGACCGCATTAATCCTTGACTCATAATTTATTTAAGGAGTAACAACACTACCATTTTCAAAAAGAAATTTTTTTTATGAAAATCTGTAGGATGATGCCCAAGTAGTTTTATAAAGGTAAAATAATTTCAACGTGCTTAATATTCAATTTAAGGGAAAAGCTCTTTACGTTTTATAAATGTAGATAAAAAAAATCGTCAAACGCGTTTATTTTTTAACCATATTTTTCAAAATTACAAGTAACAAATCTCAGGAAGTATTGAACGGATTAAGCTAAAATTTGTATGGAGTTACCCTTTATGTTTCAAATCTAAAGCAAAAATGAACATAGTAAAGTTAAAGCTTTTGACAGTATATTTCAAATGTATTTAAGGTAACGTAATCTTTTAGAGGCTGTTAGTTTAATTTCATAACTTGTCATTCAGTAAAGTTTAGAGAAAAGTTAAAACTAAAAAAGATAAAATTCAAATTATTAAATAGCACCATATAAAAAATGGTAGTTTCGTAAAGTAATATTTGTAACGGTATAATTACATAAGCCTCATATTTATTGTAACTTATTTATGCATTCATTTCAAATTTATGTCTTCACAACGTACAGGGTCCAGATCTCGGTGTTTGGTTGTCCTTGCCTGGGTTATCTCGACAATTTTTAGTTCACCTATACTTTTTCTTTACGAAGAGAAAGTAGTTCAGGTAAAAGCGAGCAAAAAAATGAAATAAGCCAACTCATCAAGGACTTTTCCAGTAATTCGATCAAATTTTGTTGCAGAACATAACGCAATGCTGGATCGATATGCCGTCGGACGACTGGTGGCGAGTCTACATGACTCTGGTGGCGCTCACCCTCTTTTTCTTACCGGCACTAATTATCAGCGCTTGCTACGCAATTATCGTAAAGACCATTTGGTCCTCGCAGACTGGTGCCTTGATGCGCTCCGACACCGAGCGCAACGCAGCTAGCGAATCCGGCCGCGGCATCATACCGAGAGCTAAAATTAAGACCATTAAAATGACTCTAGTCATTGTCTTGGGTTTGTACACTCTAACCATATCAATTTAACACTCTTTCTTAAAATGCTCCCGGCTATTCGAGTAATGATTTCATATCATGGAAATATTATGGATTGTGCTTATCCCTGAAAAAAATTTCGATGCGAGCTTTTATATTATTCCAACACTCGCCGGGCTTGCAAGCTTCCTTCGAGCGTGTGCAAATGAACTTTTTTTTCGAACAAAGAAATAGATCCTCGACTGACGAGGTGCACAACGAAAGAAAATGAGATCGACTTTGTATAAGTTTAGGTATAGAGTGTGGATGTGCTGACAATCGTCTCTCATTTTTGCCCAGAAAGATTTCATCTACAGCCGTGTTCTCGGGAAAGATTTAAATTTTACTGCATGCTCTACAATTACTTAAAGACTACTAGATCAAGCTTTGAAAAATATTTTTATGTCCTTTGATGCTGTAAATTCTCATTAAATATGTTAATTAAAAAAATTTAGACGGGATAGTTTTGAAAAACTCTTGAACGTTGAAGTACTGACACGATATTGATTACACATTTAGGTTATTTAATAAAGTATTAATATTTTTTTTTACTTTTTGAATTTACGTAATGGAAAAAATGTTATTGCTACGGAAAGTTCGAAAATTATGAATAAATATCGAATCGATTATAAATATTGTGGTAACGAAGATACCTAGGCTATGCTAAAAAAAATTGTCATTCTCGAACATATTTTTTGTGATTTCCATTAAATATTTCTATAAAAAGCTGAAAAATACATGTCTTAATTGTGTTGTTTTCGTAGCTTTTTAGAAAAATAGTAAGTGACAATCTTAGGAAATGAGTTTAAAAGTTTTTCTTCTGATGCAGCTTTGTTTTCTTCAAAAAAACTTTTGTTGGCAAATAAATGATGTAAATGAACCGAAAAGAAACAAAAAACCTATACCATTAAATTATTTTCCGAATACTGTATTGTTTTCAATTAAAATATGAGAAATAATAAATTTATATTTTCAGAAATTTTCACTTCTAAATGTGCAAATTCCAAATAGTGAATTCAAAAATAATTTGGAATGGTCGCGATAACATGTACATCGTATATTATGCTTTAGTGGTATGGTTAATTTTCGAAGATATTAAATTTGTACAGGATTTTAATATGATAAATGAGCACTTCCAAACAAAAGTAAAAATTCGAAATATTTGCTTATTAAATTATTTGGTGAATTTCTGCTTTAATTGAGATAATTTTATCTTAAGCATTAAATATCTCTATAGAAATTCAATTAACAATCAGCAGTGAAGAAGAGAATGGACATTAAAATAATCGACCTGTTTATAATACCTTTTCCCGACACGGAAACAAAAAAAAAACACAAACGGTGAATCGATTCGGTTTAGAATAGAAGAAAAAGTTTATTTTTACTCTGAGATTACGCGACAAAAAGATAAGCAAACACGTTAAGATTCTATAACACATAAACTTTTAAAACTTAATATGTTTCTAAAGGTTTATTGATTTGTGTGTAATTTGTAAATTGCAAAATGTTTTGTTTTTACGATTAAGAAACCATTCTATTTTTGTTTTTCTTGCAATCTATATGAACGCTTGCATTATTAATTACCAAAAGTTATCTTTATATTCAGAGAGCCAAGCCCAGCTACATGTTCTTTTTTTGGTCAATAAGCGAAAACAACAAAAAAATCTGAATTTTTCTGTAGAAATTTCGCCTAAGGGAAAAATATAATAAAATTTATAGGTTCATACGTGATAAGGACATGAAAGAGAACCTCGGTATCAACAATTTTCTTAAAATTATAGAGGATTATCTTTCCCAACATACGAAACCTATTATCATTTAACGAGTAAATTATACCTTAAATGTATTCAAACTTAAAATAAAAAAAAACGTGATTCTTTTATGGTAACACGACGAATTTCGAATTGTTGCGAAATGTTATGAATATAAAATGTAGCAATAAAAGAGAGGATTTTTTATTGTTGCAGTATTTATCCTTTGTTGGAGTCCATACATGTTTTTTGATCTGCTGCAAGTTTATGGATATATACCAAAAACGCAAACGGCTACAGCTATCGCTTCGTTGGTTCAAAGCTTAGCACATCTCAATTCTGCAGCTAATCCAATTATCTACTGTCTTTTCAGTTCCCCCTTTTGCCAGACAACTAGGTAAAGTTTTTTTAATTCATAGATTTTTTAAATTTTATAATCGAAGTTTCCATCCAATTAATTAATTAATTTTTTAATACAAAAACGATGAAATAATAGATTACACTTGAAAAAAGTTGTCACGAACAAAGCCTTTTTTTATCCATATCGAAATATTTTTGATAAATCTTTTTTTGTAAATAGCAAACATCTGGAATAAAAAATTTTTTTTCTTTTTTTCTTCAATTAATTAGATTCAGCTAACTTTAATGCAGTAGCCGTTAAGAGCAATCGACCATTCGTGCCATGATACAATTAATAACTAGGAATTATTTATATACTTTCGCTCTTATTAATTTATTCTATACATTGTTCGAGTATTATAGTTCTAACTATAAGTATTGTCATTTAATCATAAAGATATAGTCCCGCAAGTAAGTCTAAATTGTTTAAGCTTTCATTCGCAAGAAATAAGTTAGTTATATTCATTTTTAAAATAAAAGTTGCATTTGATTTATATATCTTAAAATCCGGTGATAGATATTCATATGCTAGGGCAAGAAAACTTACTTAAAGTCTTTTGATACTGTACTTTTTTGTTTGCTTGAAAGACAGCATCCTCCAACTTCGTAATAAATCTTTTATGCTACGTATATATATATCAAGCCACCCTCTGTTCCATTTCAAGAAAAAGGAAAGAGTAATGTTGACGCGACGTGTATACTTAAAATAATAATTTACTCATTGTTACTTGAAAATTTCGTGTAATTCACAGATGGGTACCATAATCATCAATTTTTCATGTATATATTTGGTTTAAAACGATGATTAATTTGAGATAAAAGCATACACATTATAAATTTTTCATAATTGTTTAAATAAGTAGCTTCGATCACATTTTATGTTAGATAACGTAAAAAATGAGGTATTTTTGTTTATATTTTAGTCTTTATTTTGTAATAAGAGTTATCCATACTTCTCCATTGAATATTGAAGTATACAAAATTTATCATTACAATCTTTAACATATTTTACAGAAACTGTAGATCCTCATCTTGGTTTCCGAAAGTGTTCCGGGTAAAAAGGCACCAGTCACAAAGTGTAAATAATATTAATGGTAATAGTACTCGGACAACAATTACAACATCGCTCACTGCGCATTCGTCCAAAAAAAGCGGACACACGGCCTTATTAAAACCATTATCTCGAAAACCTAAAACTACGGAATCTATAGTTTAGCAATGATTAGGTAAGACATCATTCTAAAATTAAACGTTTGTTTTACTTCGTTTTTAAGAATTGGATTTTTTGTATTAAAAATAAAATAAATGCATCTAAGTGGAACCAATTTTTCTGATATGAAAATAAGAACATCTTAAAATTTACTTAATAAATGGATCTATTCAAAATATAATTGACAAAAATTTTTATGTAGACCTCTGATGTAATTTAGGTAATGATGCACATAGATTCGTAAATATTTTGTGTGCACTGTGCACTTTAAAAGTACAAAGAACTATGTTTATAAAAATCAGAGCAATTCTTAAAGGCACGTGTAAATTACTCGATCGAAATGAGAAAAAAATTTCCATGTAAGATTATTTTAGCCTCTGACATTTCTTTATCAAATAGTTTTATAATCATAATACTTTTTTTAATAGTATCAATTATATACTATAGACTAAATACGGAGAAAAACTAATCACTTTCACTTCAATGCGATTTTTATCTTTTGACGTACTTAGTATCCTTATTAAAAGCCATAACTATAGCTTGTCACGAGTAAGTGAAATAAAAACTTACAGACCAATAAGCGTTTACGATTTTTAGATTTTTTGCTGCAAACCCCCAAGGCCTGATGATAGTTAATAGAATTACAAAGTAACCTCCTGCAACTGCTGTTCCAAGCTTCAAGAAACTCTAACCGTTTAGAACAGCTCTTTTATACTCTTTTTTCGTCGTCGTCATTAACAGAATTTTTTATTATATATAAATGTACGAAAAGAAGTTTAAAAGTGTGTAATATATAGCATACATACAATGTATACAGAGCGCAACTCTGTGTATACCCCTTGCTTCTGTGATTTTTTTTTTACTCTTCTCCATGGTCGTTGGAACTTTGCGTTAGCTTATTGTACACAGAGCAAAGCTGAATACAAAGACTTTCATGAACAACTTTGTTGCATTGGATAGCCATGAAGAGATTTGCTTTTCTATAAGGAGATTTTGGACAATTGCGGAAAAACGATTTTATTAATTTTATTTTTATAGAAATTTTAGTTTACAAAATCAAACAATTAAGATTATTTTCCTTACTTTTAAAAAAGAAAAAAAAACAATATTTGATCATTACTTTGATCGAATGGTTTATAAATAACATAAGAATAAAAATACGAAAAATGTATCTTCAAAGTCAGAAGTGCTGAAAAAGAACATAACTGATGTATAAATATAGTTTGTACTCTTAAAAGAAGTAGTGGAAAAGTTTAAAAAAAAACCAAAATATTGCATAAGGGCTGCGGAAGTATTTATAAATATTGCAGATTTTAGTAAAGAGAATTTTTTAAACATTTTTTATTTTTCCAGAATTATATTATTTTAGTAGCTTGTCAATTTACATAGCATCAATTGTTATAACATACTTTAATGACCATGAAAAAGAGTATTTTTTTATAATCATATATAAAACTATTTATAACGGAGGCTAAGCTACAGACTAACAGATTAAGTTAAAAAGCAATTTGTTGAATCATAATCCAAAATTCATAAAATAATTAGTAAACATCGTTTATAGATAATTTTAATTGTGAAGACATGTTTTTAACGAATTTTAATTTTTTGATATTTTCAATGAGCAAATATAATTGACAATAAATGTTCCTAAAAACATCCAAAATTTATTTATCGAGTAAACAATGAAGCTCTGTTTTATTCGTCAGTTGCGAAGCCATGAACTTTAAAGATATTATTTCATTGCAAAGCATTGCTTGAGTTGCTACATTCCAAACAGAAAATACTGCAACAAATGTTGCTAGTATATTAAAATGTTGAGATTTTTATTATTTTCTTAAGTTTAGTGTATACGGAGAAGTTTTGATCAAACTAGTGAATTTTTATCTTATTTATAAAAATTGTGACACAAATTCAACATCTGATTTGATATGAAAATATTTCAAATCCTTCGTTTCGAACCCATATGTAAATACATACATAATAATAAAACGTGTACATATTCACTATTTAAATATTCAAATTAAATTATTCATATTAAGAGAATGGGTGGTTTTTATATGTTGTTACTATATTACATGTACATATTGAATGAAGCATAGATTGAATAAGAAAAATCACAATTGTTTTGACAGATTTATTATGAAACTTAAATACTCTAAAAAATGAAGATCTTTATATTTGTTATTAAAATGTCAATGGTCCTCTTAGAAGTAAATGGAATAGCCAACAATTAGTACATCGAAATACGAATATTTGTGAGTTATCATAATGATTTGATAAATTCCTTCTCGTTAATAATATTCTTTATTTAAAAGTGTTTAACTACATGAATGAAATAATATGATATTGAGTATCATAGAGTAGTTTTAAATTCGTATTAATAAAAACTGTTGTTAATATAGTACGATTATTCTCGAAATAATGTTTATACAATAAGTTTTTTAATATAGTATATTAGATAAGTTCTGTCATTAATCTATTATTACTTTTGAAAAGAAAGTATTCGTAAGCACCAAAGTGTAAATAAGTATGAAAAATTAATAAACTTGTTGTTTTTCATCTATCATGAACTTTAGTTATTTTTCAATCCCAATGAAAACTTATTTTTCCAGTAAATTTGCCTCTTACTTTAAACAAAAGCAATGCGTTTCCAATCAAAGCTACCTTTGAGATGATATGACAACAGACTGGCCGAATTGGCGCTTCACGAATTAAAAGAGTTATTCACATTGCGTTGCTAGGATAAAAATTAAGCGCACCGATAAAATCGGCTAAAAAAATTTCGGTGACAAAAACAAGTTGAATCGGAAGAGGCGATATCGACTTTTTCCAAAATCGAAAAAAGATAATATTTAGTCAACCATATACGTTGCGGAAATACAGAGATAATTGAGTTTCAAAAGCGAGGATCTTCTATTCAGCGAGAGCCACTCAATTTAAAAAGGAAAAAAAAACAATGGTGCATCGATGATTTGCAGTGAGATTAATGCGACTTCAGAGCAATTCTCGCTCGGTACTAATGTCTAGACATCAAAACGCTCGAGAGAATTAGAAAAAATATATAAATCCAAGGCAAAGTTAAAAGTCATGCACGAGCAACTGCTCCGCTGCAACGCACCACGGCCGAGCTTTTGAAAAAATTATTGCCTCTAATTTGGGATCCGTCGGAATGTCCCCGGAGTGGTAGCCGGAATGTCGCACTCGTCGCATCATTGTAACTCTCGGCCCAGAGGCAACATCGAGGATGTCGTCGGGGGTGCAGCAACGAAGACTCATTATTGCAACGGATACCCGAGTGGTCAGGCGAAAATGCCCAGATTTTCGGCCAACAACAGTCCTCGGAACTTTGATTTTGGTTAGTTTCCACTTTGAATGCGTATTTCCCGAGTTTTACGCACGCGTGACAGCAGGTTGACACGACGCGTCGCGTCAATGAGTAATTTTTTCTCTGGAAAAGCTTCGAGAATGCATGCCATCAATAGAACGTATCGAGAGCTCGCTTAGAGGACTCGGAATGCGCGTCGCAACATTCTACAAAGCTTTTATTTCAACACGCTGTCTCTATCTCGGCGTGATAGATTTTCAAGATATCGAAATTCCTCGCCTATTGACTTGGTTTTTCTCGCTTGACTTGATGATTTTTAAATTAGTACCTTGGCTCTCTAGCTTTATTTTTTTCAACATATGCGACGTACACCTTGAAATTTTTGCATGTGTATGAAATTGGTATTTACGATATGCCCGAGAATATTGTTTGAAAAGCTCGAGAAACTTATAATCTTTTTTATCAAATCCAATAAACGGCTGAACGGCCATGACATTGTAAGAGAAGCGAATTTAATATTCGACGCAATCCATTTAATTGCAGGCAATCAATCGTCGCGCAGGAGTATAACCACGTGTTCGAGCATGGAAGACGAGCCACTTCATTTACGCCGAGGTATACATTCAATTTTTTTCAAGGTTACTTTTAATCTAGGCACGAACCTTTATATTCATCGGGGGTCTTCCAAACGCGACCGAATCTCCGTTTTATAGCTCTTTAGCACAAAGCTCGATTACATTGGGAAGGCTGCGTTTTAGAAATAAAAAGATTAAGTAAATGCATAGCCTCGCGGCTATGCGTTTCTCTGCGAGTTTCTGGTGCGCAAACAATATTGGAGCTCGAGTCGCTGTCGTTTCAAATCATTCCAAAGGAGTCTCGGCTTTATTATACTGTAGTATATAATCCACGGCGTAATGTAAGAAAGTCAAAGAAAGTGCGAAATCCAGCCTTATAGCCCAATGAGCCTCGACAGAAACTTTGCCTTGGAAATGCACCCAAAACAATGCCCGAAGCGCGGCTACGGTGACAAAAGTTCTCCCCGTGCCGCGAGTGCGATGGAGCGCTCTGTTTCACTTTTCAATAGCACACAGGCAATTCGCGAGGCAATTTGTAAACGAGCGGACTGCATCATAAACTCTTTCCAAGTAGTGCAATTTTGTGTGATCACGTGATCTTTCATCTTCTTCTTCTTGACTTGAGAATTCTCCAAGTTTCAGTTAAACGACATTTTTAACGGAATAAGAGAATGAAAATTAAGCAGCTAGTTGCTCGAACAAGAGTACTTGGACTGAATGAAAAATTTAAATCCGAAGAAGTGTTATCTAAATTAAAAATCTAATTTCCACTCATATTATCTAACCAAAATATTTCACCGAATGTCATAATCACGCTACTTTTTTCCCCTCTTTAGATCAGGGACATATATATTTTACACACGAAAAAATATCTTTTCAAATGAATAACGAAATAATTTTTTAGATATATTAGACCTGCGAACATCGTCATGCGTATCCCAGTTGTCCTCGCCATACTACACCAAATACTTGGAAGGTAAAATGGTGACTTTGCAAGAGCAAGTGAAGAAAATCCTCGTTGATAATACTGCTCTGAAAAATCAGTGAGGTTACTCGCTAGCGTCCTTTAAATATCGTCGCATTTAATTCAACGATTGTAAAATGTTAAAATTGAATCGTTGAATTTCAGAGTGAAGCTAATGAGAGCTCGAAATCAAGAGTTAGAAGAAAAATCAATCGAATCGGAAGATCCTGAACGAGCCGTTGCCAAGCAAAAGTACGATCGGTACACATCCATGTCCGAGATATCGTCTCAACAGACCAATGAAGTAAGTATTTCTTATAAAAATCTGTTTTATTTGAACCTTCCAGTTTAAGTAGAAGCGTCGATGCTGTCTTCTTAAATGTTTCAATCGTCTAAGTTCAAAATCCAAATCTGTGTGAAAACAAAGAGACCACAGATTTAGATCACTTATTCTGACTGTCTTAACTGATTAGAATGTATCTTTCAGAAAAGTAATCTTTGGTTAATAAAAAAACATGCAAAAGTACTTGAAATGAGCATACACTGCTTACTTTAGGTCTATAATGTAAAAGTCATTTGCATGATGTATTTTAATTAACTCTATTGGCTTTATATGTATCTGTACCCGTTACAAACTAACTCTGTAATGAAATTAAAAATTTATCGAACTTCGTCGCGAAGAAATATATATTTTATACCGCTCAAGAGTTAGATTATAATGAAAGTTTTGAACAAAAAAATTATCCTCTCGGTCGAGATTGGAGTAATGATGGTTATTTCATTTTATTTTTCAGAAAACTAATGTCGACATGTTTCCCACTCGAGAGATGCATGACGTTTCAACGTCCGTAGATCTTGTCGAGCCTCGAAATGATTTTGCAGCTCAAACGACCCTGACTGATGAACAGAAACAGCAGTCGATCGAGTGTTGCGACAATTCAGCGAACTCTGTGTCAATCAGCAAGTAAGAAAACAGTTTAAATAATCGTTTTTTTTACCGCAGACATGGCGCCCACACTAAATATATAATATAAGGGATCATAATATTTTTGTTCGAACGTGCTGACAAGAGAAATGAGTTTATTTATGCGCAGTTTATATTTAAAAGTGATTGCAGCTGGTTTCTCGATCAATTTATGGTAGTAACTAATTTTCAAATAATCACTTAAGAGCATCTTTCATTTTTTCCAGCTGAAAAATTTTTATTACTGGCATTGTTTGTACTGTATCTTGTTTATTTCAATTTGAATCAACTACATGTGTCTCAAATTCATTCTTTCATCCTTTATTTCATCATTTATTTATGGAACATCTTTTATTTTATAGTATATATAACTTATTGATGGTTAAAAATTGATAGATATTGAAACGTGTATTAATAAAAAATTTTTTTATCTTTTATCTGTTCAGTTCACTTTTTTAGCTAGCTTGAAATTCAAATCTGTACAGCAATCAAAATTTCCTCGTCAAATATTTTCATAACAACATACTAGTATGAACGACATTTAAATAAGCTTTTTGATGTTTAAAAGTTACTCATACCAAATATGCAATTTATCAAGCAAGCATGATACTTGGCAGTGCGTATATTCCTGTTTTGTGTGTAAGTATATATGCTTGATGCGCAAGAGCTTGCAAGCTTGTAAAGCCAACCGATGACAAAGAGCAAAAAAGTGACTATTCGTCGCTGGAGTTAGCGAGGCAACGAAAAATTTGACGTTAATGACCCTAGTTAGCGGAAAGTAAAATAAAGCGTTCTTTTCGCTTTGCAGCAAGTTTTTTGACTCATGAATAATGCAAAGAAAATCATGTGCATGATAAATGTCGAGCCGTTTGAATAATATTCATTTCGCTCCTGTGGCACGAGTTCCGATAACAATTTATAAAACAAATCTGCGTAAGACTGCAATTTTCTTTTTTTCACAATAACGAACTACGATCGAAATAATACACCGCAAAGCCAACGTATCCAGCGCTTTGATTTATTCGAGTTACTTTTGGTCGAGCAGGTCGGATCTGCTGAGCCTGGAAAAAGACGCGAGGGCACTGCGCGACGCCGTGAGGGCCAAAGAGGAGCTGTGGAATCAGGCGCTGGAGCGCGAGCAGAGCTATCGTAAAATTTTGGCTCGTCTGTCGGTCGACCTATTGACGGCGCGTCAACTGGCTGACAATCGCAGCGACGAGATTCAGGCGCTCGCGCAAAAATTAGCGGTAAAAATGTTGCACACTCCATCCGATTTATATGTTAATATCTATTACGTTTCTTCATTCGTTGCGACTGGCCTGCTAAACACGCGCACGTGTTGCAAGCCGATGGAATATGTTTGCCGTTGGCTCGACGTATACCTATATACACTTGGAAAGCGAATCAAAGCTCGGCGCGTACTTGTTTGCTATTTTTATGACTCTTTTGTCCTCCGCGACACGCACAAAGCGTACAGTATGGCTCGCGAGTTATATTGCCGAGGGCGAACGGAATGATGTTTTATCGCTTCGCTATATCAAAGGGAGATACAGGGTAAGAAGGAGTCGAAGCTCGCGGCGCAATTCGGCCATGCCCGTGTCTATGCATACGCGTTTAAAAAGGAACACTCCTGTGCGCACTATACGTACCAAGACTCTCGTACTGCTTTTTTACGCGTGCAGAGCTGCTACGCTGTAACCAGTTATATAGCGCAAGAATAAACTATGAATACTTTGTAACTTTTTTCAACTTGCCTTCCGAATAACTATGCGGAAAATCGATGAAAACTTTATGTCCATGCAATATCGGACAATTCGAAAAATGACAAGCAGATTCGTAACTTCATTTTATAATCATAAAAACGGTCCTTTGTGCTTTCATATTCTCTTATATGCGTCGTATAACATAACTTCCACGATTACGAATCTAAAAATAATTATTTTTGCGAGTGAATGAAATATTATATATTTTACTTTGTTTTGCACGACGATTAAAATTTAATGGACCGCATAATCATTAATGACTTGATGTTTTCAGGAAAGGGAACGTCTACTGAAAGCCTCGAGAAGAGAATTATCGACGCTGAAAAAAGTACCGCAAAAATCGAAAAATGTTAAAGGTATAAAAGAGTTATAATTAAGTACTAAATGAGTGCAATTTTTCGAATAATTTTCTGTATAGATAGTAACTACAAAGAACAGTTTCATGATTGTTAATACCAATATTATAAAAATGCTTACTCAAAACGAAGTTTCTTTATTCTTGAGTGAAATATTGCGTTGGTGTCTGAATTTTAAAAAAATGGCTACACTCTAAACCCAAAAGAGTAATTTTCGAATCTCAAAAGAGTAAACTGCGTTATTTACTCTTTTAAAAAGAGTAAATGACGCAGTTTACTCCTTTCACTTTAACACTAGAACTTGAAAGAGTAATCTACGCTATTTACTCTTTTAGAATTTTATGGTTTGAATGAAAAAAAACCATTTTTATTCTTTGTATTAGGTAATAATTTTTCATCGTAAAAATTGAAAAATGAGTACATTTTAAATACTTTTAAGACTAGTTTGTACGTACTATCAACTATTTCAACGTCTTAATGTTACAGAATCAGAGATTGCTTTAGCAACAAGAATCGGCACGCTACCAAGTGTTTAAAATACTTCCAACCTAATAATATGATGCTACAAGAAAATGATTCGGATTTCAAGAAAGTATTTCATTGAAAAATATTATTTGTTATTGAATTTTAATAAGTAACAAAAATTAATTCGTCATAATTATAATACTTGAATTTTTTGTATTCTGCCTTAAAATTACGAGTTATTCCAACTAATTAATCAAACTATTTCTTAATACGGCCTGCCAAATTTTAAGATGTTTTAGATTGAAAAGTACGACCATACACTTAAATATGTTCTAAACTTTAATTTTGATTCAGTTTAATTATGTTCATTGTGATATGACTCTTTAAATTTGGCAGTTTTTTTTATTATTCAAAGCCATAATTTTTGTTATTCAAAGAAGTTTCATTTTTTTATATTCTTGAATCAATAAAATTACAGTAATTTTTTAAAATCATTGTGATCGAAATTTCGAGTGAAGAAATAAAATTGATGTTTTTCAATCGATCAATTCAAGATGTTTTTTTTTTATATTCAATGACACTTTCAAGATGCAAACTTTGAAAAGTATGGAAATCGAAGATTTTATTCAGTTTTTCTCGTCTACCTGAATGATTCATGAGAGCAAAAATAATACTAAGCAGTGATTAAAGAACATCGTAAAAAAAGTATGTCCAAAGATTTTTAACATTTTTAAAAAGCTTCGATTTTAAATTTAAATTTCTAAAAGTAATCTCTACTAATAACCAATTATTACTTTGATAACTGATAAAAAAATTAAATAATTGAATTAAGTAATCAAAAGAGATTTATACATTTGAAAACCTGATTACTCATCATGATGTTATAAGTAACAGGGGGATTTCACAGGTTAATTAATTAATTCAAAATTAATTCAAAAATTTTATAGTATTCAAAAAATGATAACAATATGTCTATAATTAGTTTTAATTACAAATGTATCTCAGTTTTTTTGTAATGATGATTGTGTCCGTAAATTTTCATGTTTGTGAATTTGAATTTTTTTATTTATAAGCTGGCTGTAGTTTTTAAGTCGATATGGTATTCTGTCAAGCCAATGCATTCATTTGTTAATTTTTTCACAGCACTGGGTGGAATAGTATAATATCTGGAATACAAAAAAATATTATTAAAAATTAATACATTTCAATATATTTAAACATTACTTATATCCTATAATTATACCTTATTTTTCCCGTATACCAATCAATAAGAACACTACGTGCTGCTGCTTCCACATCTGGTAGACCTTTTTTTTTCAATTTACCCATTCTGTGGGCTTTTTTTTTGAAAAACTCTTCAGAATTAGCAAATTCTGTGATGTCATACAGTTCCATTAACTGCTGTGTTGACATTTTTTCCAATATAGCACAAGCTGGACCAAAGGGGTCTTTTATTGTTTCAATTTTCACTGTACTTTTCAGCACATTCGATAATAAGTCAGAATCTTCTTGATTTTCGAATACTATTCCAGCAGAATCTACTAAATTAACTTTTGAATGCAACTGAGCTATAAGCTTTGATTTTTTATCTCCTAACAAAAAACAATACATGATATAAAAACTATGCGTAGAGGAGTCATTAAAAGTACATAATATTACTAAAAAGTATTACCTGCAGTATTTTCAGAATGATAAGCCATAATTTGATTTAGAGAATCTTTTACACTAGATTTGCCTACATTTGGTAAACCAATAACACCAACTTGTATGCTAGTTTTATTTTTGCAAGCTTTGTTATAGTATTTATCAACAATATCCAGAAGAGATTCTGCTCCAATGCATGTACTATTGCGGGTAATTTCTTCATCACTAAATTTTTTCTTACCAAATTGTTTTGGCTTAATAGAGCTTTTAAAAGGTACAGCTTCCATACGAAGACTTTTTTTGAAATATTTTAACCATTTGCTCAGATTCTCGGGTGAGACTAGATCTGTCTTATTAATAACTATAATAAGCTGCTTATTCTTCTGAGAAATTGTTTCTTCAACTTCTAGGCATCGAGTTCCAAGAGGATCTCTAGCATCGACAATTTCTAACACCATATCTGCTTCGTCAATGACCTCTTGGAACTTTTTCAAGATGGATTTTGAGTTATTGCTTTTTTTTTCTTCTGTTGGAACCACTTCCATTGGGGTAGCCATTTCTCGCTGCATCTGTCTCTCTAACTTTCTTTCTTCTTTTTTCCTTAAAATTTCTTCTTCCTTCATTTTTTTAATTGTGGCTGCTTCTGCCAAAATACTTTCTTTGAATGGGCATGAATTAGGCACTGGAATAATTTGTTGTTTTTTTTCTGAAACAAAAAATCAAAATCAAAATATTGAACTACAAATGAGTTTCTTTGGTTACAGGTTTCATGATCAATACAACTGGCTACTTACTTGTGGGATTTTTTTTTTCCTTCCTTCTCAATTTTTTATTATGTTGAGCGACTTTTTTGATAATTTTATACCTTCTTTTGGCCGCGATTCTTTTACTTGGTTTTTCTAGGAAAAAATTATTTGTGTTAGAAAATTTCGCTTCAAGAAAATTAACATTTTGAAAGAATTAAAATCTAATTGTTTTAATCGACTACTTACTTAAACAAAACTTGGCCATGATGTTTTGCTTTAATCAATTCCTTTTAAAAAAGAATATTTACTAACAAATTATATACTCGATTTTATAATAGTGTTAATCACTTTCAGTATTTCAACTTTTCAGGTTGCAGACGTACACGAGCTGTACTGGGCCATGTGCGTGCTGCCGGCTGCGTTGAGCGCTTGAGCTTCGACAAATGCCCGCCAGCGTCGCACGATGGATTAATCTGTTTTATCGTTCGGTATAGCGTAGCAAACGCAGCGAGAAATTCAAATAGAAAATAGAAAAAATTTTAAATTAAGTAAAAATATTGATTTTAATACAAGTGTATGTGAATCAAGTATTTACTCAAAGAATAACCATTATTTTTTTTACTTTCACATGAAATGTCTAAAATGATGGCAATTAGTTATAGTGAAAAACCAATAATTTATAGTAAATTTTTGATAAGTATTCAACAATCAAAGATTAATTTATTACATTCAATATTTTCAATACTCTAATAGTACTGTTCAAAATTGATTACAATTATTGTGAATACATCTAATAAAATTTCTTAATTTATCTATTTCTATTTAATAAATGAAACTTTAGTATTTATAACGTCCACTATCATAAAAAAATGTCCTTTTCGTCTATACTTGTGATGAAGAAATTAATTATCACTTTTGTGATTTTTTTCAATTTCAATTTCATGAAGATTATGTCTGTAGAATTGTATAAATAATAATGAGCACATTGTATTTTGAAGTGTTACAGTGTAAGATAAAGAAGAGGATCTATTGACAGCTACACTGCTTCATAATTTCCAATCGATGCAGTAAATGACACAAATATTTTATATTTTTTGTTGTAATTTTATTAATATTTATATTTATAGATATATTTGATTGGATAATAGAAAAATTTTGTGATAAAAGAAGGAAAAAATTTAATAAAACATAGTAGCTATTACCACATTTAATCAACAAGTACTACATAAATTATATTATTTACAAAATAATATTTTTTTTAAAACAAGATTATGTACAAAAAAAAATTTAACCCGCATTTTATTTAAATACAAAACTATGAAATATCCATTACATTACTGCCTATTCCTGAAATGCTGTCTAATACAATTTTTTCACTATCTTCAAACATTTCAATATTGAACTCTTCTTTGGATGTAGTCAGAATTGTAGCTGATACATGCGAGTCTTTGTCTTCAGGAGGTGTAGAACAATACTTGATTTTACCTGAATTCCAATCAGTCAGAATACTGCGTGCTGCAGCTGCAATGTCAGGGACACCTCCCTTCTTCAATTTACCCATATTCATGGCTTTTTTTGCAAGGAATTCATCTGGACTTTTGAATTCATCAATTTTATAAAGTTCCATTAATAGAGGTAATGATACTTTTTGTAAAACCACACTGGCAGGGGTAATTGGGTCTTCCAGGGTATCTATCGTTACTGCATTTTTCAATGCTGTAGTTGCATCGTTGGAGTCATTGCTTTCAAATGCTGTTCCAGGACAATCTAATAATTTTATTTTAGAGTCAGGTTGAACAATTTGCATTGACTTTGTAACTCCTAAAAAGTAATTTACATATGTATAATGTATCTACTGTAAGAATTATTTAGAAAGACTTTATAAAAATACTACAATATATTACCGTGGGCATTTCCAGTATTGTAAGCCTTACTTTTTCTAAGTGAATTTAAAACACTAGATTTTCCAACATTGGGCAGACCAACAACACCTACACGAATACAGGCTTTAGTATCGCCAGCATTATGACAGTAATTTTCAAGCAGATGCAGAAGTAATTCTGCTCCAAAACAAGTGCTACTTTGTAAAGTTTCTTGGCGTATATTTCCTTGTTTTTTTTTACCAAGTTTTCGTGAGTGACTATGAGTAGAACTCTTGAAGGGTACAGTTGGAAGATTTTTTTTAAAATATTTCAACCAACTGGTTAAATTTTCTCTAGAGATTAGATCTGCTTTATTTATAACGACAACAAGTCGCTTATTCATTTGTGCAACTACCTCTTCCACTTGGGAACATCGAGTTCCTAGAGGATCTCTAGCATCTACTACTTCTAGCACTACATCTGCTTCTTCAACCACTTTTTTAAACTCTTTAATGAAGGGTTGAGTATGTTTTAATTTTTGTACCATCGTTGGAGAACAATTTATAGCTGCTTCTTCTAAAATACTTGCTCTGAATGGACATGATTTGGGCACTTGACATAATTCTTTAATTTTTTCTGAAAGAAGCCATCAAATTAATAAAATAAAATTTGATCTCGTGATTAATTTTATCAACATATGAACTCACTAAAAGATATTTTTTTGTCTTTCGCTTTGAATTTCTTATGCTGGGCACTTTTTTGAATCATTTCTTCCACTTGGTCATTTTGAAATTTTTTACTCGATTTTTCTAGAAAAATTATTATTTGTGAAAAATGTCAATGGTAAAAATGAATTGAAACCCATGAAAGGTTACTTACTCCTTGCCATTTTGATTATTTTCAATAAAAATTTTAAAGTTATCTTACACTAAAATAATTCGTAGTTTTAAAAAAGCTTTGACTTAACACACGTGTTTTTTCCCCGCGTGTAACTAGTTATGAGGTTGTCATTTTTAGTGCGCAGAGTTCACGTTTAGCAGCGCTGCTCATAAAAAATTTGACTGCAAAGTGCAAGCTGCAATAAGCAATCTTGTTACAGTAAACGTATGTAAGTAACTTAGAGCTTTGTTCAATTAAAAAAATTAATAAGTACAGATGAATCACAGATTTTTTTCAGACGAATCACCATGTGTCTTAACCCTGTAAAGCTGCGTCAAATGGTTTGGAAATATACAAATGAAAGGAAACAATCAATATATTAAAAGAAGTTTAAAATAATTTGAAAAAGATGAATGTTTTTACATAATTCTGATCATTAATACAAATACACTATTTAGAAAAAATTAAAACTTTTAAAAACGTCGATTTTTTAAATAATTTGTTTGTCCTCCGACAACTGGATATATTGTAGAATTTCCTTTAACCATGGTGCAGTTTCTTTGGAAACTAATTCACAAACATTTCAAATCAGCCACAACAGTTACATGACTGTGTGCATGTATAACATATTTTAAGTACTTAGACATTTTTTGGTATTTTGTTATTGATAAATTTACAATGTTACACTAATGTAGAAATGTAACAATTTCTTCATAAAAATAGCTATGATGGATCAAAATATTACTTTTCTACTAAACCGTGTGCAGTACATATATTACCGATTTGGATGAGCTTTTGGTATGTTTTATATTAAATAGAAAAATAGTCCTAAAGCCAAGATTCTAGATACTAATATCGTTTGTACGCGCCACACTCCGTATAGACGTCTTTTTATATTTTTTTATCGATTCTAGAGCCGTTTTTGACTTACAAAATTTAGATAAATTTATGAAGGTATACATTTCAATTATGCTAACTTTTGGTGTTTCAAAGCTTGAGAAAGAATTATTTAAAAATTTTAAAATTTATTCCCGGTGATTTGAACCGATATTCAAATTGGCAATTCATTTTCTTATTTATCGCATTGAACAACACGAACTCAATTTTTTTAAGAACTTTTAAAGCAAAAAACCCTTTTACAATGAAAATTATATTTTTAGGATGACTGAATCTCTAAGCATCTAAAAATATCTGAAAAATTCCCAGAAATGTGCCTTTATGAATTTATTCAAATTTTTTTAGATGCTTCAGGAATTCAGTTATTCAAGTAAATCGCATCCTTAATGTACATTTAAATTTATATCGAGTTATAGGAGCGGGTCAAACTTTTTAGTATCCGCGACTACTTGAGAAAAATTACTTATAAAGAAACAACTGTGCATAGCGTTAAACATTTTTCTACAGTTACTGTTGGATAGCAATAAACATACACTTGATCAAAAAAACGAATTTTTTTTAAAGCATTAAATCTGTAAAACTTAAATGGTCAAAATTTTGGCTCGACATGAACTTATAGAACTCAGTTACGCCTTTGTTGTCTTACAGCATTGTAAAAACGAACACACGTGTTTGGAAATGTACAAAGAGCCTATTTTAGTTCTTCAAGTTAAATTAAAAGTTTTTTCAAAAGAAATCATTAAGGTGTATTTCAATTTGCAGGCGGTAAAAAACTGGATGGATTGGCAAAAAAGATTAAACACTTTAAAAGTGCCACTATAAATTTTCTATGAAAAAATAACATCGAAGAAGGAATTGAAAAAAGGGCAAAATGTCCAAAGAACTGGAAGGAAAATTTTTTGAGTTTCTTCATAAACCGCAAATTGAGTCTAACATTTTTTCAAGTGGCATAGATTTTTCAGATTTTGATGAAACAGGAAATTGTACAATCGTGATAGCTTCTTCTGCTCCTTATTCAGAAAGTTATTCTAAGGTGAGCTTGTTAATATATGTGGCATTTCACGTCAACTCTCTCAGTGCCGCGCGGCACGGCAGAATTAAGTCAAATCACTAAATTTGTGAATCGCTGTAAAAGTACTAAAATGCACCTAGAGAAAAAAATGAACCCATGATTTCGATGGAAAATCGCCTCAGCTTTCCGATGGTGAGGTCAGGTTTTCCGAAATTTTCCGCTTTACCCGGGAAAATCGCTGGGAAAACTTTAAAGTCGATTATCTCGAAAACTTCATTTTTAACATTTTTTTAAATAGTCTAGATCGAAAGATCAGGAAATTTTCCATCGATATAGACCTTTTCCAGAGAGGCGTTTTTTGATTTTAGCGAGATATAGCGAGAGAAAGAAGAAAAAACGTGGTTTTTTCGCGCGCGCTTGTCGGGCGCTACCAACTGAACAAAACACTACGTTTTTTCTTCTTTCTCTCGCTATATCTCGCTAAAATCAATAAACGCCTCTCTGAAAAAGGTCTATATCGATGGAAAATTTCCTGATCTTTCGATCTAGACTATTTAAAAAAATCTTAAAAATAAAGTTTTCGAGATAATCGACTTTAAAGTTTTCCCAGCGATTTTCCCGGGTAAAGCGGAAAATTTCGGAAAACCTGACCTCACCATCGGAAAGCTGAGGCGATTTTCCATCGAAATCATGGGTTTGTTTTTTTCTCTAGGTGCATTTTAGTACTTTTACAGCGATTCACAAATTTAGTGATTTGACTTAATTCTGCCGTGCCGCGCGGCACTGGGAGAGTTGACGTGAAATGCCACATATGTACTAATAATTGATTTCTTGGTGATAAATTATACAATAATAGCCAAACTTTCAGCGCGATTCTTATGATTTGTGTGTTTTTAAATTTTGCTATTTCCATGCATTTTTAATATACTTCTAATTTTTAAACATACAAAGGAAAATATTTCAATCATAAATGAATCTTCAGTTTCATGTATTAAAGAATTTCAAGTACGTTTCGGAGTACTTGACAAATGGTTCACCATGCGGAATAATGAGTTTCATTACGGAAACTCATCAAAATAGTTCTTTAGCGCTTGCTGTTGGAACTCCTTGTCATTTATACATATACAAAAATATGAAGCCGTATTTCAAGTTTAGTTTGCATCCAACTTCATTGCAATCAACAGTTAATAATGTAAGTTGATAATTTATTAATTCACAAATAATTCTAGGATATGTGAAAAAGACTTAAATATGATAATGATTATAAACTTAGAAATTGAATTTTTCATTTCTATCATGGAACTTTAATCTAAAAATCGCACCTCATTTTTGAGGGTATTTATGAACCCTGAAACCCACAATATTTTATTCCTGTTATCTACCAATACCCCGTTCGAGGCTTTGATAACTTCATGCCTGCTTTCCTGCTTTCTGTGTGAAGGAAGTTAACATCGATTATTGAGTTATATAACAGCTACAGTGAGAAGCTCGTAATTGCGACTCTCTGCGGACGTTGAAATGATGTTAACAACGTATTCAATTGTAACGATCGTTCGATAAACGTATGATGTCAGCACGCGCGGATGTATTATAGAGGAATTATCCCCTGTTAACTCACGAACTGCATTCACGAGTTCAGATCTGTTTTGGCTATCGTTGAATATTAGCATCTCGCTGCGACACTTGGGAGACCCGTGCTTTGACGAAGCCGATTCGAGAGATACCCGACCCGTGTCATCCTTGCGATTTGGAATTGTTGTACAGCGATGCGATCAGACAACATATTTGGACAGCAGTCCTTCGTCTAGCTTCTAAGTACCAACTCTGTTACTGCTACGCGACTCGCGGTCAGGACAACTTCATTGTATCAATATTTATGATTATTATCCAACAAAAATTATGTTATCTAACAAATTAAAAAAAAAGGTCGCATTTTTCTGCCTGGACTCAATTTAAGTGGGACTTTCAACTTCAAAATTACGTCAATGTTCCAAAAATCGGTATTAATGGGAAAACTCAATGTCAGTACCTAAAGAAACAAATAAACTAATGATCTCAGTTTGAATTTTTTGTCAGATGATCTTGTATAATAAGTTACGTATCTCATCAGAGTTTTCATGACTTTTTCATTACCCCTCAAAGGGTTGAACGAAAAATTTTTGATGAAATTTTCACAGAATAATCCGGAGATCATACATGTGCTTTTCAGAAATATAGTTATTTATGCAACAAGTGCCCAACAGGCGTTTTTGGGTACGAGTGCGCGGAAAAGTTTGGGGTTTTTTCGCACACTGTGCGCAAAAAGCTGGGCACGCGTCGCATACTAGTATATTTTGTAACAAGTGCGCGAAGCAGTTGACTCACCCAGGAGTTGTTTTCACCCGAGCGTAGCGAGGGTGCAAAGACTCCTGGGTGAGTCAACTTCCTCGCGGACTAGTTGCAAACGATATTTTTTAACTCTGCTTGCGAGAAACTAGGGTTTTCTGACGCTTTAAGGTTAGAAAACCCGTGTTTCGCGCACGCAGTGTTAAAAAAAATTTTATGCAATAGTATGACGAAAAATTTATTTTTATCACAGCGTGCGGGAAATAAAAACTTCCCGCAACTCGTGATAAAAAATAGTCATTGTCAGCCTCGCTCATCACTGCGCTCGGGCGACAAACTGAGACTCGTGCGAGAATCACCCACTTCGCGCACGAGTGACGTAATGTACTATTTTTCGCACATTTTTTAGTGCGCAAAAAGCGTTTTTGGACACTTGTGTGCGGTAAAATGCCTCATTTAAATGAACGTATTTTTCGCCTACAATTGCATAAAATTTTGTATGCAACACGTGCCCAGCTTGGGGGCACACCCACTCGTGCCGGCATGGTCGACACTCTTGTCTTTTTCCGCATTTTCGTGCCCAAAACGCCTTTTGGGCACTTGTTGCGTAAATAACTATTGTTCTACTAATATTTCGAATGAGCGAAAAAAATCTATCATACGAAACAATACTACTACTCCTTCCCCCCTTTACTGTCTGACGACGGATCTAATTAAATGCCCGATTTCCCAGGGTCCCTGGTGGAAGAGTGGACTTTTCCCACGTCCGTCAAACCTCTCTCTCCTTAAGTGGCATTATAATACCTTATCATAGCCATAGCTCGACAAGTCACAACATGCATTAAACAAACATGTAATATCATTTTCTCCGCAGCTTGATCACAAATTTGTTGAAGAAGATGGCATTACCAAAAATTCAGTCAATGATTCAACACACATATTTCTCAGGGATACAGCAAAAGAAAGTTGTACCCAACTACCTGATACGGGTAAACTTTTTAGTAAAAAAAGCTTTTTCATTAGTAGTTCAAATAAAACGCATAAAATAAAAAAAGATGTAATAACTTGCTTGAATAAAGTAAATAAAAATTCCTGGAGTCAAAACGCTCTTAGTTATCTAGTTATCGGAACTCAGCAAGGAGAAATTTACATTGTTGATAGTCAGTAAGTAATTTAAAAAATTTATACCACTAATATATTTGTTATGCCAGACTGGAACTTTCTATTTGGGATGAAAGTTTTACCACGAGTTTTCTTTAGGTAATGCTAATAGATTTCACGTGAAGATTAACGTAAATAATTAAAATGTAATAAAAATGAAATTTTCTGGTTCCATTGGGTATATTTTCTGATTGTTTTTGAAGTTTTTCAATTGTTTTTAAAGATTAGGCTTGAACCGGCAACATCTTATAATGGTAATCCACATTTTCAGCTAATTTATTAAAAAATAGTGTATTATGGTACGCGTGACAGAATGTGCTACTTGAGTCTCAAATATCGTATCACTGTGCTAAGTTCACGTTTAATCCCCTTTGCCAAGATATAAGTTGCTTATACAGGTTGACGCATCAGCGTAACGATGCAATAACAGGGATTCGAACCACGTAGTCCTATAAATCAGCATCATGCTAACTTGAACCATCACTTGTTTCGTGGAGTACAAAAATTGGGCTGAGTTTAAATCTAACTCTCATTTACACGTTCACCAACTTTAAATTGAAAATGTCGAAAAAATATTAATTTATAAAATCTATTAAAAAATGCCCATAACTAATCAATATTTTATACTACATTTTTTATTTAAAATCAGAAAATTCTGTTGGCGAAAGATTTTTTGGGAAATTGTTGTTATTTTGAAAAAGTGATCCTACGTTGTTAACATAAAATTATTTATTTTTAGGTCTTTTTTTACTATTGAAAAATACAAAACTTCTTCTGCGCTGATGGCTATAGAACCTTTGGGGCAGTGGTTGAGAGGGGGACTTTTAGTGACTGCCTGCAGAAATCGAAAAATTGGCTGCTTTTATAGAAAAAAAAAGTTTATCATGTGGGAACGGTCAATTTCACCTGTCGTTGTTATGAGTGCAATTAACCACACAGGTGTTGTTGTTGCTACAATGGATAAAACAATCTCATTCTTTTCAAAGCAGGTAACTTATTCTTTTAAATATTTTCATTAATATAATTTTTATGGGTTATACTTATAAAGTATAAAAAGACCATTGCTTGGTAAGACATTAAGTTTCAAAATAAGCTAATAGTATTTCGCAAAGCAAAATTTTAACGCTATTCTAAGATAATTATCATAAGTATCTTTTACAGCACTTGCCTTTGGCTCGTGCCAAGCCCTCGTTTCGCAGAAAAAGCGCGTCCACATCCGTTGCATAAAGTTCTATTACATACTCCCATTAGTATACTTGAAACGGTACTAGTTATACTTCAAGCGGTAGATTTGTTCCAATATTTTTGCGGGTTCTATTCCATCTCTCAGGAAAACCTTTCCCAACCTTTCCACTTAAAAACCAAAGAAGATCCAAACTATCTGTAAATTTGTCGAATAAGAAATTAATAAGGCGAAAAGTAGTTGGCAAAAATATATTTTATTGCAGAAGACAAGAACAATTTTATGTGTTTGCTCGTCGAAGGTAATCTGGAGAAACAACTTAAAACTAGAAAAAATCAGATAAAAGGCAAAACAACTGGTTGCTTAGTAACCTGTATTTGAAGATCCTCCCGTAGCCTATCGAAATACAAAAGTCTCTGTAGCCAAGCGAGCGTAATTTGTCATCAAACAAATTACCCCGCGTGTTCCTTTTGATGCATCAGCGTTGAACATCAGCGCTCACCGACATCGCTCACGACTCGGCAGCACGACTGACGAGAAACGTAAAAATCAAATAAATTGGCAATCGGGAACAATATCCTACAAAGTTTTATCAGTCAAGACGTAGACATTTTGCTGGTGTCAGAGACTAAATTCAAAAAAATCACAACTCCCTACAAAACTATAATTTCGTACCACCAATCATGCAGTTTGTATTGGTACCATTATAGGATTTTAAAATTTTAATAGAGAAAGGAAAAGGACTTCTAGCAAAAATTGAATAGCAATTCTTTTTTGTTTAAAGATTTAGGCCAACTCTGTAAAAACTAATTTTTCTAAAGCCTGATAAAACTTGTCAGATTTACAAATTACCGATGTATCTTTTGAAATAATTCAATTCGTTTCTTAAATGTGTTTTCAGTTTTGGAAAAGTTGATATTTGTTGTTAATTTTAACAGAAAATAATAAGATTTATATAATTACTACCATGTCATGTATGAATCAGCTAAATAAAATTTCGCCTGTTGCAGGGGAAAAAATTGTGGAAGTTTATTGTTCAAAGCTATGTTTTAGATTTAATGGGCTTTCAAATGCCCCAAACCGGTGCATTTTTATTTGCCTTTAGTATGGCCAATTTTGGAATTTATGTTTATGATCAAAAACAGCAGTTGGATTTTATGAGAGTCTCAGACACAGTATCATGCTTTAAGGTAAAATTAAATTTATAGTTATTAATTATAGATATCCAATTTATTATAACAATGATGAAATTAAATTGTGGTTCAAATGCAATCGATAAATGTAAAGTTAACACAATATTATGGAATCACGTTTGAAGATGAGTAGGTATTATAATTGCAAAAATATACCATGGACGGATTATTTCGCACTAAGGCCCCCTTTAGAAAATCAATAAAAATTAGTCTCACGCCATTAATGTGTTAATATTTCACATTTCCATAGACTGAAACACTCGTATTTGCGTGCCACTATGGTACTTCACGATACAAGTGCCATAAGTAACACTTTTTGGCACAGCGTAGTTTAGGGTCCGAGCGCAGCGAGGGTCCTAATAGCTGGGCCGAAAAGTGTCCCCATGGCACAAGTATCGTACAACATTTTATAGCACTGTGCTAAGTTCACATTTATGTCCCGTTTTCCGAGCCATGAGTCGCACTTTCTGGTAGCGCAAAGTGAGGTTAGCGCACGAGCGTATGCGAGTGTGATGCGAACGCAGTGGTGCCAGAATGTGCGACTTATGCCACACAGTGCTATAATAGTACTTTATGCAACGGGTACGGATATACTTTTTCAGCGAAACGAGGGGTTGCAGCACGAGCCGAAGGCGAGGGCTGTAACGAGTTTCGTTGGAAAAGCATATCCGTATCAGTTGCATACAATATTTTATGGTACAAAAGCCTAAAAGTAGCGGCGAAGTTGCGATTTTTAGGTTAGCGTGCCATAAAAGTTCTTTTCATCACAGAGTGCGGGAAGTGCTATTTCCTGTACGCTGATTCCCGAGCAGTATCGTAATATCAATACAGCTCGGAATTACACACTTCCCTCACGGCAGACCGTGCGGAAAATAAAAACTTCCCGCAACTCGTGATAAAAAATAGTATACGTCACTCGTGCGCATGGTGCTTCACGCATGAGTGACGTAATGTACTATATTATAGCACGCTGATGAACGATTAATCATAGCGCTTATAAACTGTGCGACGAGAATTTGACCAGGATCTCGTCTCTCTTTAGGCAAGTTGCGCTTGCTCCAAGTCGTATCTTTATTTTTGACAAGCCCGCTGCAGCCCTGTCGCAAGTACGATATTGCAACGAGTGCATTGTAAGCAACTAAGCTATGTGAGCCCAGCGATCCAAAGCTGTGAATGTGGGCCAGAGTAACAACCGGAGCAACTGTTGCAAGTGTAAGTTTCTGTTTCGATCTTCTCTCTTTCTCTCAATAAATTGCGACTCGCATTCCCCGGATCTGAGCGAACTCGCGCGTGCCTTGGTATTACACTCTTTTGCCGTCCAGAGTACGGCTGTGTTCAATCTTGCGATTAATTACTTAATAATAATCATTTATGCAATGGTATGACGAAAAATGCCCTTTTTCGCACATTTTTTAGTACGCAAAAAGCGTTTTTGGATACCGATGTGCGGTAAAATGCCTCATTTTGGATACTGGTAAGCGATAAAATGCCTCGTTCAAAATGAAAGTAATATTTGCTTACTATTGCATAAAATTTTGTATGCAACACGTGCCCACGGGCTATTTGTTAAATAATACCCGAACATTTATTTTAATCTAACTGCACCAAAATCTGAGATACACGTTTAAGGTTTGACACAAGACTTTTATTATAGAGTTTGCACATATAAAATGGATATTATATTTTTCGTTACACTATTAGTTATAATGTACCACGCGATTGGCTCAGCTGTAGCTCAATTACAAAAAGCTAGGATAAGGTGTTAGCGCGTGAAGACTGCAAGATGTTAGTGCGTCTGTCTGCGAGAGCTGAGAGCCGACCACCCGAGATTACAAAGATGAGCGCTATATATAATAATTGTTGAATCCCGAATTACAGTGGGGCGATATTGGAAGATTACCCGAATTCGCGTAAGCTATCCCGTGACTAGCGCGTGGTATGATAACCCATAAATTACATCATTCTTTTATTACCCCTTTTAATGACGTTATATCGAAAAACTCGAGGTCGAGAAACAGCGTATGACGAGACTCGATTTTTTGGATATAACACCAGCTTTTTGCACACAGTGTGCGCAACCCTTTTTCTTCTTTCCCCTTGCTTTTTATTGCGCATTCATAATTTACCATGAATTATTGTAACTTTTACCGTTACAACTGTTCCCAGTTGAAAAAAATTGCGTGGATATCCACGTGGATTATCCACGCTGATTCCACGTGGATCATACAGGGATTCCTTGAGGATGGGACATTGATTCCACGTGGATCGAACATGGATCATATAAAGAGTCCACGTACGTAAACCACGGGGATTTGCACGGAAATCCTCGTTGATTTCCGATCGATCCACTGGTATTTGCGCGGAAATCCTCGTTGATTTTCGATCGATCCCCGGGGATTTTCGCGCAAATCCTCGTTGATTTTCGATCGATCCACGGGGATTGCGCGGAAATATCCTCGTTGATTTTCGATCGATCCCCGGGGATTTTCGCGCAAATCCTCGTTGATTTTCGATCGATCCACGGGGATTGCGCGGAAATCCTCGTTGATTTTCGATCGATCCACGGGGATTTTTGCGCAAATCCTCGTTGATTTTCGAGCGCGTGCCCGCGAACAAGTTCCACATCCACGAGGATTGAAAAAAAATCAGCGTGGATAAGTCGAAAATCCGTGGTGATTCGCCGCGAATCCTCGCGGATGTTTTGAGCGCGTGCTCGCGAACAAGTTCCACATCCACGAGGATTGAAAAAAAATCAGCGTGGATCAGTAGAATATCCGTGGTGATTGCATTTTTTTCAGCCCATGATCGATCCACGAGGAATCCCTGTATGATCCACGTGGAATCCCTGTACGATCCACATGGAATCCCTGTATGGTCCACGAGGATTACTAATCCTCGTGGATTTCCACGTGGATATCCATGCAATTTTTTTCAACTGGGTTGACGCCGAAAATGTCACAACTCTAAAGAATTAATATAGAATAAGAGTTTTTAAATCTTATTTTAAGATTTTCGGTTACTCAGCTAATTTTAGGATTTCGTAGAAAAATAATATTATAAAATAGTGTGATATAGTTTTTTAAGCAAAATCATTACAGCACTCACCATGATTGACTCATGCTTTAATTCCTGTTCGGTTTGATAAAAACTATAACTGCACCATTTGAAAAATGTACTAATTTTTAATAAGAGTGATGGTTTTTTGATTTTCAAGTCAGAGTGAATGAGCTATCGTTTATTATTATCAAATCAAAACGAGCGATTTTGAAAAATTTTAACAGGTGATAACAATATGCGGTGAGGTGGAAAAACTATCAACGCTTCGAAGCCCAAAGTTTTAATTGAATTATTAATTTATTATTTCGCAACAAAGTTAATAAACATTTTTAATAAGATTTGTTTTTTGTTCTATTCAATGATCCACTTTCTCCAAATACTTGGTATTCTCAAATGTATGCTCGACTGTATATTCGATATGTAACTATATCCGTAAGCACCAAGCACACCACTATTTTTGGTATTTTTATAAATTGAAATGGAATATGGAGTCTTTATTATTTTTTTCAAGTTCCATGTCATAGAATTTGACGTATAATATTATAATTTTAAATGATCATATGAATATTTATTTTATTTTAAATAAACTGTAAATGTATCTATTTTTTCAGGTTAAATCGATTTGTAATAATGATATTATCATGGTAATGTTAGCGAAAAATGGAAATTTGCATATTAAATCACTACGTGAGCTGCTAAAGCTGTTTCAATCAGGATCATGTAACCATCAAAGTTATGATAATATCGAACCCAAATTTTTATTGACTAAAAAATCTCAAATTTACATGGAGCAGACTATTAAAGAAAGATCTGATCCTAAACTGGTGTATATGATATTTCAACGTAGTTTTTTGAGATTAAGATTATGCGCAAGCATGAGTATGAAACACGTTACCTCTAATATGCGAAAACTTCAAGATCGATTTTGTCAGTTAAATGTGTCGTTTCAAGGTTTAGGAAAAAAATTTATGCTGAATATTTCAGCTCCACTTTTAAAAAATACTTGTCAAGAAAGTCTCTTTATTATTCTAAGGTCTGAAAATTTAATTACGAAAAAAAAAATAATTAATTTGCCCACTTCAATTTTACACCTTAACGTGCCTTTTGAGTTTGAAAATGATTCAAAAAGTAGTAGGAAAATTCAAATTTTACTTTGCAAATTCAATTCGATTAATCCTGTTTGTTCAACAGATATTGTAATAGGAAGAGAATGAACTGAATCATTCGTAGTGAGATATTTAATTAATCTAACAACATCGAAGATCCCGAATAGAGTGATTTAATTGGTACCGTTAAAATGAAAGCATTCAGTCAAAGACACGTGAAATAAACGTTTGGTTGGACACACGATTGAAAATGTTGAATCTTCGGTTGAAAATTCTAGAGTGGTGTTTCCGCTTCGACTGTATTTTTTCAAATATTAAGAACCTAAATAAAAACTCTTTGTAATTTTATTTGAACTACCACTAGTTTAATATTTATGTAATAACTTTGTAACACCGCTAAAAAGAAAAAATATGAACTTACTCAAATATTTTTTTATTTTAAATTTGTTATGGAATATTAATTTAGATAGGAAAAACGCGTCACAAAAAGATTCATTGTTGTGAAATTTTGCAAGCAATTTAAGTATTATTTCATTCAAGTTTTACTTTGAATAAATTAGATTTAATGACTGGACCAACTAGTGTAAGTGTACAAATTCAAATGAATCTCGCAAGATTTCAGTTGAACAATGTTCATGCATCGACTAGAGATATTTTGGTAGCCCGCTTTTACGTTTGTTTTGAGCACTGTGATTTTGTAAGTAACGAGCGATGTAGGAATAAACTTAAAAGGAATGCAAAATAAATTCAAAAACATATTTATTCAAAAATATTTATTCATCATCTTTTCCCAAAAATGATTTAAAATTTACAATGTATGAATTGATATCATATTCCTCTTCATACTCATAACCTTCAGAAATTGTTGATAAGAATTCAGATACAGATTTGCTCGTACCTAAATTTACATTTTTATTATCGATGTTATCTTCAGAACAAGTGTTTTGTTTTTTTTTGCGGCTATTATCCAACTTGAACAGGTCCAATATCTGAAATAAATTAATTTTTTTTGTAGAATTATGTGATCCAAATTATATTTCAAGGCATAACAAAGTTTTAAACCAAAATTGATTGTTTTAACGGTAAACTACTAGCAAACATTAATCTGTTTACTCCCGAATGTATGTACTCAGATATCAGTCAGGCGATCGCGAGTGCTGAAGCTTTCTTTTTTTGTTTTAGACATAGGGCCAAAAGGATTCGTTTGACTAGTCACATTCAAATAAATTATTCAGTAGTTTGATACAACAATATCGACACTCTAAACTGAAGTTGATTGTCTTTTTGAATGTTGGAGTTAATTAAATATCAATTTTAAAATGAAAATTAGAGTTAAATGGAAAAAATCGTCAATAAAAAAAAGAATAGAACAAATCAAGTTGAAAATTATATGAAATGCCTAATAATATCTGGTCTAATAAAAAATTGGTGAGCTCTGGGTGTAAGATAGAATAACTTTAGTCTTTCGTAACAAGACAAATCAATCATTTTCGTGAAAAATAATGCAAACCGAGGTGATATGAAGCAATGGACCCGATGCTTTGCTTTGCCATTTCAAAAAAAACTTAAAGAGACTTCTAACAATTGCGCGGAAATCCACGAGGTGACGGCAGGCGAGCTCTTAAGTTTTAAAACGTCACCTACAACAAGATTCTGGGGCTTAAGCTAGATGATAACGTGTTAGTTGACAAATGACATTACGCTTACTGTAATTCGTAAAAACAAAGAATGGATGAAGTATGATGTTATGAAAAATTTCATGTCTAAAAATCCTGCAGGACTAGGTCAGTAGACGCAACGACTCATTTCAAATATCACTCCAGGGGTCAAACGGGGTCATAGAGTAGTAAGCTACCACCTCACACAACTCCTATCCGGAGCGGTTGACTTAGGTCGTACCCGTGTTGAAGTAATAACGACACCAGCGATTTGCGTCTGGTGTTTGAAACCGGAAAAATTTGTACATAGTGTAGTGTATTAATATTATTGCTCAAACCCTCTGAAAAGTTGATTTTTTTTCAATGCATCAATACCAGCTTACGAGCGCTAATACATTGATTAACACTTTATTGATATTTTTGGAACTTGAACTCAATCGAATATCTGGCCAATATATGTAAGTTTATGTATTTGTATGTATTTTCATAAATAACATTTTCGAGAAATTATTTACTGTAATGAAGTGGAAGACATATATGTACATCATTTTTAACCTTCGGAAATATGAAAATAGTAGGAAAAGAAATGTATGCAAATAGTATAGTATTAAATATAGAATTATTCTGTTAGATATAAAACTTACCTCTTCTTTGTGCATTGATTTCAAGGATTTATTTTCAATATTCACTACAGATTTAGCGGTATGTAATTTAAACTTTTGTAAATTCATAATTTTCTCTTCAATTGTTTGCTTCGTTATTAATCTATAAACATTGACCACTTTTTTTTGACCGATACGATGAGCTCTATCCATAGCTTGTAAATCTTTCATTGGATTCCAATCATGCTCAAAGAAAATAACAGTATCAGCTCCTGTTAAATTTAAACCTAAGCCACCAACATGAGTTGTCAGTAGTAATATATCAATAGAAGGATCTGCGTTAAAACGCGATACTATTGATTGCCGTTCTGCAATTGAAACATTTCCATCAATGCGCATATACGTAACGGTTGGTAGATGTTTTTGAAATAGATCTTTTTCTATTATATCCAACATATTTTTTAATTGGCAAAAAATCAATGCTCTATGTTGTCCAACTAAATGATTTTTTTTTACAATATCAAAAAGGAAATTTGATTCAGACAGTGTTTCATCTGTTAAATTATAATAATTTTGATAATCTTTAGTTTGTTGAGATTGTCCAATGCCACAATCGAGTAATAGTTGTTTTAAAGCAGGTAGTTTAGCAGCATGCTCGATATCTGATAAATCAGAATTTACGTTTTTCAACTGATTTTGAATCTGAAAAAAACATTTTATTATTATTAGTGCATTATAAAATACCTAAATAGCTAAATTAATTTATAGAAGAAAAAAATCAATTTTTGCCGTTTTTAAAAATGAATTATTATAATTTTCAGTGAACCTAATTTTCTCAGGATTTTTCATGATAATTTAGAAAAATCGTGTTTTCGCATATTATTTCCAAATAATCTGATCTAATCTTTGAAAATTATAAAAAAAAAAATTAAAGAAGTTTTTGATCAGTGCCAAAATATTTGGGTTCAATAAAATTTCTCTTCTAAGAAGACTCTTATAAAGAGGCTAAGCATTGTGGATTCGATAGTTACTTGTAAGTTACCAGTAGCGCCCGCAGTATTAATTATAAAATATTTTAAATCCCCGCAGTTTCATGTATACGTAAAAAAAAGCCACGTTCCGAGTTTTAGCTCCTATTCACGTCCCTTTTTTTGCTTCCCCCTAGAGAAAGCTTTGTGATAGGCTCCAAAACGAGTAACAACCAGATGTCATAGTACATGTTTGTTCACATGTTTGTAAACTACATTGAATTTGCAACAAATGTTTGTATGAATGTGTATGGGTACGCGCGTTTGAAGGGCTCGAAGAGAGGCTTGAATAATTTTATATTTCTATTTATAGCATTAAGCTGAAAAGGTGAAAAAAAATGTTTTTTAGAAAATAGGCTAGGGCTGTGCGAGTATCCGATTTTTCGAGTTTTACTCGACTCGAACTCGACTAGCCGAGTTCGAGTCGAGTTCGAGTCGAGTCGGGAAAATTCTAGTACTCGAGTTTTTTCGAATACTTGATTTTTTTCGGGTACTCGAGTTTTTTCGGGTACTCGAATTTTTTCGAGTAATCGATTTTTTTCGAGTACTCGCAATGTATTTAAATTTTAAGAAAATAAATGGTGAATCAACAGTCTCTAGACCCCTATCTTTGTGTGTATATGCTTATAAGTGTGATATTCGCAGCGGATTGGATTGGAATAAGAAAATAATTTAATAGTACCACACTTCATCACACTTATAAGCATGTACACACAAAGAGAGGGGCCTAGAGACTGTTGGTTCATCATTTATTTACTTAAAACTTAAATATATTGCGAGTATTCGAAAAAACTCGATTGCTCGAAAAAACTCGAGTACCCGAAAAAACTCGAGTACTCGACAAAAACGCGAGTACCCGAAAAAACTCGAGTACTCGACAAAATCGAGTACTCGACTCGAACTCGACGAGTCGAGTTTTTTCGAGAACTCGCACAGCCCTAAAATAGGCATAAAATTCTTGAGTTTCTATGAAAAATTTAATGTATTTTTTGAATATGAGTTTATGATTTACCTCTGATAAATATAAAAAACGTTATAAATAATTTACTGCGAAAAACTACGGTTTTGAATCCTGAAAAAAACTTTGAAATTTTTTTTATAAAAGAGACTTAAACTATGGCCAATAATACCCAAAATTGTGGAATAAGAACCGAAAGTTTAAAGTATCGTAGCAAAGTACCAAGGATTGTGTAAATACTATAATCTACAAATAATCATTGATCCTGATTATTCCTAGATTATAACTCGATATTTTCGTAAACAAAGTAGTATCAATTAAAATTTTTATTTAGCAATTGTAGACTTGATTGATTTCAAAATTATTTTCTTACCTTACTGTACTCAGGATGTTCTGATGTTAACACTAATTTTGGATGATTACAAACATTTTTAAGATACCTCAAAGCTTTAAAAATATGTCCAGAAGATTTTGCAGCATTTATGTCAATTTTGTTGACTAAAATTGTATTTTTTACTTGAAAATCTTCATATAACGTTTTTTGCAATGGCGAAAGATCGCAAAAATAATCTTGAGTTATTTTTGGAGGAAGATCTGTCAAAACATCTTCTTTGGTACGTCTTAATAGAAACGGCAACACCTATTAACAAATACAAAGAAGTATTAAATTATGTGATTGCTATGAGTAACATGTTAGAATTTAGTTAGTTTGACTTCTAAATTTTTTTTCTCTCTATCTTCCTTCACGAGAAGGCCTGCAGGAAGCTATTGGCCTCGAGTCTGTGACATGTAGCGCCCATGGTGTCAGGCAAATGAACTGTGAGCGGTCAATGCTAGTGAGAGTTAATGTATAAAGATACATTAGAAACCCCGAGTAACTGCATTTTTTATAAGTAAAAAAGGATTGAAAACTGAAGTGAAGAAAATAAAAAGGAAAAGGTGTTGTATGCGTGACTGCAAAAGTAAGAATGGCGTAACACAAGTGCCTTTTTATTATTTCCCTACAGATAATAAGCTATTTGCCTTTAGAGAACTCGCAGAAATGCTTGTTTTATCAATGTAATGTTGTATTATCAATGATTGTTTATTTATCAGTTGTTTATGGTGGGTGCCTTCGTGACTTTGTATGTAAATACATGCAATCGTACACATTTCTAGACCTCCCCCAGTTCATGATACCGCCACGGCGCGCTTGGCGCTGCAGTCGAGACTCGAGGCCAATATAGCCCGTGCGTAAGAGAAATGTTACTACCCCTTCCCCATCGTCTCGCATTTGCCTAGGTCCAACAACCTGTGAGGTAAGAGACACCTGAGAGTGTAAGTAGTGCATATGTACTAAGGGTACACCCTCATCCTCCAGGAAAAAAACCCAGACCCGAGACAGCCGGAGCACATTGAGTTCTCATTATTGGCCACCTGAAGTGAAACTTCAGAGTCAATTTCCTTGGTTGAATTTTCTTTTTGGATTTTTTTAAACATTTTTCGATTTTAGTTAATTCAAAGTTTCTTTTCTAAGTTGAAAGATTTTTTTTTCTTGATTTTCTTGATGAAAATTTTGATGTTTTAAATAAATTTCAACAAGTTTTAGCTTTGATGGCTGGTCATAGAAGCTAATTCTGAATATTTCGACTTAGTCTCTTATTATTGGCTGCCCTGACGAGCCGAGTCAATGCGAAGTCGAGCTCACAAACGGAGCAATGCTCTCGTTTGAGCCCGGCGGTTTGCGGGCCGAGCGAGCGACTTGCATGTGAGCCGCAGAGAGGGGGTAACGCGAGCGGCCTCGCGCGGAGTCGCGCAGCGACGTCGAATCAGTAACAGCTCGATAGTAGTAAGCCTAGAAACCCTTGAGAGATTCGAAGCGTAATTGAATACGATAACCAGAGTTTTTGGTGAGTAAGAGTATTCGCTGAGTGTGATTGTATATAAATGTGGATCACACCGTTGTGATACGTGTGTGCTCGCGTGGCGCATAGGTGTACCAGCGAGTAGCCTCGTCACGACAATGCGTTTGTGTCGCTCGTCGGCGGCGACCTCGCGGTCGCCTGGTGCTCCGCTCGTGCGGAAAAGCTGAGCACACCGAACGAAAACAGTGTGACGTGTGTCTGCAAAGCGAAACGCGAACGAGAGTAAGAGAAGCGGGCGTACATCATAAAATCGACGTTCTTCACGAAGAGTAACACATTTCAAATGTGTAACGAAGCACACAATAATAGTTTTATGATAAAAACTAGCACATTTCAATTTTTTTCTATCTGACACTAGCACGTTTCAATTTTTCACAATTAAAACTAGCACGTTTAAACTACGGCGATAAAAACTAGCACGTTTCAAAAAATTGAAATGAAAACTAGCACGTTTCAGTGATTGTGAACTAAAGTTAGCACGTTTCAGCAGTTACTAAAAAATGCCTAATACAGAGTAACAACTAGAAGTATCACGTGTCCATATTTGTTACAAAAAAAAAACAAATACAATCTTTAATTGTTATTAACTGTGCTTGTTGTGCGCGAGTGCCCAAAACGATATTAGACATGTCAATTAGTGAAGACTTAAAGAAGTTAATGAAAATTTTAATTGGGAGGACGCAGATAAAAGGATCGTATACATGATGAATCATACGTGAAACATGCTACTTTTTGTTGCAACAAATGATAATTGTCGCGTAGTAGAAGCACGGTCGCGAACGGTGTTCGCGCGTTGATCTCTCCATCGACAGTGACGACGCGTTCCACCTCGATGAGCAGGCGGATCTCCCACTCGCCTAATATACCAACAAATTTCACTTAAAAAATAGCGGTCGTTGGCTCAATACGTAGCGTGCCGGGTATCGCGACATAGTTCGTTCGAGAGGACGTGGGTTCAAATCCTAATGAGGGCAATTGGATTTTCTCAATTGTCAACCAGCAGGATAAAAATCCACGGCCTCTCGAACGAATGTTGTCTCGATACCCGACTCGCTATGCATTGAGCCAACGACCGCTTTTGTAAAATGTAACTTATTTAGGCGAGATGGATATAGACAGTGAGGGAAAAATAAGATCATACGTATTTTAAGATGTGATACTAGATGGAACTTGAAAAAAAATTTTCTTTTGGCCCGGGCCAGAAAGAAAAGTGATTTTTATTAATGCACCAGACACGTGGATTTTTACCGTGCAAAAATAAGATTTTCGTTCTTTATTATTACATTTTGTGATTGAATAATTAAAAAATAATCATCAAAAAATTAATTCAAAGTATTTTTAGACTCAAAGAAAGAAAAAAAAATATTTTTATGCAATAGTATGACGAAAAATGTCTTTTTTCGCACATTTTATAGTGCGCAAAAAGCGTTTTTGGACACCTGTGTGCGGTAAAATGCCCCATTTTGGACACGGGTGTACGGTAAAACGCCTCATTTAAATGAACGTATTTTTCGCCTACTATTGCATAAAATTTTGTATGCAACACGTGCCCAGCTTTTTGCGCACACTCGTGCCCAAAAACGCCTTTTGGGCACTTGTTACATAAATAACTATTATTTGGCTCGGACCAAACGGAAAAGTCGTTCGAAAATTTTTAAATTCGATTTAACCCGTCAACGCCCAGGCGGACAGAATTTTTTACTCTTATGTAGTCTGTAATTAAATCATCTTATCGGAGCGAGAAAAATTCTTGAGTACTCATTTTATATGTTAAACTTAATGTAATTTTTAAATAAGGGTTTATAAATAACCTATGATAAATATTAAAAAATTTTTAAACAATTTACGGCGAAAAAACATGATTTTGAATCTTGAAAAAAAACTTTGATCCAAATTTTTTTTATGAAAGAGACAAACTATGGCCAATAATGCCTAAAGTTTTGAATTAGCGCGGGCGATTCGGAGCCCTTCGGACCGTTGGAGTCAGCACTAAGCGCTCGACTCGAGCGCCGCGCATCCTCTAGCTTCGTGCGGTGAAGCGCGTCGTCACTGTCGTTGGAGAGATCAACGCCCGAACACCGTTCGGCAACATTTGACAATCGGTTCATAAGTTAGCACAAAGAAATATTACGTTTGATTACGTGTACAAAGTTTGAATAATGGAACTGATAATTGTCGCGTCGTAGAAGAACGGTCGCGAACGGTGTTCGTGAGTTGTATATTTTCATAATATCAATCAAATAAATAAATTTTACAAAAAATTGAATCCATTGATTTGCTTTACTTAAAAATCTTTCATGATCCTCTTCTTTCATCCTTCTTTGCGGGAAACAAATATATTTGTTTTCGTCATCTCTTTGAACTCAGAGATCTTAATCCTATCTTATTAATCATAGAGCATATTCTTTAGCCTTCGAGTTTCTTAAAAGAGAGGCAAGGTATCATTCGTACACATGAAACTTGTACACGGTCATTTTTGTACACAAGTAAAATGTGTCCAATATTCGTACAAATAATCGAACTTTTTTTTAAATTCTTCCAAAAAATGTACTTTTTTGTTCGAAAACGAACAACATTAGAAAAAAAAGTTATTGAATATTCAAATCGCACCTACGGTACATTAAAATTTAAGTTATTATTTGTGACGTTGTGCCACTGCAAACGTCGTCGCGTCGGCTGCGAGGGTTGAATTATTGATAAGGTTGGCGACGCCAATAATAATTGCGTGGTATTTTTGCAGGTACGCGCGTACAAGGAGAAAAGGTAGAGCCCGACTCGCGACCGCAGAGGCGCGCAAACGTAAACATTGTGACATTATTTCCGCCTGATCAAGCCGCGCGTATAGCCGATGGCTGGGCCAATCAGCGGCCGAGGATGAGGGGAAATACGGCGCTCCGAGCGCAGCGATGCCGCGGAGTCGGGGGCCCTGCCTCCTTCTCTCTTGGGTCGTCGTAGCGAGAGCACGCAAAGCCGTGCTCCGTTTTTGGACTGTCGTTTCTCTGACTTATTCTGGAAGTCGTGTCTTTTCTTTGGGATATCGGTTTGTACCAGTGTGATAACGTTACCTGTGTGTGAGTATTTACGTGGAGAGCTATCCGTCTGAGGATTTCTAAGCCATAGTCTGACTGAGAATATTTGTGAAGCCGAAATAAGAAGCCGAAACGATATTTGTAGGAACTTAAGCCATCAATATATATTTCTTATGTAATTTAGCCATTTTCCGTAACCAATAAAAAAGGTGTTCATTACGATAAAAGAAAGAGTTGGTCACTGACTACTCCTGTCACCCTCCTTTCCCCGCGCGTTTCCTCTAAAGACGACTTTCACCCGAGATAGTAACGCTCAAAATTAACTGCAGTGTTACAACATCACCGTGTTTACGTTCGCCTAGCCCGCGCAGCGAAGTCGGAGCTGCTACCGACACGAGAGATACAAGGCGACACGAAGACCCTCGCGGCCCGTGCGTGCCAATTAGCAGACGATCGCGACACTTGTATTTCGACCGTTGAGCCGTGCAGAGCCGAGTATTTGCGAGCCGTTTTGTACTGATTGTCGTGTAGTTTTGTGTGGAGTAATTGGAGTAGAGCGTGTGTGAGGAGTGTGCAGCGAGTGAGTTGTAAGTGCAGGTCGGTTTTGTGCGTGTTGGTGAAAGAGAGGAATTGGTGGCCACGTGCTCGAGTGTGTGTGCTGGCGAGACGTGCGGCGCACCAAGAGTCGACATCAACGCGACGTAATTCAACCTTCCGGCCCGTCCCCGTTTACGTCTGTGGCCAACAGACAACCGTGAGGAAGTCAGCCGCAACTCCCCGTGTGGTCGCGAGCCTCGAGAGCGAGGAATATCGTGAGTAGGTTTTTGGTATTACCGCGCTCGCGCCGACCCTCAAAACGGCAACGCAGCTCGCGTCCGCGACCAGGTGTGATTGAGTGCGTGATAGCTACGGCTTGGTGTGCATGAGTATTAAGAGTAGCCTCAATAAAAGAGCGTTTGTTTTAATTGAAATTCACTGTTGTATTATTTACAAGACCCGTCGTTTTCCTTTCCTCTCTCTCTCTCGCGGATTTTCTCGTTTACAGGTGCTTTTATAGGTGCAGTGTTGCAGTCACCGGAGGCCCCGCTCCATACCTGTCGACGTCCCCTCCAGGAGGAGAGTCGTACTCACGACCTGAGGTAGTATTTCGCGTTTTCCCGTCCCTTTAGAGCTAGCCGGACCCTGGCCGACGACAAGCTGTCGCTTGTCTGGCGCGTCGGATACCGACAAAGTCGGCCAGGCAGCGAGAACGCCTTGTGTACGGTGGACACGGGGAGTCGACCGTCACATATTCTACAATTTTAGGTAATATTGGCCACGGTTTAAGTCTCTTTCATGAAAAAAATTTAAATCAAAGTTTTTTTTCAAGATTCAAAATCGTGTTTTTTTGCAGTAAATTGTTTATAACTTTTTTAACATTTATCTTAGGTTAATTATAAACCCATAGTCAAAAAGTACATAAAATTTTACATAGAAAATGAGTACTCAAGAATTTTTCTCGCACCGATAAGATGATTTAATTGCAGACTTCAATAGAGAAAAAAAATCTGTCTGTCTGGGCGTTAACGCTGCCAGGAGGCGGTGGTGGGGAGTCGAGGCGAGTTAGCGCGAGGGAGAAGGCGCCGCAAGTGTATAATGGAAAAACTGGGATATACGTTTTGTCAGAAAATTATTGTAGTTTCCGAATCCGGTCTTAAAAATTTGAAAAGTTTATTCTTACAACATGTACCAGTCTAACAACAAAAAACAAAAATCGCCGCGTTAAATCTTGCAAAATCAATATCGCCAAAACTATGCATCCGACATAAATGAAATTTTAAATAATGAAATTTTAAATTTTAAATAAAATAGTATATTGTGCATTGAGCGAGGAAAATGGAAAATTGTACAGTGTAAAATGTACACGCAGACATAGAGTATCCACACGAGCGTATTGTATCTAAGAGATCATATAATAAAGGTGATAATATTACTGTATGCAATTTGAATCATTATTTTTCTACGGCAAAGCGAGGGGTTACACATGAACTGAGGAAGAGTTTTACCTGACGGTGTAATGATTCCAGGGCTTCTACCGCTGATTTTTTTTCTTTTTTTCCAGCCTTAGATTCTTTGCAAGCCAAAATTGGCTTAGAATATTTTTTAATGAACTGTTTTTCACAACCAAGAAATCCTGGCATAAGAAAGTCAAATAATGACCAAAGTTCTAGAACGTTATTCTGAATAGGTGTTCCAGATAAAATTAACCGATGATTGGAACATAGCTTCTTGACAGCTTGAGAGATTTTAGTTTTACTATTTTTTATTATATGTCCTTCATCCAGAATGCAATAGTTCCATTGACATTTTTCTAGTAACAATATATCTTTTCTTATAACATCATAGCTCGAGACAACTAACCTGTTTCAAACGAAAATTTTTAAAGTATATTAAAAATTAAAATATGAGGCCCTAATTGATTAATTTATAATTTGGGGAATTTATCAGCCGAGTCGAAGCAGAGGCTGATAATCACGTGCTCTGAGACTTTTTTTCACTAAATAGGTGCAAATGTAGTTTTTTGTGAATCTCTCAGCCTAAAATAATATTTTTGGGCTACCCCAACCTAAAGTAACATTTTAATCCCGCTGAGCAAAACCAAAATGTTGCTTAAGGCTGGGGGATTCACAAAAAATTGTATTTGTTCCTATATAGCGAAAAAAGAAAGTCTCAGAACACGTGATTATCAGACTCGGCTTCGCCTTGGCTGATACATGACACATGCTTTGAGACTTTCTAGTTTTTCAGGTGCAAAATATACTATTTTTACGCTGAATGAAATTCGAAATTTAATTTAAATAATTTATTTATGTATAAAGCTTACTTGAATTTAGTCAGTTGACAACGTAATTTTTCACGTTCTTGAGGATTTCCCATGTAGGCAATAGCACTAAGATTACTTTCATGAAAAAACTTCTCAACTTCGCCAATCCAATGTCCAATAAGAGTCGGTGGGCAAATTATAATACTTGGTGGTACGTTTGGTGTACGATGATGATCTACAGCTAATATGCATAGAGTTTGTAAAGTTTTACCTAGTCCCATATCGTCACATAGAACTCCGTGCAGTTTACAGCGATTTAAAAAATCAAGCCAATTAAGTCCTTCTTGTTGATAACTTCGCAACTTTACAGACACAGGAACATCAAGAATAGTTTGAGGAATTTTCTGAGGGTTAAAAAGTTGATTCAGGAACTGCCATTCCTCTTTTTTTTCATTACTAAAACATATAAATTAGTGTTACGTAAAATAATAAGAAGGAATACTTATGAAAAAACAACAAGAAAAAAATTAAAGATGAGTCTTGTTTCTCAACTATGCATCATAATAAATTCTAAAATGCATAAACTGAATAATGCAGCCTAAATGGCTTTTACCCAAACAGTGCTATATGATTTAATTGATTATTTTTGCATTTTTAAGTACAGTGAAACCTCCCGTTAGCGGACTCTAATAGTTCCAAAGAAATTTTCTACTATTAAGAGGTGGACACTTTTCAGAGGCAGACAGAAAATTAACATAAATTTAATGATATAAAATTGAAAATACTGTTATTATGCATTCATTACTTCATAATGAATCACAAATGAGTGTTAATAATCAATAACGTATAAAATTGCGGATATTTTTTCGTTTTTGATAATTTTTTCGAAGTTTTCATAAATTTATCTCAATATTTCATCATTGGTGTCCGTTAAAATGATTGAAATGTACGAAAAAAGTGTCCGTTAACAGAGGTGTCCGCTATAAAGAGGTAGTTTTAGCTGCTTTTAATAGGTGCTAGTCCCGTCAGAAACAATGTATTTTTGCCAAGATCGCAAAATTTGTCCGCTTTGAGTGGTGGCCCGCTTTTTAGAGGTGGCCGTTAAGGGAGGTTTCACTGTATTCCCCTAAAAAATTCATTGAACGAGACAGTACTCAAGTTGTCTGTGTTAAATGGCAATTTTTTAAAACAATTGTGTTGTGTGTGCATATCACACGTGCCTGCGCCTCCGATTTGGCAGTTGGCCGTTTGACTAAGCACAAGAGTGGGACACAACCACACTACCACATGCGTCAAACCCCTTCCATGCTCATGTAATACAGTTATTGTTGTCTCTCTGCGCTCGTTTGATCCAAACTACACGCGGTATTTTTATTAACTTACCTAATAAATTACTTTCATTTTTTACCCTAAGTAATATTATTTTTGCAATCCAGCGCAGAAAGGTATAGTTTTAATTTCTGCGACGAAGAGAGCTTAACCGCGCGCAGAGGCAAAAAGGTAACTAGGTTGAGCGCAGCGGCAAAAAGATATCTTAGTCGAACGCCGTAGCCAAACAATTTTTGCTCACTGCACTTAGGTTGGTCACGCAGCCGTGTATGATAAAATACTGTTACTTCATGAGCCATAAAGGTATCATATTCGAGCAAAATAGAGAAAAAAAAACATTCACAACATTGTAAGAGAAAAATAAAAGTGTCTTTACATAACTTTGAATTAAATTTTGAGTTTTAAACGTTAAAACAGAATTTAATTATATTATATACGTGGTCAACCTAAATTCAGTGAGCAAAACTGGTTTTGCTTCTGCGTCCGACCAAGATACCTTTTAGCCGTTGCGCGCGGTTAACTATTCTTTTCATCGCAGGAAGAAAATGATGATGCACTGGGGCGACAATTTCATCAAATTTAAATATTAATTAATTTAACCTTTTCATCCAAGGAATTTTTTAGTTTGCTTAACTTTTTACTATTCTTTGATGTCATACACAAGAAAATATTGATTCTGACACACTAGATGGCGCTGAAAAATTTACTTTAACTTTTCACATCTAATAAAATACTTACATTTCATTAGTAGAAAATATATTTGTAGCTAGAGGAATCATTTGTATCAGGCTGGCAAATGTGACACTACTTAATAAACGTACTGACTCATTGTTATCACTCATACAACCCAATAATGGGATCAGAAAATGCACTATGTAAGGTACTATTTCAAGCTTGCATTCATCTACAATACAAGCAATTACTTCAACAGCTCCTTGTCGACAGTAAGTTTTTGATTCTTGTGTTTTACATAACGGATTCGCATCATTTTTAGGATCGAGAAATTCAATAATTTTGTTGAGTACAGCTGGTATAGTCTGAAAATTAAAAAAAAATAAATCTATTAAAGAATAATAATCTTATAATAATCTAATAATATATCTGATAAATCTAATAAAAGTCAATTAATTAAGGGCTCAAAGAGGGCTTAAAATCGAAAAAAGTTATTTTGTTTCATAATAGTACTGTACGATACTAATGGCATAAGTAAAACTTTTTGGCACGGCGTATTTTAGGGCCCAAGCGCAGCGAGGGTCCTAATAGCTGAGCCGAAAAGTGTCCCCATGGCACGAGTATCGTACAACATTTTATAGCACTGTGCTAAGGTCACATTTATGCCCCCTTTTCCGAGCCATGAGTCGCACTTTCTGGTAACGTGAAGTGAGGTTAGCGCACGAGCGTATGCAAGTGTGATGCGAACGCAGTGGTGCCAGAATGGGTGACTTATGCCACCGAAAAGCATGCCATAAATGTGAACTTACGCCACGTAGTGCTATAATAGGATTTTTGTCCTCTTTTAAATGCATTTTTCAAAAATCCAAAATCTATATATTACGCGTTGAATGAATCTCGCGCTTATATTTACAAGGTATATATGTAATAAATACCTTGTATTTACAAATTATGTACATTGTACAAAGTATATACATTATATATATACCTGGTATATACATTATATATACCTGGTACATACATTATATATACCTGGTACAAACCTTGTGAAAACTTATTTTATATTTCTTGCTTTCTTAAAAATTCTTACAAAACTCTGACTCCACCAAGTGAGCGGTAGCGAGCGAGGTAATCTGCTAGTTTCAATTATTCACTGAGATACAGCTGTGTCCGTGAGCGTATTTTAAATACTTTGTGTATTAAATTTTTTCCTATACGTTTTCTGGCGTTTTACGTTTTTACACAGTATACCTCAGTTGTCGAAACATTCAAAGCGTACCGATTGAGTTACAGCACCGAGTCGCGCACACTTCTTCAGAACATCAATAGTTACGGTCGCAACCTCGGGCGAGGTGATCGAATTTATAGGTCACTTTCAATCAGTGGATTAATGATGAAGTTGATATAAAAAAGTAAAATGAAAAAAAAATTCTGTTTAAGTGTTTGTACGGGGTGACTAATGGGTCGTATCGTCTCGTCTGAGGTTGCGACCGTAACCATTCAAGTTTTGAAGAAGTGAACGTGACCCTGATGCTGTCTACTCAATAGGTAAGCTCTGAATGTTATGACAGGCGAGGTGCATTTTGCAAAAACGTAAAACGCTAAAAATCGCAAGAGGAGAACAAATTTAACGCGCAAAGTACACAAAAAACTCACGGAAGTAGCTGTATCTCTCTGAATAATTAAAATTTTGGAGTTCTGAAAAATGCATCAAGAAGAGGACAAAAAATACTATTGGAAAATAAAAAAAATTTTATGAAAATTTCAATAGTAACCAGTATCATAATTTATTTAGGATATTTGCGGTGATGCAAATTTTAACTTTTTTGATTATTTTTTTAAATACTAATTAATTTGTAAAAAGTTAATACAATGAAGAAATATAACTCAGGTTTCGTTGGAAGATTAGCCAAACGTGGACATCTGAAAGTAATTTTGGGCCATTTTGGGTTTTAATGGGTCAATATATTCATTTTCACTTATATTAAATTTTAAAAGCAATCTTACTTTTTTAGAGTTGCGAGATGCTGAGGCAGCTATACAACGTGATGCCAAATTTCTCACAGCCTTATATGGATTTGATAATAGTAAACATACATTTTGTATGTATTTTAATATATGTTCATACAAAGAGTTTTCCAAACTTGGCAACATCACTTCTAGAATTTGCAGGTTATATATCAATTGATTATTTTTTTCTATCAATAAATCATTATTATCGATACCGAAATGCGTCAAATTTTCTGGTAAAATAAGCTTCCAAAAGTCAGCTAGTTTGGTAGGAAGTTCAGCTCCAACTTCATCAGCTGAAATGCATATTGAAGTGTAATAAAAGAACATTAATCATATTTGATTAAAAAATCGAATTACTATATGTAGCGGTCTGAGAGTGTCAGTAAATTTAGGAGCTGGTTTTTCTGTATCATCATATTGCAATATTTTTTTTAAATTTATCTTGGGCGTTAACTATATTTTCATACAAGCGTGCACCGGGGATTTCTTTTTTCTCAGTATAAGCGAGTATGCTATTTTGCGTACCCCGTGGCTCGAAAATAGCAATATCCTGTTTAGCGCAGCGGCTGGGAAATACTACTTTCGGGCCGCTGGTATGTAAAATAGCATACAGGCCTAAGTTGCGAAAAAAGAAAGCTCCAGAGCACGTGTTTATCGGCCTTAGCCGCTAATTACATGTACTGGCGCGGGGCATTTTTTAATGTATCGTAATTTTTTAACTCGCTGTGGCCGACGCAATGTGGTCTGAAAAAATATTGCACATATGCATTCCGATAGATTTTTGTCAGTTCTTTCCAATGGTGGTATTAGTTTTTCGAAAAATTCGAATGTTCATGGACAAAATTGACTTCAAATTTAACTCAATTTTTCCGTAAGTATGCCCCCTTTGATTTTATTCGTAGATATTTCAATCGAAAGGTAATTATAATTATAGAGGTATTAACTTATAAGTAAACTTAATCAATGTATAATTGACTCATCAAAAATAAGTTTTTCCTTAGAAGTAGTAATAAAAATAGTAGGAATAACGTTCGACTATCATAGATAATTTTTTATAATTATTCGATTCAAATAAAAAATATAACTTGCCAATTGCTCTTAAGGCATAAATTGCTCCCCTTGTTCTGATTTCGGCAGAATTTTTTGGTGTACTAACAGCTAAATTATCACATTCTACAGAAGTATCATCTGTCAACTTTTCAGCTGTTTCTTTTGCTTGACACTTTAAGTTGTGTGATAATGTTATAATACCATTAAAATGATCAGAGTTACCATCACTGCATGTCACTACAACTGGTGTATTATCTGTGTCGGAACAGAGATACCTACATAAATTATTTACAATCTGAAAAAATAATTTGATATAAAATAAAGTAGTATTCTTTGAAACTAAAAAAAATAAAAATTACTTTATCCATGTAGAGCAATGTATACCCGTTACAAAATAATTTATACACTTTTTCTCTCTTAAGAATAAAAAAAAAAAAAAGAAATTAGCAAGGACAAGCTATAAATTATAAATCAAATGGTTCGCTTTTGTAAATAAAAATAATTATAATTTTTATTATTATAATTAATTAATAATATTATTTTTAATTTTAACACAATTTTAATATATTAACAACTGATTTAATACACCATCAGGTCCGATTTTTTCAGACTTTAAACGCTATTTTTTTTCGTACTTATCAGTCTTAAGAAGATATTACGGATTGATCGAAATGTGTCTTTATAAAATCTTTTTAAGGTCGATGAATGTGAAAAATTGCATTGAAAGTGGTAAAAATCGGACCATTCGGTCGTTAATGAGTGTAAATGACGTTAAAAATTAAAATAAATATCTTACCTTTGAATTCGGGCATGGTTTACGCGAGATACATTTTCTTACTAAAACCGCCAAATTTTTTGCTGAAAATTTTTGAAATTCTTCCTTTTCTTCTTTTTTTATTGAATCCATGAGAGGTTTAATAAGAGGATTCAAAGGTTCAGGTGAACTAGGAATAAAATCAAATCTAATTACCGCTCCTGCTAGAGCAGCATTGGCCATTATATGTAGTGCTTGTTGTTGAGCAGCGCAAATTAAAACATCATTTTTTATTAGATTTCTTCTTTCGTCCAAGTTTTTATATGTAACAGAATCTATTTTTGTTTTTAGCGGACACGTTTTTTTGCTCTCATCTGAAAATGGAATCGGTGATGACACTAAAACTAGTAATTGATCTGTTGATATTACTTCATCTTCATTGAACTCTTTCGGAAAACTAATAAAATGTTCTTGCAAGAGACTTTGATATTCTCTATATTCTTGAAATAATCGGTAAAGTCTATTTGCTATTTCATCATAGTGTGGATATTCAGATAAGCACTTCAATAATCGATCTCTAAAAATAAAAATTCATCATTAAAATTTGCCTCATTACAGGTAATTTGAGAGTTAAACATTCATTGAAGGGAGAAGAGTAGATTATTATATTATTAATATTTATTAATAGTAGACAATTTTACCATAAAATATAGTAATTTTTCCTATACATTTAGAGATTTTATTGGGATTCAAAGCAGCGCTCGTTTTCATCCAAGATGGCGACATACGCTCGGCACTTAACTTGGGCTCTTATGGGAGTCAAGTGATAAATGAATATTTAAATTAAATAAAAAATTTGTTTAGGTATCTGATGTAAACAAGATCATCCTTATTCAAATATGTTCTTGTGAAAAAATTTTTGTTAAAAAACTTCTGTCCGTTCACCTGCAATTAGATAATTAAGTCATTTTAATCCTTTATCTGACGTCAATTCGGCTGTTACAGCTCTCCTTAACCTCACTTTAGACAGCTGTAGCAGCCGAATTGACGTCAGATATAGGATCAAAATGACTTAATTATCTAATTGCAGGTGAACGGACAGAAGTTTTTTAACAAAAATTTTTTCACAAGAACATATTTGAATAAGGATGATCTTGTTTACATCAGATACCTAAACAAATTTTTTATTTAATTTAGATATTAATTCATCACTAGACTCTATAAGAGCCTACGTTAAGTGCTGACCGTACGCCGCCATCTTGAATGAAAACGAACGCTGCTTCGGATCCTAATAGCACTGCGTCACTTATGTTCACTTTTAGGGCACACTGCCGTGACTTAAGCTGCTCATTATTGCCCCGCTGCAATAATATATTATGAGCACCTTATATCTCGTCAAGGGGGGGCTAAACGCGAACTTAGCACAATGCTGTAATAGTACTTTACGATACCTGTAACTCAAGTAGCCGATTTTGAACATGACACTAGCTTCCGAGTTACGCTCGGCCCCGCCTTGTAATAATGGCCTGCTTAAGTTACGCGTATCATAATATACTATTTCCTATACATGACTTGACCATATAGGCGCGTACACATCAGAGAAATTGCGACATGCACATTCAATCAGAAAAATGTGAGTCAAGACGCGATTGCACACGAGAGCAAGATAAAATTGAGTACTTGTAATGTAACATACGATTATAGTACCTTTCAGCTTTTGAGTTTTTAAATGATACTTGTTAACACAGGAGCAATGATATAATAGCATTGCTGTAATAAGGTTAAAATATAGGGATGCGATGGTGTAACCCGTTTGTCACAGACATACATCTTAGACACTATATGATAACATTTTTGTTTGAAAAAACTTACCGAAGTAGAGATGGTAAACTTGGTAATTGAATTTGATGCCTTGCCCATTGTGTCATAATCAAACCAATCATCATTCTTTGTATAGCGGATTTAGAATTCAAATGAACTAAAAATATTTTTGCATAATACATACAAGGATGAGAATCTTCAAAATTTTGTACTGTACTAGGAGCAGGCATGATTATATAGGTTGACAATAATCCAAGCATTCTTGCAGCCGCACAGCGAGCTCGATTGACGCTTACATTTCTTGATGTTTCTGAAACTGTTTCTATGCCACCGATATATATCACATTACCCGTTGATGGAAAATTTAAACCATCTGATAAATCCTCATTACTGTAAATTTCATTGCTATAATTTTCATTACTATTATTTTTTTTACTTTTCTTAAATTTCAATACAAAAGTATTGTAAGGAACATTATGTGGCTGCATACAAAGACAAAACCAAGTACTAATAAGTGGGCAAGTTGCATGTAAAATAAGATCAAGATGACTCTCGGAAAGCATACGCTCCCATGCTTTTTCTGCAAGTGTTTGTATAGATGGGATATGTTCAACAAGAACCCTCTGATAAACATTATGTAGTATTTTTTGGAATATCGTGACATAATCCCTCCAATAAAAATCTTCCAAATTGAATTCTGTCGTTCCATTTTTCGAGGTTAAAATCATAATTGTTTCTAGAGTTTCCTTTCGAACATTAGAACTCGCATGATGAAGAAAAGGCCAGAGACGCGGTAAAATCTGTAAAAATATGAAATTTTATGAACGGAAATATTTTTGACTCGTAATGATTAAATAGATTGAAAATATTTTCGATAGTATAATTAATATTTCTCAATGGCTTATAGAAAATATAAATAAGATCTGCTTTGCTAATTGTTCGTTGTCGCGGCTAGTAACACTCTGTTTTCCCCTCTCGGCTGCCTCGCTTCATTCTGAGTCCTCAGCGTCGAGCACACGCAGGATACACGCACACTCACACGCGCGTACACACACGACGTGACGAGCAGGCAACGACACGTGCCTCCGAATCACGATACGCAGCGCCAAGAGAGGCGCGCGCGACGCTGCGATCTATCGAGCAGCGAAAAAGATCGCAGAATCTCTCGTGCCACGAGAAGCGAGACGAGGCTACTAACCTCGAACGAAGCCGAACAGACGAAGGACTCGAAATTCATCCTCGAAAGAAAAAGGCAACGTTTTGCAAATATATTGTGTGTGTGTGTGTGTGTGTTCGACGAGTTACAAACCATCCACTTAGACTGACGAGTCCAAGTGAAGTTTTGTGTCATTAATCATCGACACCATCAGCGGCCATCATCACGACGCAGAGACGAGACGACGACGACGACCCAGCGACGTGCCGAAGATCTTTGCGAAAGGTAGTTTTTAAGCCGTAATTTCACCGTCGAGTCGCCGCGTCCGTCGCGTACGTTCTTTACTCGTACCCGGGAAATCGGTCGACGCGAACTCGCGGAAACGAATACGAGAAAATTATCACGACGGTCTGCATGCCGTCTCATGCAGTGGCGCCCTTCAATTTATACCATACAATTATAATTTGATTAATAATCATACTTGACATTTATTTAGTAGCTCAAGTTTCTTTCTTTTATTTATTTTTCCCCACCTAACCTACGCTACAAGGGTTTACCCTGCCCACGCCCTCTCCATAAAAGAAAAAAAAAACACACACACACATACACACACACGGATATTTTAAGACCTCAACAATAACAAATGAAATCTCAAATTATTTGATTTTTAATTAATAATTGAAATATTATACCTTTCTAACAGCTTGGAATGAAAAATTAGAATCAACAAGTACTATAGATGATGTTATTGCAGCCAGTAACTCCATGAAACTGTTACAAGCTGTAGCTAAATCATCTTGTTCTTCAATCAACTCCCATAAATTTAGCATGATATCTTCAATACTTTTGATATCTAAATGTTTCATTAAACTTGGAGCTATTGGAATGAGTGCACTTGCAGCCATAGCCCCAACGTCATCAACTGGATCTGTAAGACTTTTTAATAACACTGGATATATTCTAGGAATTAAATCATCATGTAGATCATTTCTAATAATGAGCAAATATTTAAGAGCTAAAAGTGCTCCATGTCTTGGTTCCCATGCATTACTATCAAGCATTTTTATGAGAATAGATAATAAATTCGAAATATAAATATTTTTAGTTTGGCTAGAATCTTCATTTGGTATCAAAAAAACCAGAAAACCGAATGCTTGAGCACAAGTCTCCCGAACGGGAGCAATAACTTGGTCAGATACGAAATCACCAAACCGATCAGAACCTATAACACTTAAAATTCGAAGTGTGGCGTCTATTATCCATTTGCAATGACTTTCTTTCATTTCATTTATAGTTTGATTTCTCTGTTTCCCAGCTCCTACAAAAAACGAAAAATGGCAATATAAAATAAATGTATTGATGCATCGTTTGATAACATGAGTTAATATCGAAGGTTGTTTAAAATGAAAAACTTTTTCTTTATAAGCAAAGTTGTAAGGGAGTTATCACTCACTCAATCATTGTGAATTCGTAGAAAAAGTATGGACGTGAATTTTATTTTATCATGAACTTTGGGTTAATTTTGTAATTGAATTGTTGCTAGGATCAATTAAACTTCGACTTTTTATTCGTTACTTTCAAAGAGAATCTCAACTTGTTTTTGAATTTTCAAACTTAATTTCTCAAACTTTCCTTAATGAAAAATGAAAGATAAGATAAAGAACAAAACATCCATTGACAGCCACACATACCAGAATACGCACAGTATCTCTTCTCTTTCGCACCCTATCCCGATAACCATATATGTAAATAGATAGAAACAATCACATTGTCAGGCGTGAGCTTTTTTTTTAAATGTATTGACAGCGATTTCATATTTGATTCTCTTTTTATTTACTATACTTTTATAAAAATAATAGACCGAAAAGTAAAGCCGCAACGTCTGATTGGTCGAGTTACTTTTGACTCGAATCGAAATGGGACAAGCGCGTCTGAAAGTTACTAGTGATTGTAAATGATCTCTATGAAAATGAGTTAATTATAAGAGATCTTAATATAAATAAATTCCGTTAACATACCTTTTCCATGGAGTTTTATTATTTCTCTTAATCCTGTAGCAGCTCCATGCCTTATTTCCCATTTTGAACTAAATAAATCTTGAAGAAGATTCTCTACAAAAGCTTCAAACGGCCAATAAATAGCAGAGTCTGGCCATGACTTAGGCCCATCTGGTGTCACACACCTGAGGTCAGTTACATTACCATTATCAAAATCATACCATGACTTCGCATCATCATGTTCGATTTTCATTCTTTTAACTGATGTTTCTTCATTATTTTTACAATATGTATCACTAAAATTGGGATCATTTTCAATCGAGAACTTAGTTTCTTTGGTATTCACTGCTTCGGAAAAGTTTTGTTTCGAGTTTTTTGATTTTCTTCGAACCTTATTAACTTCCCTTCTACTTAAGGTCCAAGATTGATCATTAAATAAGTTTGAATCAGCACATGAAAAGTAAAAAACATCATCTTTAAGATGTTTGTTATTCAGTTTGTCAACATCGGATACTGGAAAGGATGAATAAATATCCGAAAAATCTCTTTGATCAGTCCAATTTGATTTAACGATACTCGAATCAACGTCAAGATCTGTTTCTTCAGCAGCTACTAATAAATTTTGAGTTACAACTTTTTCGACATCAAAAGTTTCAAAATTTAATTTCGAGGAGGTATCAGTCCAATTTGCATTTTTTTCAAAGTCATCTAGAATAAACAAAAAATATATTCATAAAAATGAATAATTTAAAAATTAAATTGTAATCTGTAATTGTTAGTAAACAGACTGTAATAGTACTTTACGATGCAAGTGCCATAAGTAACACTTTTTGGCACGACGTAGTTTAGAGCCCGAGCGCAGCGAGGATCGTAATAGCTGGGCCGAAAAGTGTCCTCATGGCACAGGTATCGTACATTATTTTATAGCACTGTGCTAAGTTCACATTTATGCCCCCTTTTCGGAGTCATGAGTCGCACTTTCTGGTACCGCGAATTGAGGTTAGCGCATGAGCGTATGCGAGTGTGATGCGAACTCCGACTATCTCCGCGTCCCTACCTACTCCGCGTAATCTAAGCCCTGATACTGATTCTACACGCGACTGGTTATGCTGAAGCACGGGACGCCTGAGGGCCCTGAGGCCGTGACGCGCCGAACCCGGACGACGAGGTTATTCACTACGTCTCCGTCACACTCACACACTCACACTTTCTCGTACTCGCTAGTGTACCGTCGGGCTGACTCACGCACCCGACGAGGCTACTCGCCGGCACACCTATGCGCCACGCGAACACACACGTATCACAATGGTGCCTGATCGACACCCACACACAATCACGTTCAGCAAATACTCTTACTCATCAAAAACTCGGGCTATCGTACTCAAATACGCTTCGAATCGCACAAAGGGTTTTCTCGGCTTCATGCTGCCCCCTCTTTGGGGCCCACACGCGAGTCGCTCGCTCGGCCCGCAGACCGCCGGACTCAAACAAGAGTATTGCTCCGTTTGTGAGCTCGACTCCGCATTGACTCGGCTCGTCACGGCAGCTATTATGACTACCACGTCATACTCGGTAAAAAATCAAAATTTTGGAATTTTAAAAAACTTTACAAAAAGGAGAGAAAAACCTAACTCAAGAATACAATTTTTTCTATTTAAACCCCCTTTTAGCCCTTAAATAGCCATGGAAAAATTCTAAAAATATTGTATCTGTTGGCTTTTTTCAAAAAAAATTATTTAAGGTAGTTCCCTCAAAAATGACTATCGATAAAATCTCTTGAGATTTTTACCACATTGTATTGACAATGTTTTTAATATGTAGAAGAAATATTAGCATTAGTTTTGGGGCCAGCCTCCGCAAGTACATGCTGGACCTATAGAGTGGAAGCTAGTCTACAACGTGTTTTCTCTTCTAATGTATTATTCAGGCAATTTTTTTATCACTGTCATCTCATTTTTCTTTTGCATATTTTATACATTTATTTTCTTTCCAATTGTAATAAGCTATATATGCGTTGATCGTGCGCCTATTCCCCGTTATTAAACTCTCGACGCCCAGACGGATAGAATTTTTTTCTCTTTCGTAGTCTGTAATTAAATCATATTATCGGAACGAGAAAAATTTTTAAGTATCCATTTTCTATGTAAAATTAAATTTACTTTTCGAATATTTATAATTAACCTCTGATACATATTAAAAAAGTTATAAACAATTTATGGCGAAAAAACACGAAAAGACACGAATAATTCACCCGATCTCGTTTTTCTCAAAAAGCTAAAAGGCTACGAGGCTCCGTAGATATGAAGCGACGCTATGTCTTAAATTGATTTTTAATCATGAAAAACACACCCGGCGTGCCTCTTTAATGAGACTCAACGCACTTTCTTCCTCATAATCTCCCACTGGACTTAGGCATCGAGGAGCGCGCTTGCGCTCGCTCTGGCAAGTTCTTTTATACGTCACAATTCAGCTTCTATACACAAAAAAAATCCCTTAAAAAAAATCCCTTAAAATGACTTTCGTATCTTACAATTTTGACCAAATATTATTAAAGATTCTTTTTATATTGCTGTAGTGTTGAGGTCCGCGAGTTTAGTCCTCAGCGATGATCGGCGGTGTAATAGAAAAGAGCGGGAAGGCTTGGAAAAATAAAGGTTAAAGAGGGCTTTTCTTTTTAAGTTGCTTACGGCTCTGCGCGCCGAGAAGTTCTGAATTTGTTCTCTTTTTCACATACACGAATTACCCCACAAAAGTACATTACGAAATTCCCCCCTTTTAATACATATTATTTACATTATACGCGTTACAATTTTGCCGTACTACGCCTGTGTTATTATTTACTCGTCTAATTACGACGCATATCGGCGCTTATTATCGTACATACATCATATAGAATCCTCATACATATGTAAGAGAAATTTCAAGATCTTCTGTGGTACTTTTTTCAAGATATCATTAATCAAAGTTTAGTACTTTAGCACACGATCCCTATCTTAGCGTGTGATTATAAAAAAAAAAACGCAGCGACAGAACTTTTTCGAAAAAAAGTGAATGTTCAGTATGTACTGAAACATATCTCAAAAATTGGGAACATTTGCCGGTACAGTTTTCGAGAAAAGTTGATTGTAAATTGTCAATTTGATTGTCATATTGAGCCGCTGGAACACGTATATATCGATACGTACACATAGACTGATAGATATCATTGACAGTGACAAAATGTAAGATCAGTGACAGTGTGTGAGATTTCAGGCAGCGCCGTCGCGATCGAACTCGATACCGATTGTGGCGCAGGAATTCTCTTAAATTCATAAATATCAAATGCGCCGACCAATCAAAACATGAATAAATCGGCTTCACTTAATCAATCGACTTACCATTTTTTCTAAGTAAAAATATAATGTAACTGAAAAATATAGCTTGAGTGTATGTAAAGTCACAACGATCTACACAAGATTCGCAAACTATGTATGAGAACTCTGCTATTTAGACTTTGCATTGTTAATTTGATTTTTTTTTCTATCGAGATATTGTGTAATAAAAACTACTAAATAAGATTTAAGTGATAATTAATCACTAAAAAAATTTTGTTTTAAAAAAAATAACTATATCATTGCATATTATTATTTATGATTATTGATTTTCTCACAAAATCTTATGGGTTCATACACTTGAAAAATTCTATGAGCTATGAAAAATAATTCATTTTTTATCTGAACTGGAGTGAGACTATTTTGAAAATTTATATTAAGTGAATTAGACAAAATTTTTCATCCATTCAATAATCTCAAGTTATCATATTTTTTCTTACAATTGTTCATACAAAAAGTGATACAGAATGCACTACTTTATTTTCCTGTGGGTTTCAGTTCTCAATCAGTTTTTATTAGCGAATAAATAAGTTAATTTTTACTTTGGTTTTACAATGAAAAAGAAAAAGATCCAAACGCTATTATTATAAATATACATAATTAAGATCTTGTACAAAAATCAACTTATTTATACTTTACAATCTTAAAATACTAACCTGATGATTTTGATGTGAGATTTATATTTTGAATCATTTGATTTCAACAATAATTTGAATTTGTATATATTTACAAAAAAAGGATATAGACTTTTTAATTCAGTTAAGAACAAATTCAATATCTTTTAGACGAATTTGAAGGTGATTAATTATTATTCTTTTTTAAAGTCATTTTCAATTAAGTAAAATAGAATTATAGAAAAATTAGAATCAATTCTTACCATTGCTTACAATTGGATATATTTTTAAATGATGGTAAAATAAATGAACGATGAATGGAAAAAAGAATATACCTAAAAAACTATGAATTAATGCAATGCATTTAAGAAGCTTGCAATATTTATGACAAAAAAAAGCTCATCAGTGGTACAGGCAGAAATTATTTTTACATCAGGGAAATTTATAAAGTTCATAAGTATATTTTTTATTTAATAGATTGTAAGTTTTAAATAAGATACAATACACAATTTCAAAAATTTTTCCTTAGTTGAAAATTATTTTTCATTCTAGGTAGAATACAAAAGCTAAAAAATCACAAACATAACGTAACACTGACCTTGATTCGAAGCAGGTGTTGGATTCCACTGAGGAACTTGTGAGAGAATGGAATGAATTGCATTACCAGCAGCGATTCTTGTATCCCATTGTACAGATTTTAATAGACGAGATACTTTTGCTAATAGGTGATGCAGTTCATGCGGGTGCAAGCGTTGTACTTCTCCCAATTGCTCTGCAGCAGCTTGTTTTGTAATAATGTTTGCTCCAGTATCGAGCAATATAAATAGTTTGTCTAATCTGTAAAATGAAAAAATTTATATCTCTCATTTTTTTTTATATAGGGTTGAGAGTAAAGATATGTTTGTGCATAAGTGTACATCCATCATCTAACCTAGATTGCATTTTTACTAATCATTGTTGACTTTGCCTTCTATGAGAACACCTAAAACTATTAGATGCTTAAGTAATACTTTCCAGGTACTAGGATTTATTAATGTTTTAAATATTGAGGGCATGACTCAAAACATGATACAAAACAAGTTTGAAAATTCAATTTCAAAGTTTGAAGTGATGATGAGCCTTAAAGGCCGTTATACACAACTGAGATGAAAACTGAATAAAATAATAAATAGGTAAATTTCCTGACCAGAGCTATGTAAAGACATAGGTCATGCAGCATTAAGGACAGTCAGCCAATGTTAGAGGGTAAAATATGACTGTCACTTACAATCTTGGTCTACCTTTTTTACACAATTTGTGTTCCTGACATTTGAGGAATCAGCAGCGACGTATTGCGGTAGTCACCTCAACGGCATTCAACAGACACAAGTGACGAACTCTAAACGAAAACATTACTGAAATTTAGTTCAGTCAGAGATAATCTCTAAAGAGTAAACTATTATAAAAATTTATATATTTTTTAAATGAATCTTAAATACAAGTCATATTACGTAGCTGCAAAAATTTTTTTAAATCAAAATAAAGTTATCCAATAAACGTTTTTACGAATTCTAAAAAAATACATGACTATAATATTTTAAAAATGTCCAAGTTTCTAAAGTAAATGTGCAATTAAAAATTTCTGTAAATGCATCATTTATAGAATTATTATTTTTGTTAATTAAAAAGCGTTCTGATTCATTAATTTTTAATTCTTTAATATGAAAAACTAAAGTGCATAAATTCGTTTCTTCACATCTTTATAATGAATCGTTCACGATGTATTTTCTCATGTTTTTATGAAAATTAAGCTTACTTTAATCGATTCGCCAAAAATAGTCATTCATAGACTTTTCACCCTTCAAGTTAGGCAACACAGATCTTTTTTACAGAAATTCTTGAAAATTTTTCAACGATAATAACGTTAATTTTAGCGTATTATATTCAATAACTTTGGTCAAGAATTTTAAACGCTACCGCCACTCCACTTATACTCGAAGTTATTAAGATTTTGATTTTTAGCGGTTAGCCTACATTGGCCAGTAGGTAACTTTTCCTATGCATGTATGAAGTGCACTATAGAAAATATATGGTATCATTATATACATTTGTAACTCATACGAAAAATATTGGCGTTTCTATTAGTACAAGAAAATATTTTTATTACAAAAAATGACTTTTCCAATTGAGTGACGGAAAAATATATCTTTTAAATTAAATATGTCATAAAAATTGAAATTTGCGTAATGTAAACACTCACAATGGCTAACCACTATGAAGTTCCAAATTGGTAAAATAACTTTGCTTCATTTAAGTATTTTTTAACATTTATTTCAATTTTAATGAATTAAATCACTTTTACAGGGCTGGAAAACCTGCTGCTGGTTTGCATTTAGATGTTCTAAAGGGTGATAAACTAATTCAGGTGCTTTATACAAAAAGAAATTCAGTATATTATAGTGCAGTCAATAATTGAATTCTAACTGTTAGATTTTTATTATTTTTTAGAAACTAATGGTAGATGAAAAAAAATGTTATTTGTTTGGAAGAAATCAGCAATTAAATGATTTTTCAATTGATCATGCTTCGTGCTCAAGAGTTCATGCAGCCTTAGTATACCATAAGCACTTGAAAAGAACTTTTTTAGTTGACTTAGGAAGTAGTAAGTATTTCATTTTTTTCTTCCATCATGCTAATATTATTTAGCATTAATGCAATGATTATTTATAGCTCATGGAACATATATTGGTAGTATTCGGTTAGAGGCTCACAAACCAACACAATTACCTATAAATAGTACGTTTCATTTTGGTGCTTCTACCCGATATTACACTATCAGAGAACGACCACAAACTGGAGTGAGAGCAATAATTGATGAAGTCGATAAAGGAATTGATGAACAGGAAGGTGGAGGAGTGCATGGATTACCTGATACAGAATTAGAATTAGACGTAAGTCGATTATTTTCTACGATAAAACTAAAATTACAAATCTACATTAGGATATTTTCAGAATCTCACAGAATTTAATACAGCTCACAATCGAAGAATTTCCATGTTAGGCATATCAGATGAAGACATTCATAAAATTACTAGAAAGCGCAAAAAAAAAAATATTACTTTCAATGACGATGAAGAGGTCATAAATCCTGAGGATATTGATCCAACTATTGGAAGATTTCGAAATCTAATACAGTCAACAGTTGTTTCTAGCAAGGTTGGTACTTTCTAAAATAAAATTCAAATAAATTAAGAATATCATGCAAGCAGAATCAAAAAAAAATTTCAAATTACATTTTATAGCTTTATTTTGCATAGTTTTTTTAATATTTCCTACATATGGTTCTATTAACTATATTCTTTATAGGCTCATAATGTAATTTTTTTTTAAATATATAAAAGAAGTCGTAGAAGACAAGTTTAAAATTATTGATTTTGTCAACTATTGTATCAGTTCAACAACTTTTGCTAAATGTTTTTTACTAAATATATTTAACTTATTGACACTTAAAATTGAGTTATAAGCTTTAAGGTTTTACAAAGATAAAATCAAACAATTACTTTTATCTTTGTATTTATTATGATGCAATTCCTTATTTTTTTATTATAAAACTCAAATTCATACATGATCAAAAGAGAGACCCAAATGGCCAACTAAGATAACAATTACTATGCCATATATATATTTATATAATTCTCAACTATGTTTCATATAAGCTGAAAAAAAATTCAATGAAATAAATTAAATATTTAAAAAAGAGAAAATATGTAACCTATTCTATTGTTTATTTTCAGAAATCTAGAATAGATACAAGTATGTTGGCATTGCATGGAAAAAGAAATCAATCTCTAAAAAGAAATCATATAGTTTCACATGAATCAACACTTTACGAAGATATACCACAGATTCAAGGTTCTGCTCTTACAACGCAAAATAATCAATTCCAATTAATTGGCATACCATCATCATCAAGATTAGGTATTGGAACACCTAATCCAGCTCCAGATGTTGATATTCCATCATTTCAGGAGCCAAATGAGCCATCTCTATTTATGGATAATAGTGAGACCTTGGAACATCCTTCATCAGAACCTAAAAAGAAAAAATATGCAAAAGAAGCATGGCCTGGAAAGAAATTTATGCCGACTTTTTTAATTTAGCCAAATCAAAAGTAATTTTCAAACAATTTTATTTTATTTTATTTTAAATAAAAATCTATGTATACATAATTTACTAAATGATATTTTTAAAATTGAATCTAAATCTTTAAGCTTTCATGTATCAATAATACATGATTTTCAATTAATTGATACACTTGATATTATCACTTAATTTATATCATGATTGATAAAAGTATAAAGTTTACCCAAAATAAAATCAAAAAGTAAATAAATTCATAAATTTAGCTTATAACACTAATTGACTTAATGACTCAAACATAAATGATAGAAATAAATTTTAGATATAAGTTGTTGCAAATTGGGATCATTCTGCTCAATTTTTTGGGGGATTTTTATGTATAAGTATAGCCATCAGTAATAATATTTTCCAGTATCATCAACAATTGCAAATTAGGGCATCGATGGAAATCTCCTTAATAATCGTTAAACGTGATGTGGCAAGAGAATCCAGTAGCGAATCCCACTGTAGCTTGCGCAGCGTAGGTACCGTGGTTGATGTAGTACCCCAAATGTTTCAGAAAGGGTGCTGAGGTGTCAAAAAGGGGTATAAAAAAAGGAAAACAGGACGAAAAAGACAGAGGGAGTTGAAATATCTGAAATATTGACTGACAGACTGAATCGTTCTATTTTTCACGTGCAGTTTTTTCATCTTAGAATTTGCTACTTACCAAAACATATAACTTCAAGTAATCCTATAGTTATGATTTCTGAAGCCATTCGACGGTTCCGATTTTGCTATATTTATTTTTAATGGAATCAATACCTTGGCACAAAGTTCAAATTTTCAACGAGATTTCTGAAATTTGTACTAAATATTTCCTTATATTCAATAAATGCGCCAAAGGCTGAGTTCGAATAGCGAGCCAGAGACTGAGTTCATTTAATGCGCCAACGACTATGTCCATTCAACGCGACATAACGGCTGTGTCCAATTAAGGGCTAACGGGGCTTAATTATTTTTCATTTTTCAATTACAGTACTAAGTTGTAAAAGTGAAAAAAAATTTTTTTTTCAAGAACACACATGATAACCCTTTTCAATACCCTATTTGAAAGTATTTTGTCCAGTTAAATACTTAGAAACAGTTAAGTACAATAATAGTGAGTGTTTTGACCCTCAACACAAGTTTTAAACAAGTCTAAGCTACCTGACCTAGAAATCTATAAGAGCCAACATTAATCTGTCGTAGCCTATGTGGTTTCATTTTGTTCGATAGCCCATTGGCCATGGTCGCAACCAAAAGTTAGACATAAGATGAACTGTAGCTACTTGTACATATAGCAAAGTGAAATTAATTTATGGAAAATGATGCAAAATGAATACTAAATTCTAGAAAATTGTACACACGAGTAGCCACAGTTCATCTTATGTCTAGCTTTTGGTTGCGACCATGGCCAATCGGCTATCGAACAAAATGAAACCACATAGGCTACGACAGATTAATGTTGGCTCTTGGATTTCTAGGTCAGGTAGCTTAGACTTGTTTAAAACTTGTGTTGAGGGTCAAAACACTCACTATTATTGTACTTAACTGTTTCTAAATATCTGGACAAAATACTTTCAAATAGGGTATTGAAAAGGGTTATCATGTGTGTTCTTAAAAAAAAATTTTTTTTTCACTTTTACAACCTAGTACTGTAATTGAAAAATGAAAAATAATTAAGCCCCCCGTTAGCCCTTAATGCGACAAAGGCAGTGTCCAATTAACGCGACAGCGGCTATGTTCGAATTCTGACTCGGCTAATAGAATAATGCCGGGATATCCTTCACGAGTCAGACCAAGAATCAAAAATGCACACAAGGCCGAGAGCGATGTTGCTAGGTAGAGACTGCTAAGCGAAGTGCTAATGCAACTCCGTAATTCGACAGAGCTGAGCGGTAGGTACAGGAGGGAGAGTAGCCGGTGGTTGATCAGGCCGCTGGCCGCAGGCAGCCGATAATTGGCTGCTTCGCTGCTCCGATTTAGGAGAGTAGACGGGGCTTACGTCGCAACAACGACCGTCGTACACACGACTGAACTTGTTCGTCGAACTTCCGAGTCGTCTCAACTAAGGCCGCTTGTCCTTACTAGACAGCATATCGTTGAAAAAACCCGACAGCTTGGCACACAATGAGACACGATGCTGCATGGCTCGCTCATGTCGTAGCCACGAGTCGTCGGTAAAGGTTCCACCACTTACTCTACCACTTTCCTTGGCGATTAGATAGCGTTAGTCGTAATGGTTCGGACCTACTCGTGCGCCTACACACAACTTAATTTTAGCACGACGTAAGGCCTATCACGGGTTCGCTCGTAGAATAAAACAAAGCAAAATTTAAATAGCGCCAATGGGCGACTTACAACTCACTCTTGGACACTTTGCGAGGTCCGTTCGCACGACGTGAGTATGGGCCCAGGCTTGTCGAGAGGCTCCAGGATGCGTCGCTCGCTGATGGCTCTCGTGTTGAACATAATTACTCTTGTGCACAGGTCGCAGTGCCGGGAGCCTACTATGCGCCACGGAAAAAGATGATTTGCACCCGGGGCCAATCGCAAACTGATCACGAAGGGCTCTCTTAAGTCCAGTCTTATAGATGACGGCCTCGCGTAGTCTTGGGTATTCGCAGACGTCGTCGAAGCAGCATATGCCTCGCCATGCGCCTATTGGCAAAATAAACACCCAGAGCAACGCTTGCTCGTACTCCCTGAGGATGGGCGAATTTAGGCGGAACCGGTCCATTAAATACTCGAGGCGTTGCCTGTCCAGTATTGGCAGATGCTCCAACCGACCGGGAGCACGCTCTCTTTCCAAGAAACAGGTTGGGTTACCTCAGCAACACCATCCTGTTCGGATGATTCCGGCCGACTCTTCATTCCATGACCTGATCAGGTATGACGAACGGCGCTTGTTGTTGCTCGACGCATTGACATCAGCTTGCGCGCGCAGTAGATCAACCACGAATCCGTTGTTTACCTCGGAGTCGAGTGACGCAGGCCCCGCGTCGTCCTGGAGCTCGTTGGCAAGAGGAGGCGAGCGCTGACAATACGTAGTGGCCTGAGTATCCTCGTCGGGCGAGGCATTGCCGCCTCCACCTCCATATCCGAGCTTCCGCCAAGTCCGCTTTGTGCATCGGAGCCGACATCGGAACTTAGCTCCGCGTCGGAGACACTGCCAGGTGAACTTTCATCGTCCTTGATCAGATTGATCGATGCTGTGTTCAGATAAATGATGTCGCCATCGATCGAATTCTTGCGTTCGTGGGGCGGACTTCGGTCGACTACTATAATTCCGACATGATTTGGGGGCCATGGATGGAGGCCTGACACCATACCTCCATCAGAATGGCCACGTCGTCTTCGTCATTATCGGTGACGTTGATAAACTCGTAGTCAATCACCACTTCATGCACATAGCTTCGGCCATTTTTAATTTCACTAGATAAACTGCATTAAACTGCGATCGTATACGGAAAAGTGATTGGCTCATGAAAGATAAAGCTTTGAGAACTACCAAACATGATGCAGACTTACACCACAGGAGGTCGTGCTGCTTAACCTTTTCTGAAGCTGCTTTACGAAAAGCGAAGCAAATCTCCACTGTGCTACGCGGTATCTACTAAATTTTCTAGCCATTACAGCTTTCTACAAATGTCGCGCGATCGTGCACTCGAAAACCTTAAGCAGTCTTCGCAATTGACGAAGCTGCAAGCTCTTTCGTGGTACAATATTTTTCTGTTTAATGTTTTGAGAATCAATCACTTTTCCGTGTAGGACGAGTGTTCATTGCGAAGCTTCGCGTGCGGGTCGGTCTCGACTGCCGCGGGCCTCTAGTCTTCCTTCTACTGCTCGAAGTGCAACACTCGGTCGATTTGCGAGTCACGTGCGTCGTGCCGGCCGCCGCACGCATGAGAGAAGCACGTGAGCTGAATCAAACGTGCTAGACGAGGCGGCCGTGTGTCCTTTCCCCGCTCGCTCCAGTGAGACTCGTCCAAGAAAACAATTATTGAATGATAATCTCTCCTAAATTTCTTTCGTACGTGACAAGGTGCATAATGCTTTATTCATTCATGAAGCGGAATAACTACAATATTGTGGTATTGCAAAAGTCGAGTAAGGCAAATTCTATTGCGTCAAATTGGAATCGGTTATCGGATAAAAATTTACCTTCTTTTGATGACGACCTTTTAGAATGGGTCCATTTTAAAAGAGTGTATACGAATTCGTCTGTTTCGGGTTAGTACTCCAAGAAAAAAAGGTGCTTTCGGTGTAATTGCGAGTGATGGAAGGGTTTTAGGCTTGCACTGGGATCTGAAATTGGATTTATTTTTTTTAATTTTAATTAATTTTAATCCCTGGGCGTTTCGGTCGATAATAGCAAAGTATCTTTGAGATACTCAGTTTGTTCATGTCTGTTTTCGATCCACTTGGTTTAATTTCGCCGATAAAATTCATTCGTATTATTTGATGCAAGACATTTGCGCTCGCAACATTTAAATGGGACGAGCCTTTTAGTGCGCAATATTTTAAAGAATGGTTATGGTGGTTACTTTCCTATTTACCTTCTTTGTCTCTTAGCAAAAATGGTCACTTTTGGAGAGTCCATGAAAAAATTGGAGACACAGTTTTATTTTTAGATGATGCATTTTTGGAAAAAGTCATGTGCGGGCTAATGGTCGGAACGGTTGTGATGAATGTGGTAAAAATCATCATTCGCTGTTGCATGATGATTATGGAAATTCATCTTTGAAAAAAGATTCATTGACAAGCTCTGCTGAGTCCAAGCCGGTAGCGGCTCTTACTACAAAGAGGATTTTAATGACTAGCACGAGTGTGTTTTTGCGTATGCGGGTGATTATAAGATAAACGCTTTGCTGGATGACGGTTCAACGGCTACACTAATTGATGCGAAATGTCGAAAAGTTGCTGTGAAGTAAAGAGCGCATTAGTAAATCTATAATTATAGGAATAGTTGGCGACAGTGCTTTGCTCTCGCTTTCGTATCGAGTCTCTTGTTCGTGAATGTCAATATCCAGAGTTTTAAGTTAAAGAACACTCTTGTCGTCAACGATCTGTTTAACCTTTTGCCAAGTCAAGTGCTCCCGCAAATTGTATTGGATTAATGTTTTGAGAAATTAAATTTAAATTTTGATATGTGAAGTGGTAGAGTGCAAATTTTAATTGCCCAGGATCATTGTAATTTCATTAGAGTACTTGAAAATCATTTTTTTAGTGCCAACAAATGGGCAGTTTCAAGGTGCGCTCTTAGTTAGTCGATTCATGGGTGTTTTGACGAAATTACAGTAGCTCAAAATTATAAGACGCGAGAACAACGTCAAGTTCTTATGGTTCGAAATAAGAATGTTTCCTGAGATAACTCTGTAAGTAAACATTTCTATTTGGATACATATCCGACTTTAGTTCACACAGTGTCCAGTGGACACTGTCCACGTTAGGGAATACGAGTCATCAATTGACTAATAGGAAGGAAGTGTGTTTTCTTTGGAAAGAGGACGTTGTAAATGAGCAAATCCAGAATTTTTCTTCCATTTCGCGGGCCAAAATCAGCACCAAAAATTTTTTCGTGGTACGCGAGTAAGGGTCACGGGAAAGCGTTCTTTGGGGTCCTAGAAACATAAAAAAATGCGTGAACACGAAAAATTTTGATAGTGAATTTTTCTATATGCATTTTTGTGCATCGCTTATGAAAAATCATGATTTAGCATGGGGAAGGTATAACACACTTGTAAGTATCGCAAAATAAGCGTGAAAAAAATTTCAAAAACCCCATACCCAATGTATTTTTCGACGAGGAATCTAACGGTGACCTTGAATTTGACCTTCATCGTAACCTTCAAGCTCCAGTGATCCAAAAATCGATTTTTCTAAGGAGAACCCCCATTTTTATGACAGATCTGAAAAGAGCAAGAAATTTTACATTAAAATTAACTTTTTGTATTTTTTCCAAAATATTTTATTGATCCACCATTTGCGAAAAATCTCTGCGTGTTGAAAACGACGAAATTTACGGATTAAGGGGACCGACCTGTGTTAAAAGCTTAAATTCATTAAAAATAGCTATATTTATTAAAAATAGCTATATAAATCGAAATAGTGGAAAATTTTTTTTTTGTGATCGTAAAATATGTTTATTAGACACCTGATTGACCAAAAAAACTTCTATCCAAGCTCTGAAATGCCAATTACGCTTATTTTTTCATAATACTAAATATTATAATAGGATTCACTTGCCACGCGATTCTGACGCGAGCTTTTCATCAATATTGATCTATGGGGTCTCAAAATCTTCAGAAAAGTACCCTCATCCACTTAAGCGGAGCAGAATTTGAAAAAAAAAGTTTGTTTTTCTTCCAAGAGCTTTAATATGGCTTCTAGTGTTGATAAAATACTAATTTTCTCAAAAATTGGCACATTTTGACGTGTATATAAAGTTGTACGCAATTTTTCAAAATTCTGCTCCGCTTAGGTGGACGAGAGTACTTTTCTGAAGATTTTGAGACCCCATAGATCAATATTGATGAAAAACTC